>NC_142870.1:59162500-59787500 GCF_051225735.1 Oryctolagus cuniculus
TGTGCTAGATGTGATTTGGAATCAAATCCAAGAAATAGTTTGGCATAGTCAAAAATGATAATCCTATTTTAAATAAATGTGGAACTTATGAGAAAGAGGCCATTTCTTTGTAGGTGTTAAGTGTAAGAACATTCAATCAATCATTCTAGGACAATTATAAAACATTCATGAAAAAATATCAAGCTTTAAATGTTCCACACTTTAATAAGAAAAATGTGGAAAAATAAAACAGTAAGGAGACAAAGTGAATAAGCAGCTAACGAAAGCCTACTGGTCTATTAATATGGTAAGACAATATCACTTATAAGCAAATGAAAGGTAAAATTGATGTACCACTTTAGTCCATCAAGTTTTCATTTGTTTATGAGTAGAATTACTGTTAACACAAGTGCAATGAAAAGATATGAAAAATGATGCAAAACACCCATAATATCGCTGACTTGGAAGCAGTATTCTAACATGGAGATAGAACTAACTAACCCACCTGCATCTTGAGTTCCATATTTGCTTAGCAACTTTTTTCTTCAGATCTTGTCTTTCAAGGAGATCTTAAAATCAGGTTATTCTATGAAATTACATATTCCAAACAAATAAAGAGGCTTCTAGAGCTTGGAAAATCTGGAGCTTGGCAAGCGCCACACTGAGAAATAGCTATAGAGCAGACCCATGTCCGAGCCATGGATAACACAGGATTTCCAAAAGACTGCTAATGTAAAAGACGCCAGTGTGGGGCCGGAACTGCGCTATAGCGGGTAAATTGCCGTCTGCAGTGCTAACATCCCATATGGGTGCTGGTTCTAGTCTTGGTTGCTCTACTTCTGATCCAGCTCTCTGCTGTGGCCTGGGAAAGCAGTAAAAGATGGCCCAAGTCTTTGGGTCCCTGCATCTGTGTGGGAGACCTAGAAGAAGCTCCTTGCTCCTGGCTTCGGATCGTTGCAGTTCTGGCTATTGTGGCCATCTGGGGAGTGAACCAGAGATGGAAGACCTCTTTCTTCAGACCTTTCAAATAAATAATTAAATATTTAAAAAAAAGACACCAGTGTAATAAAGGGAATGTTCCATTGCCTTTTATCTTCTTCAACCTCAGGCAGGCATTACTCCATCATTCTAGGTTTAAGGTTCAGAAGGCAGAGTGTAAAATATGACTAAATATCCCAAAACTTATTTTCATTTATTTATAAACCCAGCTGAAGATAGTTGTAAAATGAGCGTTCTGAAACTAGGTTGCTGAAAATATGCTTTTGCATCTAATGAATAAACATTAAAAAAAAACTGCATCTGTAAGGCCATGACTAAGGAACAAAGAAAGCAGGAAAGCAAACAAACAATTTTAAAAAATGCAGTAAAGACAAAGGTAAATCTTATTAAAATTTTTAATAAAACAATGTGAGATGACTGAAGGTATCAGATACATTTCCTTCACACAAAGATAAAAAGAAAAAAAAAGCATAGTAAATAGCTGCTAATTAGCCAGAATAATCAGGGGAGCATGCTGCAATTCAGTGCAGATGGAACAGAACCTGTGGAACACAACTGTCATGCTCAAAACTGGAATGAAGCAACTTACATGGACTTCTCCATAGTCCCCAAATGGAATAGTTTGAACTTGAGAAGGTTCTTCCATGCTGAGGATAAGGTAAGTGGAGGGTGTCCGCAATCCCCATTTATACTACGGAAATCTGAAGATTTCCTTGTTTTGTTTTATTCATATTTGTTTTTTGGAAATCCTAGTTTTCCAAAGCCACAAGCCCAGCAGGAGTGCTGCTGGGAAGTGCACATCACTGCACTGTTCCATAGCAGGGCAGGCAGTTACGCTGTATACTTTCCCACCCTGGCTACTGCTGCTTGGCATCACTGTTAGACCAATCCAACCTGATACTTAATCCTATTACTACACCACTAGAATGTCTTAATTTTTTTGCTGTCTGTGAAGACTGATAGTGGCATGTACTGTAAACATCTTAAGTCTGTTGCCTCGTGAGTTACAGAGTACCGTCTGAGTTGCTTAAGAGATTCCACTCCCACAGAGCTCCTGTAATCACACCACAGAGGCACTCTGCCCTAACTACTGCATTATCTGTACCAAAACACCTGGGCTTCTGGAAGTGACTGTAGTTCCACACCCACACAGCCTCAGTAGGCCAGTGCATGAGCATCACTTTACAGAGTCTCCCGGCTTCCACTACAGGGCAAGACGTGCCATATCTTCCCAGAACTAATGGAGTAGTCTAGCTGCCGTGCATCCCACTAAAACTGATTGTTGTCCTACAAATTTTGACATATGCACTGCCCATATCTGGCCAGGAATACAAGAGTTGTTCTCCGTCTGTACAAACTATAGAAATGAGTGGATTCTGTCTGCTGCCATATGCACCACATTCAAAGTCTTCATTTACAACCAAAGAAGTTATTTGGTGATTTCACTACAGTGCCCAACTGTAACTGAAGCCAAAAGAAGCGTATCACACTGGCACCCTAAGAGACATCGTCATTTATAAAGTGTCTTATTTGGTATATAATATAAATTATGTATAAAATATAAATGCATATATAATCAGTAGAAACAACGAATCTGCCAGATATACAAATATCAATTAAGGGACATAAGAAGCATGAAGAGCCAGGCAACATTATGCCCCACAAAGGAACACAATAATTCCACAGCAACAGACCCCAAAGGAAACAAAATTGATAAATTTCCATAAAAAGATTTCAAAATAATGATTCCAATGTAATCTCAATAAAATATAAGAAATTACAACAATTTAACAAATTGAGGAAAACAATTCATGAAATAAATGACAAATTAATAGCAGAGACAAAAATTATTTAGAAAGAGCCAAGTAGAAATCTGGGAGCCAAAAGCATCAATAAATCAAAGAAAACTAGAATTGAGAGCCTTATCAACAACTAGATCAAGCAAAATAAACATTTTCTGGACTAGAAGCAAAGCCTTTTGAAATAATGTGATCTAATAAATGAAGAAAGAATCTAAAAGAATGGAGAGAGTGTCCAATTTATGGAGCACCATTAAATGAATAAATATTGAAATTATGTGGTTTCATAAAGAGAAAATGAGAGACAAGGCATAGAAAACCTATGTAATGAAATCATAGATGAAAAATTCCAAAATGCTGGAGAAGAGGATAGTTAAATCAAGAAGGTCAAAGAACTACACAAAAATTAGACCAAAAAAGGACCTCTCACAGTACATTGTAGTAAGACTGTTAAAAGTACATGACAAAGAGATAATTCTAAAACATAAAGGAAAAAGTGCCATATCATATTCAATGGAATTCCTATTGGACTAACAGTACATTTCTCAGCAGAAACCTTATAGACGACAAGAGAATAAGTTGACATAAAGTTCTTTAAAAAAAAAATAAAAACAACAACTTTCCAACCAAGAATACTAAGCATAGCAAATTATTTTTCTGCCATAAAGAAGAAAGTAAGATTTTCTGTAGCAAGCTAGAAATGAAGGAATTCATCACTACTAGATTGGCCTAGCTCTAGAAAGTCCTACATATAGGAACAAAAGGAAAATAACTATAATCATAACATTGTGCAAAAATACAGATTCCATTAAAGGAGTAGACATGTAGAAGATAAAAAAGGAAAATAATCAATCTTTACCAATACAGAAAGATAAAGAACAACACAGGAAGATTGGAAAAATGAATATTCAAAACAATCAGAAGAAAATTTACAAAAAAGAGGAGAGCACCTTTACATAACAATAATAACTTTGATAATAAATAGATTAAATTATCTAATTGAAAGACTTAGGCAAGCTGATGGCACTCAATAAAAAAACAAAGTCTTGCAATATGATGGCTTCATGAAACTCACTTCCCCAGTAAACACATACATAGACTGAAAGTGATAAACACATTGCCTGCAAATCGAGAACAAAAGTATGTGTGAATGTTATATTTATGTTAGATAAAATGAACCTTAAATAAAAGGACTGTAAAAAGAGGCAAACATCACTATATGATTGATAAATTTAACAAGAGGATACAACAATTATAAATATATACGCACCTAATGCCAGAGCACCCAAATTTATAAAGTAAACATTACTAATGGGAGGGTAGAGATATGCTCTAATATAAAAATAGCAGGGTATTTCAATATCAAAATTTCATCCATTGACAGATCATTAAGACAAAATTCAACAGAAAAACAACAGAGTTAATCCATGCCATAGATCAAATAGACCTAATATGTATTTACAGAGTAATTCATGTAACAGCCATGATACACATTCTTATCAGCATGGAACATTTGACAATATAGGCCATTTAATGAGCTACAAAACAGTTTTTTTTTCTCTGACCAACATCAAATAAAAGAATTCAATAGCATGAGGAATTTCAAAATTATGCAAAAAAATGGAAACTAAATAGCACAGTTTTGAATGAACAAAGACTCATCCAAGAAATCAAAAAGGAAATAAAAATTATTGAATTAAGTGAAAATGGATAGACAACAGACCAAAATGTTTGGTGGTAGAGCAAAAGAAATAACAAAAGGAAAGTTTATAGCATTAAGTATCTACCTAAAAAAATAAAGAACAATTCAAGATAAACAAAGCAGTGATGCAACTCAGAGAATGAGAGAAGCAACAACAAATGAGACCAAAAATTAGTAAAAGGAAAGCAATATAAAGGTCAGTGAAAAAATAAATGTATTTGTGTGTAAAAGATTAATGAAAGGAAGAGTTGCTTTTTGATAAATTAAACAAAATTGACAAATTGTTAGCTAGACAAACCAAGAAAAATTAAAGACCTAAATAAATAAAATCAAAACGAAAAATGAGACATTACAACTAATGTAATAGAAATGCAAAAATCACTAGAAACTAGAATAATACAACAACAAATTGGAATACTTTAAAGATTTTGATAACTTTTAAAACAATCAAAAAAGTTATAACATCAAATACTGAACCATGAAGTCATAAAACAATCTGAAGAAACCAGTTTTAAGTAATGAGATTTGATCAGTACTAAAAAGTCTCCCAATAAGAAAAGCCCAGAAATACATAATATCACTGATGGATTCTACTAAACATTAAAGAAAAATGAAAATCAATTCTCCTCAAACTATTTCAAAGAATTGAAAGAGACAGAACCCTTCCAAGCTACAAAGCCAGTATTAGCCCCACACCAAAATCAGGGAAGGATGCAACATTAAAAAAAAGAACAGTAGAGACCAATTTCCCTGATGAACATACCTGCAAAAATTCTCAAGAGAATACTAGTAAATTCAATCCAATTTTTTGATACATCAAAAAGAGCATCATGAGCCACGTTGATTAAATCCATGTACACAAGGATTCTTCAACATATTCATCAATAAACATGATACATTATATAAAACAACGTACAAAAACATATGCTATTTCAATAGTTGGACAAAAGCATTCAATAAAATTCAACATCCTTCATACCCAAACTCAGCAAATTATGTATAGAAAAATGCACCCCAACATAATTAAAGCTGTATATGATTTACATAAGAGACCCATAACCAACAGGATACTGAACAAAGAAAACATTAAAGTTTTCCTTTTAAGAGCTGCAATAAGACAAGTATATGTACTTTTACCATTTGTATTCAACATAGTACTGAAAGTTTTATAGCAGATAGGTAAGAAAATAAATAAAAGTCATAGGCATAGTAAAGAAGGAAATCAAATCTTACCTCTTTGAAGATGATATGATTCCTTTATAGAAGAAACAAAGAGCCTATTGAATGACTATTAGAACTAATGCAGTAGGGGCTGGCTCTGTAGGATAGCAGGTGAGGCTCCCGTCAGTGCTGGCATCCCACGAGGACGCTGGTTCGAGTCCCGGCTACTCCACTTCCAATCCGGCTCTCTGCTGTGGCCTGGGAGGGCAGTGGAGGATGGCCCAGGTCCTTGGGCCCCTGTACTGATGAGGGAGAACCAGAGGAAGTTCCTAGCTCTTGGCTTCAGGTGGGCGCAGCTCCGGCCATTGAGGCTAATAGGGGAATGAACCAGTGAATGGAAGCCACCCCCCCACACACACACCTTTCCTTCTCTCTCTGTGTAACACTGACTTTCAAATAAATAAGTAAAACTTTTCTTTAAAAAAAGAACTAATGAAGTATAATTGCAGGATATCAAATCAACATACAGAAATCAATAGTATTTTTGGACACCAATAAAAAAAACTTGCTGAAAAATACTTCAAGAAAGCAATCTCATTCAAAATAGCCACAAAAATGGAAACTAAAATACTGAGAACAACATAACTAGGAGAATGGCATGTCTCTACAATGAAAATTATTAAGCACTGATGAAATAAATGGAATAAGACAAAGAAACATGGGAAGGCCTCCCATGTTCATGAATTGGGAAAAAAAAAAAATACTGTTAAGATGTCTATAGTACCCAAATCTACTTATAGACTCGGTATAATTTCTATTTAATTGCCAATGCCATTATGAACAGAAACAGAAAATAAATTCTAAAATCGTATGTAATACTAAAGACTCTAAATAGTAAAAGCAATTCTGAGTAATAGGAATAAAGCTGGAGGTACCTTGATACCTCATCTTAAGACACACTCCAGGGCTATGATACCGAGACAGAGGGTGCTGGCATAAAAGCTGAAGCAGTGATCATTGGAACAGAGTGGAGATCCCGGAAATCAATCCATGCACCTACAGCCAGCTAACTGAGGTTTGACAAAAGTGACAGAAACGTGTATTGAGGAAAGAGCCTCTGCAATCATTGATGCTTAGAAACTGGACATCCATGAGCAGAAGACAGAACTCGACCCCTTACCTCTCATCCTGTACAAAATAAACTCAAAACGGATCAAAGACTTAAATATAAGACCTGAATATACAATACTACTAGAAAAAAATACAAGAAATTTAATGCACCAGTATTGGCAGTGATTTTTTTTATCTTATTCCTGAAGTTTCTAAAAATAGACAAATGGGATTATATTAAACAGAATCGTCTGCACCCTTCTGCAATAGAAACAATCAACTTTTTCAACCTCACTACTGCTTATATCATCAAATACAGAAATTTTCAGTATCTTCATTCATCCAGTTCCTCTGCCATTTTTCATTCTTATAATTGGCATTATTTTTAATTTTCAAAGATACAAGCTACTTAATATGAGTCTCCTTAAAATTTTTTTAACTTCACATATATTCTATGACTTTACCAATCTGCCATTGTTTTCCCCTGCTCCATAAGCAAATAGCTTAATCCTTTATAGAGCTATCGGTTTAGCTTTGATTCAAAAATTTCACACACACTCCAATTTTAGCATTCCCTATTATTTTCTATTTTCTTCATTTCCATTTCACTGTATCTGTTCTCTAGCTTAGAGTTTGCACATTTTTTTTCCTGTCTGGCTATAAAATGTCCCAGCATCATATAGCAGATATATTTCAGGCTTTATTGATAAGCTAATTAAGGTCCCGTCCCGAGGGTTAAGGATAAATATACTTGATCTATGTCACGATCATATGATAGAATTAAGAATAGATATGACTTTGGCTGACTCAAAGAGAATACCATGACATTTATTATTTTTATAAGGTGAAGGTTATTACTTAAAGCACATTTATACAATATATACCTCAAGACTTCATCAATCTGATTCCACCCCATATTTATTTTTAATATCCTTTCTTGAAGGTAAGAATGATATGTTTGTCACTAAACCTATGATTTATTCCAACATCTCAAATTCTGTAAACATCGTGGAAATTATTACTTATGACCTGTTGCTCATTTTTATGATTCCTGTGTTCTTGGCTTTCATGAATGTTAGAACACTTATTCATTTTCACTACTCATGACTGACTTTTTTCCTCTTGCTTTGTGTGGTCCTTTTCTTCCTACCCTAAAATTTCTGTAATTTTCTCACTGCCTCAGAATCAGCCCTTAAGGCATGCGGATCTGGCTGAAAAGCCCATGAGAGTATTTCAGGCGTGGAAAGCCAAGACACTCTGGGGTGGGAAAAAAAAAAAAAAAAAAAAAAAAAAAAACACACCTAAATGAAAGATCTCTGCTAGTGAGATCCCAGTGGAAAGAACGGGTCATCAAAGAAGGAGGTACCTTTCTCTGAAGGGAGGAGATAACTTCCACTTTGACCATGGCCTTGTCTAAATATGATCAGAGTCGGTGAACTCAGGGGGCTTCCATAGCCTTGGCAGCTCATGACAAGAGCCTAGGGTGATTACTGAGGCCATAAACAAGAGTGTCAATTTGTTAAGTCAACAACAGGAGTCACTGTGCACTTACTCCTCATGTAGGATCTCTGTCCTTAATGTGCTGTACATTGAGATTTAATGCTATAACTAGTACTCAAACTGTGCTGTACATTGAGATTTAATGCTATAACTAGTACTCAAACAGTATGTTTCACTTTATGTTTCTGTGTGGGAGCAAACTGTTGAAATCTTTACTTAATGTATGCTAAACTGATCTTCTGTATATAAAGAGAAATGAAAATGAATCTTGATGTGAATGGAAGGGGAGAGGGAGTGGGAAAGGGGAGGGTTGTGGGTGGGAGGGACGTTATGGGGGGGGAGCCATTGTAATCTATAAGCTGTACTTTGGAAATATATATTCATTAAATAAAAGTTAAAAAAATCTGTAATTTTCTCATATATTTTGTAACCTCTCACTTTGTTTTATATCATTACATCTCAACTGAGCTATTATAAAATTTGAACAACTGATAATTTTGTCTTTTTTCATTATTTAGAAGGCCATGACTGAACATCTCTGTAGAATAAGTTTTGTTCAGTCACCTCAAAATGAGAGAATGAATATGAAAGAAACAATTTTACAATATTTTTGGAGAGAATAGTGCTAACATTATCTATATATAGTTTTTTAAAATGTCTCAACATAAAGCGATCAATGGTATTGCAAATACAAATTACTACGGGCAGTTTGATCAAAAAAATAATGCATTGAGTATTATAATGACAGCTTATCAAGTTCTCCAGGACCTTGGAGGAAGCGCAGTAGTGGCATAGTGGGGAAATCTGCTGCCTGTGATCCTGTGATCCTGGCATCCCATATGGGTGCCAGTTCCTGTCCTGGCTGCTCTATTTCCTGTCCAACTCCCTGCTCATGGCCTGGGAAAAGAAACAGAAGATTGCCCAAATACTTGGTACCCTGCCACCACATGGGATACCTGGATGGGATTTCTGGTTCCTGGCTCTGGACTGGTTCAGCCTTGGCCATTTTGGGCATATGGGGAATGAGCCAGCAGATGGAAGCTCTTTTTCATCTCTCTCTCTCCCTCTCTTTCTCTCTGTGTGTGTGTGTGTCTCCATCTCTCTTCATAACTTTGACTTTCAAATAAATAAATACGTCTTTAAAAAATAATCATCTTGGAACATAGACGCTAAAAGAGCCTAGACAACCAGAAATACAGCCCAATCATACTCAGAAATCTAGCAGTAAGAGGCCTCTGTCACAGCCACTGGGCACTAGGCCATGGCTTTATCCTACATTGCTTCTTACCCTGGATACTGGATTGTTGGCCATTGCTTAAAATCTCCATTACAATATGGCGCCTGGTAGATGTTCGAGGGGCGTTTCTGCAGCTGCTGTGGTTAAGTTATGTAAGATCACACCACCAGCAGGGATAGGTCCGCTTTAGTTCTGGACACGTGGACAGTGTGTGATCCCTATACTTTGCTTAAGATGCCCCTGTGGGTGATCCACCCACGCCTGCATGACCTTTTTGCTCATTGGCTCCCCTACTGCGCATGTCTTTCATAAGCTTTATAAGCCTGCACACTTCTTCAATAAAGCAGTTCCTGCTTCAACAGAACTCACGGGTGCTTGTGGTGTGTTCATGACCCGTCGACCTTACCTCTCCCATTCGCCTTGGCGGGGAGTGCCTGTACTGCCCCTGCTGGTCAGGGGCCAGTCTCAGGCTTAAGACCCTGACACTGGATCCCATTGGTATTTCACAATTCAATATCATTAAACAGTAGCAAATAAGAAGTTTTTTAAACATATACTATTACGAAGTGGTAAATGGAAGTGGAAGATAGGGTAAAAGAGCATCCTTGCATTAAAAAAAGGTTGTATGTTATGTCTAGATTGGAGAAATCATAAAATAATAACAAGAATATTATTTAGGAAATTAAAGAAAACTCATAAAAAATGAAAAAAGGCAATGTTAAAAGAAGCAATTTAAACCAGCAATATCTAAAGGTCTTCATGACTGGATTTCACATTAGACTGAACAGACCTTATTTCTCTAATTGCTATATCCAGATTTTTGGAAAGAAAGAAGCTATCTATGGGATTGATATCTGCTTTTCCTATTAATATTAAAGAAGGAACTTCTCAGAATATTTCAGTTTCCTAATCACATATATATATATATTCTGTCCCAGTTGCCCCTCTTCCAGGCCAGCTCTCTGCTGTGGCCAGGGAGTGCAGTGCAGGATGGCCCAAGTGCTTGGGCCCTGCACCCCATGGGATACCAGGATGGCTCCTGCCATTGGATCAGTGCGGTGCGCCGGCCGCAGCGCACTGGCTGCAGCGGCCATTGGAGGGTGAACCAATGGCAAAGGAAGACCTTTCTCTCTGTCTCTCTCTTTCACTGTCGACTCTGCCTGTCAAAAAAAAAAAAAAAAAGACAATTTGATTTTGGTACAAAAATTTAAAACTCATGCATATGATGATTCATGAAAATATTTGAAAAATACATTATAAAAAGCTGTATATTTATATATATATATATGCTAAGATTTTCTTTTATTTTTTCTCTCAAATTAAATTCTGTCTTTTCTTTTTCTATTCATTTTTTATACATACAACCTTCAGGATATGGAAGTCCAGTCTCAGAATCTAAGTAGACAACACATTGAAAGAATATTGCTGTTTCTTTTTCAAACAGGAATTCTATCCAGGAATTCTATTTCTGTCATTGAAATAGAATAATCATGTGATTTGTGAATATAGCAGAGCCTCTTATAAATTCTCAAAAATCCATGCAAATTCACTATCTCATACATTCATATCTACAGGAAATTATACTGATACCTGGATGAAACTAATGAACTCAAAAGATTCTTCTGTGCTCATGATAATGAATTATCACTTCAAAATGACATATTCAAATTCTGTTATTCAGACACCAAAATCATCACATGAAATTGTTCAAAACTGAGTGTCTTGGCTTTCCATGCCTGAAATACTCTCATGGGCTTTTCAGCCGGATCCGCATGACCTAAGGGCTGATTCTGAGGCCAGAGTGCTGTTTAGGACATCTGCCATTCTATGGGTCTGCTGTGTATCTCACTTCCCATGTTGAATGCTTCTCTCCCTTTTTGATTCTATCAGCTAGTATTTGCAGACACTATTCTTGTTTATGTGATCACTTTGGTTCTTAGTCCTATCATTATGATCAATTGTGAACAGAAATTGATCACTGGGACTAGTGAGATGGCATTGGTCCATGCCACCTTGATGGGATTGAATTGGAATCCCCTGGTATATTTCTGACTCTACCGTTTGAGGTAAGTCAGCTTGAGCATGTCCCGAATTGCACATCTCTTCCCTCTCTTATTCCCACTCTTATATTTAACAGTGATCACTTTTCAGTTAAGTTTCAGCACTTAAGAATAACTGTGTATCGATTACAGTATTCAACCAAAAGTATTAAGTAGAACAAACAAAAAAAAATACTAAGAGGGATAACATATTAAGCTGCTCATCAACAGTCAGGGTGAGGGCTGATCAAGTCACCGTTTCTCCTAGTGTTCATTTCACTTTAACAGGTTTCCTTTTTGATGCTCAGTTAGTTGTCACCTATCAAGGAGAACAAGTGGTATTTGTGCCTTTGGGATTGGCTTATTTCACTCAGCATAATGTCTTCCAAATTCCTAAGAGGGATCACTTTTCAGTTAAAATTTAAACACTTAAGAATAATTGTGTGTTAATTACAGAGTTCAACCAACGGTACTAGAACAAAAAAAAAACACTAAAATGGATGAAGTATTACATTGTACATCAACCGTCAGGACAAGAGCTGATCAAGTCACTGATTCTCATAGTGTCCATTTCATTTCAAAAAGTTTCCCCTTTGGTGCTCAGTTAGTTGTCACTGATCAGGGAGAACATATGATAAAAAAAAAAAAAAAAAAAAAAAAAAAACTAAATGAAAGATCTCCGCTAGTGAGATCCCAGTGGAAAGAACGGGTCATCAAAGAAGGAGGTACCTTTCTCTGAAGGGAGGAAAGAACTTCCACTTTGACCATGGCCTTGTCTAAATATGATCAGAGTCAGTGAACTCAGGGGGCTTCCATAGCCTTGGCAGCTCATGACAAGAGCCTAGGGTGATTACTGAGGCCATAAACAAGAGTGTCAATTTGTTAAGTCAACAACAGGAGTCACTGTGCACTAACTCCTCATGTAGGATCTTTGTCCTTAGTGTGCTGTACATTGAGATTTAATGCTATAACTAGTACTCAAACAGTATTTTTCACTTTATGTTTCTGTGTGGGAGCAAACTGTTGAAATCTCTACTTAATGTATGCTAAACTGATCTTCTGTATATAAAGAGAAATGAAACTGAATCTTGATGTGAATGGAAGGGGAGAGGGAGTGGGAAAGGGGAGGGTTGCGGGTTGGAGGGCCGTTATGGGGGGGAAGCCATTGTAATCCATAAGCTGTACTTTGGAAATCTATACTCATTAAATAAAAGTTAAAAAAAAAAGAAAAAAAAGAAATTGTTCAAAACTGGGACTGGGGCCAGTGTTGTGGCGCAGCAGATCGGATTAAAGCCCTGGCCTGAAGCGCTGGCATTTCATATGGGCACTGGTTCCAGTCCCGGCTGTTCCCTGTTCCTCTTCCCATCCAGCTCTCTGTTATGGCCTGGGAAATCAGTAGAAGATGGTCCAAGTCCTTGGGCCCGTGCTCCCACTTGGGAGACCCAGAAGATGCTCCTGGCTCAGCTCCGGCTTTTGCGGCCATCTGGGGAGTAAACCAGCGGATGGAAGATCTCTCTCTCTCTCTCTCTCTTTGTAACTCTGTCTTTCAAATAAAATAAATCTTAAAAAAAAATAGTGGGGCTGGCATTGTGGCATAGCAGGTAAAGCTACAGCCTGCAAAGCCAGCATCCCATATAGGCATCAGTTCATATTCCAGCTGCTCCAATTCTAATTCAATTCCAATTCAAGCTCCCTGCTACCGGCCTGGAAAAAGCAGATAAAGAGGTCTCAAGTACATGGTTCCCAGTGTTTGGGAGGCCCAGATGATGTTACTAGCTTCTAACTTCAGCCTGGCCCAGTGCTGGCTGTTGCAGCCTTCAGTGGAGTGAACCAATGGATTAAATATCTCTCTCTTCCGTAGCCATGACAGCTCATGACAAGAGCCTCGGGTGATTACTGACATCATAAATAAGAGTGTCAATTGTTAAATTAACAATGGGAGTCACTGTGCACCTATTTCCCATGTAGGATCTCTGTCCTTAATGTGTTGTACTATGCAAATTAACAGTAAAACTAGTACTCAAATAGTACTTTATACTTTGTGTTTCTGTGTGGGTGCAAACTGTTGAAATCTTTACTTAGTATATACTAAGTTGATCTTCTGTATATAAAGATAGTTGAAAATGAATTTTGATGAAGAATGGGATGGAAGAGGGTATGGGAGACGGGATGGTTGCAGGTGGGAGGGTGGTTATGGGGGGAAAACCTGCTATAATCCAAAAGTTGAACTTTGGAAATTTATATTTATTTATTAAATAAAAGTTTAAAAAAAAGGAAAAAAAAGGTCACTCTCTTCCTGCCTCCTTCCTTTCCTCCATTTCTCTGTAACATCTTTAAAAATGTTCAGAATTGCTTCTCAGATGGGCAGAATTCAGCTCAATTAAAAATACCTAACCTTGGCAGGTGCTCACTTGGCTAATCCTCCGCCTGTGGCGCTGGAACCCCGGGTTCTAGTCCCAGTTGGGGCACCAGATTCTGTCCTTGTTGCTCCTCTTCCAGTCCAGCTCTCTGCTGTGGCCCGGGAGAGCAGTGGAGGATGTCCCAAGTGCTTGGGTCCTGCACCCGCATGGGGGACCAGGAAGAAGCACCTGGCTCCTGGCTTCAGACTGGAGCAGCGCGCCAGCCGTGGCGGCCATTTGGGTAGTTAACTAACGGAAGGAGACCTTTCTCTCTGTCTCTCTCTCACTGTCTAACTCTGCCTTTCAAAAATAAATAAATAAATACCTAACCACAATGTATGTAGGAATATTTAGTCAAATGTTAGGATAAAATTAAATTTACATTCACCTACAATGTACCAGAATTCACATTTGGGTACTGCGTTTCTTGAAAGGGTAAAACATACATGACACTGAAGAAATAGCCCAGTTGAAAGATGCTTAATAAATTCAAACTATATAGATTTGGTTACCTGTTTTGAAGAAACTTTCAAGATGTGGTTGTAACAATTTAGACATTGTGCGTTTTACTGTTCTCTATTGGTTTTGCTGATTTTTTTTCTAAATTAATTTAATAAATTAAATTAAAGAGGCCCTTCTTTGTCAAATTCTTACTATATCTGCACAACAGTTTGAATATAATTATGTCTTTGAAAGCTACTTACGACAGAGTATATCTTACCTCCTTAACCCTTTTCCTTAAAATAATTATTTATTTATTTGAAGTAGTTACACAGAGAGAGCAGAGGCAGAGAGAGAGAGAGAGAGAGAGAGAGAGAGAAAGAGTGTCTTCCATTCACTGGTTCATTCCCAAATTGGCTGCATGGCCAGAGCTGCTTGGATCTGAAGCCAGGAGCCAGGAGCTTCTTCCAGGTCTGCCACACAGGTGCAGGGGCTCAAGGACTTGAGCTATCTTCTACTGCCTTCCCAGGCCATAGCAGAGAGCTGGATCAGAAGAGGATCAGCCGGGACTAGAACCGGAGCCCATATGGGATGCCAGTGCTTCAGGCCAGGGCATTAAACAGCTGCACCACAGCGCTGACACCCCTCCTTAACTGTTAATTCCTACCACCATCTGCATTTTCACGTTTTATTATTAGATAGATTGAGGCTGATGTGTGTATTTATGGGAACAGACTGATACAGTTCTATGTCTATATCAACATTTAAATCACAACACAACTAGAGTATTGCTACTTGAAGGACAAAAATTCTGTCTTACTCATTGTGATTCCTCTTTTTTAAGAAAAAATCACATGATAAATTAAATAATCATCTATTGAATTAAATTGAATTAAAAGTAATATGATTATTCTACCGTGCATTCGGAAATAAGTTAAAGATACAATGCAAATAATAATATTATGCTAATCTTAGAACATGTAACAATTTACTAATGTATTTTGAAATGACAGCGTGTGTTGGGGCTAGTGCTGTACATAGCGGGTTAACGCCCTGGCCTGAAGCACCGGCATCCTATATGGGCACCTGTTCTAGTCCTGGCTGCTTCACTTCCCATCCAGATCTCTGCTATGTCCTGAGAAAGCAGTAGAAGATGGCCCAAGTTCTTGGGCCCCTGCGCTAGCATGGGAGACCTGTAAGAAGCTCCTGGCTCCTGGCTTTGGATCAGTGCAGTTCCGGCTGTTGCGGCCAATCTGGGAGTGAACCATCAGATAGAAGACTGACTCTCTCTCTCTCTCTCTCTCTCTCTCTGCCTCTCCTCTCTCTGTGTAAAATCCTGATTTCCATACAATTTCTCAAATAGTTCTCAAAGGAACAGTTCACAGCAGAAGCAGAGTTCAAACTATACCAATATTCATTATATTGGGTGGCTATAAATTCCCTTAAACCATAAATTCCTCTCAATATAATGATATTTGGTGTTAAGAAGTAGCAATCTTACATGTTCATTATGCTAAGTGGGGTTCTTGGTGCATATTAGTAATATGTTATATGTATTTTAATAAAATTAATTATAGCTTTGCATATTTCCTATATTTAATGTTTTAGAAATTTGATTTGTTTTTAAAGTTTCCAAATTATTGAATGTGTAGTCAGAGTTGGATATCATCCACTTAGTTACATGCTAGAATACAATAGAATAGTGGTCTCAATCTGGCTACTCATTAGTATTACTGTGAGTTTTAAAAAAAATTCCCCATGGACAGAATTCAACCCAGACAAATAGATCAGAATCTCCTGGGTGAGATCCAAGTATCTGTAGTTTTAATTTTTCCAGATTGAGTCTAGAGCACCTAGGTATGAGAATGCAATAGAGAACAATTACCCTAATTGTTTTATTATGAAATACTGTGTGCGGACTTCATAATAAATCAATTATGCAATCTGACACAAAATGAAATAAAATATTTTAACAAAATGGCTATGAATGTGACATAGATCCCTTTATACCTGCTTTTTTTCTGAGGAAAGCTCAAGCTTCAGTGGGCATTGTGACACAGCAGGTTAAGCTGCCACCTGGGATGCCCAAATTCTCTATTAGTGTGCCAGTTCAATCGCTTCTCGGCCTTTTGGCTAAGATCAAGTGCGTGTGTGTGGAGTGCCAGTTCAAGTCACAGCTACTCCGCTTCTGATACAGCCCCTGCTAATTTATCCTGGGAAGGCACTGCTGGTGACTCAATTACTTTTGTCACTGTCATCCACATGGGAGACCCTTATAGAATTCCTGTCTCCTGTTTGTGACCTGGCCCAGCACCAGCTGTTGCATCCATTTGGAGATTGAATCCACTCTCCCTGTCACTCTGCCTTTCAAATAAATGAATAAATAAATACCTTAAAAAAAAAACTTCACATTATCCTTTTGCCCATTAAGCTGGTCTAAGTAAGTCATCTATTGTGTAGATATAGGTCTTCTTCAAAAACTGGCTTTTTTCTCTCTTCTCAGCTCCATAGCACTTTGCTGATACACTGCTAATGTAGAAGCTCAGACTAATTAATTAGCTGAGTTAGGCCCATGACACTATAAGCTGCCAGTCCATTTACCTTTCACACTGCTCATCAGGACTGAGCAGTCATTGTAAGTATAATGTGTCATAGGAAAAGTTACAGCTAATGGTGTCCACATCTAGCATTCACTATGCTAAATTATGCTGCCCTTCCACACTACCATTCTTCTGAATCTTGAGGAGCTCCATTTATTAGAACAGATCTTTATGCAGCACACACCAATTATTTTTACAAAGGACAAACTGGAAACAGGTCCCATAATGGCATGTTCATCAACTAGTCAAGTCTATAAACAAAATCACTCACTTCATTATTATCTCTTTTACCATCTTCTATAATTCTCTGTTAACTGAAGGTCTTTTCTGTGCTTGATTTTCTTTTTAATTCATTGATAACAGTATGCTTTTAGTCCAAATATCCTAAAACCTTTGAAAATTTAGGATGTTTCCATGCCTCATGCTTGCTTGCCTATATTGAGAGTTAATGTAGGAAAGCCATTACTGGGGCAATGAACATCAGGCCCAAATTACGTTGCTAATTAGCAGATTCGGATGCTGGTAAGAAAGATCCCCCCCCCTTTTTTTCTTTACTACTGCAATAACTAGGGGGGAATTAGAGCAGTTATTCCCAATAGAATCACATGTTTCTTTTATTGCTCTTACCCTCTATCAGTGTGTCTTAGTTGGTATTCTATGTTCCTGTTTTCCATGTAGTGGATTAATTCTATGTGATACATATAGACTCTGAAAGTTAAAGTTGTGACTCTTAAATTATCTAGGGTGACCTATGTTGCTTTATCTACAGTTTCCCTCCTGTCACTCTCCTGTGTCATTATACTTGCCCTGAACTTAAGAATATCTTATCATGTGTTTTGAACAATGTCAGTTCCTTATTCCTTCCTCCCCTCCACAACCTAGATCTATTTTTCACACTTTCATAACTTAAAAAAAAAAAAAAAAAAAAACAGGATCGCTGCCTCATTGTAAATCAAGCTGAAACAGACAAGGCTTTCCTGTTCAAAGAGTGCAGTTTCCCAAGCACTGACAATTACAAGGACTGAGATCAATTATTGATTGGATACCCACATAGAGTTTTTGTTAACAACAACAAAAACAAAAACTCCAAGAAACAACAACAACAACAAAAAAAAGAAAAAGCACCAAATCACTAATTTAAAGCCTCTCCTCTGCATATCCATTTGAAAACCCAGTCAAGTGACCACGAAAACATAGGTGTAATATCCCTGCTCTTTCAGGCTCTTAGACTGATGTGTACTTTCTGAGCTTTGAACACGGCTGTTGAGGAAATGAAGCACTAGCATTCATGATCTTGGGATGGAAAAAAGTTGAGAAATGCTATAATGTATGAATCCTAAGGATTAATTCTAGGAGGGATAGTGTATATGATTCCTTCTTCTGAACTTTCCTTAAAATTCACATAAAAGCTATTTTTAAAACTTATTTCAATGTATGAATTTACATTATTCTGACACTTAAAATGCGTTAATATTTTACATTAAATTCTATTTTAGTATAATCGGTCAGTGCATCATCAAAACATTGTAACTTATGGTTATACCCTCTCATAATTTTAATATGCAATTACTTAACTATCTTGTAAAACTTGAAAAACCAGATTAATTAAAAAGAGGGCCATTCACCATGACCTCAGTAGTGAATTGTGTTGTGGCCCTAAAATAATATGTCCACATCTTATACCTTGGAACTCATGACCAGGATCTTACTAGAAAAACAGAGACTTTTCAGATGTTACTAAAGTAAGGATATTGAAGTTAAGAGTAACCTGAATTACAGAGTTGGGCACTAAACATAGCTTCTTTACAAGAGATGTGTGTGGGGCTAGCTCCGTGGCATAGCGGGCAAAGCCTCCGCCTGCAGTCCCAGGATCCTGTAAGGGTGCTGGTTCGAGTCTGGCTGCTCCACTTCTAATCCAGCTCTCTGCTATGGCCTGGGAAAGCAGCAGAAGATGGCCCAAGTCCTTGGCCCCTGCACCCACTTGGGAAACCAGGAAGAAGCTCCTGGCTCCTGGCTTTGGATCAGCACAGCTCCGCCAGCAACTGCAGCCATCTGAGTAGAGAACCAATGGATGGAATACTCTCTCTCTCTCTCTCTCTCTCTCTGCTTCTTCTGTGTAATTGCGCTTTTAAATAAATAAATCTTAAAACGAGAGAGAGAGAGACATGTGTGAGGAAAGACACGTGGGTAGGAATAAAGATATGTAGAAATAGAGACAGATGGAATTATTAATCCACAGTCAAGAAATACCTGGATCTACCTGAAATTGGAAGTGGCAGGTAAGGATTCAATATTAAAGCCTTCAGAGGGAATGGTGTACTACTCACACTATTATTTCAGATTTTCTAGACTACAACTAAGAGAATGCAATAGTGTTTTTTTAGCCACTGAGTTTATGGTCATTTTTTATAACAGCCCTAGAAAACTTATATACTTCCTATTTCTTAATGATTATATATAGCCAGTACTATAATTCTATATTCAATATTTTATGATGATATACTTTTATGATCAATAGCTACAAGTAAATGTTAACAAAGCCAGACAAAAAAGGTAGTAGTGACACCACCCTTTAAAAATAATCCCCTTGAACTTAAGAGGACAAGATCCAATGCAAAACAGAGAGCTGCTTTAATCAAAGAGTGCTATGATTCAAGAGAATAGAATAAAAGGCATTCTAAATAGAAAGGAAAGATCAGCAGGACTAAAATTATGGAGAAAAAACAATGATCAGTTTAGAG
The DNA here is from genome assembly GCF_051225735.1 of Oryctolagus cuniculus. NCBI lineage: Eukaryota > Metazoa > Chordata > Mammalia > Lagomorpha > Leporidae > Oryctolagus > Oryctolagus cuniculus. The sequence goes on from NC_142870.1 coordinate 59,182,208, forward strand.
ATGCCCAGGCATTTGACATTCCAATAATGTAAAAGAAAGCAAGCATCAGGTTATGAGGTCAGCATGGTAACTGCATGACAGAATGGACAGCTTAATGCTGTGTGGCAATGTGGATACTTTATCATGGGGATTCCTGTTTCTCAAAGAACGTGTGTTGACATGACAAGCATAACATGTCTTCCCAGAGTATCACACTTACTTCAGCACTTGGAAGACACAAAATTGTGTATTTGAGAAGTGAGTTGGTGGTATTTATCAACGAAAAATGATACTGGAGATACAACTAACATATGTCTTCACCAACTGTATGGCTGTGAATGGGTGGAAGTAAATAGAGCAGGATGGTGTTAGGTCACAGAGACACAAAGAACAAATCCATGTGCCTTTGCTGTTAATGGAAACTCTAGGGGAGACATGTACTGATTAGAGGATAATTGATCATGTGATGACATCAGCATTAACAATAAGATTTATCACAAACTGATCACTAAGTATCTAGAAGATCCTACTCAGAAAGCTAATTTTTCTACATCATTTTTAACCAAGATCTCATGAGGTAGGTAGTACTATGATTGAAACCAAAGGTGAAAACATTAATAATTAGAAAGGTAAATTCTTGATTTGAATGAGATCAGAATTTTTCCCCAAATATGATGGATTTCAAGGTCTTTCTCTTAATCAATATGCTATTTGCATAGAGACTTGATGCTTTAATTACACATTGATTTTGAAGATGATATGCTGGGTGTCAGCAGATAAGGCTGAGAATTGGAATTTATTGTCAGAAAAATCTTTAAGAGATATTTTATTTGGCACTTGTAAGAAAGCATAGTTATTTACCAAGTAAAAATATTTCATATAAAGAAAGACTGCATTAAGTTGGTATTTTAAAAAAAAGCTCAAAGGGCCAAATTTTTTTTTGTGATTTTCCTATCAGCATAACCAAATCAGGCAGTACTCATGATAAAATAAATAGATATTTCCTTGTTTTAGTCTGAGAACAAATTAGGGTTCTTGTTTTGCTTTAGTCAGGTTTAGGGAAGATTTCCTAAAGCTCAATTAGATAATAAACTTCTTCCTCTTTAGGTCTGGGGTAAATTTGTCCCAGAGGGGCTCAGACATGAAAAGATACAGAGCTTTTTCAACTGGCAAGCATGTGGGATGAGATGTGTTGTCTGCATTTGAGAGTTTCAGGGAAACAGAATGTAAAAAGACTGAGCTGTTGAATAAGGGTTCAGAACACATGCAACTATATTCTGTATACTGTACACTGCTTTGTGCTTCCCTTTTGTTATCCATGCTTTCACACAGTCCTGTTAACTGTTAATAATCACTAGCCACAAGTGTCACAGCAATTAGGAAGGGCCTGTACTCTCCTTGGAGGGAAATTTCATCAGGAACAATTTCAAAGAGCAGTTACTTTCGCATATATCTTTAAAATGTCACCTTTACCCTGAAGGGACAGATTGTGTTTATTTTCTTAAAGTATTGCTTGTAGCAATTACTGACAGTTACTGTCATCAGGGAAAAGGTCAGCAAATTCAGAAATGATTAATTCATCATATATTCAATAACTCTTTTAAAAACTTTGCCACATGATCATCAACTGCTACTGTGTAATACAAACACTGTTCATCATTATTTCCCTTCTTTTATTTAAAAAATACTGTGCTGAGTAGTGCATGTTTTAAGATCTCACTTTCATAAAATTTACCATGCTGTGAACTCTCATATTACTATACAGACATCTGAGTCTTTTTATTTATTTATTTTTTGACAGGCAGAGTGGACAGAGAGAAAGAGAGAGAGAGAGAGAGAGAGAAAGGTCTTCCTTTATCATTGGTTCACTCCCCAGTGGTCGCTGCGGCCGGTGCGCTGCACCAATCCGAAGCCAGGAGCCAGGTGCTTCTCCTGGTCTCCCATGCCCATGCGGGTACAGGGTTCAAGCACATGGGTCATCCTCCACTGCACTCCCGGGCCACAGCAGAGAGCTGGACTGGAAGAGGAGCAACCAGGACAGAATCTGGCGCCCCGACTGGGACTAGAACCCGGGGTGCCAGCGCCGCAGGTGGAGGATTAGCCTAGTGAGCCGCGGCGCTGGCAACATCTGAGTCTTGAATCTATTTTCCCACCAAAGTATCTATTTGTTTTCCTCCTTGTGTCATGAGAAACTCCTCTAAAACTATTTCTTGTGTGTATATATATATATACATAAAGTGTATATATGTATATATATTTGAAAAATGTATATATGTATATATATATATATATTTGAAATTTCTTAAGCCAACTCCAATTACAGTTCTCTTTCAATTAGGGTTTTGTTTGGTATCCTTTTGACCAATTCATTGTATTAGGCAAATCCATTAAACTCTCTTCCTCAAAGTACTTTGTTCTTTTAGTTCTATGTCTTCACCACTTTCATTGGTAATTTTTATCACCCATCTCTTGAAATACTGGAATGTCCCAACTGTGTTCCTGTACCCCTTTTTTCTTTTTATACTTTCTGTCATAGTAAGTCTATCCAGTAGTATGGCTTTAAATACTATTTATTTTTATGTATATATGTAGACAACTAATTGCTTAGTATCCCCACTTTAATATGTACTAGAAATCTGCAATATGGATGCTTCATCTGAACTTCCACTCTCCTGCTATGACCTAGCTAGTACCTTCTAGGTCTTTCACATTTCAGTTTATAATAACAAAATTCCTCCAGGTACTTTGGCCAAAATATTTGTGTCATCTATTTTAAAAATACTTACTGGGGCTGATGTTTTGGCACTGCTGGTTAAGCTGCCACCTACAACAGCAACATACCATATGCATGCAGGTTTGAATCCCAGCTACTCCACTTCCAATCTGGCTCCCTGCTAATGCACCTGTGAGAACAGAAGATGGTCCAAGTTCTTGGAGCCCTGCACTCATATGAGAGACCCGTATGGAGTTCCAGGCTTCTAGCTTTGGCCTGTGTCCAAAGTAGCCATTTAGGGAGTGAAATAGTGGATGGAAGATCCCTCTCTCCCTCTCTTAACTCTGCCTTTCAAGTAAGCAAATACATCTTGAAAAATAATGACATATTACTTATTTACTTGAAAGACAGAGAGAGAGAGAGAGAGAGAGAGAGAGATGCATACTGCTCTTCTCAAGTTTATCAGTGATCTTGAAATGATTAAATCCCTTGATTAACTGTTCAAATGGCCACAACAGACAGGTCTGGACCAGGCTGAAGTCAGGAGCCAGGAACTCCATTCTGGTGTACCAGAGGGGTCACAGGTGCCCTTGCACTTGGGCCATTTTCTGTGGCTTACTAAATCCATTAGCAGAAATCTGGATGGGAAGCAGAGTAGCCAAGAATCAAACAGGCTGTGATATGGAATGCTGACATTGCAAGCGATGTGTTAATCTGCTGCGCTATAACAGCCCCTTTGTGTTATCTTGGATTCCCCTCATTTTTCTTTCCTTCAATCTTCACATCTGGTCATTCCAACAAATCACATCATGTTTATATTCAAAATGCATCCAAGTAGTTGATTACTCAGTTTAGAGTTTCAGATTTTCAAGATGAAAATAGTTCTACAGATTGGTTGGCTAGCAGTATGAATGTACTTAACACTATAGAACTATATACCTAAAAGTGGCTAAGATAGTGAATTTCATATTATGTATATTTTACTCAAAGCATAACAATTTAATGCAGAATGTGACTAATCCTACTGCCACTATTCTAATCCAGGTGTTCTTCATATTTTGCCAGAATTCCTACAACAGAGAGGAACATAATAGAGATGTTATAGATCTAAATCTTCCCCTGTTCGCTTAGAAGTCTCTTCTCCATGCAACAGCCAAAGTAACCCAATTAAAACATGTCAGATTGTCTTTCCTCAAATAACCTCTCTTCTCACTCAGAAGCTAAAGTCGTTGAAATTAATTACAAGGCTCTGTTCCTTCCCTTATGTCATCTTCTGTGACTTACCTTCCATTCCTCTGTTCCCGGGCATTGGCCTCTTTGAAGTTTATGTGACACTCCTACTTAGAAATCTTTGTGCATGCATTTCTTCTTTTTGATATCTATAAATCTCTACCTCCCCAACGTCTTAAGCTCTATACTTAAAAGTCACCTTCTCAGTGAGTTATGTTTTAAACTAAACCCCTACGAACACTGACATTTTGTTTTCTCTCCTCACCTTTAAATATTCTCCTTAGCACTTGTGTAATTCAAATATACCAACTGTTGTAATAAAAACAAAACAGAAAATCCCACAGAGTTTCAGTGGCTTTCCTCACCAAAAGTTGTTTTCTCATGTATATCAGAAATCAATGAGTCTACAGAATGTGATCCTTTTAAGTATTTTCTTCCTTGCATTCTCCCAGATAATAGATGAAAAACTTCAGCAGATGGCATTTTCCAAAAAAAGGTTTTAACAACATTTCCATCTCACACACTCTTCCTGCAATGTGACATTGACATTCCCCCAATTAAGAAGTGAATCTGTGTTTCCTTCCCTTGATTTTGGGCATGCATGTGAGTATGAGGGAAGAGACATAATGTGACTTTCATGGTTCCATTGGTGTGTCTGTTGGGCTGCTCCAATATATGTGTGCAGTGCAGAAGCCAGGACACTTGAAGAGGTAACATGTTTGCCTTCTGTTCCAGAACTTGGCTGAGTTCTCAAGTTCCAGCCAGCATTAGCCAGACAAGGACGTGAGGGAGTCTGAATAAGCTCAGGCCTTTGAGACTTGTCAAAGACACAGACATCCAAAAGCAGAGACAAGCCATTCCTTACATCCTCTGTCCACGTTTCTAATTTATAAACTCCATGAGCAAAGAAAAAAAAATGTAGATTTGTGCTAATACATTTGGAAGTAGTTCATTGCACAGAAATAAATAACACAAAAAGAGTGATAATCCATATTTGCTTACTTGTGCCTGAATTATAGTGACAAATAAAATTAGTTTTTGATACGGAAGTTTTCTTTTGAATTACACAGTGGATCAATTTTTAAATGTCTTTTAACAGAACTTGGCTGGGGCGGAGCCAAGATGGCGGAATAGTGAGGGCGCGCACCGATAGTCCGGGAAAATTTAGTTTAATAAAAGGGGAGTTACGGTAGCCGCAGAAAATAGAACCAAACAAAAATTGCAGGGGAAACCCTTCTGAATGGAGCAGGTGTGAATCGGACGACCTACTGGGAGAACAAGGTCGCCCACCACACGGAAGCAAAGTCGCGGGACCCAGCCGCAGAAGCCCCAGGGTCTGCGCGACAGTGCTCCAAGGAGAGTGCACGCCACACAGAAAACAGCGGGGAGACTTGAGACGCTCAGGGCTCCGAGTCCACACATCAGCGCTGGAAGGGGAGGTGAGCTCAATAACCCGAGACATTGGTGGGGAAACGGGGGTCAGAATCTAGAGGGGGGCCGGAAAGTGCAGCAAACTCACTACCGGAAAGAAGGAAAAAAAAAAAGCTTTGGGGTTTCTCTTCCCCCTAACCTTGCAAAGGTTACAAGCCTGCAAGACTTGAAGAATTCCCAAGAGACAAAGAGCAGGCCTCCTCTTTGGATTTACATATCAGTGGGGGAGAGTTAAGGAACTGAGTCACTACAATTCAGTAGCCTAGGCAACCCAGTGGGAGTCCAGAGGAGCCAAAGACTGGAAGCTAAATACCATCAATTCTGCACAGCCCTGCCCTGCAGTGTTACTTACCCCCTGAATAAATAAAATAAATAAATAAATAAAAAGAGAGAGATTTACCACGCATAACCTGAGGGTGTCACCTTTGCACACCCTTAACCTGGAAGAACCAGGCAGAGCTCTCAGGCCGCACCCATCTCAAGCCTCCAAGGCTCCTCCAACAGCAGGCAGTCCACTTAACACGGACACAGTATAAAAAAAAGAAAAAAAGAAAAAAAAAAAACGCACAGTGACGCAAGAAGAATTAACTATGCCGAGTAACAAACACAGAAATAGAGGGAGCAAGATCAACGATGACACTATGATGCCTCCAAATAAGCAAAACACCCCAAGCCAAGAGTATGAAGATGATGAGATAGAAGAAATGCAAGATACGGATTTCAAAAAATTTATGATAAGAACATTTAGAAGTTTTCAAAAGCAAATCCTTGAACTACAGAAATCCTTAATGGACAAGATTGAAAATCTCTCTCGTGAAAACGAAATTTTAAGGAAGAGTCAAAATGAAACTCAGAAACTAGTAGAACAGGAAAGTGTTATAGTGAAGAGAAATCAAAATGAAATGAAGAGCTCAATAGATCAAATGACAAACACATTAGAAAGCCTTAAAAACAGAATGGGTGAAGCAGAAGAGAGAATATCGGACTTAGAAGATAGAGCACAGGAAAACATACAGTCAAACCAAAGAAAAGAAGAGGAAATTAGAAACCTGAAAAATATTGTTGGGAATCTACAGGATACTATTAAAAAAACCAACATTCGAGTTCTAGGAGTTCCTGAAGGCATGGAGAGAGAGAAAGGATTGGAAGGCCTTTTTAGTGAGATACTAGCAGAGAACTTTCCAGGTTTGGAGAAGGACAGAGATATCCTAGTACAGGAAGCTCATAGAACCCCCAATAAACATGACCAAAAGAGATCCTCACCACGACACGTGGTAATTAAACTTACCACAGTGAAACATAAAGAAAAGATCCTAAAATGTGCAAGAGAGAAACGTCAGATTACTCTCAGAGGATCTCCAATCAGACTCACAGCTGACTTCTCATCAGAAACCCTACAAGCTAGGAGGGAATGGCGAGACATAGCACAGGTGCTAAGAGAGAAAAATTGCCAGCCCAGAATATTATATCCTGCCAAGCTCTCATTTGTGAATGAAGGTGAAATAAAGACCTTTCATAGCAAACAGAAATTGAAAGACTTTGTGGCCACTCGTCCGGCCCTGCAAAAGATACTTAAAGATGTGCTACACTCAGAAACACAGAAACACGGCCATCAATATGAAAGAAGGGAAAGGAAGAACACCTACCAGTAAAAGAGCATGGGAAGCTCAAAGCATATACTAGAAAATATTTCCGGGAAAATGGCAGGGCAAAGTCACTACGTATCAATAGTCACATTGAACATTAATGGTCTGAATTCTTCAGTTAAAAGACACCGTTTAGCTGACTGGCTCACAGAACACAACCCAACTATTTGTTGCCTACAAGAAACACATCTCTCTAACAAAGAGGCATGCAGACTGAAAGTGAAAGGTTGGAAAAAGATATTCCATGCCAACAGAAACCAAAAAAAAAGCAGGTGTAGCCATATTAATATCAGACAAAATAAACTTTAATACAAAAACTGTTAAGAGAGACAAAGAGGGACACTATATAATGATTAAGGGTTCAATTCAACAGGAAGATGTAACTATTATAAATGTATATGCACCTAATTACAGGGCACCGGTCTATTTAAAAGATATGTTAAGGGACTTAAAGGGAGATTTAGATTCCAATACAATAGTACTGGGGGACTTCAATACTCCACTCTCAGAAATAGACAGATCATCCGGACAGAAGATCAACAAGGAAACAGCAGATTTAATTGACACTATTGCCCAAATGGATCTAACAGATATCTACAGAACTTTCAACCCTACATCTACAGACTTCACATTCTTCTCAGCAGCGCATGGAACCTTCTCTAGGATTGATCACATACTAGGCCATAAAGCAAGTCTCAGCAAATTTAAAAGAATTAGAATCATACCATGCAGCTTCTCAGACCACAGCGGGATGAAGCTGGAAATTAGCAACTCAGGAAACCCCAGAAAGTATGCAAACACATGGAGACTGAACAACATGCTCCTGAATGAACACTGGGTCATTCAAGAAATCAAAAGAGAAATCAAAAACTTTCTGGAAGTAAATGAAGACAACAACACAACATATCAAAACTTATGGGATACAGCAAAAGCAGTATTGAGAGGCAAATTTATAGCAATAGGTGCCTATATCAAGAAATTGGAAAGGTACCAAATAAATGAGCTTTCAGCGCACCTCAAGGACCTAGAAAAACTGCAGCAAACCAAACCCAAATCTAGTAGGGGAAGAGAAATAATTAAAACCAGAGAAGAAATTAACAGGATTGAATCCAAAAAAAATTACAAAAAATCAGCCAAGCGAGAAGCTGGTTTTTTGAAAAAATAAACAAAATTGACACCCCATTGGCCCAACTAACTAAAAAAAGAAGAGAAAAGACCCAAATCAATAAAATCAGAGATGAAAAAGGAAACATAACAACAGACACCACAGAAATAAAAAGAATCATCAGAAATTACTACAAGGACCTGTATGCCAGCAAACAGGAAAACCTATCAGAAATGGATAGATTCCTGGACACATGCAACCTACCTAAATTGAACCATGAAGACATCGAAAACCTAAATAGACCCATAACTGAAACAGAAATTGAAACAGTAATAAAGGCCCTCCCAACAAAGAAAAGCCCAGGACCAGATGGATTCACTGCTGAATTCTACCAGACATTTAAAGAAGAACTAATCCCATTTCTTCTCAAACTATTCAGAACAATCGAAGAAGAGGGAATCCTCCCAAATTCTTTCTATGAAGCCAGCATCACCTTAATCCCTAAGCCAGAGAAAGATGCAGCACTGAAAGAAAATTACAGACCAATATCCCTGATGAACATAGATGCAAAAATCCTCAATAAAATTCTGGCCAACAGAATACAACAACACATCAGGAAAATCATCCACCCAGACCAAGTGGGATTCATCCCTGGTATGCAGGGATGGTTCAACATTCGCAAATCAATCAATGTGATTCACCACATTAACAGACTGCAGAAGAAAAACCATATGATTATCTCAATTGATGCAGAGAAAGCATTTGATAAAATTCAACACCCTTTCATGATGAAAACTCTAAGCAAATTGGGTATAGAAGGAACATTCCTCAATATAATCAAAGCAATTTATAAAAAACCCACAGCCAGCATCCTATTGAATGGGGAAAAGTTGGAAGCATTTCCACTGAAATCTGGCACCAGGCAGGGATGCCCACTCTCACCACTGCTATTTAACATAGTTCTGGAAGTTTTAGCCAGAGCCATCAGACAAGAAAAAGAAATCAAAGGAATACAAATCAAGAAGGAAGAAGTCAAACTATCCCTCTTTGCAGACGATATGATTCTGTACTTAGAGGATCCAAAGAACTCTACTAAGAGACTATTGGAACTCATAGAGGAGTTTGGCAAAGTGGCAGGATATAAAATCAATGCACAAAAATCAACAGCCTTTGTATACACAAGTAATGCCATGACTGAGAAAGAACTGCTAAGATCAATCCCATTCACAATAGCTACAAAAACAATCAAATACCTTGGAATAAACTTAACCAAGGACGTTAAAGATCTCTACGATGAAAATTACAAAACCTTAAAGAAAGAAATAGAAGAGGATACCAAAAAATGGAAAAATCTTCCATGCTCATGGATTGGAAGAATCAACATCATCAAAATGTCCATTCTCCCAAAAGCAATTTATAGATTCAATGCAATCCCAATCAAGATACCAAAGACATTCTTCGCAGATCTAGAAAAAATGATGCTGAAATTCATATGGAGGCACAAGAGACCTCGAATAGCTAAAGCAATCTTGTACAACAAAAACAAAGCCGGAGGCATCACAATACCAGATTTCAGGACATACTACAGGGCAGTTGTAATCAAAACAGCATGGTACTGGTACAGAAACAGATGGATAGACCAATGGAACAGAATTGAAACACCAGAAATCAATCCAAACATCTACAGCCAACTTATATTTGATCAAGGATCTAAAACTAATTCCTGGAGCAAGGACAGTCTATTCAATAAATGGTGCTGGGAAAACTGGATTTCCACGTGCAGAAGCATGAAGCAAGACCCCTACCTTACACCTTACACAAAAATCCACTCAACGTGGATTAAAGACCTAAATCTACGTCCTGACACCATTAAGTTATTAGAGAACATTGGAGAAACCCTTCAAGATATTGGCACAGGCAAAGAATTTCTGGAAAAGACCCGGGAGGCACAGACAGTCAAAGCCAAAATCAACTATTGGGATTGCATCAAATTGAGAAGTTTCTGTACTGCAAAAGAAACAGTCAGGAGAGTGAAGAGACAACCAACAGAATGGGAAAAAATATTTGCAAACTGTGCAACAGACAAAGGGTTAATAACCAGAATCTACAAAGAAATCAAGAAACTCCACAAAAACAAAACCAACAACCCACTTAAGAGATGGGCCAAGGACTTCAATAGACATTTTTCAAAAGAGGAAATCCAAATGGCCAACAGGCACATGAAAAAATGTTCAAGGTCACTAGCAATCAGGGAAATGCAAATCAAAACCACAATGAGGTTTCACCTCACCCCGGTTAGAATGGCTCACATACAAAAATCTACCAACAACAGATGCTGGCGAGGATGTGGGGAAAAAGGGACACTAACCCACTGTTGGTGGGAATGCAAACTGGTCAAGCCACTATGGAAATCAGTCTGGAGATTCCTCAGAAACCTGAATATAACCCTACCGTTCGACCCAGCCATCCCACTCCTTGGAATTTACCCAAAGGAGTTTAAATTGATAAAGAAAAAAGCGGTCTGCACCCTAATGTTTATTGCAGCACAATTCACAATAGCCAAGACCTGGAACCAACCTAAATGCCCATCAATGGTAGACTGGATAAAGAAATTATGGGATATGTATTCTTTAGAATACTATACCGCAGTAAGAAACAACGAAATCCAGTCATTTGCAACAAAATGGAGGAATCTGGAACACATCATGCTGAGTGAAGTAAGCCAGTCCCAAAGGGACAAATACCATATGTTCTCCCTGATCGGTGACAACTGACTGAACACCAAAAAGGAAACCTCCTGAAGTGAAATGGACACTATGAGAAATGGTGACTTGATCAGCATAGCCCTGACTGCTAATGGACAACTTAATACATTATCCCTCATAGTATATTTTTTTTTTGTCTGTTCTACTTAATATGACTGGTTTAATTCTGTAATTATCACACAGTTATTCTTAAGTGTTGAAAATTAACTGAAATGTGATCCCTGTTAAACATAAAAGTGGGAATAAGAGAGGGAAGAGATGTATAATTTGGGGCATGCTCGGGCTGACTTGCCCCAATTGGTAGAGTTGGAAACATACTAGGGGATTCCAATTCAATCCCATCAAGGTGGCATGTGCCAATGCCATCTCACTATTCCAAGTGATCAATTTCAGTTCACAATTGATCATAATGAAAGGACTAAGAGTCAAAGGGAGCACATAAACAAGTCTAGTATCTGCTAACACTAACCAATAGAATAAATAAAGGGGAGAGTGATCCAGCATGGGAAGTGAGATACTCAGCAGACTCATAGAATGGTGGATGTCCTAAATAGCACTCTGGCCTCAGAATCAGCCCTAAAGGCACTCGGATCTGGCTGAAAAGCCCATGAGAGTATTTCAGGCATGGAAAGCCAAGACACTCTGGCAAAAAGATCTCTGTGAGTGAGATCCCAGTGGAAAGAACAGGTCTTCAAAGAGGGAGGTGCCTTTCTCTGAAGGGAGGAGAGAACCTCCACTTTGACTATGACCTTGTCTAAACAAGATAAGAATTGGAGAACTCAGAGGGCTTCCATAGCCTTGGAAACTCATGACTGGTGCATGGGGAGATTACTGATGCCATAAACAGGAGTGTCAATTTGTAAAGTCAACAACAGGAGTCACTGTGCACTTACTCCTCATGTAGGATCTCTGTCCTTAATGTGCTGTACACTGAGGCTTAATGCTATAACGAGTACTCAAACAGTATATTTCACTTTGTGTTTCTATGGGGGTGCAAACTGTTGAAATCTTTACTTAATGTATACTAAACTGATCTTCTGTTAAAAAAAAAAAAAAAAGAAACTATCAATTCCCAACTTGAGTCTCACTGGGATTAAACATGACAATAGGTCTGATCTGATTTCATCATCATTTAAAAAAAAATCATCTATTATTTTTCACTTTATGTTTCTGTGTGGGAACAAACTGTTGAAATCCTTACTTAAGGTATACTAAGCTGATCTTCTGTATACTAAGATAATCGAAAATGAATCTTGATGTGAATGGAAGGGGAGAGGGAGTGGGAAAGGGGAGGGTGGTGGGTGGGAGGGACGGTATGGGGGGGAAAGCCATTGTAACCCATGAGACGTACTTTGGAAATTTATATTCATTAAATAAAAGATAAAAAAAAATGTCTTTTAACAGTTTTTGTGTTAAAGTCTATTTTGTCCAATATTAGAAGGTTGCACCAGCTCTTTTTGGTTTCTATTGGCATGGAATATATTTTTCCATCCTTTTACTTTCAGTCTTACCATGGGACTGCAAATCCCATTAAGCTAGATGGTATTAATGCCATCTTACTAGTTAAAGTGATCAGTTTAAGTTCATAACTAATGATAAAGATAGAATTAAGTGTCAAAGGGATCACATAAATAAGACCAAGTGTCTGCTAATAATAGAATTAAAAAGGAGAGAATGATCCAACATGGGAAGCAGGCCACACAGCAGACTCATAGGATGACAAATGCCCTAAATAGCATACTGACCTCAAAATCAGCCCTTTAGTCATTCTGATCTGGCTAAAGCCAATGAGAGCATTTCAGGCATGGAAACCCAAGACACTGTGGCAAAAAATGACCTACATGAAGGATCTCTGTGAGTGAGATCCCAGTAGAAACAAGGGGCCATCAAAGAAGGAGGTACCTTTCTCTGACGGGGGGAGAGAACTTCCACTTTGCTTATGGCCCTGTCTGAATACTCATGGAGTCTGTGGACTCAGGAGGTTTCCATAGCCTAGGCAGCTCATGACAGGAGCCTTGCGTGATCACTGACATCATAAATAAGAGTGTCAATTGTTAAATCAATAACAGGAGTCACTGTGCACTTGCTTCCCATGTAAGACCTCCGTCCTTAATGAGTTATACTATGAGAATTAATGGTTAAACTTGTCTTCAAACAGTACTTTACACTTTATGTATTTGTTGAAATCTTTACTTAGTATAGAGTTGGTCTTCTGTATATAAAGATAATTAAGAATGTATATTAGTGAAGAATGGGATGGGAAAGGCAGTAAAAGGTAGGACAGGAGTGGGGGTGGGAGGCCGGGTAAGGGGGAAAGAACTATTATATTCCTAAAGCTGTACCTATGAAATTTATATTTATTAAGTAAAAGCTTTCTAAAAACAATTAAATGTCTTCATTGTATGACTAGATAAAATCCCAAGGCACGTCATACAACTTTGGAAAATTTCTCTATTGCATGTCTTCATTGTATGTCTAGCTAAAATCCCACTGTTTCAGTGATCTTAAAAATGTTCTTTATTCTTATGAAGTTTTTTTGTTATGCATGATTAGATTATAATTATTGTAAAATTGTGGATGGTAACAAAAACTAATACCTTTTTTTTATTTTCATCCTTACAAAAAGCTATAATAGTAATTTTATCTTTAATCCAGTATCTTTGCAGGCTTTTTTTTTAACTCTCATAATTTAATATTCAGATTAAGAAAGTAGCTTTAGGGCCCAGCATTGTGGTATAGCTAGCTGGTAAAACCACTGCCACTGTGACACCAGCATCTCTCCTTCATTTTCTCCCTCCCTCTTTTTCTGTAATTCTAGCTGCTTTCAAATAAATAAATAAATCTTTTTAAAAAAGGAACTTTACATTAACAATTTATGCTAATTGTCACTTTTTCCTTCTTTCTTTTCTAAATAAACTTGGCTTCCAAATATTTTTTTTTCCTGCTTGTTCATCCATTACACTGCAATGGAGGAAAACAAAAACAGCTTTAAATTCACTTGATTTGTGTATTCTTCAGGTGATGACAACATTTCACACACACTTGGGACAGAGAGAGATGAGAGAAAAGTGGCTTCCCATAGCCACATACATCAGATGAAAAGACTTGGATCCAAGGCAAGAATTTCCCAAGGTAAAGACCATCATTACCAAAGATTCTCCATAACAACACCAAGAAAGAAAAAATGTCTAAGCCTTACCATTTTACTTAAGATCTTTTCTGCTTTTATTTATTAAAATTTGCCTCATGGAAACATAGTGTAAGGCAGAGGATGGAGTCACAGATGTAAGCAGGACAGAAAGGGAACCTTGGGAGAAGAGAGTGGAACACCCAGGGCTCAGGAGATGGGAGGGAAGGGGCGTGGGAGGCCTTCTCTTAGAGCTCAGACATGTTCTTCATCAGCCTTGTCTTCTTCTTCACCCTCACCCGGTTGGACACTTTCCTTAGGTTTGATTTCATCTATAGCTCGTGTCTTCTTTGCTCCTCTTGGCAGACTCCGTCTGAAGCTGGCAGCAGCCTTCTCTATGACAGGGTTGGTATAAGCAGCAGCAAAGACAGCAGCAGGCAGCTTGGTTTGTTCAGGCTCCACCTTGGCTGGAGCTTCCTGGAGAACTGTGAGTTATCAGAGGAAGCTTTGCTGACACTTTCTGTCCCAGCTGAGCAGGACTTTTCTCAGAGGGGCAGTATTCTGTGTGGTGGTGGTGCTGGGGCTGTGCCTGCTCTGTAGCAGCTCGTGGGAACCCTGACCCTTCTCCTCTGATGGAGTTTATCCTCCTTTGTCCATCTCAGGAAGCCTGGGGACTGTGCCTGGGGCAGCTTCCATAGTGGCGGGACCTTCTCTCTCCTCCTCTACTCCATTATTATTTAGAAACAAACAATACAAATAGAATTCTAATATTTTACCCCCACCCACAATGAACCATCATGTTGATATCCTAGCATAATATGTGCACCTCATTTTCAAGTCCATGCACATAAGATATGTGCACATAAAAAATAGCACTGTGTTGGTTGTTTTAGGTTCCCTACTGAGTGTGAGGTCCTTAGGTGGTCCTAGTTAACCAGCTTCTCCAGAGATAACTTTTCTCCTTTGCTCTGATTCACAACAAATGTGAATCCTAGGCAATGTATGCTGTTCAGGGAAGTTAATTGTGGTAGCACACTTAGAAGATCCATAGTAGGTACAGGACAGTGACCTAGGCCAAATAATCAGAGGTCAGATTGGAGACCTTGCAGAGATAATTTTGATTTTGGAGGATTTTCTTCTTCCTTTCTTACACCTGAATTGGTTCCAAGTCAATTACCAGGTGCCGCTTTCATAAAGTAGTTTGTGCTATTCTAGTAAGGAGAAGCGGTGGGTTATTTGTTAAGATTTATTTATTTATTTGAGATGCAGAGTTACAGAGAGAGAGAGAGGCAGACACACACACACACACACACACACACAGAGAGAGAGAGAGAGATAAAGGCGGTCCATCTGCTGGTTCACTCCTCAAACGGCCACTAACGGCCATAGCTGGGTTCTTCCGAAGCCAGGAGCTAGTAGCTTCTTCTGGGTCTCCCACGTGTGTGCAGGGGCCCAAATACTTGGGCCATCTTCCACTGATTTCCCAGGCCATTAGCAGAGAGCTGGATCAGAAGCTGAGCAGGCGGGACTCAAACCAGCACCCATATGGGATGCTGGTGCCCCAGGCAGGGGCTTAACCTACTTGCCACAATGCCAGCCCATAATCTTTGCTTTAAGGTTCAAGAAATATTGGGGTGATTTTATCTCTTGGAAATCCACAGGCCAGCAATGGAAATCTGGCCAGGTTGAATCATCCTGCTAAGTGACATAGTTTAGGCCCAGTGAGAGTAGACACTTTGGCCATAATTAATCTTACAGGTACAATATGCACCTTATTGTATTCTAGAGCCTCACTGCCTCTGTCTCTAAGCCCAACAGATGAGTCCTGGTATGCTGCATCAATACAGTGTCTGTGATAGTAGGTACTCAAGAGAAATTTACTGAATGAATGAATAGAGCTGAGGTGGTTATAATTGTGGTACACATTAAGAAGAAAATTTAGTGGCTATGAACCTATGACCAAGGCAAGGACTTGTCAATGATAAGAAATTTGAAATTAAGGGGCCAGCACTGTGGCACAGTGGGTTAATCCTCCGCCTGCAGTGCTGGCATCCCATATGGGCACCGGTTCTAGTCCTGGCTGTTCCTCTCCCCATCCAGCGCTCTGCTATGGCCTGGGAAAGCAGTAGAGGATGGCACAAGTCCTTGGGCCCCTGCACCCACGTAGGAGACCCGAAAGAAGCTCCTGGCTTCTAGCTTCAGATCGGTGCAGCTCCGGCCATGGCGGCCATCTGGGGGGTGAACCAGTGGATGGAAGACCTTTCTCTCCGTCTCTGCCTTTCACTGTCTGTAACTCTACTTTTCAAATCTTTTTTTTTTTTAATTTATTTGACAGGTAGAGTTATAGACAATGAGAGAGAAAGACAGAAAGAAAGGTCTTCCTTCCATTGGTTCACTTCCCAAATGGCCACCACGGCCGGCAATGCGACGATCCAAAGCCAGGAGCCAGGTGCTTCTTCCTGGTCTCCCATGCGGGTGCAGGGGCCCAAGCACTTGGGTCATCCTCCACTGCACTCCTGGGCCACAGCAGAGAGCTGGACTGGAAGAGGAGCAACCGGGACTAGAACCTGGTGCCTGTATGGGATGCTGACACCAAGGCAGAGGATTAACAAAGTGAGCCATGGTGCCAGCCCTAAATAAAATCTTAAAAAAAAAAAAGAAATTTGAGATTAAAAGACTGTACATCATTCACAATTTCTTTGGCTATTCCTTCTACCATTCATACTCTCGTCTCCTTCCTACGGAGAAAACAAGTATAAGCTGAATTAACAAGAAAACAGAGTTGTAAAATCTTTGTAAGGCACAGTGGACGGAAGATAGCACTGTTTTTTTGGTTAATACACGTTTCTGTATCATACAATAATTTGTGATATCACTCTTGCAAGAGAAATGAATCAATAAAACAATATGAGTCAAAATGAATCACACAGTGTAATACAGAGACAAAAGTCATGGACCAGAGAAGACAAAAGCAGAGAAAATGGATTATTGCAAGTTATGAAATCAACTTTTAGCAGTTCAATGATCAAGAGAACTTTGTGACCAATGACTTTTACAAAATATTATGGGAGAATTGGGGAATAGGGGTTGTTTAACCTTAGTTGATACAGAATCTCAGCCTGAGAGAAAATACTCTGGTCCTTTCCTCACCTTACCAGCTGATGGAGCCCAGGAATACAGCAGATCCAGCTAGAAAGATAAATAGGGTCTCACAAGAGACCTTCTCTTGTTCCCCTCTGCACGTGACTTAACCCTTTTCTCTATCAAAATAGAAACTTGGAAAGAGTATATCTTTTCATTGGAGATTATGTCCTTCATAGGCCAGAAACTACGTAATCGATAGAGAAGCAATTCATGTTGAGACTCAACCTATTTATCTATTAAAATATAATCTTCATATAGCTGTTCATGTAACACAAATTTTATATTATCTGTGATTTGTCATTTATGTCCCATAAATATGTTTATAAACAAGAAACAACAATTTTAAAGCATCTTAATTTAATTATCACATTTGTTCTATTTACTTAACTATTTTTTTTTTTTTGACAGGCAGAGTGGACAGTGAGAGAGAGAGACAGAGAGAAAGGTCTTCCTTTACCATTGGTTCACCCTCCAATGGCCGCCGCGGCCGGCGCACCATGCTGATACGATGGCAGGAGCCAGGTACTTCTCCTGGTCTTCCATGGGGTGCAGGGCCCAAGCACTTGGGCCATCCTCCACTGCACTCCTTGGCCACAGCAGAGAGCTGGCCTGGAAGAGGGGGAACCGGGACAGAATCCGGTGCCCCGACCGGGACTAGAACCTGGTTTGCCGGCGCCGCAAGGCGGAGGATTAGCCTAGTGAGCCGCGGCGCCGGCCTATTTACTTAACTATTTGATTCTAGCTGTATAGAATTTCTTGTATGAGATTTATGCTTTGTTTTTTATTGCATGATTGGGCTCATTAGTTTTAACCATGTTACTTTTTTCCAATTCTCTATAGTTATATTGCTATTGCATACTTTTCTTGTGGCCAGTACTGTGGTGCAGCATGGTTAGCTACGATCTGTAGTGCTGGCATCCAATAGTGGCAATGTGTCAAATCCCGACTGCTCCTTTAGCAATCCAGTTCCCTACTAATGTGCCTGGGAAATCAGCAGAAGATGGCCCAAGTGCTTGGGTCCCTGCATCCATATGGGAGACCCAGAAGAAGGTCTTGGCTCCTGGCTTAGACCTGGCCCAGCTCTGGTCATTGTGGCCATCTGAGAAGTGAACCAGCAGGTAGAAGATCTCTCCCTTCTCTCTCTCTGTTTTTCCCTCTTTCTCGGTAACTTATTTTCAAACAAATCAATAATTCTTTAAGACATTTTCTTATCTCCCACAAAATCAGTTGCATGTATGTTCCAAACTTTTCAGGTTAAAAATGGCAGTGTTTTAATATAGTCAATGGTGATATCTCACATTAAATAATAAATGTATTAAGATTTGAGCCATTAAGCTAAAGAAGTTCAATTAGTATCTGTATAATCTTAATGTGAAATATATTTTAAAACTAAATGTAGCTGTGAACTTAGGGAACATTATCTAACAGAAAGCTAGCAATACAAGTTTGTTTTCTAGAGGATTCATCTTTGAAAGTATAAGCTCAAAATTTTATCTCAGTTGGGAACAAATTTTGCTTTCACTTACCGAAAATAACTATGATAATTTAGTTCTTAGGAATGTATTTGTATGCTGAGTGACTCTAAAGAAAAATGAAGTCCTGTTATTGTTAACAAAAAGGAAGAAAAATTCGAGTAATAGTTCAGTTTGCTGTTCTAATAATTCTTGCTGTCATTCCTGTGTCCTTGAAACAAGTGACTCTTCTGACTGTCACTTAATTAATTATGCTTCTCTCTCTCTTGCAGTAGCACTTGTAAATATTTCCCATGATTCTGAAATGTCATTTGTTTTCTGATGGTAAATACCTGCTAATAAGTCCTACACATGTAAGGAGCTGAATAAAAGGAAGAACAAGTTTATCTTCCTGGAGGTATAATTAAAAGAAGATAAACCAAATTTGAAAATGTTTATTTCCTATGGGTATTCAATAGAATTGCAATTCACCTGGCTTTTCATTATTTATTACTCCTTGATAGCACAGTAGAAACCATGCCATTTATTACAACTCAGCACATGATTTATAGAAGTTGATGGGCTACAGTGTATGTAGAATGTCAAATTCCAAATTCCTAGTTTACTGAATTACATACAAATGCCCTTAACAGAAAAGTGTCCAGACAACCTGAGCAAAATAGGAGGTCATGAAAAAGCATAATAGAACTGTCCTCTATGCCTACTATCGTTCAGGGCCAAGATTGAAAAGGCAAATTCACTAAGACTTCCCCTAAAGCAAGAACCAGAGGCATTTGGAGACCCTTCTAATATAAAGATTCCCTCTACTGAAATATGTCTTGTCAGATAATCAGAGTTTCAGATCTCTGTGATACAGAAGGTTAGACATCAAAATGTTTCATTCTATTTATTCCAGAGTAAGGATACTTACATTAAAATATTGCTTCACCACTTTATGATGCTTTGCACTTTTCTCCATCTTGAGGTGTTGATTTTCTCAAGTGTTGTTAAAGTAATAATAAACCCACTTTATTGAATTATTGCAAAGAATAAAAAATAATCCATGGATAATGCTTTGAATAGCACCCAGAAAACAGTAAAAATTCAATAAATTCTATTATTATGTTCATCAAAACACCTGGTCTGATCTGTTTAGAATTGTGTGCTTTTTGAGCTTAACTAAATTAGAAAATTATATCAAATTTCCATGATCCTCATGTCAACAAAAGAAAAACTCATTACATTGGGCTTTGACATTACCACAAGATAATCTCTTTCTCCTTACCAATACAATTTTAAGGCTGCTAACTCTGTTAACACTCAGGCCATATTGACAATGGCCTTTCAGCCTGTCTAATAGATTGCAACTGCCCTCTAATTCACTGGAAGAATTGAAATAGTGGCATGGGGTAATATGAGAGGAAGAGCTTTGGGCCAGACGGGTTCAGGATTAGTACTCAGTGTTTGGGTGAGTATTTGCCCTAGTGATTAACCTGCTAGTTACAGCACATGCATCCCATATCACACTGCCTGGGTTCAATACTGGCCTCAGCTCCTGAGTCTAGCTTCTTGCTAATGTAGAACTAATGGCCTAAGTAGCTGGATTCCTAACAACTATTTGGGAGATCTGGATCAAGTTCCTGTCTTACTACTTCAGCCTACCCAGTCCTGGTTATTGTAAACTTATGGGGAGTGAACTGGTGGATGGGAGAGCATGCATACACACACACACACACAAACACACACACTTTTCCCTCTCTCTCAAATAAATAGTTTAAACTAAAGCCTCATTGCTTAAAACTACAACTCATTTTCTCATGTGGAAATAGCTGTTTAACAACATTGCATCTCAGTTTCTCCATCTACAAAATGCTTTTCTGTTTGGATTAAATGAGACAAGATACTTGGGAGAGTGGCTGATATTAGTAAATAAATTACTTATTATGTTTATTAGTAAATCAATAAATAGCATTTGTAGCCTAACTCTTCTCCCTGAAGTTAAAGAGTTTGTTCAGTCTTCCTGTAAATTTTCACTTTGCATGACATCACTATAAAATTTGAACAAACTTTTCCCTCCTCCAAGATGTTCTCAATGTCTTTCTTTCAATAACAGGGATTTGCTGGCTTCTGAAAACTATACTGAACACTTCTTTCCTTTCTTTTCTTTTACTTTTTTTTTTATTGGACAGGCAGAATTAGTGAGAGAGAGAGACAGAGAGAAAGGTCTTCTTTCCAATGGTTCACTCCCCAAATGGCCATTATAACCGGCGAGCTGCGCCGATCCGAAGCCAGGAGCCAGGTGTTTCCTCCTGGTCTCCCATGCGGGTGCAGGGGCCCAAGCACTTGGGCCATCCTCCACTGCCTTCCCAGGCCACAGCAGAGACCTGGACTGGAAGAGAAACAACCAGGAGTAGAACCTGGTGCCCATATGGAATGCTGGCTCTGCAGGCGGAGGATTAACCAAGTGAGCTATGGTGCCGGCCCCTTTTACTGTTTTCACATGGATATCACATTTTTCTTTCAGAGTAGGTATCTGGTACAGTGGTTAAGACAGCACATGGGCCACCTGCAACCCACATAGGAGTCTCTGGGTTCAAGAACAGGCTCCACTTCCAGTTCTAGCTTTAAAAAAAAGAAGCAAGGAAGAGGAGGAGGAGAAAGCAATGTAGAAGAGGAGGGAGAGGAGGAGAAGGGGTATAGGGGCAGGAGGAGAGGGAAGTGGAGGAGGGGAAGTAGGAATAAAAAAAGAATGAGAAGAGGAGGAGAAGAAGGAGGGGAGGAGGAGAGAGAGGAGGGGAAGGAGGAATAAAAAAAGGAGAAGAGGAGGAGGAGGAGTACGAAGGGGATGAGGAGGGAGAGGAGAGAGAGGGAGAGGAGGTGGGGAGAGAATATTTTCTTTCTTTATCTGAGAGGTAGAGTTAGAGAGAAAGATCTTCCAGCCTCTGGTTCATTCAACAAATGGCCCTAATGTCTGGAGTAGAGCTGATCTGAAGCCAGGGACCAGGAGCTTCCTCCAGGTCAACCAAGTGGGTGCAGGGGCCCAAGGGCTTGGGCCA
This sequence comes from Oryctolagus cuniculus, assembly GCF_051225735.1. NCBI lineage: Eukaryota > Metazoa > Chordata > Mammalia > Lagomorpha > Leporidae > Oryctolagus > Oryctolagus cuniculus. Next base: position 59,203,855 of record NC_142870.1, read on the forward strand.
TTTTCCACTGCTTTCCTAGACCATAGTAGTAAGTGATAGCTTTGGGATCTGCAAGGAGGGAAGGCCTACACTTCCGGGAATGGAGAGTTCCTACTGTACTTCCAGGGAAGAAAAGTCCTTGTCAAGGTCCCTGCAGGTGCCTAAAGGTCAACCAGTGAGGATCAGACCCGCCTCAACCTTTAACCCCCATGCCCTGAATCTATAAAAGGAGCACTCCCAATCTCTGATGTGCACAACTCCCTCCCCACCCCGTTGCTCTGTTGGGACCAGGGAACCTTGCCCAGGAGCAGAACCCCATTTGTTATGCTCCAGACACCTTGCAGTAAGCTGGAAGAGGAACAGCAGGGACACCACAGGCATGCATATGGGATGCCAGTGCAGCATGCATTCTACTATGCTGTGGCACCTGCCCCCAGTTTTAGCATTTAATAATGCACACCCTTGGAGGCATTAGAATGACTCAAGTGTTTGAATCCCTGCCACCCACCCACTTGGGATACCAGATTGGGTTTAAGGCTATTGTGTTCAGACTGTCCAAGCTCTGGGTGTTGTGGTGATTCGGAGAGTAAAAAAGTGGATTCTCAGGGTAGGCCATGTGGCGTAATGGGTACAGCTGCTGCCCACAGTGTTGGCGTCCCATATGGGCACCAGTTCAAGCCCTGGCTGCTCTACTTCTGATCCAGCTCTCTTCTATCACCTGGGAAAACAGTAGAAGAAGGAGACGATCCAAGTCTTCAGGCCCCTGTGCCAACGTTGGAAACCTGGGAAAAGCTCCTGGCTCCTGGCTTCTGATTGGCTCAGCTCCAGCCATTGCAGCTAATTGGTGAGTGAACCAGCAGGAAGGATGAAAGACCTCTCTCTCTGCCTCTCTGTAACTCTATCAAAACTTGATATGTTATACCTCTTAGTATTTTTTTTTGTTTGTTTGTTCTACTTAATACTTTTGGTTGAATACTGTAATCAATACACAATCCTTCTTAAGTGCTGAAACTTAACTGAAAAGTGATCACTGTTAAATATAAGAGTGGGAATAAGAGAGGGAAGAGATGTGCAATTCTGGACATGCTCAAGCTGACTTACCTCAAACGGTAGAGTCAGAAACATACCAGGGGATTCCAATTCAATCCCATCAAGGTGGCATGTACCAATGCCATCTCACTAGTCCCAGGGATCAATTTCTGTTCACAATTGATCATAATGATAGGACTAAGAACCAAAGGGATCACATAAACAAGACTAGTGTCTGCAAATACTAGCTGATAGAATAAAAAAGGGAGAGAACGATCCAACATGGGAAGTGAGATACACAGCAGACCCATGGAATGGCAAATGTCCTAAACAGCACTCTGGCCTCAGAATCAGCCCTTAAGGCATGCGGATCCGGCTGAAAAGCCCATGAGAGTATTTCAGGCATGGAAAGCCAAGACACTCTGGGGAAAAAAAAAAAAAAAAAATGAAAGATCTCCGTGAGTGAGATCCCAGTGGAAAGAATGGGTCATCAAAGAAGGAGGTACCTTTCTCTGAAGGGAGGAGAGAACTTCCACTTTGACCATGGCCTTGTCTAAATATGATCAGAGTCGGTGAACTCAGGGGCTTCCATAGCCTTGGCAGCTCATGACAAGAGCCTAGGGTGATTACTGAGGCCATAAACAAGAGTGTCAATTTGTTAAGTCAACAACAGGAGTCACTGTGCACTTACTCCTCATGTGGGATCTTTGTCCTTAGTGTGGTGTACATTGAGATTTAATGCTATAACTAGTACTCAAACAGTATTTTTCACTTTATGTTTATGTGTGGGAGCCAACTGTTGAAATCTTTGCTTAATGTATGCTAAACTGATATTCTGTATATAAAGAGAATTGAAACTGAATCTTGATGTGAATGGAAGGGGAGAGGGAGTGGGAAAGGGGAGGGTTGTGGGTGGGAGGGACGTTATGGGGGGGAAGCCATTGTAATCCATAAGCTGTACTTTGGAAATCTATATTCATTAAATAAAAGTTTAAAAAAAAATTAAAGTGGATTCCCTCTCCCACTCGTTCTTTCTGCCTTTCAAATAAAGTGAAAATAAATATAAAATAAATATATAAAATTAAAAATGAAAATATATAAAATTTTAAAAAATCTCAGATTCCATATCAAGCCCACAAATACTTTTGTAATATTTTGCATCATATTCTCTGATCTCACAGATGATCCTCTAATATAGAACATTTATCCTTCTCACATTCCAGTTGGTAATTTTGCTATCATAGTTTTGTTCAGGTTAATTTTTTGACTACACTAAATAATGTTTTTACATTTTATTTTATGTGTATTTGGCTTTATAATATCTGCCCTCTGACTTGCCTTTCTCTTAATTTTACATGGCTCTTTTAAAATGATACTCTACATTTGGTATTAATTACTTTAAAATATTTCAAGTAAAAGTATAAAGACTAGTTAAATGAGCACATATAGATTTAACATTTTTAATTCTGCTAGTCATTTCATATGTAAATATTATATATTTACACTTATGTACTATTTTTACACATATGTATTATTTTATATTTCATATATAAATATATATTTATATATGTACTATTTATCACATAAGGTGAGATTCATGACAAAGATCCTAAAATGATGAGAGAAGGACATATATTATATAAGGAATATAATTGATTGAAGACAATATTTATAAATATATTCATATGCCAAATAATGTGGCATCTATAATTTTTACCATTGTTTGAGTTTGTATGTATGTATGTGTACATGTTGTATTTGTCTTTCTGTATCTGGCTTCTTTCATTTATCATCATGACCCCCAATTCCATCCATTTTGATTCAAATGTCAGGATTGCATTCTTTCTTATAATTGAATTATTTTTGATTGTGTGTGACAGAACCACATTTTCTTTATTCATTCATATATTGATGTATATCTAGTTTGAGTCCATACCTTTGATGTTGTGACTATGGCAACAAAAAATGTGGGAGTTAAGGTACCTCTTGCATATGCTACATAATTTTCTGTGAATATATTCCCAGAAGTGGGATAGTTCGGTCACATGGTGGATCCATTTTTAATTTGAGGAGTCTCCATAAGGTTTTCCATAATAGCCACACAAATTTGCATTCCCACAAACATCCTCATCAGCATTTTTTATTTCTTGACCCTTTGACCAGAGCCAATCAAACTGTAGTGAGGGGGCTGGCACTGTGGCACAGTGGGTTAAAGCTCTGACCTGAAGCGCCGACATCCCATATGTGCACCGGTTCTAGTCCTGGCTGCTCCTCTTCCAATCCAGCTCTCTGCTATGGCTTGGGAAAGCAGAAGATGGCCCAAGTCCTTGGGCCCCTGCACCCACGTGGGAGACCTGAAAGAAGCTCCTGGCACAGCTCCGGCTGTTGCGGCCATCTGGGGAGTGAATCAGTGGATGGAAGACCTCTCTCTGTCCCTACCTCTCTTTGTAACTCTGTCTTTCAAATAAATAAAATAAATCTTTAAAAAACGTAACTGTAGTGAGATGATACCTCATTTTGGTTCTTAGTTGCTTTTCCCTGATGGCTATATACATTTTTCATGTATTTGTTGGCCATTTGCATTTCTTCTTTTGAAAGTGGTAATCCAGTTTTCCCAGTTATGTTTAATGAAGAGATTGCTCTTTCTTCAGGGACTATTTTTAGAAACTTTCTCAAAGATAAATTCATTGTAGATGCATGGATTTACTTCTTGGATTTAGAATCTATTCCACTGGCTTATGTGTTTACTTTTATACCAGGACCATGAAGTTTTGGTTAAAATACCCTTAAGTATATCTTGAATTCTGTTATTGTGATACCTCCAGCTTTTTTTATTGTTTAAGACATTTAGGGCCTTCTGTGTTTCCATGTGTATTTTAGAATTTCTTTTTTTTTCAGTTCTGTAAAGAATGTCATTGGTATTTTGATGGTTATTAAATTGAATCTGTAAACCTCTCTGGGTGATAACTTGTCAGTTCTGATAATCTTTTGTTGAAGTCTTTTTGTTCCCCGATATATACAAGCATTTAGCTGCAATCAGGGATAATCTGACTTCCTCATTTCCCATTTGTATGTCCTTTCTTTCTTTTACCTATTGCCTCTGGCTGAAACTTCCATATCTATATTTAATAAGAGTGGTAGAGTGGATATCCATGTCTGGTTCCAGATCTTAGTGGAAATGCTTTCACTTTTTTCCTATTCAAGATTGTGGGTTTGTCATGTACAGACTTTTATTATAATGAGGTATGTTCCTTCTATGCATAGTTTGTTCAAGTTTTTTTGAATGTATGTTCATTTGTTCAGTTGATTACATATTTTATAATATAGTATATATATATTTATTTATTGCCCTATGTTGAACCACTGCATCCCTGAGATAAGTCTCACCTGGTCAGGATGAAGAATATTTTTTTTCTTATGTGTTGCTGGATTTGATCTGCTGGTACTTTGTTGACTATTTTTGTATGTCTGCTCTTCATCAAGGATATCAGTCAACAGCTTTATTTTTGGTTGTATCATTTTATGATTTTTAAATTAAGGTAATGTTGGCCACATAGAAGGAGTCTAGAAGAGTTCCCCCCCTTTCAAATGTTAGTAAAGTTTGGAAAGAATGGGTGTTAATTCCTCTTTAAAAGTTTGCTAGAATTTGGTAATGAAACTATCTGCTCCTGGTTTTTCTTTACTGGAAGACTCATTATTATTCATTCAGTTTAGTTGGCTGTTGCTCTGTTCAGGTTTTATATATCTTTTTTATTCAATTTTGGTAAGTTACTCTTTTTAGAAAAAAAGATTTATTTATTTGAAATGTAGAGTTAAAGAGGGGAAGAGGCAAGGCCGTAGAAAGAGGGAGGGGGAGAGAGAGAGAGAGAGACCTTTGATCAACTGGTTCCCCCTTACCCCCAAAAATGGACTTAAGAGCCAGGGCAGGCCCAGGCCAAAGCCAAGAGCCTGGAGTTCCATTTGAGTATCCCAAGTGGGTGGCAAGTTTCCAAGTACTTGATCCATCTTCCCATGCTTCCGCAGGAAACATGAGTAGGAAACTGGATTGTTAGCAGAGCAGTTGGGACTCAAACCTACACTCATACGGGATGCCATATGAGTTTAACTTGCTAAACCAGAACACAAGGCCCAATTATTATTTTTTTTTAAAACTTACTTATGTTTACATGAAAGGCAGAATGATGGGGCAGGTGGATGGGGTGGGGGCAGGAGCAACACAGGGAGAAAGAATGATTTTCCATCCACTGTTTCAGTCCCCCAGTGGCCTCAACAGCTGGGGCTGGGTCAGGTCAAACTCAGGAGCCAAGAACTACATCTGTGTCTCCCACATGGGTAGCACAGTTCCAAGCACTGGGCAATCTTCTGCTATTTTTCCAGGTGCGTTTGGAGAGAGGTGGAGCTCACATTGCAAGGGAAGAGTTAACCTGCTGTGTCAAAACACTGGCCACTTAAATTATGTTTGAGAATGTATTCTTTTCTGCTAGGTTTTTAATACATTAGCATATAGTTGCTCATAATATTTTATAATTGCTTCTGTGACACCAGCTGTAACATTTCCTTTTCATCTCTAGTTTTATTGATCTGGGTCTTCATTCTTTTCTTCTTGATTGGTCTCATTTCACAATTTGAAATTGTGAAGGGCCAATTATAATACTAATTTTTTAAGTGACATAAATTGACTCTTACAACAACATCAAACACCCTGCCCCTATAAACCTAAAAAAAATTCCTGAAAAAGTGCTTTTGAAGTCTCATTAGATTTTTACCTTCCCTTCATATTTTAAAACACCTGTCTATGGAAGAAGTTCAAAGATGTGATTATTTCCAGTTTGAAACTTTATTCTTTCATGCCCTTTCTTGTGGTTGTTTGAGTACAGTTATCATTAACTTTTTCTGTACCAGTCTTATTTCTTTACAAGAGTATAATTTCCTTGAGGATAAAGTCTTAATTATTTTTGAATCAATATACTGTAATGAAGAGAACACAGCAAGCCTAATATAACAAGCCTAAAGTATATTCTATCTCTATTACTTTAAGTCTTAAAAGTTAAAATTACTTTTCCTTTCTGAAAATCAATTTCCTCACCTCTGAAACAGTGCTACTACATGTTACTTCAGGAGGCAAGGACATATAGCAAGTGATGAATAGTAAATGTTCACCTGTTGTTAACCAACTATCCTTCTCATTATGAAAGCCTATGTGTTTCTTGTTAATGTGGTTTGAATGTGATGTGCATTCAACACATTTTTCTAAACAGGAATGAATTATAAATAGTATACATTTTATTTTAAATGTTAAGCATACTGTATTTAATGATTTAATATTAATATTTTAATTCTGATAACTCAAAAGTTATCACAGTGATTTCATAAATTTTTCCCTAAAAAAATTTCTACTAATATTCTATTTGTCACATATAAGCACAGATAATAAAATACAAAAGGATTGGCTCAGGAATACATTCAGAAAGATACTTTTCTACTGAAGTTTTTCAACTACTATATCTTCAAAATGTATAGTTGCTTTCTATATGTAACCATACTTGTATCCTAACTGAAATAACAGTACTTCTAGAACAACTCTCTGGTCTGTTAATTTTTTGTAAACAGCCGGTACAGCAAAACCTGCTTAAAACAAATACACACGATTGGAAAATTTTCTGTTATACTTATGATTTTCTGTAAATACTATGAAAGTAAAATATCTTAACAGTATAATTCCTCTCCCAGCAGAAATGAAAATTAATCTTGCTCTCTCTTTCTCATATGCACATATTTATACAACCTATCAAAAATTCCATAATTGGGTGGTACATAAACAAATTTTATCATGTTTTTTGGACATAGATAATTTTAGACCTATTATACCTTTCAGTTTGTAGTATATAGCAGGATTTCTATTTGAGAGCAACGTCTTACTAGTGTAAAGTGTAGAAAGGCAAACTTAAAACACTACAGGAAAAAGAAATGAAAGATTTGCATACAAAGTATTAGGAATCATGGATTATTAAGCCAGCTCTATTTTTTAAAGACATTTATTTATTTGAAAGGTAGAGTTATAGACAGGGACAGACAGAGAAAGAGATCTCCCATTCATTCTCTCATTTCCCAGATGGCCACAACAGCCAGGGCTGAGGCAAGCTGAAGCCAAGAGCCAGAGCTTTATTCAGGTCTCTCACGTGGGTGCAGGGGCCCAAGGATTTGGGTCATCTGCTGCTGCTTTCCCAGGCTAATGTGCCTACATTAGCAGGGAGCTGTGTTGGAAATGGAGCACCCAGGACTCGAACTAGTGAACTAGCACTCCCTTGTAACATATTTTTACATAAAATTTAGTGTAAGATACTTCACCATTTCATTTAGCACAATGACAAGGAATGCTTGATTCCTGTCTTACTGTATCTAATAGGATGATTATAACCAGCATAAACTGTTACCGTTAAGTGTGAGAAAGCAATCAATTTCATGAAATAATCAAAGTGAATTAAATAATAAAAGGAAAATCTAACAGCTAGACACAGGAAGAAAATGAAACAAGGCAATAAAGGCAAGCTACGTAGCAAGAACTCGTTAATATTCTGGTAGACCTAAGGCATTGCCATCAAGATGATCTGTCTTCTTACATTCTTGTACGAAGTCATTTAAAATTAAAATTTCTAGAAATGATAGAGTGAGAATCCATTCTTTAGATTTTTTTCTGCTTCCTCAGATTGGGCTGTCTTTTGCTTTTGCTTTTGCTCTCTTCTCTCACCTTGAATGCATAGGCTGTGTGCTTCCTGGCAACTCTCTAGTAGAGAGCTAAGAGGGTGGTGACAACTTCACTTAGATCATGTTCCTAGTTACATTCTTTAACTCAGTACTCTAGAGAGAATTGTTCTGAGAACACAAAAATTCAATTGTTAACAACTGAATTACTGCAACTTACTTAAGATTACTTAGGGAATCCTAGAGAAAGTAAAAGAGGTTTCAGGATGATTTCGATATTTCCCAAGATGAAGGGATATTATGAGAAAAATACAAGGATTAAAAGAAGGCATGCCACTAAAACTGAGATAACTCAAATAAGTTTGTTTTCAAACCAGACTCACGTGAAAGAGAATTACTTTATCTGGTAAGGATTAAGACTGAGTTTTTTTTTTTTTTTTAAGAATGCAAATTATTGGGGTAGGCATTTGGTGCAGCAATTAAGAGGCTACGTGAGTGCCTGGGTCTGCCCTGTTTTCCATTTCCTCTGCTTTTCTGCAAATGCACAACCTGTGATACAGCAGGTGATGGATCAAGTGGATTGAGTTCCTTACTCTTGGCTTTGGTTTGACCCAATCTCAGTTGTTGCAAGCATTTTGAGAGTGAATCGGTAAATCAGGTCTCTCCTATCCTCTATTCTCTGCTCTCTCTTCCTCTCCCTAAGTCTCCCCTATTCTCTTTCTCTTCCTCCCTCTATCCCCTCTCCCTCTCCCATTCTTTTTCTCTCCCCCTTTCCCTGTCAAATAAAATAAAGTAAAATGAATGAAGTGACGAAGTGGTAAGAAGTAGTGAAATAGGGCCTGAACCATGGCTCACTAGGCTAATCCTCCACCTGCGGCACTGGCACCCTGGGTTCTAGTCCCAGTTGGGGTGCTGAGTACTAGTCCCGGTTGCTCCCCTTCCAGTCCAGCTTTCTGCTGTGGCCCGGGAGGGCAGTGGAGGATGGCCCAAGTGCTTAGGTTCCTACGCCTGCATGGGAGACCCGGAGGAGGCACCCGGCTCCTGGCTTCGGATCCGCGCAGCCATGGCGGCCATTGAGGGAGTGAACGTGCAGAAGGAAGATCTTTCTGCTTTCTGTCTCTCCCTCACTGTCTATAACTCTCTCTCTGTCTCTCTCTCTCTCACTCTCCACACACTTGATCTTAGCCAAAAGGCCGAGAAGCGATCTCTCTCTCACTCTCTAACACTGCCCTTCAAAAAAAAAAAAAAAAAAAAAGAAGAAGTAGTGAAATAAGTCTATTTCGGGCAACTCAGATATTTCAGTCTTTTCTCACCACATTATATGCATTCAACCTACCAGGATGGGAGCAGAAAACTGATCATCTCTGGAGCAGGAAGAAGAAAGAAAAGATGGAGAAAATAAATGACAGGCTGAAGGTTCCCAATAGAGAGCCTCAATGTATTCTAAAAGGATAAAATCAACATATTATAGTACAAAATAAATTAACTAAAATTTAAATTTCTATAAGCATATCTAATTTTAAAAATGACCACAAATAAGAATATGAGATGGCAGGAGGCAATGAGCAACATCAGAAAGGATAAATATGTGGATGCTTGTAAATAAATAATGGATTATAAATAATGGATGTGCAAAACAATAGTTCTAACAGTTTTTGAATTTGTATTATGCACAGGAATAGAAATTCAGAGAAGAATGTTGTAGAGTATGAGAGCTGGATAAATGGGGTTTATAAGGTTTTTTATGTTATATGCATAAAATGATAGAAATATTCATTTCTATTCAGTTAAACAGTGAAAGATCAGAAAAAGAATATTCTATTGGAAGCAAAATTAAAATTGAAAGTTACTAAATCTGAAAAAAGGAAAAAAAAGAAAAAGATACAGGTACTAAAATCAAGAAACAAATGCAATATTACAGATATAAAAATAACACTGTAAATAATTATATAGAATATAAGTAAGCCCCCACAAAAATCTAGGTAAAATATAAAACTCTTCCTGGTTAAAATACATACTTGCATGCTAATAAAATACACATTTTAAATCTGTAGGAAAAATGTTGAAGGTAAAAGGATATTAAAAATGCACCATGTATATGTTAACTAAAAGGAGGCTAAACTGGCTATAGTAGTATCAGATAATTAATTAAAAGTGAAAAGCATTACTACATATAATGCGTGGACTTTTTAAATAACGAAAGTTTAATTCTTATAGGAAATTACAAAACCCTAAATTTTTATGCAGCTATAGTCCAAGTGAATAAAGAAAACCCAGAAATAAAAAAAAATCTGGTATCATAATCATAAATTTGAACAAAGTTCTTCAATAACTGTCATACGAATCTGAACAATGAAATGATAATAAATGACATGTTTAGAACACTGCTACAAGTTTGATGGGATTCACAACCTTGTAAAAATCATAGGAAATGTTCACCAATAGGCTAATCCTCCACCTAGGGGCGCCAGCACACTGGGTTCTAGTCCCGGTCGGGGTGCCGGATTCTGTCCCGGTTGCCCCTCTTCCAGGCCAGCTCTCTGCTGTGGCCCGGAAGTGCAGTGGAGGATGGCCCAATTCCTCGGGCCCTGCACCCCATGGGAGGCCACGAGAAGCACCTGGCTCCTGCCTTCGGATCAGCGCGATGCGCCGGCCACAGTGTGCCAGGTGCGGCGGCCATTGGTGGGTGAACCAACAGCAAAGGAAGACCTTTCTCTCTGTCTCTCTTTCTCACTATCCACTCTGCCTGTAAAAAAAAAAAAATCACCAAAAGCAAGTGTGTACTGCTTTTCAAAGAAAACTTAAAGAAATATCGTAAGTTTAAACTTCTTATATCTTCTAACAATAAATAACATGCATATAACTAAAGTATGAAGAAGAGAAATTAGAAAAAACCTTAACACTTTAAATTAAGCAACACATTTCTAAATAACTCACATCAAATAAGAAATCAGTGAAAATTAGAGAATATCATGAGGTTAGGGACAATGTAGTGTAATATATGAAAGATTGTGGGATGCAATTATAGCAGTAGTAGAGAAAAATGGACACTCAAAAGCATATGTTGGAAAGGAAGAAATATTGACTCTCATTTATTTATTTTCTTTCTGTTTTTTTAAGATTTACTAGCTTATGTATGTGGTTGACAGGAGGCCAAGCACCCTGCAACATCATCTGCTGCCTTCCTAGGCTCATGAGGGAGCTGAATTGGAAGCAGAGCAATGTGACTAGAACCAGCAATCTGACATGGAATGCTAATGATCCAAATGGTGGTTTAAACCACTGCAACACCATGCCAGCCCCATACCATCCAAGTTCATTAAACTACAAATTAAAAAAAAAAAAAAAAAAAACCAACAACAACAACATGAAATTAGTGTTGCCATGATGGCAAAGATGATTACACTACCACATGTGAAGCCAACATTCCATAATAAAGCACAGGTTCAAATCCCAGCTGCTCTACTGTCCATTTGGCTTCCTACTAATGGGTTTGGGAATGCAAGAAAATATAGGTACCTGCAATCCACTTGAGAGACCTGGATGGAGTTCTAAGCTCTTGGCTACAGCCTGACCCAGCACAGTCATTGTGGCCATTTGGATTATGAACCAGTGGATGGAAGATTTTTCACTCCCTCTCACTCTATCTTGCCTTACAAATACGAAGGTGGGTGGGATAGAGGGGAAAGGGGCTGGAAAGGAAGGGACTATCCTTATTTTCTTAGAATTATATTTACAACGCACATTGAATCAGTTAAAGACTAATTAAAAGTAACATATTAAAAGCATGAAGCCAGCATCCTGGCTCAATAGGCTAATCCTCCACGTTGCGGTGCCAGCACACCGGGTTCTAGTCCTGGTCGGAGCGCCGGATTCTGTCCCGGTTGCCCCTCTTCCAGGCCAGCTCTCTGCTGTGGCCAGGGAGTGCAGTGGAGGATGGTCCAAGTGCTTGGGCCCTGCATCCGCATGGGAGACCAGGAAAAAGCACCTGGCTCCTGCCTTCGGATCAGCACGATGCGCCGGCCGCGGCGGCCATTGGAGGGTGAACCAACGGCAAAAGGAAGACCTTTCTCTCTGTCTCTCTCTCTCACTGTCTACTCTGCCTGTCAAAAAAGAAAAAAAATGAAATCAAAGTAGAGAAATATAGAAGAGAAATAATAATAAATTTAAGTTGAATTAAATGTATATATACTTCACAAATAATTAACGTAACAAAATTTTAAAAATAAAATGATTAGCAATCATACCCATGTATATACACATAAAGTTCAAATAGTTTCATCAATAATTCTAAATACCAACAATCTTCATGAACTCTTACAGAGAATAGCATAATGAGAATGTTAGTCCATTTTCCCATTACTTTCAATAAAATATTCAATTAGAGATTCTTGGGGAAGAAAAGGTTTATTTCAGCTTACAGCTTGGAAGTTATTGTTCAGGATCAAGTGGCCTTATAGTTTTGGTATCTGTAGAGGCCAGTCACTGAAGATATGAAATAATGATGAGATAGGAAGAGACAACCGCTAGGCAGTACATGAACTCAGAAATAATCAACCCTCCCAATCGAACCATCGAACCATCTTCTGTGAGCATACTCCTCATGTCCTAAAGATCTCCCATCAGATCAATCTTTCAGATTTCATAATTATATCAAGTTTCCATCCTTAATCTATCAACCATTAACATGATATCCATGTTGTTTACACTACTACATAATTTTGGGATACAGAACCCTTATTCAACCCATAACAAAGAAGAACATTTTTTTTTTTTTTTTTTTGACAGGCAGAGTGGTCAGTGAGAGAGAGAGACAGAGAGAAAGGTCTTCCTTTTGCCGTTGGTTCACCCTCCAATGGCCGCTGCCGGCCGGCACGCTGTGGCCGGTGCACTGCGCTGATCCGAAGCAAGGAGCCAGGTACTTCTCCTGGTCTCCCATGCGGGTGCAGGGCCCAAGGACCTGGGCCATCCTCCACTGCACTTCCGGGCCACAGCAGAGAGCTGGCCTGGAAGAGGGGCAACCGGGACAGAATCCGGCGCCCTGACCGGGACCAGAACCCGGTGTGCCAGTGCCACAGGCAGAGGATTAGCCTATTGAGCTACAGCACCAGCCCTGAAGAACATTTTTAAACTCTTTTTTTTTTTTTACCTTAATTTTAATTTATTTTACAGGCAGAGTGTACAGTGAGAGAGAGAAACAGAGAGAAAGGTCTTCCTTTGCCATTGGTTCACCCTCCAGTGGCCGCTGCGGCCAGCGTGCTGTGGCTGGCGCACCGCGCTGATCCGATGGCAGGAGCCAGGTGCTTCTCCTGGTCTCCCATGGGATGCAGGGCCCAAGTACTTGGACCATCCTCCACTGCACTCCCTGGCACAGCAGAGAGCTGGCCTGGAAGAGGGGCAACCGACACAGAATCCCGGCACCCTAACCGGGACTAGAACCCGGTGTGCTGGCGCTGCAAGGTGGAGGATTAGCCTAGTGAGCCGCGGCACCGGTCCTTAAACTCTTTTTATAAGGCCAGAATCACCTTGAGTCCAATACTTCTCAAAGATTCTAACAAAGTAATTTGTACTGGCAAAATAGGACCAAAGTTAATCAAATAAAATATAACACATAAAACATAATAAGAAAAATACATAGACAAAATAATAATTGGATCCCATGTAGATTTTAAAAATGATATACTGATACTATTTGAATGAAATGAATAAATAATAATCATGGCAATTATGAAAAAAGATTTTAATGCTTAATCTGAAATCACATGAAGTTGTAATTAAGATGCTGTGGTATGGCATTTGCTCAGAATAGGACAATGACAAACTGACTGAACAAAAAAATTCAAAAGAGTCTCAGAAAACAACACATTAGGAATAAATGTTCATTTGATGCTTTATATTGTTTAAATGCCCATTTTGTTTAAACAATTAGATATCTATATGAACAAAATGTGACTGGTCTTATCTGGCAGATTCACGCCATTCATAAAAATCCATTCCTGATGGCTTGCATCTAAATATGAAATTGGATTAAAGTTTTTATTTTTTAGAGGAGGACATCTTTATGACCTTGATGCAGTCAATAAGATCTTAAGCCTGACAAAAACTCTATAAAAAGAAAAGACACAATGATCCACTGATTTACATGTTACATGAAAATAATGAACTTCTCTTTATTCAAACAAAAGTGAAAATGCAAATTATAGAAATAAATATTTGTAATTTATCTATCAATGAATAAATATAGCTAGATGATGAATACATATACTATAGATATACATTCAGAGAGAGAGATATCTAACAAAATCTTCTATTGAGAATGTATAAAGAACTAGTACTCTTAAATAAGAAAAAATGTCAATGAGGCCAATTAAAAAATAGACAAAGAGCTTGCACAGCCATTTTAAGAAGAGTATGCAAATTACCAAAAATATCACTTACTTTATTATTCATCAGGGAATTACAGATTTCAGCCAAAATAAGACACACATACACATATACACTCAAGCATACCAGATGGTTAGCTATATGAAAAATGTAATATATATAATGTTGGTGAGAATACAAAGTAGTGAGACCTTTAATGTACTTCATTGGAAATGTACACGGATACAAGTACTTTGTAAAGTATTTGACAATATACAAAACATACACTTCAGTAACTGCAAGCCCAAGGTGCTTTCCAACAGAAAGCCAGTGTTACCAAAAGGAAAGCAGTAAATTAATTGTAGTGGCAAGTGTCATAGTATTTCTAAACTGTAAGCTACTCAAATGCTCATTGACAATAGTATAGAAAAATAAATTACTATATTTTCGAAATTAAATATCTTACAGTCATTAAGCTACAGAAAATATAATTAAATGTAACAAAAGCAACAACTTTTGCAAATATAATGTTGAGCAAAAAGCTATAAAAAACAGTGTGATGGTCAATTTTTTATCAATTTAGTTAGGGTATCATCTCTAGTAATTATTCAAACAATAATTAAGGTATTGCTGTGAAGTTATTTTGTAGATGTGATTAAAATCCACAACCAGCCAACATTTAATTAATTGAGTCTTAAAGTAGTCCTTGTTCAATCAGTGCAAATTCCTAAAAACAGAATTGAGTTATCTCTGAAGAAGAAATTCCTACTGTTTGCTTTGATTTTAGCCCATGCCTAACAGTTCCAGTTTGACTTTCTTACTCTTTACCTAAGGAGTTGCCATGTGTCTAGCTAGCATTGTATCATTGTAATAAATATCTTTAAATATATAGTACAGGTTTTACTTCTCTTTTTGAAATAAAATATGTAAGGATTGATACAAATACTCATTTATTTATATAAATTCAAAAATTGTAAAACCCAATCTATTCTGTTAAAGATTAGGATTTTGTTTACCAGTAGTAGAATATAAAACAGGAAGGGGGAAACAGGGACATTCCAGATTAATGTTCTGCCTCTTTATCTTAATGCTAGTTTCATGAGTATTCACCTTGTTAAAATTCAATGAGCTCCAGGCTTATTTATGATGTATACTGTATCACTTTTTTTGTAGCCTATGCTTTAATAAAACATGGGACAAAGAAGGAAGCACTTGGGTTGATGAGAATATAGAAGCTCTCAAGATGAGTGAGCAATGACTCAGGCTTCTTAGTGTGGCAGACTACCTGCTGACAAAACCACTTATTTTCTGGAATGAGGCTGTTTCTCTGAGGCTAGAATCCACTGCCATTACTATAGCAATATGATAGGAAGAACAAGCACCAGACTGAATGAAATGCCTTATCCTTTTTTATTGCCTTTGAATATTCCTTTTTTGTTTCTTATTTCAAGAATCTAACCAGAAAATTTTAATAAAAATATCTGGATAGTCATTTTGTAAAATTCTAGTCTGCATAACAGAGCAAAGAAAGCTTGGTTTAGAATTGAGAAGCAAGAGTAAAAACAAAAATAATTGTTAGAGTTGCTGTGAAAATAATATAATACATTTAAAGTTCTTGGCCAGTGTTTGGAACACTTGTGTAGAAATGACAAGATCAATTTTTATTCAGAATGTGATAAAAGGAATCTCAGATATAAGCAAAGTATTGTGAGTTAAACTATTTTAATAGAGAAAATACATTAACATCAATGGTTGGTATTTACTCAGTATCTTCAGATGCAACAAATGGCAGAGACAAAAATCAGAAACTCGTAAGAAATTAATGGGACGAACCATTTACTGAGATTTTAAACAGTACAATGGAAGTAATAAGGCTATTAGTTTATTCCATGAGGAACTGTTAAACCACTGTTTAACAAGAGTTACACTTCACCACATGATTCATCACTCTAATTCTTCAAATTACTGTTATAATCAGTCTAGATTTGATTGTTCACTTGGCAATCCTTACTTCCCATTAAAAACAAAAGAATGATGAAAATTATTTTCAAATTCATGAATATAATAAATGCCAAAGAAATTTTAGGTAAAGGAAAGACTACTTTCAAGTATGTTACTATTTTTTGCCTATAAATAGCCTATAAATCTGAGTCTTATAAAAAAGAAATATTTTATTTCTTGCTCATATCACTTACATCTTACAGATCACATAGGGTATTACTAAAAATTGTACCCAGGAACAAGGCAGAATCCTGATCTAAGGTACCCAAGTAATAGCAGAGAAAAAGAAAAAAAATAAATATTAAATATTTGTCTAGGAAGAAGATCAAGTTACCTTTTTCAGATTTTATAGGATAAGTCTGGTCTCATGACTAAATTGGACATCATTAGAGAAAAAAATCATAATTATCTTATACTGAAAACATTGAATACTATGACCAGTTCTGATGTACACAAAATCTACTGCAGTATTCAGACAATCCATAACGTAAAGTTGGTTAAGAAGGCTGGTGTTGTGCCACAACAGGCTGAGCTGCAGCCTGTGATGTTGGCATCATATATGGGTCAGTTCAAGTCCTGGCTACTCCATTTCCAAAACAGCTGCCTGCAATGTACCTGAAAAAGCAGTGGAGGATGGGCCAAACACTTGTGCCACTGGCACCCATGTGGGACATCCAATGGAGTTCCAGACTCTTGGTTTTGGTCTGGCTCTGCACTGGCTGTGGCAGCCATTTGGGTAGTGAACTAGTGAATAGAAGGTCACTCTCTCTCTCCCTCTTCCTTTCTCCCTTCCTCCTTCCTTGTCTCTCTAAAAATCTGCCTCTCAATTGCATTAATAAATATTTCTTAAAAAGTTGGTTAAATGTCAAGTAATGGATAATCTTACACAAACTTCATGAATACACTTGAGAATCAAATATAAGTATTTTACAGAAAGCAGGTCAAGAAATTAAGTGATTCCTCATAAAGATACACTGAAAATAGGGCAAAAAGACAATTGTTGCAAACAAAATGGAAAATAGGGGTTTAAAAAATTAAACAAGGATTGTGTTAAGTGAAAGTTTAAAAAGGAATAAAAGCAGAAATATCGCAGAAAAGACATCCCAATCTGTCTTCACCCCACTGGGGCAAACAATTGGTAATCATCCATGAAAAAATTACCTTAATAGGTACTTTGTAGGAGCTTTGGGATCCAAAAAGAGGATTATGAGACCTTGTTCTGGCTCAGGATCAAGGAAGACCTCCTGGAGAAATAGCTCATGTACCACAGCCAGGCCCACAAATCATGGCGCTGGATGCACCCCTTTTCCCCATGGATTCAACTCCAGTCCTCCTTGTCATCAGTGCTGTCTTCAGCCCCTTACAGCAAGGTACTAACAGGGAACCATGTCAATGCATGCCAACAGTAACAGGGACCGTGGCTCCTTGGTCCTGATCACAATCCCTGAAACATTTTCATGATCCATGTCTATTCATTCTCTACCTTGGTTTTATGATATTCATTACTTTCTAGGGGATAGAAAGGATCCACAGTTACGGATCCTATGCTAACTGACCTGCCATGCAAGAATTAATCTCTAGACTCAGGACCTAAGACTTCTACTTGACTCTGCCTGAAGAAAGTCTCAACAGGCAAAGAAGCATTTATCTAAAGAAACTCTGAAGACTAGACAAGGTATCCACTCCTTCAAATAGAAGTCTACATGAATCATTAAGAATGAGATGGTCTTGACACTACCAAATAAAACTGACAAAGCTCAAGTAGGTAATCATAAGAAACGAATATCAATGAATTCAAAATTATCATTTTAAAGCAGCTCAGTGAACTACAAGAGGAAACACAGAATCTATACAAAAATCAGGAAAATAATATATGAAAAAGTAGAGAAGCTTAACTTTAAAAATTGCATTCAAGAGAACCAAATAAAAATCTTAAAGCTGAAAAATACAATTATTGAATTGAAAAATTCAACAGAGAACTCCAACTGTTGAAGTTGTTGAAGGAACAAAAAAGTAAATAAAGAATGAAAAATAGTGAAGAAATCCTATCTAGCAAATGGTCAATATGAAGCAATACACACACACACAAATGGAATTTTCTGTAGGAGAAAGGCAAGAGAAATACAGATAAAATTTATATTAAAAAGAAATATGAATTTTTTCAAATATGAAAAGAAAATTGAGCAGCCAAGTTGCAATTCCCAAAAAGGCTAAACATTAAGAGATTTTCACTAGGACCCATTATAATCAGATTGTCAGAAGTGAAAGACAAAGAGGGCATGATAAAAGCATCAGAAGAAAAATGACTTATCAATAAAAGTTCAAGGGAGCTTCTACTTACAGATTTTTCACTGGGAATAATATATCCAGTAAAATTGTGTTTCATAAGTGAAACAGAAAAACTGTTCCAAAAACAAAAGCTAGAGGAGATCATCACCACTAGACTTGCCTTGCAAGAAATGCTGGAATGAGTTCCTAAAGTTCAAATAAAAACAAACAAATTAGCAACAAGAAAATATATGAAAGTATAAAACTTATTGCTAAAATAAGTAGAGTTTGGGGGCCAGCGCTGTGGTGAGTGGGCTAAGCTTCCACCTATGATGCCAGCATCCTACACAAGCACCAGTTTGTGTCCTGGCTGGTCCTCTTCTGATCCAGCAGTTGAATATGGTCCAAGTGCTGGGGCTCTTGCACCTACGTGGGAGACCCAGAAGAAGCTCCTAGCTTCAGCCTGTCCTAGCCCTGGATATTGTGGCCTTTTGGGGAGTGAATCAGCAGATGGAAGATACCCTCTCCTCTGACTCCCATCTCTCTCTGCCTCCATCTCTCTGTGACTCTTTCAAATAAATAAATAAATCTTTAAAAAATAGATTCAAGAATACTGTAATTCTGTAAATGGTGGTGCAAAAATCACTATTAACCATAGTATAAAAATTAAAAAGGAAAAGTATTAAAACTAATTATAGTTACAATAATTTCTTTCTGGTTGATGGAACAAGAACATAAGTTTCAGTTATTTTAGCTCCTTGCCTGAAATAAATCAAATTCCCCAATGGACTTTCTTTACCTCTACATCCTTTCAAGAAACTCGTTCAATCCCACACCCTGTACTCCTCCCCAGCCCGTCCTCTATATTGTCTTCCAAGTTTGAAAGCCCATGGGAAACCTGCAAGAAAAAAACTCACCTGTGCCCACTGCCCCTCCTCCAGACCCTTAGCCCTCCCTGAGCTATATAAGACCCAGCCCTCTGTAGGACTGGGCCCTCTGTCATGTGTCTGGTCTGTGTGAATGGCAGCAGCTGACTGCTTCTGAGAATTTATTTTCTCTTGAATAAATTTGCTTTGGCTGTGAGTTTGTATCCTGTCTCCTCTCTCTTCTGCTCCCATTTTCCTTTTAGTGGTTATACAAAATAAATATCTAACTTATAATAGCAATAATATAAAATATGGGAAAACAAACATTTGTATGATATTAAAGTTGTTACACACTTAATTAGATACCACACAATGTTTTAGGCAAGCCTTGTGATACTCACAAATATAAAGCCTGTAATAGACTTAGAAAAAATAAAGAGAAAAGAATCAGTTCTTACCATTGCAAAAAAATAATTGCCAAATAACAAAGACATAAAACAAAGAAGAAATGAAAGATCTACAATACAGTCATAAGAAAGAGAAAAAAAATTATAGTAGTAAATCCTTACCTATGAATAATTACTTTAAATACAAGTGAATAAAATTTTGCAATTAAAAGTCATATAGTGGCTAAACGACTTGAAAGAAAATAATCCAAAGAAGTAGGTACTTTTCTCTGAAGGAAGGAGAGAATTTCCAGTTTGCTTATGGCCTTGTCTAAATACTGATGGAGCTTGTGGATTCAAAAGGCTTCCATAGCCTAGGCAGCTCATGTCAAGAGCCTTGGGTGATCACTGATGTCATACATAAGAGTGTTAATTGTTAAATTAACAACAGGAGTCACTGTGCACTAACTTCCCATGCAGGACTTCTGTCCTCAAAGAGTTGTATTATAATTATGTCAAAGTGCCCACAAAAGATGTATCATGCTTGTGTGCTTCTTTAATTAAGTTTCTAAAAAAAAGTGAAATTAACTTCAAAATGTGATTACTTTGAACAGCCTTGTCTTGAATGTAGAGGAATTTGTGTGTGTGTGTGTGTGCAAATTGTTGTATTCTTAGTGCAGAGTTAGTCTTCTATGTATAAAATTAATTGAAAATGGATCTTAGTAGAGAATGGGACTGGGAATGGGAGAGGGAGAAGGAGGAGGGGTGGGAGTGTGTGTGCAAGGGCAGGTATGGTGGGAAGAATCATTATATTTCTAAAGTTGTACTCATGAAATGCATGAAGCTTATATTCCTTAAATAAAAGGTTTCTTTGAGAAACAAACAAAAAAGAAAATCCAAAAAGTCCAATAATGAATGACATTGAAGCTGTGTTTAAACACTTCCACAAATGAAAATCCCAGGATCTGATTTAAACAAAAAATAACATTATCATCTGAGCAGATGCACAAAAATTTGACAAAATTCAAACTTCTTTTGTGATAAAATTCAACTAGTGAGCTACACAAGAAATGTACTTCCCTCTTTTAAAGTCTCTAAAGGCAAGTCCACCGCTAACATTATATTCAGTAATGAAACCTGAAAGTTTTTTTTTCCTCTAAAATGAAGAACAAGACAAGAATACCTACTCATGACACTTCCATTTAACATAGTATTGGAAGTTAAGGCCAGTGTCTTTAGGTAATAGAAAGAAATAAGACATTCAAATTGGAAAGGAAGATATAAAGTTCTATCTTTTTATGCCAACGTGATCAAAGACATGTGTATGCCTCACTGTTTATTGCAGTGTTTTTCCTAAGAGCCAAGATATGGAAAAATCTCTCTCTCTCTCTCTCTCACACACACACACACACACACGCACACACGCACACACACGCACACACATGTATATAATACACAAATGCTTTTCAGCCTATCCTAAGTTTACATCCTGGCAAATTCATCATAATTTGAAAACATGTCAAAAATGAATTTACGTTCTTTGACTCCTTGTCCCCTAGTTCTACCAAGACATTGCATAGGCTGCTAGGACCATGAAGATCTGGACCTCCTGAACATGCCTTTGACCACCTATAGGAAATAGTTAAGATAGCTGCAATGCAAAAATATCCAAATCTCAAGAACTCGAGTGTGGGTACCATGAAAGTACTGGACAGACACAAAGTCCCCTCTGAAAAGTTACATAGCCACAGACTTCTAAGCAAACAGTGGGGACTTGCCGCGAGTGTCTCGGGGAGTCTGGCCAGCAGACTCAACCCAGGGCCCGCCAGGACGGTTTCTCGGGCGAGAAAAGAACGAACGACGTTCATCCGTCTTTAGTAGACTTTTTATTAGAGAAAGTAAACGTGATAGAGGGAGGAGGAAAGGAGAGGAGAGAAAAAAAGCTTCCTCCTTACACCCGCGGCTTATATACAAAATGCGACCAATCAGGAGCAAGCTAGAGTCCATGCATCGGGCACACCAATCCGGTCTCTGTTCACGTGAAAGGCACGCGTCGTTTGGCCAATCAGGCGAGGTGTCACGCAGCAGGCAGGCAGGCAGACTCACTGCGGGGTCCTGCCGCCATCTTGTTGTTTACCGCGACCTCGATCCCTCCTCCTTCAGAGAGCCCTGCCCGTAGGAAAGCCCCCAGTCAAAACCAAAAGTAAAAACCTCCGCCTAGCGATACCGCCGTGGACTATTTCCCGACAGGGACTGCCTTCCATTCTGACGTGTATTATTGGTGCAGCAATAACCAAAACATATGTGCAAGAACAGTCTGTAGTTTATCTTGTAGAACAATGGAACTTAAATCTAATAATATTTCATTTACATATAAGGCTTCAGTAGATGAGAGACTTACATACTCACCACATCCTTAGGGCCCAGATAAAACCGCTGAACTCCAGAAGCCACTGTGAAATGAGTCAGCCTCAGCAGTTACCTTGAAAGACTGATAGCAAGTACAATATCTTCAAATGCTAATAAAGACCAAGATGCGATGGAGTGAATAATACATAAATGAAGTGCTGATATTGAAGAACTGGCAGCATCAGCAAGAGGACGCATAAGGGCACCAATGGCTACAGCAGCGTTTGTAGAGAAATGATAACAACAGTCCGTGTTCTCCATCAGGGCCCAGCTCTCCAGGCTGATGTATTTATTTGTTATTTAAAAAGTTCAACTATATTTTAGGTAAATGTTTTTAATAATGTGGAGAAAGATTATGTGACTTTTGATCAAAATAAAAAGATGTGTGACTTCTAAATCAAAAGGATCATCTGAAATTAGTGTTATCTGAAATGAATATCTAAATTCTCCTGAGTATAATTGAAAGCTTTTCACACAAACTCTACCTGGCTTTGGTCCAATGCTAGAATAAAATAGAGTTACTTCTTCCACACACACCACTGTGCTACTGCTGTAGAATTCAAGAGCCTGCGTGAGGAAATTCACTATAAATAGAGAAACTGTACATTTTAAAAGACATTAATTTGTATTAAAAAAAATAAAACTTGCTCTGCAGAAAACCACAGTGTTTTGATTTGGCACTTTGAGAGTGAATATTATAATATTCTTGGAGTGAGCATTTAGCACTATAAGAATTAATGACTGGGGCTGGCGCCGTGGCCCACTATGTTAATCCTCTGCCTGCAGCACCGGCATCCCATATGGGTGCCGGTTCTAGTCCCCGTTGCTCTTC
Organism: Oryctolagus cuniculus; assembly: GCF_051225735.1. Classification (NCBI taxonomy): domain Eukaryota; kingdom Metazoa; phylum Chordata; class Mammalia; order Lagomorpha; family Leporidae; genus Oryctolagus; species Oryctolagus cuniculus. The sequence continues at coordinate 59,226,690 of NC_142870.1, forward strand.
TTCCAGTCCAGCTCTCTGCTGTGGCCTGGGAAGGCAGTGGAGGATGGCCCAAGTGCTTGGGCCCCTGCACCCACATGGGAGAGGCACCTGGCTCTTGGCCTAGAATCAGCATAGCTCCAGCCATTGCCGCCTTTTGGAGAGTGAACCAACGGAAGGAAGACCTTTCTCTCTGTCTCTCTCTCTCTCAGTCTATAACTCTACTGTCAAATAAAGAAATAAAATCTTTTTTAAAAAAAAAAAAAAAGAATATATGACTACAACAAAAAGTACAATTTTGTTACAGTCAAGAGTACAGAATTGATTTGCCAAAGTTTTATAACTTGGTAAACATATTCCCTTCCTTGAAAAAAAAAATGAATGTACACCTAACCTATGAACAGAATAGCTTAGCAACATAGCTACCTGTATGATATTAGTTGTTCACCCTCATGATCATGTACTTGACAGGGAGCTGCAGTTTGCGGCTGCCATGAGCACCAGGAGAAAGTGTTGAATTGTATATCACTAGCCCAATACAAGATCAAAATTTAAAATGTGGTTTCTCTTGTACACATATGCTTTTCAGACTACCAAACAGTTGAAAAAAACATGTCAAACTATTAAATGCCTGTGATTTTCCTTGCTTTCCTATAATGAAAGAAGGAAATTGCGTCATTTTTTATCTCATGCATGGATCTGTAATATATTGTACTAAACGAAATAAGCCAGATACAGACTGGCAAAAGAGGGCATTATTTTCTACATGAAGAATCTTAAAAGGTGAAATGCATAAGAAGCAGAGAGTTGAACAGTGCTTGCCAAGATTTGAGTGTAGGGGATATAGGGAAATGTTCAACAAAGAGTACAAAGCTGCAGTTGCACAGAATAAATGTACATGGAGATCTAATGTCTAGCATGGTGACTACAGTTAATAGTACTGTAGTATATACTTGAAACTTTCTGAGTCAATCCTAAATGTCCTAATCACATACAAATTGAAAATATGATACATACATTAGCATATTATGGCAATCATTCCTATATATATAAAATATATGTATGGCACATCTTAAATACAAAAATTGTTAATTATACTTAAATAAAAGTGGCATTTTAAACTAATAGAGCAAAGGAAAATAATTGGTAATGAAAATTCTTGATATTAAATTAAAGATTAGAAAATAGTGAAAGAATTTAGGGCAAAATGTAAGTCATTTGAAATTTGATACAATTAAGAAATGAAGACCAAATGGTAGAGTTAGAAACATGTCAGGGGATTCCAATTCAATCCCCTCAAGGTGGTATGTACCAATGTCATCTCACTAGTCCAAGTGGTCAATTTTCATTCACAATTGATCATAATGATAGGACTAAGAGTCAAAGGGATAACATAAACAAGACTAGTGTCTGCTAATACTAAGGGAGAGAAAGATCCAACATGGGAAGTGGGATACACAGCAGACTCATAGAATGGCAGATGTCCTAAAAAGCACTCTGGCCTCAGAATCAGCCCTTAAGGCATGCGGATCTGGCTGAAAAACCCATGAGAGTATTTCAGACATGGAAAGACAAGGCACTCTGGCAAAAAAAAAAAAAAATAATAATAATAATAAAATAAAATTTTACTTGGAAAAAAAATCATTGTTTTTATAGGATCCTTAAATGGACATGGCTGGTTAAAGGGTAATGTAAGAAATAAGGCAAGAAAAATTAGAACTAAACCTCAGATAAAGATCAAATCACATCCTATAAAAACAATGATTTTTTTTTCCAAGTAAAATTTTATTTTATTATTATTTCACAAAAGTACATACATGCAAGAGTAGATTATACTAATTTTATCATAAAATGAGTACCCATATGAAGCAAAACATTAACAGAATCTCACAATTCTGTTAGCAATCCTTCTTGTCACTTACTCCCAGAAGTAGCAACTTTCTAACTCCCAACAGCATGAATTATTTGCCTCCTTTTGTCTTTAGTAAGTGCCATCCTGTAACTACCCCTTTCTGAATGGCTTCATAAGCCTTTAATTATGTGCCGATGATTTGTGAAGCATTTCACTCCATCTCGATTGAAATAGATGCCACTTTTTGATCAAAGGGTATTAAGTTTGTGATACAGAGGCCAACCTTTCAATTAAAGGAAAGTCTGTATATAATATTTATTAAAAACTCCAAAGTAATTAAATCATACAAAACTTTATCCATAGAAATTGACTTTTTTTTCTTTTTTTTTTTAACTTTTATTTAATGAATATAAATTTCCAAAGTACAGAATATGGATTACAATGGCTTCCCCCCCATAATGTGCCTCCCACCCGCAACCCTCCCCTTATCCACTCCCTCTCCCCTTCCATTCACATCAAGATTCATTGTCGATTCTCTTTATATACAGAAGATCAGTTTAGCATACATTAAGTAAAGATTTCAACAGTTTGCTCCCACACAGAAACACAAAGTGAAAAATACTGTTTGAGTACTACTTATAGCGTTAAATCTCAATGTACAGCACACTAAGGACAAAGATCCTACATGAGGAGTAAAACAATGATTTTTTTAAAAATATTCTTTCCTATTCACTCCAAGATTAACAGATGGAAAGCTTTTCTTTGCTATTTTTCATTCTCATGCAAATATGTTCAAATTACTCATATCATAAATACAATATATTTGTTCATTCATTAATTCATAAAAACACTCAGCAATTTTTTAATATTAACTGTATGTTACTTAGTAGTCATTCACAGAAATATTACCATTTTGCCAACCTGCTTTTCCCACATAAATCTTTGAAAATATATTTCAGGAAAATTCATAAAGAACTTACTCATTTTAATTAATGATTGCATACTACTAAGTATCTTAGAATTCTGTAATTCTTTTACAAAGGACTCTCTTCACTCTTTCTATTGGTTTAGATTTTATCTTATGCCTTATTTGTAAGGCTGCCACAAAACACACCAAACACCAAAGTTAAGGGAAAAGTTTACTGTCGGGTCGGGGAAGCCCAACAGACCAGCGGAGAGGGTGAGCAAGTAAGAGAGAGAGGCATCAGGAGAGAGAGATCATGTGTGCTGGAAGCAGGTTCTGTTATACCTTTGCCTGGGCAGGGAAGTAGGAGCAGTGAATCCCATTAGGGTAGGGGTGGAGCTGACACCTGTGGTTGGGCAATGGGGTTTAGGACCTAAGCTTACTTTTTTTTATTTTTTTATTTTTATTTTATTTTATTTAATGAACATAAATTTCCAAAGTACAGCTTATGGATTACAATAGCTTCCCCCCCACCGTAACTTCCCTCCCACCCACAATGCTCCCCTCTCCCACTCCCTCTCCCCTTCCATTCACATTAAGATTAATTTTCAATTATCTTTATATACAGAAGATCAATTTAGCATAAATTAAGTAAAGATTTCCACAGTTTGCACCCACACAGAAACACAAAGTGTAAAATACTATTTGAGTACTAGTTATAGCATTGATTAAACACCTAAGAGTAATTGTGTATTAATTTCAGAGTTCAACCAATAGTTTTAAGTAGAACATAAAAAGTTACTAAAAGGGTAAAGTATTAAGTTCTTTTTTTTCTTTTCTTTTTCTTTCTTTTTTTGTTATATAGTTTTTTTTTTTTATTTAATAAATGTGAATTTACAAAGTGCAACTTTTGTATTGTTGTGGCTTCCCCCCCCAACCTCCCTCCCTCCCACGGCCCTCCCTTCTCCCACTCCCTCTCCCATCCTGCCCTTCATCAAGTTTCATTTTCAATTACCTTCATATACTGAAGATCAACTTAGTATATACTAAGCAAGGATTTCAACAGGCTGCACTCACACAACCAAACCAGGTATAGGGTATTGTTCGACTAGTAGTGTTGTTTTTAAGTTTCATAGTTAAACACATTAAGGACAGAGATCCTACGTGGGGAGCCTGTACTCAGTGACTCCCGTTGTTGATTTGACAATTGGCACTCTTATTTATGATGTCAGCAATCTCCTGAGACTCTTGCTATGAGCTGTCTAGGCTATGGAAGCCCCTTGAGTTCACCAGCTCTGAACGTGTTTAGTCAAGGCGGTATCACAGTGGAGGTTCCTTCCTCCCTTCAGAGAAAGGCGCCTCTCTCCTTGATGGCCTGTTCCTTCTGCTGGGGTCTTGTTCACCAGGATCTTTCATTTAGATTGTTTTTGCCACCGTGTCATGGCTTTCCATGCCTGTGAGACTCTCATGGACCTTTTAGTCAGATCCGAATGTCCCAAGGGTTGATTCTGAGGCAGGAGTGCTAAGCTTACTTTGCAAGGTAGCTATGGGGGCCAGGGCCTAAAATGATATGGGGCATAGATGGCAACACAGATAAGACTGCACCATTTTATTAACATAGTTACAAGATGAAAACCTTCCATTCCTGAAATAAATGCTATCCTTCATATATATCCTATTCCTTCTTTGCATTTTATAGTTTTTTACACCACTGTGAAAGGGATTTTTCTTTTTTGTATTTTCATCTCTAACTCATATTAGCATTGAAAAATAAAACTCTTAGATCTGGTTACCCTACCAGATTAACTTACAAATAACAGATGTTTTAATATTTTTAAAATCACATTATCACAAATTAGAATTATAAATCCTCTTTTATGATTTATTTGCTAGTTGTTTCTTTTTTTGTCTAATGCTATTGTATAGAGTACTGAATTGTATTGCCAGAGTACTGAAACATAATGGTGATAGAAAGTATTTCCTCTTGTTTCTGATATTTAATAAAATATCATTATGATTTTTCACATTAATATTACCTTGGTGCATAGTCTTTTAGTATGCATTTAATAATACTTATTTACTTTATTTCTATGTTAGAGAATTTTATTATTATAAGAGTATGAGAAAATATAGATTGATAAAGTTTTACGCAGTTATAAGCAACAATAATATATATCTATTCCAATTTAATAAGGGCTAAGTTTTATCAGGTGATTTTAAGCATATATTAAAAAATTAAATATCTTCACTCCTTTTTATGCAATTCATTATATTAACAAATTATTAAATGTTACCTTGAGTTTCTGAAATAAACTCTATTTTCCATTGCATATTTCAGGAATTAGACCCCAATCTAGTCAATTTAGCAATTGTATAGAATATTCATCAAATCATTACTTTTTAACTTAGAAATAAAACGCAAAATAGTACTATTAAGGTTGCTGAGTAGACCATAATGTTTGTGTATAAGAGGACCCAAAGAAAATGAGATTTTTTTTTCCTATAGATGGATGAGGGAAGAAATGCAGAAGCATTCTTGGGGGCAGACCAATATTACATATCTAAAATATTGCTCTTTCTCAATAACATTGTTGGGGAGGTCTTTTGTGAGGCTGAATAAGGAATAAATATAGATGCAAACCAGCATTTATATATCAAAGTTCTGTCCCAACCCCTTCAGAGGGGCACGACTTGGGGAGTCTTCCCCATCTTTCATCAAGGGTACTGTTAGATTCATTATGAAGTGCTACGAGGAATTTTTGGAATTCCTCACCCCAAGAAGCCCTCCACCTAGAAGGACATCCCAAATAAGAAGGATGGAGGAGAAATAAGAGAAAATCTTTACCAAGAATTGTATGATTTAGTGAACAATGTCCATGGGAAACCAAACAAATAGTGATATGATATTTTCAATACAAATTTTTCAGATTATGTTCATAAAATATACATATTTGTCTTTGACTTCATAATAATTTGAGCATAATATTAAAATATAATGATGACACTGGGGCATGAATTTAAATAGTAATAACAAAATTTTTATTTAAATTAGTATTTTAATTTTCTGACTATAGAATATATATATATATATATACTCAGAACAGAAAGTTGTGGGTATTTAACAATAAATTAAGAAAAACTTATACACAGACCACTCACAGATCTGTAACATTTTATAAATGTATTCTTATTGGCTTCCAGCCACAGTTCTCCTTTTTTTCTCCCCCTTTCTTCCTCATTCCTTCCCTCTTTTTTTTTTTTTTGATTTTTTTCCTTTTTGTTTCATATTCATTCATTTGTATGTCCTAAATTCTCTATCATCCATTGACCTTTCTATCTTTCCATATATTTATAGTTAGGATCATATAGCATATACAAGCATTCAGTTTCTCTTTTATTAAAACAATATCAGGGCCAGTGTTGTGGTATTCAGGTAAAGCTGCCACAGTGCCAGTATCCTACATGGGCTCCAGTTCAGTTACTGTTTGTTCCACTTCCAATCCAGGTCCCTCCTAATTCATCTGCAAAGGCAGTGGAGAATGGCCCAAATGCTTGGGCCCCTGCACCCACATGGGAGATGTGAATGAAGGTCCTGGCTCCTCGTTTTTCCCTGGCACATCCCTGGTCATTACAGTCATTTGGGGATGAAACAGCAGATGGACAGCAGATGGAAGCGCTCTTTCTCTCTCTCTGACTCTGACTTTTCATAACTCCACCTTTCAAATAAATAAATAAATCTTTAGGAATGAAACAATTTCACATTATGAGAATTTTTAATGGATTGAAATATTTGCTATAATCATAACTTTAAATGGCTATATGATAATCTAATTGAGTGGTTCATTAAATCATGACATTAATGTTGGCCTAAAATCCTTTACACATCTAATTTTGAATTGCCTCTCTTTTTTCCTATCTTCCCAGTGAGTAAAAAATATTGCACACATCAACAAGGTACTTAGATTAACATTATATATATATACACATATACTTATAAATATTATCCAAATGTGTTATTGAGTTTAGTGTGTCTGTGTACATATGTGTACATGTGTGTTTCATTTTTTTAAACTTTTTAACTTTTATTTAATGAATATAAACTTCCAAAGTACAGAATATGGATTACAATGGCTTCCCCCCCATAACGTCCCTCCCACCTGCAACCCTCCCCTTTCCCACTCCCTCTCCCCTTCCATTCACATCAAGATTCATTGTCGATTCTCTTTATACACAGAAGATCAGTGTAGCATACATTAAGTAAAGGTTTCAACACTTTGCTCCCACACAGAAACATAAAGTGAAAAATACTGTTTGAGTACTAGTTATAGCATTAAATCTCAATGTACAGCACACTAAGGACAAAGATCCTACATGAGGAGTAAGTGCACAGTGACTCCTGTTGTTGACTTAACAAATTGACACTCTTGTTTATGGCATCAGCAATCACCCGAGGCTCTTGTCATGAGCTGCCAAGGCTATGGAAGCCCCTGAGTTCACCGACTCTGATCATATTTAGACAAGGTCATGGTGAAAGTGGAAGTTCTCTCCTCCCTTCAGAGAAAGGTACCTCCTTCTTTGATGACCCGTTCTTTCCACTGGGATCTCACTCGCAGAGATCTTTCATTTAGGGTTTTTTTTTCCCCAGAGTGCCTTGTCTTTCCATGCCTGAAATACTCTCATGGGCTTTTCAGCTGGATCCGCATGACCTAAGGGCTGATTCTGAGGCCAGAGTGCTGTTTAAGACATCTGCCATTCCATGGGTCTGCTGTGTATCTCACTTCCCATGTTGGATCGTTCTCTCCCTTTTTTATTCTATCAGTTAGTATTTGCAGACACTATTCTTGTTTATGTGATCCCTTTGGTTCTTAGTCCTATCATTATGATCAATTGTGAACAGAAATTGATCACTGGGACTAGTGAGATGGCATTGGTACATGTCACCTTGATGGGATTGGATTGGAATACCCTGGTATGTTTCTAACTCTACCATTTGAGGTAAGTCAGCTTGAGCATGTCCCGAATTGCACATCTCTTCCCTCTCTTATTCCCACTCTTTTATTTAACAGCGATCACTTTTCAGTTAAGTTTCAACACTTAAGAATAACTGTGTATTGATTACAGTATGCAACCAAAAGTATTAAGTAGAACAAACAAAAAAAAAATACTAAGAGGGATAACATATCAAGTTGCTCATCAACAGTCAGGGTAAGGGCTGATCAAGTCACCGTTTCTCATAGTGTTCATTTCACTTTAATAGGTTTCTTGTTTCTAAAGATCAAATGTTTAAAAGAAACATCCATTTCATGAAATGATCATATTCAATGATTAAGAAAATGTAAAGGTCAACGAAACAGATACTTGATTTCACCATTTTCAATTATTTTCCCTTAAAATCTCTTCCAAATAGAATATGTCCTTTGGAAATTAATCAGATATTAGAAAACCAAAATAAATAGATTGAACTATGTAGGTTTATTAGAAGTATGGGAAAAGGAAGTAACTAATGGGACTACTAATTTTTTCATATTCTTACTTGCCATGTAAATATTATGCTATCAGAAACAAAATCATCTGGAGGTTCTTAAGAAGTACTACAGTCATAGGTTATTTTTCAATCCAACATCAAAATAAATACTTCAGACGGAAAATTGGTGATAACCCACGTGAAAAACAAAGGCAGTTCAGCTACCATACGAAGCCATAATATTCTTGTCTAGTTATTTGGTACCAATTTTCTGGAATTCAGAATAATCAATCCAGGCAATGTTAGTTGCCTTGCTCACTGTACAATGATCATCTTAATTTTTCTTCTTTATTTTTTTTTCACCTATGACTCAATATTAAAAAGTACTAGACCATGAAAGAATGCTAGTGTTAGAGTTGCTACTGCAGTAATTTCTCCGGGCTGTGTTGTGAATTCTCTTCCTTTTCCTTGCTTCCCGCCCCCACCCCTGCTTTGTATAAATGAAGGCTCAATCAGTCTGTGCTGCATAAAAAGTCACTGATATGAACAGCAAGAAAATTGTGATTTAGTAAAATAATAATGCCTTGAACTTGGGTGGCACTTCCCCTTACAGCTTTTCTTGAACATTAATCATCCTCAGACTTCTCCCACCAGGCAGATCAGCTCTCTGTTTCACAGCAGGGAAATCTGACAAAGAGGCAAAGTGATATGTCGAGGATTGTCAAACTTATTAAAAACCAAATGAAAATAGAAACAAGTTTTTCAACAATAAGCCACAGTTTTGCATTGGTATATGGCTGCCTCATTTTCTCAAAAGACTGTCCCAGGTAAGCAGATAACTTACTTATTAACAGATTTATGCATGGGGAATGAAAAGTCAGGAAGATCAAAAACTACAATTTCCTTCACTTTGACATAAATATCTCTAAGGATAAACATCTTTTCATTTGGTTATTGTTTATAGTCCTTGCCTATACTCCTGATTAACTACGGTCTTTTTACTTTTTATTTGTTGAATTCTTTACTTAGTGGACCATTTATCCTTCTTCTATAATGTATATTAAAATATGTAAACTCAAGAATATAAACAAACAAATAAATAAAGGAAACCACTTTTTTCCCAGAGGTTACTAGTCTCTTAATTTACTTATTTTTATTTTTTAATGGTACATAAAGTTATGGGTATATTTAAGGGGGTTGCTCTTCCTAAGCTACATTAACCATGATCTCCATCTTTAATCCAGGAAAATTATGATATAATCAAACTGAATTACAGAATCATACTTAGAATGGAGAACTTGGGCTTAGAGTTCTTCATGGAACACACCAAAAACTAAAGTATTTATACATCTGTCTTGCTACTTCTTTTGTGTGGTTTTAAATGGATTTCTGATTTTCTTCTCTCTCCTTTTTTTTTTCAATGCCCTCTATTAATGAGTTCTGAAGACACATTTGTGTTTGAACAACTTGAGTTAATTTCTTATTTCAGTAAAGGCAAGGGCTTTCCAGAGGAGACTATGGAGAAACTCAGAAAGTGAGAGACAGAAACACCTTCTCTAAACTTTGCTTTAGTTTTTTTAGTGAGGATTCCAGGAAGTGGGGCTGACTCTGGATCAGGTGCTGTCATGAAATTGGGACAATGGTATCATGGGTTCCTTTAGAAGGACAGATGAAAGGATGTCAAACGTTGTAATTGGTAAGTCACTCATATTAGCCAGGAAAATGGAATGCTTAGCCATATTTTTTTGATTTGGAAAATTACTGTGTTTTCCCACTATATAGACATGATTATGAATTGATCTTCTCTTTGTCATGAATTATTATGGATACAGTCTTGTTTTGCGAAGTTTTTTATATGCAAGAGAAGAATACCATGACCTAGTTGTGAAGGCCAGGCCAGCTCATTGCAACTCCAAGGTCTAACTGTTAATATCAGGCCAACTCCCAGAATACAAGAGCAGCTGTTCTATTTCTCAATATGCCACAATGCCATCACAGGCCTTAATTACATGGGCATTATGTACTAGAGAGAAAGAGGGAGAGAGAAAGGGGGAGAGACAAAGAGGGAAGGGAAAAAGAGAGGGAGGGAGAGCGAGAGGGAGAGAGACAGGGAGAGGAAGAAGAAGAGGGAGAGGGAGAGAGAGACAGAAAGAGAGACCTCCATCTGTTGATTCATTCCCTGAATGAGATGTAGCATCACAGGCAGCATCTTAACCAATTGCAGCACAATGCCACACCATGTCCAATTTTAACACACAGATTCTCATAATTTCTACCCTAATCCATTGTTAGTGGGAATGTAAACTGGTGCAGCCACTGTGGAAGACAGTATTGAGATACTTCAGAAATCTGAATATAGACCTACTTACAACCCAGCCATCCCAATCTTGAGAATTTACCCAAAATAAATGAAAGCAGTGTATTAAAGAGTTATCTATCTCATCATGTTTGTTGCAGCTCATTTCATAATAGCTAACATGTGGAATCAACCCAGATGCCTGTCAACTGAATACTGGATAAAGAAATTATGGGATATGTTTGGGATATACACTGGTAGAAAAAATGAAATCCTGTCATTTGCAGCAAAATGTATGCAACTGGAAGACATTATCCTTGGTGAAATAAGCCAGTCCCCAAAAGATATTCACCTTACGTTCTCCCTTATCTGTGGTAATGAACAGAGTACTTAAATAGTAATCTATAGAAGTGAAGTTGACACTTTGAGATATGATGACTTTGAACAGTCCTTGCCTCAAATGTTGAGAAACAGGTGTTTTTTTTTTTTTTTTTTTTTTTTTTTTTTTTTTTTTTTTGTCATACTATTTGTTGAACTCTCTACTTAGTGTAGGGTTAATCTTATGTGTATAAAGTTAATTGAAAATAGATCTTAGTGAAAAATAAGAATGGAGATAGGAGAAGGAGGATGAAGAAGAGTGGGAATGCAGGTGGGAGGGAGGGTAGGATGGGAATAATCACTATGTTCCTAAATTTGTATTTATGAAATGCATGAAGCTGTAAACCTTAAATGAAACATTTCTGGGGAAAAATAAAAATATTCAGATTGAAGTTAAAAATTTCTACACAATGTATCATATTCCCATTTGGTTCTAGATACTAAGTTATCACAAGGTATAAATAATGTCTCAAGGAGAGACTTTCTCATAAAAGTAATTAATTCTTGCAAAAATGCTGGAGTACATTAAAATACTTTTGATTGAAAACTGGAATATTTCTATATTATTCTATATTAAGTCAAATCATGAAGCAATTTTAGGAACCTATTCTTGCTTGCAAATCTTACTTATAAAAGAAGTATATTTATATTACATGAATCACAAAGTCAGCATTCCTTAGGGCTACATGAATGTGCATGAATTAGATTTGTTTGGAGAAAGACAGAGGGAAAGAGAGATTAACAGGCCCAATCAAGATATCAAAGACCTATTTTTAAGCAATTGTATTTGTTAAATTTTAGTCATTACAGAGAGAGATTAACAGACCCAATCAGGATATCAAAAACCCATTTTTAAGCAATTGCATTTGTTAAATTTTAGCCACTACAGTTTTTCTAACAATGGAATCAACTATACTAAACAGATAAACACTTAAAATACAAAGAGTGTCTTGAAAGTATTTATATTCCCTAAGACATCCAGTGGAACTCATGTATTTACTGGAAGCTGGTTATAGATTTTTGGCCATTAACACATTTCCACCGTGAGGTTAATAGAAGGCCAAAATTCCAACTGAGTTCTTCTAGTTTCCAACTCCCCTTAATCATTTTTTTATACAGCTTTTCCATCTATGATCATAAGGGAGAATTCAGGACAATTTTTAAAGTAAGAACTCTCCATCTATTATAGTATAGTAACAATGTTTTATGGAGAACAGACAGAAAGGGCCGAGAGCCAGAAAATTCTGACATTTAAAAGGTCCTGACACTATTCAGAGACTCATACCCAGTAACAAGAGTAGGATAGTTCACTCTCACAACAGGGCTATTGTGTAGCTGAGCAGCACAGTTCTGTTTCAGATTATTTCCTCTTTCTTTATGACAGTGTGACTTGAAAGGTCAAGAGTTTACATTAGTGTTTCACCCTACACTTTGAAATGGACTCTTTTTCACCATTTATTATGATTATTCATTAGAATTTCTCTACAGCATTAGAAATGTATGTCTCTTGACTGAAAACTGTCTGAGAAACTATTCAATAATGTGCCTACTATGCTTCATGTTGTTTTTAACCATTTAAAAAATTGTATGACCTTTTTGTATTTGTATGATTTTCATGTTGACTTGGAATCCTAGAAACATATTTCTGAATTTTTTTCTGATCTGGTCTGTAAGCATCATTAATTGAGTAGTATTTATTTGCTCTACATATATTATTATTAGAGTACTCTCTATAACTATATATGGAACACTATGTGATATTAGATCCTAATAATTTATCTAATTGGAGATATTCAACTATGAAAACTGTGAGTAAAAAAATGTGCTTGAACTAGGCTGGATCATTAAAAAAAAAATACATAATGAGCATACAGAGCTAACCCAGAAAATTTTAAGGAAGATGTTGCAGACCTTAAGATTGGAATAGGTTATGACCTCACATAATTATTTTCATGATCTCATTCATTTAGTACTGAAATTTGGACTCTACTTTTGTGAGTTTTGTCTAGCACACATTCTAGCATAAAACTGGGATTAATTTAAAAGTGGTTGTAAATCTCACTGGTGTTTTGCATAACTGAACTATGAATCTCCTGAATAGTGCATTCAGTTTTTCTTCTATTTGAATTAAACTCTCAGGCAAAGATAGATACTCAATAATACTAAGAATTTGGTATCCAGAAAATGGCAAATGTAAAGTATTTAATGGCAATTGAGAAGAACATTTGACATATCCTAAATGTATTTGTTAGTAAGAAATAAATAATGCACTGCTCCAAAATATGGTACCCTAGCAAATTGAGTATTCTGAATTAAGAAGCAGGCACGATATCACTCAGACATTTATGCTGCTTTTTAAAATCTAAAACTGGGGCAAAAAGTTTGTTACAACATGTACAATGCTACTTGGAACCCCCAACATCCATGTTGGAGTGCCTGGTTCAAGTCCCAACACTGTTTATGATCCAGATCCCTGCTAATGCACACCCTGTGAGTCAGTAGGTAATGGTTCAAGTACTTGGTCCCTGCCACCCATGTGGGAGACCTTGATTAAGTTCCAGGCTTTGGTCTGACCCTTTTTTGGCTATTGAGAACATTTATGTGTGTGAAGCAGTGGATACAAGAGATTCTCTCTCTTTCTCTCTGCATCTATGTGTGTGTGTGTGTGTGTGTGTGTGTGTGTCTAGTAAATTATATATATATATATATTCTATTTAAAAATGAAAAAAGTGTTGTGCTATGAATAATCAGGCTATGATTAAAATATTTATTATGACAAAATTCCCATGACAAATTTTTCCTCTCCTTCCTGACAGCAAGTAGGAATTATTTTTTTAATTAAAGATTTATTTATGTATTTGAAAGTTACAATTACAGAGAGAGAAGGAGAAACAGAGAGAGAGTGAATTTCCATTTACTATTTCACTCGCTAGATGAAAACAAGGGCCAAGGCTGGGCCAAGATGAAGAAGCCGAGGCAAGAACTTCATCCATATCGTCCACGAGGCGGCAGGGGCACAAATACTTGGGCCATCTACTGCTGCTTTTCCCAGGCAATTAGCAGAAATTTGGATGGGAAATGCAGCAGCAAATCTGGAACTGGCATCCATATCGGATGCTGGCATTGCGGACTGAGGCTTTACCAGCTGTGTCACAAGGATGGCCCCAGGAAGTACGATTCTTAAGGGAAGTACTATTCTTAAGGGCAAGGAAGGGAAGTTGACTTTGAAATTTACACAAATCTCGTTTACACCAACACTTATCCTCCTAGCCTCTTCACTCAATTAACATCTCTAGTGAAAGTCCATTTGTGTTGTTATATTCTCATAACTCGCTTCTTTTTGTAGCGAGTTCACCACCTGCAGTGCTATTAGCATCCCATATGGGCACCAGTTCCAGTCCCAGATGCTCCACTTCTGATTTAGCTCTTTGCTATGGTGTGGGAAAGCAGTAGAAGATGGCCCAAATCCTTAGGCCCCCACACCCACATGGAAGACCCGTAAGAAGCTCCTGGATCCTGGCTTCAGATCGGCGCAACTCCAGCCACTGCAATCAATGGGGATTGAACCAGCAAATGGAGCCTCTCTCTCTCTGCCTCTCCTTCTCTCTCTGTGTAACTCTTTCAAATAAATCTTAATAAAAGAAAACTATCTTCTTAAAAAAAAAGTTAACCTCCTTTACAATGCCTAGTAGTACAAGTATATATAAATAGTAAAATAGCTATACATATAATTTCTTCTATTACATGTTATGTGAAATTATGATTGCCTTTACGATAAGAAGCATAACATTCACCCACATATACATCCACATACATCCACACACTCAAAACACTCTGCTGCTCTTATGTTTGGCACTGACTCAGGGAAAGACTAAATTATGAACAACCAGTGCTGTTGTTTTGTCTGCAAGAACTCCTGTGCATTAGGTAAAGAAATTTCTGTAAGTTGTGATGGCTGAAAAAAATTGCTCTACTGAGTACCTACCTAATTCTTATTTTATTTTATATTTTTAAAAAATTTATTTATTTATTTGAAAGACGGAGTTACAAAGAAAGGTAGAGACAGACAGGTCTTCCATCCGCTGGTTCACTCACCAGATACAACAACCAGAGCTGCGCCAATCTGAAGCCAGGAGCCAGGAGCTTCTTCTGGGTCTCTCACCTGGGTGCAGGGGCTCAAGCACTTAGGCCACCTTCCACTGCTACCACAGGCCATAGCAGAGAGCTGGATCAGAAGAGGAGCTTGAACCAGTGCCCATATGGTATGCTAATAGCACTGCAGGTGGTGACTTTACCAGCTATACCACAATGCCAGTGCTTCAGGCCAGGGTGTTAACTCACTGCACCACAGCGTTGGGCCCAATTCCTATTTTATAACGTGAACTGTTGGTGGTAGGTATGCAATGGAGTATATTGCAGACATTGTGTATCCAGACTGGAGTCTTCCCCATTTACAAAATCTCATTCCATTCAAATAAATTTTAAATAAATGCCGAGCGTTTCAAATGATGTATATACTTCATCTTTCTCTGGTCAATATTTATTTATTTGAAAGGCAAAATTAGAAAAAGGGGGGGCTATCTTTCATCTGCTGGTTAACTTTTCAAATGCCCACAACAGCCAGAGCTGAGCTGGGCCAAAGTCAGGAGCCAGGAATGCTATCTGGATCTCCCATGTGGGTGACAAGAACCCATGTGCACTAGCCATTATCCGTTGCTTGTTGCTTTACCAGGTGCGTTAGTAGGAAGCTGTATCAAAAGAAGAACAGCCAAGACTGGAAACAGCTCCCCAATACAGGATGTTAGCTTTGCAACTGAGGGCTTAATCTGCTGTGTCACAAAACTGTTCCCTGTACACTTCTTAATATTAAAGATCGAGGCAACGGAGCCGGTGTTGTGGCCTTATGGGTAAAACTACCGCCTGTAGTGCCAGCATCCCATATGGGCACCGGTTTGAGTACCAGTTGCTCCACTTCTGATCCAGCTCTCTGTCACGGTCTGGGAAATCAATGGAAGATGGCTCAAGTCCATGAGTGCCTGCATCTGCGTGGGAGATTCAGATAAGAGTAAATGTTCTCATCTTCTCTAATGAGATATTATTTATGGCTCTTTTTATTTACTACCTTACTATACACTTTAGACTATGCCTTGATGTAATTCACTTTTCCCATCTCCTGCAAAATTTTTTAAGGTCAAGATTGAGAATTAATTTTCTTTGTTAATTGCTTCAGTATCTGATTCACTCTGGGTGCTCAACAAACTGTGTCTTTGGAGATTTCATGAGTCATTGCTCATAGTCTCTAACAATCAGCTGTTATAACAATGGAAGATGAACTATGGAGCAGAGTTGATCGTTAGGGCAAAGCCACAAAATTTATGGATTACTTAAGGACACCCTTCCTTCTATATATCTGAAGTAAACAATGGGTAGAATAAGATTGTACAAACCTAGAAGAGTAGGATAACATGTGCTACAGAAGAGATTACCAGAATTTTATTTGGAAAAATATATATTGTTGAGTAAAACTGGGGTAACAATATTTACATTGAGCAAGTATATCACATGCCTTAACACGAGGTTTGGGACATGCCTGGAAGTTCCTATGATAAAACTGAGGAAAAAAAAAGCAATCCGTAGGCTTTGCCTTTAGGTGAGAAGGTGAAATATCCATGAAGAAAAAGAAAGCACAAAGAACAAAACACAGAGACCAAAATTTTTTAGATAGGCTTTGAGAAGATGGCACATGTAGTGTATTTATGTATTTCATAGAAAATAATTGAAGAAGTCTGGCTAGTTGTCTTGTGGCTATGCTTACAACCCTTTTAATGTGTGTTTGCCTTTTTTGCCTGGAAAGTCAATTTTCTTCTTGTTCAGAAAGAAAGTTGGCTAAAGGAACACAGAATTGCAGATACACAGGATGTACTGAAAATGGGGTTTATTAACTTCATATTTTCTCACTATAAAGCCTTTCTACTGTTGTGAAAGGAATAAAATCCAATACATAACTTTGGAGGCATTTTTCATAAGCCTCAACCATGCACTCTCCATTCATCTCAGGGGGAAATTGAGTTTTGTATTGGAAAAATGTTTCTGGAATACATTCAGTTTCCACATTTCTATGCTTTGATTTAGAATAGCAAGGTAGTATTATGTATTCACTAAATCTAATGGTAGATCATAAATGTATGTTTTAAAATTTGAAGGTATTTTATTTCATAATCACAAGTATGTAAATCATAAAAAGCTAAACCCTGATAAGGTAAACTACAAAAGTTGGCTCAACTGAAAGAAACTTCATCCTATCAAAACTAATTATAATACTTTCCAAATGCCTCCAGATAGGCTAGCTTTCATTTAACAACAGGATTTCAGACCTCATGAGCTCACATAATTCTTTTTGTCCTTAAAGACATATTACCTATATTTACAAGTAAATGAGAAAGGCTGGTTGAAATATTATTGTACCTCATTCTCTAATGTTTGAGCCTCATCATGTATACAAAATTGCTGTTCAAAGTGCAGCACATATAAGGTGTTAACATTTTTTAATGAGAAAATAAAAGCAGCATTAAGATATTCTATCCAGGGGTGGAGTTGTGGCACAGGTTAAGCCTCTGCCTGTGATGTCAGCATTCCATAACTTCCAACCCAGCTCCTGCTACTACGCCTGGGAAAGCAGTAGAAGGTGGCCCAAGTATCTGGGCCTCTGCCACCTACCTGGGGATCTGGATGAAGCTCATGGTTACTGGCTCCAGGCTTTGGCCTGGCCCAGCCCTAGCCACTGTGGTCATTAGAAGAAAGAAGCAGACAGAAGACATCTCTATGTCTCTGCCACTCTCTCTGTAATCATGCCTTTCAAATAAACAAATAAATCTTAAAAAAGAAAAGATATTCTATCCAAATATGACAACTTTATTTAAGCAAAACAACAGTAAGCTTAAAATTTTGTTCTTCTGTTTGTTTCATCTGTTCTTTGCTTCCTCTCTTATCTTCTTTTCAGATAATCAAAGTCTTTGCATTCTACATTATCTTTGCTACTGGATTTTTTTTCACTGTATTTCTGAATCATTCCTTTAGAAACTGCTTTAGGGATTATAATTTATCACAGTCAACACTTATATATATATATATATATATATTACTCCACTACTAATGCAAGCATTTAAATATAATTCCATGCATTCCTTTATGACAATTTATGTTTTTGTGTATTTTAAGTATTCCATCACACACTGATATTCAAACATAAAAATCAATCATATTTTAACTAATTTTAAAATAAACATTGTCCTTATCCATATAATTGGAGTTTCCATTACCTTTCGTTTCTATATATCCATCTGGACATATTTCCTTCAAAATGAAGACTTTCTTTTCTATTTTTGTAGCAGCAGCTTTTTCTGCGTTTGTGTTTGTTCAGAAATGTCTTTATTTCACCCTCAATTTTAAAGGAGATGCTGAATACAGAATCTGGTTTGATTTATTTTCTTTCAGCACTCTAAAAATGTTACATTGACTCTGACTTCCAGTGTATCTGAAAGAGATCAGTCATAGTGCTTATTTTCTGTTTCTTTTCCCCTCAGCATGCACTGCACATATTTTTACTGAACATATTTAACATTTCTTTTTATATTTGGATTTCAGTAGCACTTGATTATGTTGCATTTACCGACAGTTTAGCCTGCTTGGAGTATGTTAAGCTCCTAAATAACATTTTTCATCAATTTTGGAAAATGTTCTGTCCTGTTTTCTCTCCTTTCCTTCAGAAATGCCAACCATACCTAGATTCCATGGACACTCTAATTTGTATTATTTTTGGTTTTGTACTTAAATTTTATAATTTCTATTGACTTTAATTTCATTAATTTTTAGTGTTCTGTATCCAGACTTACATTATTTCCCTCTAATGAATACTTTATTGAGATTTTTTTCAGAAATTTTATCTGAATCTTTTGTTTAAAGCCTTAGCAGTTCAAGTCAAGAGCATCAGGTGATCACTGACGTCATAAATAAGAGTGTCAATTATTAAATCAGCAACACGAGTCACTGTGCACTTGCTTCCCATGTAGGACCTCTGTCCTTAATGAGTTGTATTATGAGAATTAACTGTAAAATTTGTTTTCAAACAGTGCTGTATACTTTGTGTGTGTTTGTGTAGGTACAAATTGTGCAAATATTTACTTAGTACAGTGCTGGTCTTCTGTATATGAAGTTAATTAAAAACAAATCTTATAATTGAAAATCAATCTTGCTGTGAATGGAATGGGAGAGGGAGTGGGAGATGGAAGGGTTGCGGGTGGGAGGGAAGTTATGGGGGGAAAAATCCATTGTTATCCATGAACTGTACTTTGGAAATTTATATTTATTAAATAAAAGTCATAAAAATAAATCATAATAAAGAATGGGATTGGAGAGGGAGCAGGAGGTGGGACAGAAGTGGGGACCAGTGCTGTGGCGCAGCAGGTTAAAGCCCTGGCCTATAGTGCTGGCATTCCAGATGGGCGCCGGTTCTAGTTCCAGCTGCTCCTCTTCCGATTCAGCTCTTTGCTATGGCCTGGGAAAGCAGTGGAAGATGGCCCAAATCCATGGGCCCCTGCAGCCACGTGGGAGAACTTGGAGAAGCTCATAGGTCCTGACTTTGGATCAGCTCAGCTCCAGCCATTGCACCATTTGGGGAATAAACCAAATAAATAAAAATAAATCTTAAAAGAAATTCCTCTGTGTATGCCCATCTGTTTTGTCCATATGTTTTCTTCTAAACTATTTTTTTTTTTGACAGGCAGAGTGGACAGTGAGAGAGAGAGAGAGACAGAGAGAAAGGTCTTCCTTTTCCATTGGTTCACCCCACAATGGCCACCACAGCTGACGCGCTGCCACCAGCGCACTGCGCTGATCCGAGGGCAGGAGCCAGGTGCTTATCCTGGTCTCCCATGCAGGTGCAGGGCCCCAGCACTTGGGCCATCCTCCACTGTACTCCCGGGCCACAGCGGAGAGCTAGACTGGAAGAGGAGCAACCGGGACAGAATCTGGCGCCCCGACCGGGACTAGAACCTGGGGTGCTGGCGCCGCAGGCAGAGGATTAGCCAGGTGAGCTGTGGCACCGGCCTCTTCTAAACTATTTTTTAAATATTCAATCTTTAGATGAAAGAACCTGTCACTCAATTCTAACCTTTTTAATCCATGTGTCCACATAGCTTCTTGTACATTTCTTTGCTTTCAATTAGATGTCCCATTTGCTTCCTTTTTTCCTGTTTTTATTGTTTCAATAATTATTTTTAATACATTATAAAGACTCAATTATGTGAGATTACACTGGAGATCATGAATTGTTCTAGAAGACGGTTAAAACATTATTAGATATCCTTGGTCATACATAGACTTAATTTTAGTTTTCAGAGTTGGTTCTTCTTGAGTTTTGTTTTTAGAATTAGAACGCAACTCTTTTTGATAGAAACTAGTGCTTATTTTCTTTTTTTCTGGTTGATAAAAACTCAAAACTCATTTTCTCCTCAGCAGTGTACCTCAAAAATCTGTTTTCACTTCTCATATTTTCTGTGCTAAGGCGTACACAATCTTGGTCTTCAGATGCATAGCTCAGGATTAAGTCAAGGGCCAGGAGCTCCACCATTCAGATTCCCAAACCTGCTCCACTGCTGGACCCTTGTATAGGACGTCGTTCCCCACAAATATCGACCACCTTGAAATCTCTTTGAGCTCTGCTTTGCATAACAAGACTGTCATGTTCTGTTTGGGCTAAACTTCCAAGGTTTGTGAATGGATCTCCAACACAAAACCAGCTAACGATGTGTGTAAAACTTGCCAAGATATTCCTCCCTGGGGGTCAGAGTCATGTGCTTTCCATTCTATAATACGTGAAGAGGTCCTACGTACGGTTTGTGAAGTTTCAGAGCTGTTCGGAGCAGGATCCTAAGTATGACACCAGCCCTGTTGTCACAACCAACCCAGAAGTTAATGTGAACATATCTTTAAGTGTTGTTTTATTTAGCTTTCACTGATTTTCTTTTAAGATGATGGCACCTTACTATAATTGTAGTTACTGATTCTAGTACAAATTACTGTCATATGTTATCAGGACTAGTTTTGTTACATTTAAAATATTATGTTGTGCTTGGCAATTTTTAAAAATCCCTTGATTTTTTTGAGTTGCACAAATTTTTGTTTTCTCTTATTCTGTATATAATTGTTACTTTATACTTAGAAATTATGTTCAATTAAAAATTCAGTCGGTGGTTACTATCAATTGTTAAAACATATTTTTGTATGTGTAATGTTCAGAGCTTTCATAATGTTTAGGACATGATATGTTCATTCTAAACTCTTATTTTTCAAAATATTTTTATATTTTCTATGAGTTTAGTATTCATAATTATCCAAGTTTAATTCTAGGTTTTTAATTGTTTCAATAGTCATAATTTTATGTTAAACAGTATTTTGATTTCTGAATTCTTCTTTGTATTCATTTATCATATGTAAGTATTTTTTTTTCTCAGTTGTGTCTTCGCATATCACTAAATAATTGTTCTTAGTTGACTGGAGCTTGCCCTCAAATAGAATTGTGGAACCCACTCATTCTCTGCTCCTGATTCCAGATGTGATCATCTGTGCTGCTACCACTTCTGTCTACCATTCACCTTGAAATCCTCATCTGTACTGAGGCAATGCCAGTACCATGCCTTTGAACCTCCAAAACTGTGAACTGCATAAACATTTTCTTCATAAGTAACTTTTGTCAGGTGTCCCATTATCATAATGAAAAGCTAATAGAAATATTGGTATAGAACAACGGAATGGTTATTGTAACTTTACCAGAGATTGTTGAAATGCCATTGGAATTGGTTCATAAGAAAAGGCTGAAAGAGTTTGCAGGAGCAGGCTAGAACAAATCTATCAAATGTAAGGGGAGCTTCATGGAAATTCTATTGAGGCCTAGGATATTGACAAAAACGTGTATAGTAGAGGCCATGCTGATAAAATTTCAGATGAAATATAGGAAGCTGTTGGGAATTGGACTAAAAGACACTCTTGCTACAACGTGGCAAAGAAATCTGTGTCTTGCCCTAAGAGTCTATGAAAGCATGAATTTAAGAGTGATAGACTGGAGCCGGCACCATGGCACAGTAGGTTAATCCTCTGCCTGCAGCACCAGCATCCCACATGGGCACCAGTTCTAGTCCCAGCTGCTACACGTCCAATCCAGCTCTCTGCTATGGCCTGTCAAGTTCTTGGGCCCCTGCACCCACGTGGAGGTCCCAGAAGAAGCACCTGGCTCCAGGCTTCAGATCAGCCCAGCTCCAGCCATTTGGGGAGTGAACCAACTGAAGGAAGACTTTTCTCTCTGTCTCTCCCTCTCACTGTCTGTAACTCTACCTCTCGAATAAATAAATAAAATCTTAAAAAAAAAGAGTGATTAGACTAATATTATTGGCAGAGGAGATTTCAAAATAGGAAGCATTCAAGACGTGGTATGGTTATAATTGGCTGCTTTTACAGATTTACAACAATCACAGGCGATCTGGAAAACTCTCATTCTGACCACAGAAAGAACAGCAGACCCTTGTTTGGGAGACAAGCTTTTGCTGAAATAACTTTTAAAGAGACAGGCTTGTGTATCAGCCAGTTTTTCATTACTTTAACTAACATAGCATTGTGGCCATTTGTGAAGTGAACCAGTGGATAGAAGATTTCTCTCTCGTCTCTCTGTAACTCTGACTTTCAAATAAATAAATAAATCTTAAAAAAAGAAATTTGAATACATAGACTTTTTTCAATAAAGTAGATCAAAAATTTGAATAATTATTTAAGAAAAAGCTGTATATTTTCAGGGGGAAAGGCAGAAGCATGGTACTTTTTCATCTAGTCTAGATTACATTTAAAAATAACTCATGAACAAATATTTATATCTAGTTAACGTCAATAACTATATTCATAATAAAGTTATGCAATAAACAAGCCAAGTGGATGTGTCCAATGAAGTTATGCAATAATTTCATTAGAATTTTGATGTATCAATAATTATTTTTGGTAAAGAGAAATATAGAGTACCATGAGGGAAGAATCACAACTATGATTACCTGTAGTATAATCTAGACATGGCAATAGTGACTGTTTTAGAAGTATGTGATTAATAAAAATAAAAAAAATCAATAGAAATTGGGTTACTTATAAGGACATCCTAAAAACTAATGAAGATTATTAAAATATAAAAAGTGAAAGATTATAAAGATTATTTTTCTGTAGAAGTACTAAGATTTTGTTTGTTTTTTGTTCTAAAAATCATTAGTGGTAATTAATGTTTCTTAGAAGGCGAAGTAAATGTACTTTTCCTTCCCAATGATTGCATGTGAAAACTCTCTACACTATAGGTGCACTGTATGTATAAAACAAACAGGCAGATTCCCAAAGACACAGGAAAGACAAAATACATAATGGAGACCTTGATGCCAAGAAACACATTATCTGAATTTTCTTTTTGCCTCATGGCCTCTAGTCTAGGCATTTGAGGAACTTACAGCTAGAAACACCAATAAGAACAGAAAATAATTATGCCTCCCCCCAAAAAAATCCGCTGTTTTATCAAAAGACTAGGAAATCTGTCTAGCAGAGCAGAAACTTTCCAAGAGTAATCACTTTCTTTTGCCAAATATCACAGAAATAGTTTGTGATCCCTCACCCTGGCCAGTATTACTGAGAGAAAAACCTGGTCACCTATTTTCAACCAAGCTCCCTCGCCTGTCTTGTATCAGGAAAGTGTGAGTTGATTATTTAGAACTTTATCCCTAGTGGTCAGTTAGGAGGGCTCCTAGCATTGGCAGAGACTAATTGTGGAGCCTGGAATTTCATCCCTGTCTGGTGGTGATGAGGCACTCCTTCCTTCCTGAGTCAGAGTCACAGAAGGACTAGTAAAACGTAACGTCCTTCTCCACCAGTAAAAGGCCTCCCTCCTCCTACAGTATAGTTCGAGGCCACATGGAAACAGCAGCAAAATGATCCTCCTTGCCAGTGTAGTTTTTGAAGCTTAGCAGAGGAGCATGAATGTTCACTGTTTGCATCAATCAAAGTCGTTCTTTATTCAAAACTAGTGTCAATGAAGGCCCAATGGAAAAGCTAGAGCTGCACCAGTCCCACCAGGAGCAAGAAGACTCTAACTCCTGATCAATAACCAACCTGTGGTTGGAAAAGCCCTGACAGAACACTGTTAAATAAGAAAATAAAACTCAGAGTATTGCAACATAATTCTTCACATGTGCAGGTTTTGATTGAAAGTTTTTTTTTTGGCAAGAGATTTTGTAACTGGTTAAGAAAATGCAATCAGCAAATACCAAGATAAAGACTATTTTTTAAAATATCTGATAATGATGACAAAGCAGACATTACAGGGATGCTATAGTGAGGAATGATGAGAATGCTTGAAACAAATAAAAGAAACTCTAAAAAAATAAAAAAGAAATATAGAAAAGAAGTTAAAATTTTAGAACTAGTTGTGTTGTTGGCATCCCATATTGGAGTACCAACTAGAGTTCTGGCTGTTCCATTTCTTGTCCAATTTTCTGCTGGTATACGTGGGGATATGGCCTATATGCTTAGACTTTTGACACCCATTTGAGGGTGAACTGGAGGATGGAAGCTATGGTGTATGTGTGTGTGTGTGTGTGTCTGTGACTTTTTCAAATAAATAAATAAATCCTTCAAAAATCTATCATACTATAATTCAAAAAATTTTAAATTTAACAATTTTTAACAGTGCAACGGTAAGACAAAATACTCAATGATAAGACTAATATAAACAGGCAGTTTTCATGACAATAGGTAGAATTCTGTTAAAGGATCTATCAACTAAAAAAAGAATTATCTGGTGAAATATTAGCATTTCCTCACTAGTATTGTTTAAATTAAGAGAAATCTTGAAAAAGAGGTTGTTTAGATCCTTTGTAAGACATATTTTAAAACAAATTTAACTTTTATATATCACTAGATAGAAGACAAATGCTGGCCGGCGCCATGGCTCAATAGGCTAATCCTCCTCCTGCGGCGCCGGCACACCGGGTTTTAGTCCTGGTCAGGGCGCCGAATTCTGTCCCGGTTGCTCCTCTTCCAGTCCAGCTCTCTGCTGTGGCCAGGGAGTGCAATGGAGAATGGTCCAATTCCTTGGGCCCTGCACCCGCATGGGAGACCAGGAGAAGCACCTGGCTCCTGGCTTCGGTTCAGCACAGTGCGCCAGCCACAGCGTGCCAACTGCAGTGGCCATTGGGGGGTGAACCAACGGCAAAGGAAGGCCTTTCTCTCTGTCTCTCTCTCTCACTGTCCAGTCTACCTGTCAAAAAAGAAAAAAAAAAAAGACAAATGCAACATTGAATACAAAGAATACCTCTTCCAACAACCTTACCACTGAGTTTGGAAGGGTTTCTATTTTCACTTCTTTGGCAATACCTTATACTCATTATGTTCCAGGTCCAGATGACACAAAGCATATCCATCATTTAGAGTTAGAATATTAATTAGTATGTGAATAATCACATAAGAAATACCATGGACTTAGCTTCCATCCAATAGAAATGACTCTTTTGGATTCACCAGAATCAGCTGTGGATGTATCACACAAGTCTGGAATAGCCTCACACCTTATACTGAAATCACAGGAGTAGGATAGCATAAAGATGCAATGATATAGAAAAAAGGGCTTGAGATGAGGAAATTGTCCTAGATTTGCATGGGGGTTCTAAATGTAATCACAAGGGTTTCTGTAAGAAGGTGGCAAGATAGGGTAAGGAAATTTGTGAATTTAGAGGCAACTAGTCTAAGTGATAGGAGGGAAGTCATGGACCATGGAATGAAGGCAGACTTTACATACTAAAAAGGGCTAGAAAAGGGATTCTCCCTTCAGATCCTCCAGAAGGAAAAATACTGCCAACACTTGTAACTCATTTTGGGTTTTTGACTTCTCTAAATCTAAGAGGTTAAAAAAAAATAAGTAACTAAAATTGTGGTAATTTGTTAATGTCAAAATAGTAAATGAACATAAAGAGTAGAAACATTTTTATCATATTAATATTTTCAACCTTTATCTCCTTTCAAAACTAATCTAAAAAGCATAAGCACTTGAGTGAGTACAATTACTAAAAGATTTAAGGAACAACTAACCTGTTAATGTGAGGCTCTCATCAATTTTGAGGAGGTTTTCTCCTTCAGAAATCTTAATATGTAATAGCTAAAAATCAAATGGTAAGACTATTCATTCTCATAAATTCCTGACCTGAAGATAATATCTCTAACTATTTATTCTCTTCACTACTTATGATCACTAGATATATCAGGATACATACAAATACACACTACACACAAACACTATATAACATACAGGAAGAAATGAAGGAAGAACAATTCAAAGTTTCTATAATCAAAAACAGACACTTTTAGAGATACTAAGATAAAATGAAACCCAAAATGTCATTTTATGTCCATGACATGCAAGTAAAAAAATGCAAGCTATAAGGGATTTAAAAGAAAAAAAAAAAATAACAGCACTGCTAATGGAATATAACATAATTGAACAATGTTGTACAAAGTTTGGCAAAACATAGGAAGGCAAAGAATGGATACCTCATAACATAAGCTTATATTATTTCCTCCATACCTGCTACAAAGAGAAACTCTTCCACGAACAGACATCTCTTGCAATGAGAGATCTATATGAATAGTCATGTCAGCACTGTTAGTAATAAAACTCACATGGAGCCGGCGTTGTGGCATAGCAAATAAAGTCATTGCCTGCAGCCCTGGCATCCCATATGGGCAGCAGTTCTAGTCCTGGCTACTCCACATCCAATCCAGCTCTCGGCTATGGCCTGGGAAAGCAGTAGAAGGTGGACCAAATCTTTGGGTTCCTGCACCCATATAGGAAACAAGAAGAAGCTCCTGGCTCCTGGCTTCAGAGCCACAAGCTTGGGCCATTGTGGCCAAATGCGGAGTGAACCAGTGGATAGAAGACCTCACTCTATCTCTCTCTCTGCCCCTGCCTTTCTGTAACTCTGCCTTTCAAACAAATAAATGAATCTTAAAAAAAATTAGAAAAACCTACAAAAAATCACAAAAGCTATAACAGTAACAATAAAAAACTAAGCCAAATAACAACAATAATAAAACTGTGAACAATCCAAGTTTCTATAAAAAAGAGAATGATTAAATTTGGTGTAAGTATGTAGTCATAGAATAGTAGAAAGCACGGAAAATAAATGAATGACAGCTATGTACATCAACCTTAATGGATCTCAATAACATAAACCAAACAAGTCAAATGCAGAAGAATATACAATAAAACTACAATGTATAAAAGCTTTAGAAAAATGTGAAAAGTAATCAAGATATTGTCCAGGAATACATAAGTAAGTTATAAACTTCAAGGAGAGCAAGCCAGTAGTAAACAAAGACAATAGCAAATGCTGTGTGGAAAATGATGAAAGCAAAAACAATCTTAGAACAATGTGATCAATTGAGAATGTTACAAAAAAGCTCAAAGAAATTGACAATATTTTTATTTAATCCATGTATAGACATTTCATTTCATATTAATATTTAAAGAAAGATTTGTTCTATTTGTGATCTTTAATAGATTTTTAAGGTAACATTCAGAGCAATCAAAAAGAGGCCCAACTTATTAACTACTTTAGGTTAAGATCATGTAACTCTTTTTTTTTAAGATTTATTTATTTATTTGAAAGTCAGAGTTACACAAAGAGAGGAGAGGCAGAGAGAGAGGTCTTCCATCCGCTGGTTCACTCCCCAATTGGCCGCAATGGCCAGAGCTGCGAGGATCCGAAGCCAGGAGCCAGGAGCTTCTTCCTGGTCTCCCATTCAGGTGCAGGGACCTGAGGACTTGGGCCATCTTCCACTGCTTTCCCAGGCCATAGTAGAGAGCTGGATCGGAAGTGGAGCAGCCAGGACTAGAACTGGTGCCCATATGGGATGCTGGCGCTTCAGGCCAGGGAGTTAACCCACTGTTCCACAGCGCTGGTCTCAGATTATGAAAGTCTTAAAATACTCTTAAAATACTGACAAAGGCTGGAAGACAGAGCAAATTTTCACAGTCTATTGCAAACTGCAACTTTTTTTACACTGAAATATCTAAGACAGTAAGCTCTTGCTTTGTACACACGTTTAAAGGATATAATTGTTCATTTCTATTCATATAATAATGTCTAAACCCTCTTATGTTTATTATATCTTTAGCCCAGATTTCTTCTCATTCTGCTTTTGAAAGACTTTAAAAAAAAAAAAAAAGTGTGTTTATTTCGAAAGGCAGAGAGGCATATACAGAAAGGCAGACAGAGATTTTCCATCTGCTGGATCACTCCCTAAATGCTTGCATAGCCACAGCTGAATCAGGCTGAAGCCAGGAGACAAGAATTTTACTCAGGCAGGGTCTCCCATGAGTGAGCCCTCACCTGCTGCCTTCTAGGGTACACATTAGCAGGAAGCTGGAACTGACAGCAGAGCTGGGACGTGAACCCAGTCGCCGTGCCGTGATACCGGATACAGACATCCTAGGTAGCCTCTTAACCACTGTATCAAAAGCCTGCCCTTCAAAAACTTCTTTAGTTATCTCACTTTCTCGCTTTTGTATCTATTCCTTCAACCAGGCTTTTTTTTTTTTTTTTCTTAATGGGTGAAGTAAAAGCTTCTGAACCTTAGCTTTCCTACTTTGTTGCTGTTGATGTTTATTGCTATTGAAGTCACTGTCACAATTTAATGATTAAAATGAAAATAACACACATTTCATAGGGTTTGTGCATTTCTAGTAACTTTTTATTAAATAGGTTTTACTTCTCTTTGTTTCATTTTCCTATTCCTAGCTAAAAATCTACACCCAGGGATTCTCTAACTAGAACTTGTTTTAGATTATTTATTTTTTCAATCCATTTCATTTATTTCACAGTAAGCCTGATTAGTGTGAATCTGAATTTATGGAGTATTTTTCTTCCCTTTATTATTTGTTATTTTTTGAGGGAACATTTTTCATGTACATTACAGTAAATGGCTTAGTGCTACATGAAATTAAAAGTACAATAAATAAAATGTAAAAAGGGCATAGTTCAGCAGGAATATAGGCAAGGGCAATAAAAATCAAATTCAAGGATTTATATTTCCCTCATATACAGTAAATTTTAAAATAAACATAGAGCATTAAAATAATAGTAGTATATCATTCTTAACTATTGGTTTGACAAATATATAAAATGAAACTTGAAGAAAATATATCTGCAGAAATAGTGATAGAAGCATTTCTTTCTTGTTTTATTTCTGTGTTTTGATTTTTTAAATTTTCTTTCAATTCCAAACCTACCTCTCTTTGGCTCTTCAAAGTTATCTTTCTCTGAACTATTACCTTCCCATTCAAGACTACGTCAAAATTTTCATTTCATTGGCATTGCTTCTGATGCTATGTTGAGAAGTCCTTTAATGATTGAAAAACAAAGTAATATGTAAAGAAAGTCTTTATTTACACTTTTTTTCTTAATAACTGCAATTATTCTCAAATGACTACTGGCAAAATCATCACATTCCAATCTAGCATATATACAAAGTACAACAAATATAATTAAATTTTAAGCAAAGAAACTTAAATTTTATTTGCTAAAACTATGTGGTAAGAAATTTGAGAATCAGTGTATTGTTTACACTTAGAAACCCAGGAAACTATTTCAATACTGCTTACTAGTTGGATTGTTTTTTCCCCAAAAAAGCATACTCACATCACCAAAACAGAGAACTAATCTATCTGTGGGCAAATAAACAGTCAAGATTTTCCCTTAATGCTTAAAACTCAGAAGGGATTCCTTCAGAACCTTCCATACAGTTTAAAATTAGCCATCAGTGCACTTTTGCATCTAGTACTCTCACATGCCACTACTGTAAATACATATAAAACATGTTTTGTTGGTATTTAATTACTTCTGCTCATAACAAATCTCTGATGTCCATTATAGACAGCTTATATGACTGATACATCATTATCTTGACACACACTGAGGCAATTACGGTGTTTGTGGGCTTCTCGGGCTTATTCAAACTTAATGAGTAATGAGCAGCAGAAGAAACTCAATATTTTCGTAACTCCCAAACATTGTGCATAAAAAAATCCATTTACTTTAGTCCCTGAGGCTCCCAACCTTTCTGTTATATGGGAAGATGGAAAATTTCATTGGGAAAAAAGTCAAAGAACTAGTTAGGTGGCTGAGATAGAGCTGCCAGCCAAATAGTTATGATAAGGCTACACTACATCCTGTGCAGCAATTTAAACAGCATTCTACACTATTCACAAGTAATTAGGGAGTGGTTCCCTAGGCTACTGTAGTCCACACCATTTCCTGAAGGCAAAATAACATCTGGGATCATTCTCATTAAATGAATCCCAAAGCTAATGGGATATATTGGTAATACTGTATATACACTCATCTCTTTTGAACTTGAAAAAAATAGTTTTTCTTGCTTGAAAAGAAATATATATATATATATATATATAATGACTTGAAATGATCAGGAATGTTCATGGCTTACAGAGCAGATGCCATGAGGAGATCACATTAAAAGGAGGCAATAAAAGGACCAAATATTTAATTTAAATTGAAACATATTTAATGGAAGCTTAATTTTGGCTCTGTAAATGAATTTAGATCCAGAAGCATTTTCAGCATCATAAAACATCAACAATATTGCTGGCATTAAATTATGAATTCCTGGATTAAAATTCTATGATTTTAGTATTTGCTTTACAAGTTTATACTTGATAAAAATAATTATACCATATGAGAAACATGCAATGATTTCTACTCCATGAAGATTCAAGTAAATTCCAGAGGGGGAGGCAGAGACAGAGGAGGAGAAGGAGGTGGAGGAGGAGGAGGAGGAAGAGGAGAAAAGGAACAACCATGTAACAATACATGCAAAATTTACTGTTCCAAAGTGCTGATAAATATTTTGAAGCTTTAGGAAAGGAAGGGATGGTTGTAGCCTGCAGAACAGGATGAGGTCTCATGGAGGAGAAATAGTTTTATATTGTGCATTTGTCTTAGTAAAGTTAGGGAAATCCAAGAGAATGGTGTCATTTCAATTTCTCTGAAAAGAGCATGAGCAAAAAATCAAAGATAGTCTATAAAAGGAGGGGAGTAAGGTGAGAGAAACAAATAAAATACTGGACTGTGTGAAATGGATTATCTCGATAAGAGACAAAATAATATTTCCCCAAGATAAACATGTTGTAATTTGCAGATTTTGTGAATTTGTTACATTGTTTGTTAAAAATGAATTAAGGTTGCAGATGAATCTGTAGTTAGTCTGAAATAGAAAAATTATCCTATATTATCAATGTAATTACAGTTATGAGTCACTTAACAGTAGTATTGTTAGGGATATTTGTCACTGTGAAAATGACATCGTGTGTGCTTATATAAATAGAAATGGCATAGGTCACTTGCTGAACATGGCCTCTTCAGATAATCAAGCAATGTGGTTAGCCATGAGATGTACAAGGCTGCTGCCACTGTAAAAAGGAATACTGTTTTATGGTTAAGTGTTTGTTTTAAATATGCTATGAAATAATAACAAGAAAGTATGGCACAGTGAATACATGAAGCAGTAAAATGGTGATTATCATTATCAAGAATTATATAATATATATAGATTGTAAATGCTTTAGTTTTATATGAATGCAATGCAGTGAGTGTGTTTACAACAGCATCACCACAAACATGTCATATATTATGTTATGACTTTAAGTGGTTATAACAAAATGACAGCAATGTTATAGGCAATAGGAATTTTTCAGGTCCATTTTAATCTTATGGGACCACCATTGTTTAAACAGCCTGTTATTGACCGAAACATATCTATTCACTGCGTGACTAGGCAAAGACCCCTTAAGGTCCACAGGGAAGCAGGGGACTGAGAGAGAAAGTTACAACCATAGAAGCAAGGCTAGAGTGGTTACATGAGAGGTATTCAATCCTCATTTGTTGGTTTTGAACATGGAGGAACAATGTTATATGCCAAGTAACACTGGCAGTTTCCAGAAGGTAAAAAGAGATAAGTATGCAGATTAGCCTTAAAGCTTCCAGAAAAGTATGAAATGCTGCTGGCCTCTTTATTTTAGCTCCTTAAGATCGTTGTTCTACTAACACATGGCACTGTAAGGGTAGAGGAGGTAAAAGTTTACCTAACCCTCTTAGAGTCCCAGCTACACCTGAGTGAGTTGACATGAGACAAATTAACAGGAGAAAAGCATATAAATGTAATATAATTTTACATGACATGGGAGCCCACATAAGGAATAGACAATTCAAAGTGACAAAACCTATAGGCTTTTGTATTAGGCTCAACAAAGAGAAGCAAATGTGGAAAAGCAAACTATAGGGGGATGCTAAAGAAAGATAATGGTTTCATAAAGGTGCATTTGTATTCTCTTAGTTACAACTCCTTTCAAAGAATGCTTCTTTTCCCAGGGTACAAGTAGGCATGTTTCACATGGTTGTTTCGTCTTCAGAAGCATCTGCTCTTTTCTGAGTGCCTTTAGCTCAAACTCAATTGCCAGATTTTTTGGGGTGGTATATTCTGCCACTCTTCGTAAGATAATTAATTTGTGTTGATAGACATCAACATATTTATAATAATTTGCTCTGAAATTCCTGAAAACTTTTATCTATCACTCTACGTTAAAAAAAAAAAAAGATGGATACTCACATGGACAGGATCTTTTACTAATGATATAAAAAATTGAAATCAACAAAAAATAAGGAAGAATATAGACATTCTCCAATAAATTTTGAGTGTCTGGCACAGCAGTTAAGCCACTGATTGCAATATCCACTTACCATAGAGAGTGCCTGGGTTCAAGTCTTGGCTCTGTTTTCCACTCTAGCTTCCTGCTAATGCTCTAGTTGAGTTTTTGCCAGTCACATGAAAGAACAGGATTAATAGGTCTCAGGCTCTGCTAGGCTCAATCCTGGTCCCTGTGGGCATCTAGGAATGAGTCAGCAAATGGGCGCTTTCTCTCTCTCATTCCCCACACCAACTCTGAGCGTCCCTCTGCCTCCCAAATAAAAATAAATTTTAAAAATTGTGAACAAAATGATTAAAAATGAAATGTCAATAATGAATATTGTATTTTTGCAAACTAAATAAAATTAAATACATAGATAATTTTCTTTCATTACCATTTTTCTCAGAAATTATCAATATCTTTCTGGATACAAATATATCAACTAGTATGAATTAAATTAATATTCCATATGAAAGTAAAGTAAAATATTGTATTAAATTATAAATGTATACAACATTGTATACATCATATAGTAAAACTATTATCAAAATAATTTTTTCAATTGTTTTTAAAAAAGCACAACCTAAACTTCTAATTTTTCATATACACTATTTTATAATGTTGAATCAGTTTTTTTCAATATAACACCCACAACTGTTACAAATATACTATAGTAACATAAGATGTTAATAAAGGTGTATGGGAATTTTCTCTACTATCTTTGTAAATTTTCTGTAAATTAAAACCATTCTAAAATGGAAAAAAGCATAAGCATTATGAAAAATATCTTGCAAAATAATGGTTACAAGTATATTTATTCAACAGAAATAATAAAATAAATTCAAATTTACATTTATGATAAAATTTGGATCTCTGCATATTTGCTGTAATCACTTCCAACATACTCCAAATGATGACTATTAAAACTGCCAATCATAATTTCCCACAACTAATTCAGTCATGGTCAAATCCTCAGTTTGCCTTTTTTTCTTCTTAATAGGAAGTATCTAAAATCTATAAAATCCTCTTTTCTTTTTCTATTATACAGTCATTTAAATGGGATTCATTTTAATGAGTGCTGCGTGTTCATCTCATTTATATGTTTTTTCTTCAGATAGATCCCAGAGATATTTTACTGATTTGAGTATATTTCATTTTAACCATCTTGGAACCATTAGTTGCACTAAAAATGAATATTTCAGGGGCCGGCGCCGTGGCTCACTTGGTTAATCCTCTGCCTGCAGCACCGGCATTCTATATGGGTGCCAGGTTCTAGTCCCGGTTGCTCCTCTTCTAGTCCAGCTCTCTGCTGTGGCCCGGGAAGGCAGTGGAGGATGGCCCAAGTGCTTGGGTGCCTATACCCGCGTGGGAGACCAGGAAGAAATACCTGGCTCCTGACTTCTTAGTGGCCGTTTTGGGGGTAAACCAACAGAAGGAAGACCTTTCTCTCTGTCTCTCTCCCTCACTGTCTATTTGTCAAATAAAAAAAAAAAAAAATGAATAGTTCAGACTACCAGTCCTCAAAGTCTTGCAGTAACTCTGAAACACCTATCTGTATACTCAGCTATTCATTATATCCCTGTGAATAAAATCTAGTGAGAATGAACATTGACATGAGAACCTCAATCTTTTATGCCTTTGTATCTCCTCGAGTTGCCTACATTTAACACTGGTTCCATGGCAACAACTCAGCGACAAAGCTGTGCTTTCAAACTAGGAATACTCTTTGATGAAGGAAAGGGGAATAAAGAGCTACACATTTGTATCATAAGTATATTCTCAAAGAATTGCCTTACTATTTATTTCCTGTAGAACTATATATTTATGAATTAACAATAAGCATTCAATACTACAAGAATGTGTTACTTCACAGTTATTTTTCATTATTATTATAAAGAGCATAGTTACTCAATACCACTTTCAGTATTCAAGATTTTATTTTACTTTTATTTCCTGCTGCTGTTTTCTTTGTACATAGGAAATGTTAAGTACTTATCAATAAAAAAGATTGAAGATTACAGACTCCAGTTCTCTCAAATGATACACATTTGATTCTATTTACCTGATAATAATTTATAGGATTTGTACACCATCTTCTTTTCCAACTTCAGAATATCAGTGAAATGAACATTAAGGAATATATTACATATCTAAAATGAAACTTTTCCCTAAACATTTGGATTGTGGAATACTGGAGATATTCAAGCTAAAAGTTCATTTCATATTAACAGGTGCTACTGCCTTTTTCACTTCCATGAAACTTGTACCGTTGGTGCAAAAACAATAGTGGCTGAAGGTGCTGACACAAACCTGAGACATGGCACCAAACTGTAATGGTACTCTCTTGTAGAAAAATAAGATATCACTTTCATTTATGCCAGTTAAACTTGCTCATTTGATACTAAATAAATTCAAATATATTTTAAAATATGAATTGTTTGATAAACATTCTTTGAAGCAAAATGTTAAAGAAGATTCATGGTTATTCAGAGTTTGGCAGATATTTTCTTAGCGAACAAAGTGAGCATGTCGCTTCCCAGAAAACAAATGGTGGGATTTAGATGTAATGGAAAAGTAAGCCTTCCAGCAATCCGATTTCTGAATTTGTGTCTTTCATGATGAATTTGGTGGCTTTGTAGTTCTTAAAAACTTTAATATTTAGACCAATAGTGGTAGTAACCATGCAGTTTTCTTTTGATATTTTAAGGTGAAAACTGACATTTTTCCATAAACTGTTTTTTTCATATTACACCACTGATGTTAAGCTTATAACTCTTGGTCTATTCACAGATCTGGAAAACCTATTCTATTTTTTCAAGAGCTTTTATAGGGGCCGGCGCTGTGATGTAGCAGGTAAAGCCACCTCCTGCAGTATGGGCATCCCACGTGGGCGCCAGTTTGAGTCCTAGCTGCTCC
Organism: Oryctolagus cuniculus; assembly: GCF_051225735.1. NCBI lineage: Eukaryota > Metazoa > Chordata > Mammalia > Lagomorpha > Leporidae > Oryctolagus > Oryctolagus cuniculus. Next base: position 59,262,305 of record NC_142870.1, read on the forward strand.
ACTTCTGATCAAACTCTCTGCTGTGGCCGCAGAGAGCAGTGGAAGATGGCCCAGGTCCTTGGACCCCTACATCCACATGGGAGACCTGGAGGAAGCTTCTGGCTTAGGATCTGTGCAGCTCCGGCCTTTGAGGCCAATTGGGGAGCGAGCCAGCAGATGGAAGACTTCTTTCTTTCTGACTCTCATTCTCTGAGTAACTCTGACTTCTAAATAAATATATGAAGTTTTTTAAAAAAGAGAAATTTTATATATTTCCATTTTGTATTTAGGTCTATGATCCATTCTGCAATTTTATAAAGTGTCAGGTTTAGTTTAATGTTTTGTTTTTTGTTTTTCTTCCTGAGGATGTATAATTACAATAGCATAATTTGAGCTATAAACTTTTAAATTGATATTATTTATGTCCTTTTAACCTTCCTGTTATTAAATATAATTGTATTAAATATCAGGTGGCATTATTTTTTCAGCCATTACTTATGAGAGTAGATTAAAATGTCTTTACACAAATTAATTAAAATAAAAGAAGGGAGAGAAGGAGGGAGAATTGAGGGAAAGAGAAGGGGAGTCAGGGAGGGAAGTATGATTATCTTCTTAGAACTCTACCTATGGGGGCCAGCGCCGCGGCTCAATAGGCTAATCCTCCTGCGGCGCCGGCACACCTGGTTCTAGTCCCAGTCGGGGCACCAGATTCTGTCCCGGTTACCCCTCTTCCAGGCCAGCTCTCTGCTGTGGCCTGGGAGTGCAGTGGAGGATGGCCCAAGTGCTTGGGCCCTGCACCCCATGGGAGACTAAGAGAAGCACCTGGCTCCTGGTTTCAGATCAGCGCGATGTGCCAGCCACAGTGCGGTGGCCATTGGAGGGTGAACCAATGGCAAAGGAAAACCTTTCTCTCTGTCTCTCTCTCTCACTCTCTCACTGTCCACTCTGCCTGTCAAAAAAGAAAAAAAAAAAAAAGAACTCTACCTATGAAATACATGAAGTCTATTCTCTGGATAGTAATAAAAATAAAAAAGCATATGACAGTAAGAGCCAAAAAATGAAAAATATAAAATATCACAATGACAATGATTGTTAATTTCTAAAAATAAATTGCTACATATATGTAAACTTTCTATTGTTATTTCTTCCCTTCTAAGGCTTCAAGATGCCTCTTTTCATCATCTACTTTCTGCTTGAATAACTTCCTTTTGCCATTCATTGAAGGTATAACTCCTATTTTTTTGAGTTATTCTTTATTCTTAGAATGTCTTTTTTTGCCATTCATTTTTGAAATATAATTTCACCAGAAACAAAATTTATGCGTGCAATATTTGGGTTTGACTTGTAGTATGTAAAACAACTTCTGACACTTTTGCCTGGTATTCATAATATTTTATGAGACATCTTTTGTTAATCCAATGGACATGGCCTATACATAATGAATTGTTTTTCTGTGGCTACTTTTAAGTTATGTGTGTGTGTGTGCGTGCGTGTGTCTGTGTGATTTATGTTTCCAGGTGTGTGTTTAATATGTGGTTTGCTCAGGTTCTTGAATCTGGATTCAGTGGGTAAAATATGGATATATGACTTTCATCGAATTTTAAAAATTTCAAACATTATTTCTTTGGAAACTCTGAGCATCTATCTATTTGTCTTATCATTCTGGGACTGATAATATGATTGCTAGATGTTTATTATTGTACCACAGGATATTGATGCTGTAAGTTTTTAAAATTTTTTAATATTTTTTCTTTATTGTTCTGATCAATAATCTGTATTCATCTGTCCTCAGGTACATTGGTTCCTTCCCTCTGTTATCTCCACTCTACAACTGAATTCATTTAGTAAGTTTTTTATTTGTTTTATACTTAGTTTAGGTAAGTTACCTGACTTCCTTTTAGTTGGGATTTTTTTGTAACTTCTTTTTCTTTCCTGAGATTTTTTTATTTCATAATTTGTTTATAGAAAATTTGTAAATGCTTGTTGTGTCATTTGTATCATGGTCAATTTAAAATCACAGTTACTCGATCACAACATCTTATTCAGGTTGGGATGAGTTAGTTGACTCTCTTTCCTGATTTAAGTTGTGCTTTTCCTGTTTCTTCATATGACATAACTTTCAACTGAATCCTGAACGTTTTGATTAATATGAATGAGACTGTAGGTCTTAGTTATGTCTTTATTGTAAATGACAACTTACTTAGTTTTACCATTTACTTCCTAGCCTACTTTTCTGGGCTATTATAACTCATTTTCATAGCCTCTACAAGACTATTCCAGTTTGCTTACTGTTTGTGTAGTGACTTGGTTGGTAAAGGTCCCTGATGGTACTACTTGTTGAGTCAGAAGGATTTTATGAGCATGGGTATCTTGCTCTCACTAAATGGAGAATACCTTCATTCCTAGGAAGCTAAAGTGCTTCAGGGAGTTGGTATTAGTGTGATTGGATCTGTCTTGCTAGTACTCTCAGATACGTGACATATCTAGATGGGAAACAGAAAGCTCAAACCCAGCACGAAAGGAGAATGCATTTCTGGCTCTGTGCATGTTGATGGATGGCTTAGTTGGTGGATCAAGACACACGGTATCTGGGGCCAGCACTGTGGCTTATAGGCTAAGTCTCCGCCTGTGGTGCCAGCAGTCCCGGCTGCTACTCTTCCAATCCAGCTCTCTGCTAATCGCCTAGGAAAGCAGCAGGAGATGGCCTAAGTGCTTGGGACACTGTACTTACATGGGAGACCCAGAAAAATCTCCTGATTTCTGGCTTTGGATTGGCCCAGTTCTGGCTGTTGCAGCCATTTGGGAAGTGAAACAGAAGTTGGAAGACCGTCTTTATCTGTGATTATGGGATGAAGACTCGGGTAAACAGGTTCTTCTCTTAGCTGTGCCTTGCTAGTGGAGTTTCTAGCATTGTTGGCAAAACCATATCTTCCAACTAACAGACAAAGGATCCTACCTGGGGAAAATTTGGTTGTTCAGGCTTGGATTTGCAAACTTAAGTCCTGGTTGCTTTTTATTTTGGGGTAAGGAGGAGGGTGGGGCCTAATTAGATGTCCTACCAATATATTATTGCTCTAAAGATTTTACCCAGTTTACTTTTTTCTTCCCTGTAGAATGTTTCTGTCTTTCTCTCCCTTACCCCCTACACTTCTCCTTTTCCCTCTCCTTCCTCTCTCTCACACACATCTTTTCTATTATTTCTGGGATTAATGTTTTGCTCAGTGGGAGAGTGACAAGTATTTGAGTAAGCTTTGTTGGGATCTTTGGTTGCAAGTTTCTTCATGGTAGATTACTAATTATAGATTCCAGTATTTTTTATTGGTGTAGTACTATTTAGATTCCTGCTTTTTCTTTTGTTGATATCATAAGTTTTGTTATTTTCTTTTTTCTGCACCCCCCCCTATATTTCTTTGAGTGGCAGAAGGGAAGGGAGAGAGGGAGGGAGACAGAGTTCCCATCTACTGATTCACTACCCAAATACCAGGACAAAGCCAGGAGATGGAAATTCAATCCAGGTTCTCCAGGTAAGTGGGCAGAATTTGATTACCTGAGACATCACCACTGCCTTAGCATATCCAATAGCCAGAAGCCTGCGTCAAGAGTGGAGCCAGGTGTTGAACCCAAGCACCCCAACACACAATGCAAGGGTCCTCATTGGCAAATTACTCTCTAGACCAAATATCCACACCAGTTTTGTTTTTCTGATAATTTATCCTTTTTACCAACAAAATTAAATTTAAATTGATTAACATTTAGTTTTAGTAGCTTTTTTGTAAACCACTTAAAAAATAAAGATCAGGAGCGTTGCTCATTTTTTTCATTCTTCTATTGTCTTTTTTATTTGATGAGTCTCATAGACATTTATAATTCCTATTATGCTTTGCATAAACAAATAAAATTTAAAGCACAAATTAAGCTTTGTTATGTACTCTATATGGTAGAAATTTCTTTATTTCCCTTACACTTACTATTGACTTCTTCCATTTTAAGTTTAATTTTTTGTCTCATTACTAATTACATACTAGTATTTATATAAATATATATACAGTTATTTACACACTAATTCTGAAGATTACTACATGAATATTCAATCTTATTTGCTATGTAATTTATGTAGTCAACATTATACATTACCCTCTAGCAATTTTTTAATACGTAGTATTATTTTAACTTAAAAGTCATTAAATTGATAATTCTTTATGTTTTTATTTCTTTTCTTGCCATGATTTTTAAAATAGGATTATTATATTACTTTCAAACACATGGGGATTTCCATGTATTTTTTTGTTACTCATTTTTAAATTTAGTGATATACTTGAGCCAGCAGCACTACTTCGGGAAAGCTGATTGTATACATTTCTCTCCATAATTGCATTCAAAGATATTACATTGTGAGTTTGAAATTGGCCATCATACATGTAACTTAAAAATCAGTAAATGCTAAGAGTTAGAGCTATTTTCTCCCCAAAGAACTGGTTGTTGAACTTTCACCAGCACTCTATCGATTCAATTGCATTATGGTACAAAACACTTTGTTAAATTTTTGAAGCTGCTCTGTAGGTGACACTATGAATAATTTATATAAATGTCATACACAGCTGCTTGGAAAGATTTCATGCTCTAAATAGGCCACTCTGGAGCAGCAGGTTAAGCTACCACTTGAGACACCATCATCTCTTACCACAGTGCTGGTCCAAATACTGGTTGTTCTGCTTCCAATACAGTTTCTTGCTAAATGCAACTGGGAAGGAAGTGGAAGGTATGCCAAATACTTGGGTTCCTGCCACTCATGCCGAATACCTAGATGAAGTTTCTAGATCCCTGCTTCTGCTTGGCCCGACACTGGCTGTTGTGGTTATTTGAGGATTGAACCAGTGGATGAATATTTTTTTTCTCTCTCTCTCTTCCTCTTTCACTCCCTCCCTCTTTCAAATAAATAAATATTTTTAAAAATTGTATTCTAATATATATGAAATGTATGACTGAAATATGCTGTTTGTTATTTCTGTTTATCAAAATTGGACATAAATGCCAATATATTCAAGTATTTCTTATGTCAAATTTGTGATTTGTTCTACTACTATGAATATTTGCTTTAACACTCTCATGTAATTTGGGTAGAATTCATTTTTATTAGTATTTTGTTTTAAACCATTTGTATGTATTAGGTTATAAAATTTGAGATTTATGTCTATCTGGGGAATTAAAACATGGTGAAGTGGCTATATTTATTTAGTAATGCTTTCTACTTTAATGCCATTTCTTTTTGGAACTAATATAGTTAATAACTCTTTTGCTAATGTTTGCATGACATTTTTATTTTTATATTTTTCACATTCTATAGTATCAGGTTTTAGGTAATCTGGTTCAATGTTGTTTATATCATCTGACAAGCTTTGTCTTTTAATTGGCAAAGTCTATGTGTAATTTGAGTTGTTATAACTGGTACATGAAAGTATGTCCTTACTAACTTCTGAGTGTTTTAGATTTTGGATTTTTATTCTGCATCTTCTCTGTTTCTTTACTAGTCCTTATTATCTTCTTTTGTTTTATTCCCCAAAGTCATTTAGGGGCAAGGGTTTGGCACAGGGGTTAAGATGCTGCCTGAGATACCCACATAGCATACAAAGTGCCTGGGTTTGAGCCCTAAATTTGCTCTTGACTCCAGCTTCTGGCTAATGCACACTACCTAGGGGTCAGCAAGTGATGGCTCAAATAGTTAGGTTCCTATGTGGAGGCCTAGGTAAAGTTCCATGTTCCTGGCTTTGATCTGGCCCACCCTGGCTAATATTATTGAATCTACTTCAACTTTTGTTGCTGCATTTTCGTATTTCATCTGGAATTAATTTTATTGTAACTAAAGAATATTTATTACTATTTTTTAACAGATTCTGAGACCGAGAAATTCTTGCATTTTTTTAACTTTTATTTAATGAATATAAATTTCCAAAGTACACCTTATGGATTACAATGGCTTACCCCCATAACCTACCTCCCACCTGCAACCCTCCCCTTTCCCGCTCTCTCTCCCCTTCCATTCACATCAAGATTCATTTTCGATTCTCTTTATAAACAGAAGATCAGTTTAGCATACATTAAGTAAAGATTTCAACAGTTTGCACCCACATAGAAACATAAAGTGAAAAATACTGTTTGAGTACTAGTTATAGCATTAAATCTCAATGTACAGCACACTAAGGACAAAGATCCTACATGAGGAGTAAGTGCACAGTGACTCCTGTTGTTGACTTAACAAATTGACACTCTTGTTTATGGCCTCAGTAATCACCCTAGGCTCTTGTCATGAGCTGCCAAGGCTATGGAAGCCCCCTGAGTTCACCGACTCTGATCATATTTAGACAAGGCCATGGTTAAAGTGGAAGCTCTCTCCTCCCTTCAGAGAAAGGTACCTCCTTCTTTGATGATCCGTTCTTTCCACTGGGGTCTCACTCATAGAGATCTTTCATTTAGGTTTTTTTTTTTTTCCCCAGAGTGTCTTGGCTTTCCATGCCTGAAATACTCTCATGGGCTTTTCAGCTGGATCCGCATGCCTCAAGGGCTGATTCTGAGGCCAGAGTGCTGTTTAGGACATCAGCCATTCTATGGGTCTGCTGTGTATCTCACTTCCCATGTTGGATCATTCTCTCCCTTTTTTATTCTATCAGCTAGTATTTGCAGACACTATTCTTGTTTATGTGATCCCTTTGGTTCTTAGTCCTATCATTACGATCAATTGTGAACAGAAATTGATCCCTGGGACTAGTGAGATGGCATTGGTACATGCCACCTTGATGGGATTGAATTGGAATCCCCTGGTATCTTTCTAACTCTACCGTTTGAGGTAAGTCAGCTTGAGCATGTCCCGAATTGCACATCTCCTCCCTCTCTTATTCCCACTCTTATATTTAACAGCAATCACTTTTCAGTTAAGTTTCAGCACTTAAGAAGAATTGTGTATTGATTACAGTATTCAACCAAAAGTATTAAGTAGAACAAACAAACAAACAAAAAATACTAAGAGGGATAACATATTAAGTCGCTCTATTTTGCCATCATGTAGGTACAGAAATTCATGATGTCAATTACTTTTATCTCTGTATTTTTCACATATTCTATTTTCTGACAGCTTAATTTTTCTATGGAAGAGTTACATAGTGGTATAAATGTTACTTATGTGATAGTAATTTCTCTAATGTATATTCCTGTTATGTTCAAATGTGAAGTATATAGAGGTGAATTTTTTAATGAGTCATATGTGGGTGTTTTGGGATGATGAATCTGTGGCTTATGAATATTTCTGTTTGTTTCAGAAAATCTTCAGCTCTCATTTTCATTTGTGATTTATCAGCTTTTTCCCATTCTATCTGGATGTGGACTGTGTAACTTCTATGCCATTCTGTCCTGTGTATTTCCATCTAATTTTTTGGTTTGTTTCTGGTGTATCCTTCAGTTCACTAATCCTTTCTCCTAGACTATTTAATCTGATCTTTGAATATTCATTGAGGTCTTAAAAGTGTGATACTTTTATTATTTTTCAATCATCATTTTCTTTAGTTATCTTATAAAATTCACAATGTAATTTCATATCCCTTAGAATATGACATAAATATTCTTTATTTGCCATCTGTTTAGATGTTCTGTGGGTCTGCTTCAACTCTGCAGTGTGGCCTTGTTTTTGTTTTGTATGTGTGTATATGTAAATTTGATTTTATGATTTTTATTCCTTTTGTTTATGTGTTTTTATTGTTTACTGGGCATTGTATATTCCAAATAGTATGCTAACTAACCTGTATACCAAGACAAAGAAACCTCACTCCAGAAAAAAACTGATGTGTGCTACTATCATGTACCTTTGGGCACAGATTATCTAACATTACTTTAATCCAAATTAGGAACTAAAATAATTGATATTGAATTTTAATGCATCATGAAATACAAGGAATGCAAGAGCAGAGTGTATTTCTTTGTATAATCTTACAAAGGTAGTCTTACTAATAAATAAAAAAGTGTATTCCCCAAGACCCGTTTCTTTGGTAATGATGGAAAGGTTCTGCTGGTTTAGCAGTTAGCTTGTTTTTCATCCCACTGCTTTTGAGTGACTTGGGAAACTAATTCAACCTAGTGTAATTTCTATTTCTAATAAATTCAATATGCTTATTGTGCCTGAAGTAATAATGGTTGTTTTGTCTATGCCCTAGAAATCTGATGTGATCTGAAGAATCTACAAAGCAGTAACAATGTAACTTATTAGACTGTATAATGGGTAAAATGTAGGAAAAGTCATACAAAGTATACTCCAAAAAAGGGATTTTCAATAAATCCTTTCCATAATTTATTAGTTATAAGATTATAATTCCTTAGTATTTTAGCCTTATCAACTCTAAGAAATGTTGGTAAACTCCTCATATTATATTAGTCTACCAACCTAGTAGCAATTAAATTGATTACTACTGAATTAGCAAAAGCTTTAGGCAAACATTAGCTCCTTGGACCTGGATTATCTATTAGAATTATCCTGTTCCTGGTCCAGTCATATATTTAAGTTTGAAAAAGATATATGTTTTTGAGATGTACAGAGAGCACAAGAGCCAGAGATAGCAAGGGAAGGAGGCAGAGAGGGAGAGAGAGACGAGTCATCACCTCCCAGGATCTGCACTGGCAAAAAGCTAGAATCAGGAGTTGAATTCAAGTATTATTGAATTTAAATAATCTCATATGGGATGCAGCTGTCTTAATCAGAATCCTAACCAATACCAAATAAATGCCTTATGGTCTGTAATTTTTTTTTTTTTTTTTTTTTGACAGGCAGAATGGACGGTGAGAGAGAGAGAGACAGAGAGAAAGGTCTTCCTTTGCCGTTGGTTCACCCTCCAATGGCCGGCGCACCGCGCTGATCCGATGGCAGGAGCCAGGAGCCAGGTGCTTTTCCTGGTCTCCCATGGGGTGCAGGGCCCAAGCACCTGGGCCATCCTCCACTGCACTCCCTGGCCACAGCAGAGAGCTGGCCTGGAAGAGGGGCAACTGGGACAGAATCCGGCGCCCCGACCGGGACTAGAACCCAGTGTGCCGGCGCCGCTAGGCGGAGGATTAGCCTAGTAAGCCACGGCGCCGGCCCTTATGGTCTGTAATTATTTACCTATTTTATTAATGGAAAATGGTTTAAACAGATTTTTAGAATCTTTTTCAGATTTCTGTCTGCCTTAAGCGAAATTTTCTGTTAAATAATTAGCCTTTCATTAATGAAAGTAAAATATACACAAACACTATTATTTTATTATTAAATGTTCCAAGCACTGAAGATTGATTTTAAACGAGTGCACATATCAAGTATCTGCATTCTTCTTTGAAATGAAAACTTTTCCTCTCCATTATGATGTTTCACCACATTCCCCTATGCACAATGAATCACTCTTCTCCCTTCCTTTGAGGTTTATACTTTTCCAGTAACACTTTCTAAACACTTTGTTATCTGCCTCTTCTCAGATATCATTTAGTCAATGTCCTCATATTTCTTCATGATCAATTTCAAAAATGTATTTTATGATCTTTTGGGAATTCATGAAATTTCTTCCAACATATTTTTGAATGCATGATTCTCAGAAGTGAAATAATGTTTCCTGCATTCATTAAGAAGTCTATATGGAGTTAACTACAAAGGGACATGAAGAAATTTTCTTCAGTTGTGGAACTATTCATACTGATGGTATTGTTTACACAATTGTATGTGTTTGTCAAGAATAACAGAATTTTACAACAAGAAATATGAATTTTACTTGTGTAATTTTTAAAGGAAGCAAATGGAATAAAGAAAGTAGCCTATGAAGTTCTTTTCTTGAGATAATATAAGCAGAGATTGCACACATACAACCTGTATGCATGCATACAATCATGTTCAACCATGATACAGAGTCAAGAAATAAGTGTCATCCTAGAAGACTCATTATTCAATGCCACATGAGAAAGTCATCCTGCTCTTCTAGATCTGATTTTCATTGTCCATATTGTAGCCAACAGTCACATGGGTGTCTGCTTAAATTTAAATTTGTATTTAATTAAGTAAAACAATTCAACACTTTCGTTTCCCAGGCACATTATCCAAATTTCAAGTGTTCAATGGACAAAACAGGTTAGAGTTTTCCATATTGGAAAGCTCAGATACAGAATGTTGCTTACTATCAGAAAGTGGTCTACTAGAAAGCTCTGTTTTAGAAAGTTTAAAAGTCTTAAAAGACACCAAAATATTGTTTTATTTCTGCCTTTATGCAATTGGAAATATGGTTTAAAGTACATATGGCTGTATCAAATACATCTTAATTTATATAAATTGAGTGACTACTATGAGGAAGATGCTGTGAACTGAGCATTATTTATAAAAATAATTCAAGATGATATGTTACCTAAAAAGTCTAAAATACTATAATACCCATTAAATATACACAAATATATACACAGTTCAAGGTAGCTATTAATATGAAAACAGTCATCAAACATGGTACAAACAGTGCCCTAAGAATACAGAGGGACTATCCTTATCATCCTTAGAACAGAGACTGGTCAGTTTTCAGGTAACAGAAGTAGAAATCTTAGGGAAGAACTTGTGAACATATAGAACTGGGTCACAATTATCCATGTATGCTTTTAGTTAACTATCACAGCTATACTTTTAGATAAGAAATTTACTATTGATATTTCCAACAGTACAGAGATATAGATTTTGAAAGGATTAATAGGATTTTTTTATAAAATATAAGTGCCAGGCCGGCGCCGCGGCTCACTAGGCTAATCCTCCGCCTAGCAGCGCCGGCACACCGGGCTCTAGTCCCAGTCGGGGCACCGGATTCTGTCCCGGTTGCCTCTCTTCCAGGCCAGCTCTCTGCTGTGACCAGGGAGTGCAGTGGAGGATGGCCCAAGTTCTTGGGCCCTGTACCCCATGGAAGACCAGGAGAAGCACCTGGCTCCTGCCATCGGATCAGTGCGGTGCGCCGGCCACAGTGCGCCAGCCACGGCGGTCATTGGAGGGTGAACCAACAGCAAAGGAAGACCTTTCTCTCTGTCTCTGTCTCTCACTGCCCATTCTGCCTGTCAAAAAAAATAAAATGAAATAAAATATAAGTGCCAACTGGCTGAATTTATTAGAAACACGCTTTATCTGTAATCTGCTGACACATGATTATAATCTTTCAAAATAATTTTAGTCCCTCCATCTCTTCCTCAGTTCTGTCAATATGAATCAACTATAACTATTATTTGATAGAAAATTAATTTATTAGCAAATGAAATTAATTTATATTTTTATTCTCATGTTTAATCCAGTTTGCTCTAATTTTTAAATAAATATCAAAATTCACAACATCTTAAAAATGTGTCTATTATGTTTCATTTACATTTAAGTAGTCCATGGTTTAAACAGGTATACAAAGTAATATTAGTAGCAGAAAATATTCTAGATAAATATGTGTATTCTATGTTTGAAACTATATTTTAATCTTTACAAAGATATTTCATGATGTAATATCAAAATTGTGTCTATGAAACTGGTTGTAAAAAATAAAAGGCAATGTGTTCAACATATTCATTATAAATATTTGAATAGTAAGTGATCATCACAATATAATTTCCTATTTTCTTTCATCTCTAAAATCTGTTTTGTTGTTATGCTAGGTTGAATTTTTCTAATCATGTAGGAACTACTATTCACAGCTGTCCTATCTGTCCTTTTGGACAATGGATATGAAAGCTTACTCTCATTGCTGCAAAGTGCTATTTAAACAGTTCTTATTTAAATATGTATTTTATTAGTGATCAAAGAATACTTTATTTTGTTTAGAGATAGATGTTTCAGTGCTGTTTTTCACTGTTGTTCTGTTTTGTATCTTTTCCTTTTCAGATACTGATGTTAACACAGATCATCATCAGTTTTTCATCCTCAATGCAATGAGTTCATTAGGTTACAGAATTTTTTCTTAAAATAGCATGTGGGCCATGTGAATCATATTATTTAATTGTGTTTAGCTCTGTCCTACCTGGATTTAAAGAAGTTCAACAGATTAATGCTTTTTGATGTCAATTAATTTTTCTGCTTGTTTTGTCTGCCTTGTATTTTCACAAGAAATGTAAGCTGGTAAATAACATACTCATAGTGTCAATTTCTCTTTTTTCTTCTTTGTTACTTCTTCAAATTTTCGCCAGAAATATTTTACTAATTATTCAGGAATTTGAGTATCATTCCTTCATTATTCCCTTATAGACAGAGTAGGAAGGTGGAGCGTGAGGGGGTAGAGGAAAGGAGTGCAGGAGAGTGGAGGGGAAGAGTGGGGATCTCATGTGCTGGGTCACTCCTCAAATGCACACAACGACTAGGGCTGAAACAGGCAGAAGCCAGGAACTGGAAGTTTGATACAAGTCTCCCATGAGGGTGGCAGGAACCCAATTACATGAGCCATCATTACCACTTCCTAGGGTCTTCATTAGTAAGAAGATGGAGTCAAGAACTGGAGCCGTGTGTTAAACCCACATACTCTAATATGGTACAGACTTATCAAATACTAGACTAACTGCATGCCTTGACGGCATTATTACTGGATTTCATAGCTAAATAATTAATATTGCTGAGGCAGATGGAAACTTGAAAAATAAAACATCCAAATGAGAATTTTTCAACATGTCATTTTCTGTGTTCTATGTACAAATCTGATTAAATATATTCTAAACATCTCTACATTTTATCAAATTTATAAATACTAACACTGAAGGGTATACTGTTAATAGAAATGTTGTTAAACTTGTAATTCAATCTCTTAAAGATCTGCAGAACACATTAATCCACAATTGTTCATTGAACATCTAAATTCCAAGCACTGCCAAGAGTGGCTTTTCTTAGATTATAGCAGCCATTTTTCCACCAAAGTCCAGCTTCTGAAATAGTTTTCTGCTATTTTTTGGGAAATACAGTCAACACCTTACAGCAAATGTGGAAGTTAACAAATTTATCTGTTTTCACTATAAAATACAAAAAAAAAAATAAATCAGTCATAGCTTCTATAAAAAAAAAGGGGGAAATTGAAGAAGCAGAAAATCATAGAGGACTAAGACACATAACAAACATATATCCATGCTTTAGGAAAATGAAGACTGAGAATCTCGCCAGGATTTGGTGACTAAGATTTCTCCTTAGAGGAAAAAGTAACTAAAGTCATCTGAAGTTTGAGCAAGACATAGTTAGGAGGAGTTAGCAGAGAATCCCAGCCAGGAGGAAAAGTGCCTTTAATTCCTACAAATCAAAGTTGAAAGCATATTGGAGAAACAGACAGCCATGAGGTAATACTTCAGAGGTTATCAGAGGTCCTGTGAAGTCTACCATATAGGACATTTGGATTTGACCAAAGGAAAAGAGGGGATGATGCAGGCCCCTAACAAAAGTACACATATGCTGAAAGTTGCACTAGGATGAGCAATGGAATCCAAAGTTTATGTATTGGAAGAAGGAAAAACAAGTGTGAGACACTACTGGTTAAAAAAAAAAAAAAAAAAAAGATGCAGAAGCCTTGACCTGTGTAATGATGTGGAGGATCAAGCAGTCTAGACAGATATTTAGGTGGAGGGTATTACTAATAAGACCAAGAAGTAAAATCTGGCCGGTGCCACGGCTCACTAGGCTAATCCTCCGCCTTGGGGCGCCGGCATACCGGGTTCTAGTCCCGGTCGTGGCGCCGGATTCTGTCCTGGTTGCCCCTCTTCCAGGCCAGCTCTCTGCTGTGGCCAGGGAGTGCAGTGGAGGATGGCCCAAGTCCTTGGGCCCTGCACCCCATGGGAGACCAGGATAAGTACCTGGCTCCTGCCATCGGATCAGCGCCGTGCGACGGCCACAGCGCGCCGGCCGCGGCGGCCATTGGAGGGTGAACCAACAGCAAAGGAAGACCTTTCTCCCTGTTTCTCTCTCTCTCTCACCATCCACTCTGACTGTCAAAAAAAAAAAAAAAAAAAAAGAAGTGACATCTTTGGTGGAGAAGAGAGGCAATTATTTAATAAACTACTAGAAATTTTGTCAAAGGGTAGATTTCCTTTTTAATACTTCCAGTTTTGGGTAAAAGGTGATATTTACAGAAGTTACAAAAATTCACTGTCTCCATAATCCTGAGGAAATTTATTTGTTATTCACCACAAAATAATCCTTAACACCACTTGTTAGCTATGGTGCAAATGAAGAAAGCACACAAGTACTTTAACATTTTTTGAGTACTTTAATTTGGTACATATTTAGACCTTATTTTAATGATACAATCTTGCTAGAACAGAATTTGTTTCAAAGACCTCTTTGAAATCATTTCCTAAAGTCTATCTTTACCGCATAATCACATCCATCTTTTTATAATGGCTTTTGCTGGTATAAATAGAAAAACGGAGATTGAATTCCAGTCAGTGATAATATGCTAACCATATATGGTACAGTTAATTTTTGTTACTAAGCAAAATGAAGGTATTCTTTTATTCTTGCTTAAGACTGAAAGTTTTTACATAACCTGTGTACATTAGTGAACCATTATTGTCTGCATAATTATTGTCTATATTTTTCAAAGAGGGACTGTCACTTTGACTACATTTTATGAAGTATTTTTAGATGAAATGCAGACTACTACTTCCAATTTTAATTAAGTTATTTTCCCCTATTTTTAAATCTAAAACAAGTGCAAAGTTAACTGCAGTAACCTATCACTTTTCTTTGTAGAGTACAATATAATACCTAAAGTATCATTTAACATTTGTACCAATCACTAGGTTCAGTGCACTTTACATACCAAATTCAGTAGTATCCAAAGGTATCCACAATAATTGGAAAGTGATCCTCTATAACTAATACTCTATGTCCTTCTGAACAGCATTTTAAATTAATGGTCCCTCTGTAATAATATTTTACATTCCTGTAAGGGAATGTAAATGTGTATTAAGAAACCTTATTGTCTTAACATCGTATCCGATGTCTCACACATAAATCTATACATTTCAGTTTACTGCAAATATGAGAGCATATATTTGTATTGTTCTTTAACTATGTGGTATAATATGCATGTCCCTAAAATAAGTTTTTAATATAAGGAATTTGCTTTCAGAAACATAAGTTAATAATAATCATGGGGGCCCAGCACTGTCGCTCACTTGGTTAATCCTCTGCCTGCCGCACCAGCATCCCATATGGGCGCCAGGTTCTAGTCCCGGTTGCTCCTCTTCCAGTCCAGCTCTCTGCTGTGGCCCAGGAGGGCAGTGGAGGATGGCCCAAGTGCTTGGGCCCTGCACCCTCATGGGAGACCAGGAAGAAGCACCTGGCTCCTGGCTTCGGATCAGAGCAGCGCCGGCCGTGGTAGCCATTAAGGGAGTGAACCAATGGAAAGAAGACCTTCCTCTCTGTCTCTGTCTCTCTCTATAACTCTACCTGTCAAATTAAAAAAAAATTATAGTCATGAACAATTTTGTTGTTATAACATGATATGTATTGAACAGTTTAAATAAAAGAATTTTTTTTCCATACAATCACTCATTTTGCGTGTCTAGGCATAGACTACTTGATGTGTGAGACGGGTTCCCTCATGACTTCTCATGTATCACTACAGGAAGAATGAGCTGTTTTGTATGAATTTGGATTTGTACTATCATTCATAAACACATACATTTTTTATGAAAACCCTTGTTTGTAACTCATAAATTGTCTCTAATGAGAAAGAAAGTCTGGCAAGTAGACATACAATCTCTTGACAACTCATTAAAACTCTATTCTTCTTGTATAGTGTCAGCTATTACCACACTATTGCCTATTCAGATCAGGGTTATCCCTTTCAGTATCCTTAACCATATGATTTACATATTGAGGTACAATTACTCTCACACCGTGCTCTTGCTCCTCCTTGACTAAAAATAGAAAACATCATCAGTGGGGAAACCTTTCTCTAGAGGTTTTCCATGACTGAGATCCCACCAGCCTTCCGCAGGGTTGGATTGTGCGGAATATGTTGTGGAGTTCCTCATAAAAATTGAGACACACAGCATGGAATAGCAGTGTCGTTATCTGTACCTATTTTGCTGACGCTTCCACGTGATAGAAATGAATCATGAAATTATACCATCTCTTTCAAGACTGTCAGAAGTGATTTCTATATACACAATTGCTTTCATACTTTGGATAAAAATGTCTGAGACAGTTTCAAGATCATGAACATAATCTATGTACAGAAACTATTCAAGAGAATGTAGATGGTTGTTTCTGGCACACAGTGACTGAATGACTCTTGTGCTACCCAGAACATCATTCCTGCATTCAAGGATATTTCCAAGTCTTTAGAGGAATGAAAAGTGCACTTTCATGGCCCTCTGTAACAATTTCAGATGTATATTTTGGATATATGTTTCATACTCTTTGAAAAGTTGCCTAAATACAATTATGTCAATTTGGGAAAATAAATATTTGATAGACCACTGAAACACAGTCTGAGACAAGGTTCTCTTCTTAATTAATAGTGAGATCCACTGTCTGCAATGAGAATCATTTTGGCATGAGCAGTGAGAGGGACTTAACATCACCGGAAACATTCTCATTCTTGATGTTTTGAAAGAAAAAGTGACCTACAGATGCGGGAACTGCTACTTTAACTTTTATTTTTTAAATGGCACTGAAAATCTTTCATCTTCAACAGATCCCAAATCAGATATGATTAAGTGAGATAATGACATTCAAAAATCTTTCCCTCTGTAGCATGTATAAAACTGATAAGACAACATTGCATTATAACAGGAAAAATTTCTGCTTATACACACATAAATATATATACAGCATAAATATACTATTATGAAATGTTTATAATCAAAGGGAAATACACAGATGAAGAAAAATTGCATAGGGTTCGGCCTATGAATAAGAGATGCTTGGCTCTGTTTTCTGACTTCAGTATCCCATTAACACAGATCCTGGAAGGCAGTTGTGATGGCGCAAGTAATAGAGTTCCTGTCATCCACATAGGAGAACTGGATTGAGTTTCCATCTCTCAGAATCAGCCTGGTCCAGGCCCAGCCTTTATGGGAGCAAAACAGGCAGATAGGAGCACTCGCATTCGTTCGCTAACTCTCTCTCTCCCGCTTGTTTTCTCTCTCCCAAATTCCTCACATATAAGAAATTGAGTCAAGTAAGGTACTAAGATATTCATATAAAAGCACAAAGATGCTAATAAACTTGGTCCTTTGACATTAGTAAAAGACCATTATAGGGGCCAGCACTGTGGGATAGTGGGTAAAGCCGCCTCCTGCAGTGCTGGTATCCCATATGGGTCCAGGTTCGAGTCCTGGTTGCTCCACTTCCAATCCAGCTCTATGCTATGGCCTGGGAAAGCAGTAGCAGATGGACCAAGTGCTTGGGCCCCTGTACTCATGTGGGAGACAGGGAAGTAGCTCCTGGCTCGTGGCTTTGGATCAGCGCAGCTCTAGCCATTGTGGTCATCTGGGGAGTGATCCACTAGATGGAAGATCTCTCTCCCTCTCTCTCTCTCTATAACTCTGCCTTTGAAATAAATAAATAAATCTTTTTTAAAGACCATTATCACTGTAATGTAGCAAAAAGGGAAAACATAAACAATTATAAGATACAGTTCGAGGAAAAAGGCAGAGAGAGCTGATTCAGGGCATTGCAGGGCATGATAAAACATTATTTTATCCTGTTATAGTAGAGTCAGCACATGGTTTAATCACTAAATAGCTAATTTCCATGTGTCTGTAAATGTTTATATGAAAGGTTAAATATAGTACAGAAAATATATTTAAAAAAAGAGATATATCTATATGCTTTGACTACCATAATAAAAGAGCAAAGATCAGCAGGCTTGAGCAAAACAAATTTATTTTTCTCAGTAATGAAGGCTAAAATTCTAAAAACAATATGCTATCAGGGTTGGTATCTCCTGAGGCCTCTGCCTTTGAGTATCAGATAGCTATCTCCTTACTTTATTCTCACAAAGCCTATTTTCGTTATGTATGCATTTCTGGTGTTCCTTTTCCTTCTTTTAATAAGGATACCAGTTCTACTGGAATAGGGCCCTGCCTTCATGATCTCATTTAATGATAATTACCTCAAAGGTCCTATCTCCAAATGTTTTTAAATATATCTTTATTTATTTGAAAGTCAGAATTACAGAGAGAAAGAAAGAGAAGCAGAGAGTGAGAGGTCCTCCATCCACTGGTTCACTCCCTAGTTGGCCGCAATGGCTGGAGTTTCGCTGATCCGAAGCCAGGAGCCAGGAGCTTCTTCCTGGTCTCCCATGTGAGTGCAGGGGCCCAAACACTTGGGCCATGTTCTACTGCTTTCCCAGGCCACAGCAGAGAGCTGGATCGGAAGTGCAGCAACTGGTATTTGAACCTGAATTGGCGCCCATATGGGATGCCAGCACTGCAAGTGGCAGCCTTACCTGCTACGCCATAGCGCCGGCCCCATCTATCTCCAAATTTAGTCATATGGAAGATTAAGGATTCAACATATAAGTTTTAAGGGAGCATAATTCAATCCATAATAAGAGAGAAGAGAGACAGATCACAAAGTTTTTGAGAAACCCAGATAGTGTTGGAGTTAGATAATGTCAATAAAACAGAAAGATGAGAGTGATCCTGAGATACATTTCAGAGACAGAATGGATAGGGTAGTGATAGATTATGTCTCTGCATTCTGCATTCCTTATTCTGGTTTAAGCAATGGAAAAATAAAGACAAAATGCATTGCTAAGACTAAACTAGACAAAAAGAGATCCACTCAGGCTGAGAAATAAACGAAACACATAATTATTTTAGATATGAAAAATGTGCGATATTGTGCCTATAGAATGTCGCAGCTGAGCAAGGATATGACTAAGAAGATTTCCATGTGCCAAGTAACATATATCTTGGCCATGGGGAAGAAGGAAAGATGACTAGCGAATAAATATTTTACATAAATAAATAACAGCATTTGTAATGACTCTTTGGATGGTAAAAACTTATTTTGCACATGGTTTGATGTTCTGCTATTAAGGAGAAAAGTAAATTTTCATTAATCTTGAAAGAGAATTTAACCTTATCTTATATTCAGAGATATTTTCTTGGGTAATGTGCATGATAACAGTAAGAAGAAAATATCAGAAACAAGTAACTTGGTGATTTCTAAATACAATTCTTAATTTATAAATAAAGCACTTTGATTTGATCACAAGAAAAGTAAACTTATATAATTATTTTATGTTTAGCCCAGAAAAAAAAAAAGATAAAATATCTTAGTGGTAGTGACTTTCTGGGTATCACACAAAATAATAATACTGAATTTATTTTAAATACAAACTCATGGAACTAGAATTTGCATAATGATATTCATAATTGAGTCAGAATATTTCAATATTTCAGACACCACATCAGAAATTACAGTGATTATCAAAAGTCAAATAATACTTCACATATTTATAGCAAATCAGCATTAAGTTATAATCTCAAAATAATCCTGCATTATTAAATAAAATATCTTCATTTTATTGACCTATCCCTCCTCTATTCATTTTAAAATAGTAATCATCTTTGTAAGTTAAAGTAGCTAGACTTTCTTATGCAAGCAATAATTGAACTAGATATAAGTTGTTTCATCAAAGCATCATTTTGGGGCACTACAAGGCCAATCCCAATTGTAACTAGAATTTGTGAACAAGGAACGAATGGACAAAGACAACACTGAGAATATCATTACAGGGTAACTGTGAACTTCAACATTCTAGTGAAGAATAATAAAAATTAAGCTGGTCTTACAAATGTCAACAACAAATTATAATGCTCTAGACATTATAGTAAGTATAGTAAGGAATTCTACTCTTTCACTAAATACAATTTCTATGAACATGAGAAGTTGCTGGAGTTAGTGAGCTGGTGAACTTGCTTTTAAAGTCGTGAAATCTAGGCCATTACACTTTTACTAAAAGATGAGGAATTTCACTTTTCTTCAGTAAGGTTTTTTTAAAAAATAAGAGTGGGGGAGTTAATTTTGGAAACATTACATGAAAGTTGGCCATAGTCCAACATTACCATCTTCTGGTTTTCTTTGTAGTTTTATAGTGACCTTTTGTTATTTTGGATAATCATCCTATGAAGTATTGGGCCTTGCTGGCTAAAGCAACATGGAAACCCTTAATGAAAAAATAATGTGCTCTCACGCAAATATCCATTTGTTTATCATGTATTTTTGCTCAGTTTAACATATTAAATAGTTATAAATACCAAATATTAGTCACAGTAAATGCATTCACGTTTATATATTATTTGATAAGGTTACAGCTATTACATTGGAAATACTAAAATAATAATTACAAAGACCTAATATTTGTGCATCAAAATAAATAATCAGATACTTTTATGTAATTCATAAGCCATCAGACATTTACGGAAATAGTGAGGAGAAAATAAGTTACCGTAAACACAATGAAACAACATGTGGGGTGAGAAAATTTTTCTATCAGTGGTCACATAGACTAAAGGACAGCAATGAATGTTACCTGAAAAGGAGTATTCATAACAGTAATCATATATATTCATCTGCTTGTCCACTCTTAAAAAATGATGTCTCTTCAAAACAATAGCAAAATTAGAACATGGTCATATAATTTTAAATCTGGAAGCTCCTTTATCTTAATTTCTGTTTCCTTACAAACTAGACACTCATATACTTTAATTCCTGACATATGGTTCTTCAATCATCTGATAAAAAAATTATTTCACACTTGAGAGGGCATTGTGGTGATATCATCAACATTTGTTCTTTTCCTCTCAAATTAAGTACAAATCCAAGTCTCAGTAGGAAGAGCAGGGATGATTCTGGTTATCTCTTCTACTATGGTTGGTTTAAAAAGTCCATGCGAGGCCAGCGCCCCAGCTCACTAGGATAATCCTCCGCCTTGCGGTGCTGGCACACCGGGTTCTAGTCCCAGTCGGGGGGCCAGATTCTGTCCCGGTTGCCCCTCTTCCAGGCCAGCTCTCTGCTGTGGCCAGGGAGTGCAGTGGAGGATGGCCCAAGTGCTTGGACCCTACACCCCATGGGAGACCAGGAGAAGCACCTGGCTCCTGCCATCGGATCAGCGCGGTGAGCCAGCCACAGCACGCCAGCTGCGGCGGCCATTCGAGGGTGAACCAGCGGCAAAGGAAGACCTTTCTCTGTCTCTCTCTCTTTCACTGTCCACTCTGCCTGTCAAAAAAAAAAAAAAGTAGTAAATTTTATATATTTATTAAGGGTGGCTGACATTTAAAAACAATCTTCTAAAGAAATATTCTCATTTCATTCTCTCAGTTTTGTTCAAAATAAATTTAGCCCATTAGAACATGAGAGCCAAAACCCATCAAATTAATGAAGAAATTGTCAACATTTACAATGAGTAACGTTAAAAAAATAGATGACCTAGGCCCATAGGTCTCAGCAGGAACAGTTCCTCATAAAAGGCAGTAATCAGATTATGGCTCCCAAAAGCCTAAGGAGTTTTATGGGAATCTCAAAGGTAGTAGGGGCCATGCAGACAGCCTCAGACAAGGCACGAAGCTCGATGCTGTGGAGGAGTATAGGTACATTTTATAAATAAACACATAAGAATAGGAAAATTTGTGTAAGAATTTATCATCTTCTTAAGTTGAAGGATCACTCAGTGACATCATTGGAAACAAGATTTTTCTACTGTTTGCTACTGAAAACACAGTCCACTGACTTGTAATATTGGCCTCACCTAGTATGTAACTCTCCTCCTGAGCCATTTATCATGCTCCAATTATGAACAGCAACTTGCATTTATCACAACTAAGTACAGCATCAATTACATAGACTGTGTGTGGGGACTAGTGGAGCACCACTAGCAGAGGCTCTAGCACCACTAGAGCACCATTGTTAGAAGTCAAAGATAAACCAAAGCTGTTTGAAACACATGCTTCTTATCGGGACAGGAGTTTTGGAACATGAGGGAAAAAAACCCCACAAAGGAATACAGGCTTATTAAAGAGGGGACTACATTTTCCCTTAGAAGAAAACCAGAGCTCTGATGGGCAGGCTGTGCAAATACAGCAGGAGAAATTAAATCTTTAAAAGTAGGGTAGGTAGGTTAATACAAAAAGGTGAAAGAAATAACATTCATTGTATAAACAAAGATACTTTGATTCTTACTACATGAGAAATACTGACTGGGGAGCTGAGAAATATAATGGAAGTAAAGAATTAGGTGGGTCTCAGAGAACAAACTAGAGGGATTTGCTCATAGAAGACCTGGATCTAGGCAAACCTTGAGCTTCCTGAAGCATCAAACAGAGGATGCAAACTAAGAGTAAAATGTTACCAATGTGATTACATAAGACTTGGACAATTTTGGGTTGAATAGATACAGGTTATGATGTAATTTATTTAAAGAATTAATAGGTGAATTTAAAGCTGAGAAAACTTTCTGGTGTAATCATATTATTTCCTTAAAGTCCTGAGGAAGTGCAATGTATAAATATATGGAATTAAAACTCTAAGGGAATAAAAGGAAAATATTCTAAGGAGTCAGAATAATAATGGTTAAAGATTGATCTAGTGTTAATCTATTGAGATACTACCCCATACCTTCTGGGGAGAATTATTCGATGTGCATATTCAATGAATATAGTTATCTTTGTTCTATTTGTTTGAGTAGCAGGTGATTTGGGTAGGTACAGGAGATATTGATTTTAAAATCTTACTTGAATTTTGGTCGATCATAAAATTCCAGATTTAAAAGTATATGTTAGAAATATATCTGAAAAAAAATAGAAACTCAAGTTCAAAAGATATTTGATTCCAACAAAAAGTGCATTGGATAGAAGAGGAAAGAGTAAAAATATGAATGGCTTAAGGTGTTATAATTTCAACTAAGGATTTCAAAAGGGAAATAAAATGTCTAGAGATGCATTCTATTACAGAATTATTCCTACAGTAGAAGCACAGGTTGCATGAAGCAATGTTATTAAACTTCTGCATTATTCAAAAGAAAAGTCAGCAAGATAAGAAGCACATGGTAGGGGTTAACATTGTGGCATAACAGGTTAAGCTGCCACCTGCAATGCCAGCATCCCATGTGGGTGCTGATTCTAGTCCTGATTGCTCCACTTCCCATCCAGCTCCCTGCGAATGGGAATGGGAAAGCAGCAGAAGATGTCTCAAGTGCTGGGCCTCTGCCACCCATGTCTGAGACCCGGAAGAAGCTCCTGACTTCTGGCTTCAGACTGGCCAAGCCCTGGCTGTTGCGGCCACCTGGGGACTGAACCAACAGTTGGAAGATCTTTCTCTCTCTATCTCTCCTTCTCTTTCTCTCTCCTAACACTACCTTTCAAATAAATAAAACAAATCTTTAAAAAAAAAAAAAAGAAGAAGAAGCACATGACAAGTCCATCATTAATGACTTCAGTTCACAAAACCTTTCTGGATGGATTTCCAGCTGCAACAAATGTGGGGTTGGGAAAAACATGCCGAGGAGAAGGGGATTTAAAGGTTTAAGCTGCCACAATGCCACAGGATAGAGAGGCCTGCTAACACGAGATAGTAAGGGCCATGCCACTAGCAGATATTACCTCTGTGTAGCAATGTCCTGCCAGAAATGTGAGACTCTAATGGGAATTGTAAATTAAGAATTTGAATATGCTGGATGAGAAAGAAAGGCTTATCATGTAAAGACCTGATGATTGAGGTTGTCACCATTACAAATGTCTAAACTTTGCCAGAAGGCAGGAATTTCTCAAATACTTTGAGGGCACATTTGCATAATGGAATTTCCCACAGATATCCTAAACATAGTTAACCTCTATACAATCCAACTTATAGTCACAAACCCTAGACTCTGGACACCTGTATATATGACTGGCACACTGGCAGAACTGAAAGCCTGATGTCCCCCCATGCCTTTTCCCTCAGATAAACCTGAGTGTGTGCTATATTCCCTGACAGCACAAATAATGGGTTTCTGAATAACTAATTTTGCCTCACTTAAATTGACTACTGTCCAAGATTTTACATGTTTTCTAAATTTGCTGCAAGGTATGCCATTGCTGAAACATCATTCATAACTTATTAACTGCAGATTTTCTTTAAAAAATGTAGCATATTCTAGTCTTGTCATTGATCTACAATTGTAGGAATTAAGCCATTTCAGTGAAACACCAAGGCCTTAGCTTCTTAAGGAAATACAGCTCAAACAGCTTGCAGAATTTTCTGGCTTATGCAGATGGAAGAGTGGAATATTGTAGAAAAATGGATCACTCTCTAACTCTGCCTGTCAAAAAAAAAGAAAAATGGAAAAACGTTTAATGTAATAATTTATTATTTAGATTCCTTTGAGAATATTATTTAGGAGTCAAATTCCTACAGACAAGGAAAGAAACAGTTTGCAAAGAAAATTGATAATTGGACTTTAATTTCTCCTTTAGAATTTAACAAACAAAGGTTAATCTTTGAATTTGGAAAATCTACATTAATATTTAGTTTTTGAATAATCTTAATATTCTTATCCAGTCAAGAAGCAGGCCATTTAAAGAGTTATGCTGGACAACAGGTTGACCAAGTTCTGAATAATAATGATAATAAAACAGAAAGAAAGAGGAAGGGGAATTACTTCCCTCACCTCTCTCTTTCACTCTCTCTCCTTGAAATGAGACACACAGCAGCTCTTGCCCTTGGATATCTGTGCTTCCAAGCCTCCAGCTTTTACACTGTGACTTGGATTCATCAATTCCTCTGTACTCTGGATCCCAGGGCTTCTGACTCACAATGAATCACACCACTGACTTTCTAGACTCTCTGTCCTACAAAAGGCAGACTTCTTTGCCCACATGACCCTATTCCTACAATAAATCTTACCCCCCCCCAACACATATATAGAGATAGCTTATATATACAAAAGCTCTATCAATCTAATCCTACTGCTCTCTCTAGAGAATCCTAACAGTCTTTCATGGCCTCATCACTCTGATTTTGTGAACTGCTTACTTCTCTTGTTCAGTCTTCTCTAGTCACATGGGCCTCATCACTCTTCCTCCAACAACCCAGATCTTCACTTTCTCAGGAAATTCACACTTGTTTTACATTTGCAGATATCTTTTTCCTTTGTAAGAAGAGCTTTTTTCTTTACCATTCATATCTCAAAGTTATTATTCTCAAAAGCATCTTCCCAGCATGCTTTTTCTTTTCTTCATATCATCTGGCACACAATGCTATGACATACACTTCATTCTAGTCCATACATTTAGCACACTTTTCTCCCACTATAGAACATAATGTCCACAAGGGAAATAGATATGCCTTTTTGTTTTTGTTGCTGCAAGTGAGTAACACTATCTAGCATATGTGGGTGGACGTTTGGCACCAGTTAGGACACTGCTTAGGAAGTCCACATATGAGAGTGCTTGAGTTCTAGCCCCAGCTCTGCTTTCAATTCCAGGTTCCCACTAAAGTACACACTCAGAGGCAGCAGATAATAGCTAGAGTACTTGAGACTTGCCAACCCACGGGAGACCTAGACTGAGTTCCAAACTCTTGGCTTCAGCCTGGACTAATCTCAGATATGGTAGGCAATCAGGTAGTGAATCAGTGGATATGAAATCTCCCAGTATCTGTTGGTCTCTGTCACATTTTTTAAGAGCTCACATACAGTCAATATTTCTTGATGGATGATTTATATTATTTTGCCTTTGATGCTTTAATTAGATTTCTTTCACCAAAGATGGGTTCTGTGTGTTATAGATCTTCACAGAAACAAATAATACGGGGGCCAGCGCTGTGGCATAGCAGGTAAAGCCACCACCTGCAGTGCCCATATGAGCACTGATTTGAGTTCTGGCTGCTCTTCTTCTGATCTAGCTTTCTACTATGACCTGGCAAAGCAGCAGAAGATGGCCCAAGTCCTTGGGTCCTTGCACCCACATGGGAGACCTGGAAGAACCTCCTGGCTCCTCTCTGCCTCTCTGTAACTCTGACTTTCAAATAAATAAATAAACCTTATAAAAAAGATAGAAACAATATAGGATACATTCTTTTGAATATGGGTGCTTTAACTTGAAATAATACTGAGATCTATCCATATTATTGCATATATTAGTAACATATATTGGTGAGACTTATTTTTACTTGTTCAGAATGCACATACATTTTTATTCATTCTCCTTGTAAGAAAAAGGAATATGTGTTTTTCCTTTTTTTAAGATCTATTTATTTATTTATTTATTTATTTGAAAAGCAGAGTTACAGAGGGAAAGGGAGAGAGAGAGGGAAGGGGAGAGAGAGAGAGAGGGAGAGAGAGAGGGAAAGAGAGAGAGGTAGAGACAGAGAGAAAAAATTTCCATGTGCTGGTTCACTCCCCAAATGGTCACAACAGCTGGGTGAAGGGCCAGACCAAAGCCAGAAGCCAGGAGCTTCTTCCAAGTCTCCCATGTGGGTGCAGGGCCCCAAGCACTTGAGCCATCTTCTGCTGCTTTCCCAGGCACATTTTCAAGGAGCTGGATTGGAAGTGGAGCATCAGTGACTTGAACCAGTGTTCATATGGGATGCCAGCTGCTGCAAGTGGCAGCTTTACCAACTACACCACTATGCAGGCCCTGAATACGTATTGTTCAAGTTATATTCTACTGTGAAAAAAGTTATAAGGAGTGTGGGGAGCAACCCGGACTGGACTAAGTTACTGGAATTAAGACTTATTCTATGCATCTGCTCTCCCACAATATGGCGCTGAGAAGGGAGAAACAGCTTCTACGCAGCTGCCTCCAGTTCAACCAATAAACAGCAGGACCTGCTCCTGATTGGAGGAGAGCAGCGTACTCGGCGTGTGGGTAGCAGAGTTGGGATTGGCGGAGGAGGACTATAAAGGAGGAGAGAGACAACATGCACCAGGAACATCTATCTGAAGGAACACCTGTGCAGCCCCCGAGAGAGCCGGCCGGCGGTGTGCCGCTCCCCTGCGGAAGTGGGGAATGTGGCCAGGGGGAACTGCCCTTCCACGGAGGTGGAAGGGGCGGTAGCCAACCCGGGAAGAACCAGCAGCAAACCCAGGGAGTGCCGAGCAGACGAAAGAACAGCGCAGGGTCCTGTGTCGTTCCCCCACGAAGACGGGGAGCGACAAGGAACATTATTTACATGGCATATTGGTCATACACTTCTATTTGTCTTAGATAAAAATCTAGAAATCAATAAGATTATTTTCAAAGTTATACCGTTTTTGAATTCTCATTTTGCATGTCCAAAAATGCTTATATATAAGAGTTTGCGTTGCTTCAAGCAGTCACCAAGTTTGGTCTTTTCACTTTTATACTTTCTCAGGTTACATAATAGTATCACAGAGGCTGGTGCCGTGGCTCACTTGGTTAATCCTCTGCCTTGCAGCGCCAGCATCCCATATGGGCACCGGGTTCTAGTCCCAGTTGCTCCTCTTCCAGCCCAGCTCTCTGTTGTGCCCCGGGAGTGCAGTGGAGGATGGCCCAAGTGCTTGGGCCCTGCACCCACAAGGGAGACCAGGAGGAAGCACCTGGCTCCTGGCTTGGGATTGGTGCAGCGCGCCGGCCATAGCAGCCATCTGAGGAATGAAACAATGGAAGGAAGACCTTTCTCTCTGTCTCTCTCACTGTCTAACTCTATCTGTCAAATAAATAAAAAATAAATAAATAAATAGTATCACATTAACTTTTAATTTGCATTTCTAAAATAAATAATGAGGTTGGACACTTTTTCATGGGCTTATATACCATTAGTATACAATTTTTGTAAAACTTCTTTATAAAGTGATTTTCATATTTTGTACATTATTATTGGATGTTTGTTTATTAAATTATCAAATATTTTCAGGATTATTTAACATGTTCTGCCTATAAATCATTTATCAATACAGGTATTGATAATCTCTCCAAACTCCATTTTCTTAGTAATGTCACTGGAAAATCAGACTTAGTATTTTGTGCATTCAGATGAATAAATCTTTACCTATGCTAACAGCGTGGACAAATTCCTCAGTTCCTCCTATGAAAACTGCATTTTTGCTTTTATGATTAATGTTATTACATATTTAAAATTAATTTTCAAATACATGTGAGATATGAATTAAAGCTCAATTTTACTATTCTGAATATTTTCCTGTCACTATTTTAATAACTTTTTTCCTGTAGAATTAATTTGAAAACTCGGTTGAAAACAATTGGACTAGAAATACTGTTGCATTTCTTGACCGTATTTTGGTCTTCTGATTGCTTTCTCTGTCCTTGTTTATTCTACAATCTCTTATTTATTGTAGTTCTCTGGTAGTAGTCTATTAAATTTGGTCATGTATTACTTATCTTTTTTAAAGATCTGATTATTTATTTTAATTTGACCATTCACTTCAACTTTCTAATTAACTTGCCAATTTGGGAAAAGAAGAGATATTCTAAAAATTTAACAGGAATTGTATTAAAAACCTATGAAACAAATTGAAGAGAAGGGGCATCTTAACCAAATTTGAGTTCTTGGTTTTATGAATATATTATGCAACTCCATTTGAGGTTTTTAAAATATCTCAGAATGTTATAGTTCTCAAAGTACTTGTACCTTCTATGGCACCTATTTTTCAATGACCATAAAAGGTTATTTTACATAGTTTATTTAGTTTTATACTGACCTAAAGTCAGAAGGCTTACCTAGTACCAGTGTTCACATAGGTATGAATCAGAGGTTCCTTTGTGTAGATTTTCAAATTGAATTTGGTTTTCCACTCATTTTTTGTTTCATTTATATATATATATATATATATATATATATATATAACCACTCTGTCAAACACTAACTTCTTTTCTTTCATATATTACTGAATAGATTAGATATAAATTTCTCATTTCTCTGTTTCCTTACAGAATATTCAAGGTGAAAGTGGTGCTTATCTCCCAAATGATGCCATCATTAATGTTCTGTACTCTTATTAACATGAGAGAAGTATGAACTGAATCCCTGATACCTATATAGCCCTCATATCCTAACTAAAGTTGATAGTAAAATTACACACGATAGTCATAACATCCAACTCCATAGAATTTAAAACTGGTTGACACTTTCATATTTCCATCTTTATATTATCTACATTACATTTTCCTATTTTATCAATGTTAACACGTATGTCAATTATTTACATTCAACCTACAGTATCGATATTACAAATGTATTAAATTATTTAATAAACACTTGTTCAATATAAACTACAATATAAAACATCATTTCCTATTTTCTAAATATTATATGCCATCACCAGAAACTATTTTTTTAATTTTAACATTTTATCTTATAAATTGTGAAAAGGAAGTAGTAATCAGTAACAACTATAAGTATTAAAATGTTTCTTCCATTACAAAAAGACAAAATATTTCCAAAATATTTATCAATTGCATATATGGAAGTTTCTTTTCTCCTCATCAGTGGAGCTTACTAAACTTTATGTGACAAAGAATCAATTTGTGCATAATTAGCTTTGCCTTCATCACTTTTCTAGAACAGTTGATTCTATACACAGCAATCTAAACAAGTTCCATAATGATTAGGTTGGAATTATCATTTCCTCTGAGAATTACCCAGAAGTTGCCATAGCAAACATCTGGTAGATCATAAAATCTGTAAGAGGATTGAGGTAGAGTCCAATATAGTGAGGCAAAAATTATCAGATTACCTCCCCAATTTTCTTGTAAGTTTGCCCTGGCATCACTATTCTGATCTGATATGTATATCTGCTTGTATTAACTAGATAAACCCAAAATGATGGTCCCTTATTTAGGAAAATTTTAATGTTAGAGTAGTTTAGAAAGTTTGTAGAAACTAGAGTCAAACTAAGTTTATTTTCATTAAAAATATTGAAATCCATGTATAGTTTTTCTTAATAATATCTTTTCCATGCCCTTTTTGAAGACTATATTATAGGAACATGGTTTACATTTATAAAAAGTTGTAAATAAAAATGATCTTTAAATAACTGCCAAGCAACATCACTAAAAATCACAGCAAAACACAAAAAAATTTATTTTAAATACATTTTAACAGGTTTATAATCACCTGTTAAATTCAAAAACAAATACCAGTAGAAAGAAAAATCTTAAATAAATTTAGCTCTTTTTTGGCAGCAAAATAAGGATCACAAAGTTAAAACAATCATGGTGTAACGAGTACTCAAACAATATATTTCACTTTGTGTTTCTATGGGGGTGCAAACTGTTGAAATCCTTACTTAATGCATACTAAACTGATCCTCTGTAAAAAAAAAAAAAAAAAAAAAAAAAAAAAAAAGAAATGATCAATTCCCAACTTGACTCTCACTGGGATTAAACATGACAATAGGTCTGCTCTGATTTCATCATCATTTTAAAAAATCATCTATTATTTTTCACTTTATGTTTCTGTTTGGGAGCAAACTGTTGAAATCCATACTTAATGTATACTAAGCTGATCTTCTGTATATTAAGATAATCGAAAATGAATCTTGATGTGAATGGAAGGGGAGAGGGAGTGGGAAAGGGGAGGGTTGTGGGTGGGAGGGACGGTACGGGGGGGAAGCCATTGTAATCCATAAGTCGTACTTTGGAAATTTATATGCATTAAATAAAAGTTTAAAAAAAAAAAGTTAAAACAATCAAGCATATTTTAAAGGTGAAATTGAAAAGAATTACTATTAAAAAATCTCTCAAGGAGTCAAAACACTTGGTAATGCATGAGTTTCAGATATATTGCTGCCTCCTGTTGGCCAATAAATAGCCACTTAAAGAGATATCAGTGTCATAAAAATGAAGTAGAATTTATCTTGACTTTATTAGTGATGAGAAAAATATTAGCATAATACATATAGGATCATGAATAATTACACATGAAATAATTAATTTTTTTAAAGTTAAGTAAATATAACATATATTTTTGTCTCTCCCTTCAACTGACTCTCTTTCTCTTTTTTGCTCCCTCTCTAAATTAGTCCATTAGGTCTACTATTACAAAATATCTAATACTGGGGATTTGTAAGCAACAGAAATTTATTTTTCACATTTTCAGAGGGTAGGAAATCCTAGATCATGGCATCAAGAGGTTCCATGGCTAATGAGAGCCAAGTTCTGCTTGAAAGATTGTGCTCTGTTGCTCAATCGCCTTGCAGAAGACATTAAGGTAAAAAGGGCCTAAAACTGGTTCCCTCCAGGTCTTTCATAACACACTATCCCATTCACAAGGGAATAAGCCCTCATAACTTAATCATTTTCCAAAATTATTACCTTTTAATACACCACATTGAGGATTAATTCAACATGAATTTTTGGAAGAAGCACATTCAACATACAGCTAGCGCTCACGCGTTCTCTCTCCCCCTCCTTACACACACACACACACACACACACACACACCTCTCTCCTTCTCTTTCTCATGCTGTTCTTGCTCTCATTCTCTTGCTGTCTTTTTATATTTTTTCCTAATGTTTAGCAACTTATCTGAGCTGGATAAAGAACATCTCTATATATCCATATCCTTTAACTTTCAATGGTTGGCAGCAATTCTCTTATCAATTAAATTTAGTTTGGCTGTCTAGCATATGATCACATCTTTTAACATCAATTTGTATTTTGGATGATAATCTGCATTGTATTTACAGCATCCTGCATTTGAAAATTCTACTTGCTTTACATATTTTGTTCCTACTTCCTGGCTATAATTTGTTTTCATAAGAGCATATCCTTAGGAGTATACTGTAGTGAAAAACTTAGAGAACATTTTTTTTTTTTTTTGACAGGCAGAGTGGACAGTGAGAGAGAGACAGAGAGAAAGGTCTTCCTTTTCCTTTGGTTCACCCCCCATGACCGCTGCAGCCAGCGCACCGCGCTGATCCGAAGCCAGGAGCCAGGTGCTTCTCCCTGGTCTCCCATGCGGGTACAGGGCCCAAACACTTGGGCCATCCTCCACTGCCTTCCCTGGCCACAGCAGAGAGCTGGACTGAGAGCAACCGGGACAGAATCTGGTACCCGGACCAGGACTGGACTCCGGTGTGCCGTTGCCACAGGTGGAGATTAGCCCATTGAGCCACGGAGCCGGCAGAGAATATTTTTTACATAATAATATTTATCGTGTTGTTACTGAATCTTTGAATTGTTATTGTTATATTTTATTTATTTCATATGGGAGTTAAAGATTTGTGGATTAGACAGAACATTAGACAGTGAGACACTGTATAGAAGACTCCTAGTTGATTCTTGAAGTTTAAAGTCATCAGCACAGGGAGTCCCTGGACCACGAAGTTGTCCATGGAGGGTAGTTATGACCAATGAATCCTTTGAAATTTAGAGGCTTGTTTTTGTTCTGGAGAGAAAAACGTCTTACTGGATTTTTGAAACTTATGTAAAAATGACTACTCCAGTCTCATTTTTCACTGTGTTCTGAATCAGCTCAGTTAGTAGCGCTTTATAAACAATTTAAAATTCTTGTGAAGAGCAAGAATATCTAACTTTCAAAATGTTTTTACCAGTTTTGCAGAGTTACTACATGGTGTATTTCATCTCACTCTTTAAGATAAAAGATATTGAACTCATCTGACAAATCTCACACATGGGCTGGAATCTGAAGCCAATTTAATTCATTGCCATAGAAAAGAGTACAGATGAGTAGAGATAAACAATAGAATCCCCAAACGATTAAATCAAGAAGCATAGAAAAGTTTTAAGACCAAGACGTTAAATCTGGAAGCTTATTCAAGCATGAACTTAATCATAAGTAAACAGGTGTAAAACTGAAACTCCCAGATGTGATGAAGGAGCCTCAGTTGTAGATTATTAAATGGTAATGTAGCTGAGGAACCCAATCAACAGACAGTGATCAATATACAAACTTTGGGAGACAGGGAAAATAAAGAGATATGGATTGAGACACATACTCAAGGAGTAAATCCTTAATGACAGAAGAGTTATTTTAAAATCTTATATTTATGGCTTAATATATGACTTTGTCAACAGCATTTAAATGGAAATTGAATATGGTCCACTTTAAAAATAGTTGGGTCATAATATAATAATAGGTTATACAATAGAGAGAGGTGAAATTGGAAGACAAACTTGGCTGAGAAAACACCATAAACATGTCAAGGGAAGAAAAGGATCTAATGAGAATTGGCAGTGGCTCTCTGGACAGTATAGGAAAAGTTATTTTTTAAGCAGTGAGTGTGAGAGAAAAAGTTGTGAATTCACAGGGGAAAAAATACATTTCCTATACTTGGCAGGATCAGAAAGATTGTTTGACGCAGAGCCACAAGTTGAGAGCTGGCTAAGGAGCCAGTGATGATTTCATGGCCCATAAATTCTCAGAAACTAGTGACTAGAGTCGATCACAGTACAAGCAGCAGGCCAATAGGTGACTGTCAGTGGAGAGATAGCTGCTTTTCCAGGATGTAATAGAGAGAATCTTCAGTCCATTTCTAAGATGCATTTCCTGCCATTTAGGGTAGGAAAGGAAGAAAGATCATGCATTGATGAAAAAAACTACCAATACTAGCATTAGAGAAGTCTAAAATCAGTTGAGCTACTGGATACTAAGGGGGTTTGTTAAATATAAGTCAAAGGCAACAGGTGAGTTAGAGGATTCAGTGTTGCAAAGGCTGTGATGGCCCTTGAAACTGCTATTATCTTTCTGTGTAGGTACAGGTGTAGGCAGTGTCTACATTGGATGAAAATACGTATTTTACTATTCATTGCATTTCTT
Source organism: Oryctolagus cuniculus (assembly GCF_051225735.1). Lineage (NCBI taxonomy): Eukaryota > Metazoa > Chordata > Mammalia > Lagomorpha > Leporidae > Oryctolagus > Oryctolagus cuniculus. The sequence continues at coordinate 59,296,023 of NC_142870.1, forward strand.
CGTAATAATTTAGAGTATCTTGTTGTATTGCATTTCAGTTACTACAAGTTTCACTGGGGTGAGAATGACCCTGCAGCAATATTTCAGGAACTGAATTTTCAGGAGGAATTTATGAAAGACATTAAGATTTTTCTTTAAGTCAGATACCTTTGTACTTTGTACAGCTTAAATGGGCAGTTACTTGAAAAATGATAGAAGAATGGCTCTAAAATATTCCTTTTTGCTATGCAATGACATGAAGAGCTAAGATTTAAATTTCTGCACTGAGAACAATGAAAGAGCAGGTATAATGTGAAGCAATGTATGGTGACAGAAATGCCTCAGACTTTACTGCAGATCTACTGTTACTAAGTGTAGGAGCAAGTACAAATTTGACAGCCAGGCATGGGTATAGGAAATTGGGTAACAGGATCTCAAAATTACACAGGAACATGACTCATTTTACTTTCTAACATATACCTGGAATACAGTTGAAGTTTCCTGAAAGCTTTCACCTTAGAGAAGTCAATTTGGTATATGTAACTTCAGATAAAGGCCTACAATAGTTTCAGAAACTGGGTGTCTAAATTTAGGAATGCCAGCATTTTGATCAAGGTAACCCTGTGTTGTGGGGATTTCTCTGTATGTTCTAGTATCTGTCCTTTCCCAAATTGTTAAAAATATTTCCCAAGAGACCCCTATTTCATACAAGTTGCATTTGGTAATGCCAAGATTTTTTTTTTTTTTTTGCTTGTCACAATTTTAGGTCAAGAGATGTGCTACCAGCACCTAGTAAAGGTAGACCAGGGCAGCTAGTATTCACCATGGAATCCACAGGACAGTCTGCTACAACAAAGAAATACCCAGCTCAAGATGTCAGTAGTCTCAAGATTGAGGCATCCCATATGGGCGCTGGTTCAAGACCCAGTTGCACCACTTCCAATCCAGCTCTCTGCTATGGCCTGGGAAAGTAGTAGAAGATGGCCCAAGTCCTTGGAGCCCTGCACCTGCGTGGGAGACCTGAAGAAGCTCCTGGCTCCTGGTTTCAAATCGGCACAGCTCCGACCATTACGGCCAATTGGGGATTGAGCCAGCAGATGGAAGACCTCTCCCTCTCCCTCTCTCTCTCTCTGCCTCTCCTCTCTCTGTGCAACTCTGACTTTCAAATAAATAAATAAATCTTTATAAAATAAAAAAATTAAAACCCCCTCCATTAAGATAATGCCTTTGTGAGCAAACATATTTTAATATATAAAATAAACAAGCATAATTTAAGTTGTAGCATAGTGAAACACTCAAGAATCAAAATCAAATCCTAATATCACCACATAAAAAGCCAAACCCTATGAACATCAAACAAATATTAGAAGATCAAAATACCTGAAATAACAGAGATTTTCTCAGGTGCTATTTTAATTAAATGACTCAAGTGAAAAATTTTTGTATGATGCTTAAGGAAAGGTTCTGATTAGATTTTCCAACAAGTGTAGAGCAACCAAGATGCAAGTATTATTAACTTCCATCCTCTAGTGAACAGCTAAAGGAAATGCAGAGGAAGAAAATCTGAAAATGCAACTCATTTTTTAAAAATTGTAGTCAAAGCATGCAGCTTCCTCCTCATCAATCTTAACTGCTCCACAGGATGTCTCTCATACACAGCTCAATGTTATATGAGGACATTAGAGAATGAGTTTGTAAATGGAGATGATCATTTTCTTCCCAATATGGGAAGCTCTGTGAAATACCTGGCTCTTGAATAAATTTCCTTACATTTTCAGCCATTAAAATTACTGTTGCCAGATGTCATGGGTTCCTACAATATAACAAAGTGACCCCATTTCATGAGCTTAGCCACTGAAGCCTGTGCCATGATTTTGGTCCCTTATTTCCTAGCTATATTTATGACTGGCAATAAGACATCTCATAAAATGTTTCACAGTACTAAATGTGCATATCCCAAAATCATTAAGCTGTGCAAGGAATTTCTATATATATAAAATTTACAGAGAACTGATCAACTAAATAGTTGACTTGGGTCGTGTAGATCCAAAATTTATAAATATATGGCAAAAATACAAGTTTTACACACTACTAAATCAGAAGTACAAGCACTATTGAAGTTGTTGAAATTAAAGGATATCTAAATAATAACTGTTGGTTAAAGCTTTGGTCAATGACATAATTAAAACTGCTAAATTTCAGATATAATATTGGGAGATGATTATATCAGATCCCATGAGTTTTCAATCCATCCCTGATATCCTCAAGCTCTCTTTCTCAAGCAGGTTCACTGACTAAGCCTCAGCTTTCGTATCTATAAAAACTGTGATATTTAAACATGCTTTATCAATTTCCAGCTGTTTTTAATGAAATGTGTAGGTAAATCTTTTAGGAACTATCAGGTAAAGTGAAATATTTGAGCCATGTATTCTAAGTCAGGAACAAGATAAAAGTCTCTTTCAAGTGCCATTCAAAATTATATTGATGTTTAAATTAATACACAAAAAATAAACTTTAAAAATTGAAATATCTCCTGAATTTTCCTTGTCATAATTATACAAAGGCTATATAATGTATTTGATAGAATATTGTATACATAGAAAATCAGATTTGAATTTCCAACAATGAATATAAGGAAACAAAGATAAAATCAGTATTAATATCTATTTGTTATTGAAAATAAGAGAAAATTAATGTCAGTACTTTAAGAGAAAATTAATATCAGTATTTTCATGTTTTATATATATATTTAAAGATTTCTTTATTTATTTTAAAGTCAAAGTTACATAGAGAAAGAAGGAGAGGCAGAGATCGAGAGAGAGAGAGAGAGAGAGGTCTTCTATCCACTGGTTCACTCCTCATTTGGCCTCAATGGCCAGAGCTGAGCTGATCCAAAGCCAGGAGCCAGGAGCCAGAAGCTTCTTCCATGTCTCCCACATGGGTACGGGGGCCCAGGGACTTGGGCCATCTTCCACTGCTTTCCCAGGCCATAGCAGAGAGCTGGATTGGATGTGGAGCATCCAGGACTCGAACTGGCGCCCATTTGAGATGCCAGTACTGCAGGTGGTGGCTTTATCCGCTATGCCATAGTGCCGGTCCCTTGTTATATATTTAGAGACATAAACATAGACATAGACAGATCAAACTTTCTAGATACAAATTTACTGGATACAAAATCTGACAAACAAAAACAGAAATGGTTGACAATTATAATGGATGTTGATTCTAATAACTATAATAAAACATTTCAAATACATTTTTAAATTTTAGGGATTCTTAAATATTAGCCTAAATGATAATTTAATTAATTAAATGTTCAAATAGAGTGGCATTTTATTTTCCTGGATGTAACATATCTGAAATATCAATTTACATGTTTTTTTCTATTAAAGTTGGCAGGTGGCTTGTTTTCCTCATCGTTGATTGATCAACCTCAAATAACGTATTTCACCTTTACTGAAGCATTATATTAGACTTGCTGTCCTGCAGTCATGGATCTGTTTCTACCACTTTCTCAACAGTCTATAGGATTAGTCTTTTATTATCTATTTCTATGTGGTATTCATAGTGGAGTTCCTTATACTCCATCTAATATCTCAATCAAATGTGTCATGGCTATTCTTCAAATTTCTACATGCAGTGAACTATTGAAAGAGAACATAATTCAAATTTTAAGGCAAATTTAACTTGTATCTATATTCCTCAACCCTATTTTGTTTATAAAGATATTTATTTATTTTAAAGTCAGAGTTACAGAGAGACAGAGAGCAAGGAAGAGAAACACAGATATCTTCCATCCACTGGACACAACTGGAAGGGCTGAGCCAGACAGAGGTCAGGAGCCAGGAAATTCATTCAGGTCTCCCAGGTGGATGGCATGAGCCCAAAAACTTGATCAATCTTCCATTGCTTTTCCCAAGTCATTAGCAGGGAGCTGGATAGAAAATGGAGTAGCTCAGACAAGAACCTGTATCAATATGGGATGCCGGCATGGCAGGCAGTGGCTTTACCTGCTATGCCACAAAGCCAGCCTCTACTTCTCAACCCTATTGTCTTTGTTACCTTCACCTTATGCTGCCACTCCACATATGTATATCGTCTTTTATATCACAATAGTAAATACTGACTCATTTCAAAACTCTGGAAAATAGTCTACTAACATGCTTACTTTAACAAAAATTAACACAGTCCTGAAATCAGCCTTACAGAGAAAAATTGTCCACTGCCTTCTGCAAAGGAAAATCAACTTGGTCCTACATAAATAGAAGCTTAGGTGAAATGAATGCTAATAAAGATTTCATGCTAACCTCATCACTGGTTCAGGAATAAGTTCAAGGACTAATAGAAACCCAAAGGCTCCAATTAATATGTATTCTATCTTCTAGGAGTTTAAGCAACTGAAAATTGTTAAATGAAATATACATGAGTTTTCAACAAAAGACAAGAATACAGCTGTGTAAGCATAGGAAGCCTCCCTTCATAATCTGTGAGTGTATTTGTTTCTTAAAAGACACTATTTAAACAGAAGAATTAAAAACACAGTAGAGTTCGTTAAGATCTTTAAGATCAAATATTCCATTCTCTTACATCATAGATAACAAAAATAAGACCCCTGGGGCCAGCACAGTGGCACAGCAGGTAAAGCCGCCACCTACAGTGCCGACATCCCATATGTGCACAAGTTTGAGTCTTGGCTGCTCCACTTCCAATCTAGCTCTCTGGTATGGCCTGGGAAAACAGTAGAAGATGGCCCAAGTCCTTGGGACCTTGCACCCACGTGGGAGACCCGGAAGAAGCTCCTGGCTCCTGGCTTTGAATCGGTGCAGCTCCGGCCATTGCAGCCAATTGGAGAGTGAACTAGCAGATGGAAGACCTCTCTCTCAATCTGCGTAACTCTGAATTTCAAAAAAATAAATAAATCTTTAAAAAAAAATGAGACCCAGCTTGTTCAAAACCAAGGATTTAATACACTATCATCTTTGTTTCTGGAGTTTCTTCTACTCTAGCATTCTATTTTCCTTATCTTTTGTGATAATATGTTAGCGGATATACAATTTTTAAAAATATTTATTTAGTTAGTTGAAAATCAGAGGTTTACAGAGAAAGAAGGAGAGGCAGAGAGAGAGAGAGAGAGAGAGAGAAAAGAAAGTTCTTCCATCTGCTGGTTCACTCCCCAAGTGGCTGCAAATGTGAGATGCCTGCTACACCATAGCCCCGGCCCCCTGATGCACTTCTATAGTCTAACCAATTTGCTATCAGCCAGTTTCTGTAGCTGAACTTCTACATTCTGGAACATAGACATATGAATGAAGTAATCAGTGCTGATCTTGCTTCTGCTGAATGTCAGACCTCCAAACAATAGAGATCTAGTCTAAGTTCCTTTGTGATAAAACATTTTCTTAGCCAGGAGCTGACAAACTACAGCCCATGATCCAAAATCCAAGTCCTACCGACTGACTTTGTGTAAATAAATTTTGCCTCATCATTCTATGTATACATTTTCCCTGTTTTTTTTTTTTTTAATGCAACAATAGAAAATTGTCCTGGCCCAAATTTTAATCTCAAATGCCTAGAATATTTATTATCCATATCTTTACAGAAAAATTTGCTGATAAGCTGACAATATTTTATTTATTCTACATTAGAAATGAGTATGACTTTTCTTACTGGAATCAACAAATACAGGTTTGCTGTTCCTTCCAAAGGACCTCACCCAGAATAAGGCTTACGATCTACAGACATAAAATTCCATACCTTATTTTGGATCAAAGTATCAAATTATTAGAAAAAGACACTATAATGTGCACATGACCAAGAATCTCTCACTTACCAAACATTTTATAAACTGTAGTCCTTAAAAAGACAATTGATGACCTAGCTAAGTAGTAGTATCCTAAAGGCATGGGGCATCATCCCTCAGGATGTAATACACAACTCTAAATTAATAGCCAGTATATGATAGTAGACTCAGAAATCAAGGGATAAAAGATGTCTTCATTTGGTATGGCACTGAGTAACCTACTTGGAAAATTTTTGCTTTATGTCCCTATAAATCTAAGCTCCATGAGTTTAGAGTCCTGGATCTTATAGGGAATACACTTCCACTAAAAGAAACAGGAAAAATTCTATCGATTTTTCACTTATGTGTGTGTGTGGTAAGAATGTTAGACATGACATCCTCTGTCTTAATGTTTAAGACTACAATACTGTTTTTTTTTATAGATTGTATGTCATATTGCACATTTCTGTAAATTCCCCATTTTGTAGAATTCTAACTTTATATTAATTAAAGCAAAACTTCCCATATCCTTACCACCCCTCTGTGGTAGCCATTATTCTATTGTCTACATCCAGAGGTTTCATTGTATTTGCTTAAATCCTGCCACTTATGATAGCATGAAGAAAACTGGAAGATATTACGCTAAGTGAAATAAGTCAGTTACAGAATGACAAATGCTACATTTATTCTCTTATCTGCAGCATCTGCTGAACTTTTAAACCAAGCCTGCTGCCTGGGCACTTTGACCTATGGATCCACAGTCCAGCAGTTAAGGAGTTGCCATTCTGGAGGATGTAAATTACCCTACTGTGTGGAGGATATAGGATTGCCATTACACAATAGGGGTAAAGGGGGGATATATTTGTAAGCTAAATGAAAATATCTTGGTATTCCTTTTCCATTTAATGAGCAATGCTTAAGTGCAGCAGTCATCAGACCACACTGTGGTGACCAGGGACTGGGACAAGGGAAAAGACTAGGTTACTGTGCCAGGTGAATATTAGTACCAATAAAGCCTCTAGCAGAGGGTTGGTTATGGAAATCTAGAATGAGTCAATTCTACATTTTTTAAATCAGAACATGTATTTTCTTGCTATTTAGTGTGAGTTCCTATTTTATTTCAAATATCAATCCCAAGTTAGGTATTTGTTTGGAAATATTTTCTCCCATTTCAAAGATGTCTCTTCACTCTGCTGTTTCTTTTGCCATACAGAAGGTTTGTGGTTTGGTGTAATCCAATTTAATTAGCTTTGCTTTTCTTGCTGTGTATTTGTGGTCATTACTAAAGAAGTCATTACCCAGAATGTCAAGAAGCTTAGTCAGTATATTTTCTACTAAGAGTTTTGCAAGTTCAAGTCATGTTTAAATCTGTTATTCTATTTTGAGTTATTTGCATATGTAGTGTGAAGTAAGGGTCCAATTTCATTCTGGATTTCAATTTTCTCAGCACCATTTGTTGAAGAGACCATCCTTTCCCCCCATTCTGTGTTCTTGGAATTTTTAAGGAAAATCAATTAAACATAAATGCATGGAATTATTTATTGACTGTATTCTGATTTTTTTTGTATTTATGTATCTGCCAATACCATACTGTTTTAAATACTATAATTTTGTAGTAAATTTTGAAATCTGGTAGCGTGATGCCTCCAGATTTGTTCTTTTTCCTCAGCATTGCTTTGACTGTTTGGGGTCTTATCTGGTTCCATAATAATATTATATGATTATTTTTCTATATTATAAAAATGCAATTGGAAGTCTGAAAGTGATTCCATTGACTGTGGATAGTGATAGAAATTTTAACTGTATTATTTTTTTATGTATGATCACTTAGGATTTGTTATGGACAAGTGGTAAAAAAGAGATAAATTCTTGGTCATATTTTAAGAGATACTGTTATTAATAGTTTTCATTGGACCAGCACTGTGGCTCAGCAGATTAAAGCCCTGGCCTGGAGCACCAGCATCCCATGTGGGCGCCGGTTCGAGACCCAACCCAGCTGTTCCTCTTCCAGTGCGGCTCTCTGCTGCAGCCTGGAAGGGCAGTAGAAGATGGCCCAAGTACTTGGGCCCCTGTACCCACGTGGGAGACCTGGAGAAGGCTCCTGGCTCCTGGCTTCAGACTGGCACAGCTCCAGCCATTGCAGCCAATTGGGGAATGAACTATCGGATGGAAGACCTCTCTCTCTCTTTCTCTCTCTTTCTGCCTCTCCTCTCTCTGTGTAACTCTTTCAAATAAATAAACTAAAAAAAAATTAGTTTCCATTGCTTTTCTGTTGAAACAAGCACTAGCTACCAATTACAGTTAGACTTCTTTTATTTTCAGCCCTCCAAAATTTAGTACAGAAGCATTGTTCATCAATAATCAAATTATAAGCTGTCTCAGTGGTTATGTTCACATCTAGGTTGTTCACATGATCAGGAACTCTTTGATTGGTTTGCTTTTCCTTTTAACTCTTGGTTATATCGCCAAATGTAGAAGAGCTGAGTAGCTTCTGCTCCAGCCACAAAGAAATTAACAGCAAAACAGTCTCCAAATTTTTGGAATAATTACAAGGAAGTATCTTAGCCAAATAAATCCTATGGCCATCAAAACAGCAAATTGAACTGTGCTGAGATTTTTTGCAGGTCTGACCATGTTAGCCAAGCCATCACACACCAAAACCTACTCCCTAATTGGAGTCTTGAAGAAACCATCTGGGGGCCTGCCGCTGGTTGTAGAAAGTAACAAGCAGTGCTCTGAAGCTTGTGGTGGAGCGATCCTAGGGCGCTGGCACTAGAAGGGAGTGTCCCTGTGTCCCTCTTCCTGTCTGACAATGAAGACAGCTCATCACGTTCACTTGACACAGCTCTTCTACTGGGCTTTCCCCTGGGTGCTCTTCCTGAAGATAACCTACCCCATACAAACTACCCAGTGACTCACAACATTAATTCTTCCAATCCATGAAAGTACTGGATATATTTCCATTTGTTTATGTTTTCTTAAATTTCTTTTATTAGTGTTTTATATTAATCGGTGTATAAATCTTTGACCTTCTTCATAAAATTTGTTCCTAAGTATTTATTTTATAATTGTAATGTTGTGATAGAATAGTTTTCTTGATTTATTTTATAAGTAACTTATTGTTAGTGTATACAAATCTTTATATGTTGATTTTGTATCCTGAAACTTTAATGGATTCATCAGTGTTTATTCAGAATTTTCTATATAAAAAGGTGGGCTCAATAGCTAATCCTCTGCCTGTGGCGCCGGCACACCGGGTTCTAGTCCCGGTCGGGGTGCCGGATTCTGTCCCAGTTGCCCCTCTTCCAGTCCAGCTCTCTGCTATGGCCCGGGAGTGCAGTGGAGGATGGCCCAAGTCCTTGGGCCCTGCACCCACATGGGAGACCAGGAAAGGCACCTGGCTCCTGGCTTCAGATCAGCGCAGTGCACCAGCAGCAGTGCACTGGACACGGAGGCCACTGAGGAGTGAACCAATGGAAAAGGAAGACTTTTCTCTCTGTCTCTCTCTCTCACGGTCCACTCTGCCTGTCAAAAAAAAAAAAAAAAAGAATTTTCTATATAAAAAGGCAATCACCTACAAACAAAGATAATTGCACTTTTTTCTTTCTGATTTGAGTGATAGCATTTTTCTAGCTTAATTACACTGGCTGGGCCTGCCAGAACTTTTTGAATAAAATGGACACAATTTGGCATCATTGTTTTGTTCTTTGAGGATGATGTTAGCTGCAGGCTTTTCTTATATAGACTGCTGGAGATGCCTTCCTTATGTAGTTTTTAATTTTTTTTTATTAAAATATGTTTAATTTTATCAGATACTTTACTTCTAGGAAGATGATCATAAAATTTTTATGCTTCATTCCATTAATATAGAGTGTCACATTTACTGATTTGCATATTTCTAAAGAATTTTATCTATTTATTTGAAAGGCAGAGTTATATACAGAGGGAGAGTCAGAGAGATAGATCTTCCATCTGATGGTTTGCTCCCCAAATGGCCACTATGACTGGAGCTAGGCTGATCTGAAGCCAGGAGCTTCTTCCAGATCTCCCAAGCAAGTGCAGGGGTCCAAGTACTTGAGTCATTTTCTGCTGCTTTCCCAGGCTATGAGCAGAGAGCTGGATCAGAAGAGGAGCAGCCAGGACACGAACCATTGTCCATGTGGGACACTGGCACTATAGGTGGAAGCTTAACCTACTATGCCACAGTGCTGGCCCATGATTTGCTTATTTTGAAATTGGGCATGCAAATGAGGCAGAGCATATAAACCTCAGGGTTTCCCTTAGCTTAAGACTAAAAGCTAGACAGGGGCTACAAGCTACTGTGAAATACTTAAAAGATCAAGGCCTCTTAATCCCCTTTAATGAACTCTATAACATTCTATCTTGAGAGTAAAATCCTAATGGGGTTTGGAGAGTAGTATAGGGCCTTAAATTAATAAATGAGGCAGTCATCCCTGTGCATCTTGTGGTGCCCAATCTCTATATGCTACTATCTGAGATACCAAAGGAATCAGATGGTTGCAGTTAATAGATTTAAAAGATGCCTTCTTCCATATTCCATTACATAAGGACTCTCAGTATCTGCATTAGAGGACCCAACCACTCAGTCTTGACATGGCCCTGATCAGGATCAGAAACATACCCTAAAATATATGGTTAAGTCCATATGAGATGATCCATGTAGGATCTCTCTCCTTAATGTGTTGTACTATGTGAATTAATACTATAACTAGTACTCAAACAGTACTTTACACTTGTGTTTCTGTGTGGGTGCAAACTGTTAAAATCTTTACTTAATATATACTAAATTGATCTTCTGTATATAAAGATAATTGGAAATGGATCTTGATGTGAATGAAATGGGAGAGGGAGTGGGAGATGGGAGGGTTGTGGGTGGGATGGAAGTTATGGGGGGGGAAAGCCACTGTAATCCAAAAGCTGTACTTTGGAAATTTATATTTATTAAATAAAACTTTAAAAAGAAAAAAATGCATATATTTCAAAAATATTTTGCACCAAAGTAAACTTATTTTTTAATTCCATCTTTCCACAAACTTTTTGAAGTACCCACATGCACTTGCTGTGATGCTGTAAGATGCTTTCTCCTAGTGCTAATGTTCCCTCTAGTCAGTGAGTTTTCTGTCTGCAAATAATTTAAGATTGAAACCTGGAAAAAAGGATTATACTTTTCTATAGGACCAGCTGCCATCAGTCTCCCAAGTATGCATTGTTAATTTCTTTGCATTGAATATTTTCAGTGATAATTTTATTAGCTGACCTTCTATCTTGTCATGTGTAATGCCATGTTTATCATCCTTTTAGCTCTCTACAGATCAAGCCCTCCTGGCTGCCTTCAAACATTCCCACATTTTATGAAAATGAAGCTACCTTGTTTCTGATGGTTAAGAATCAACACCTACATCTTAGTATTTAAGTTCCAAGCATGTCTATTCCAAATAGAAAACTCAACCCTGTCAGGGCATCATCCACCATCAGTCCTAGCCTCTAGAGTGAGCTACTCTCACTATACATTGTGACCACTGCAAATTAAATATTCTACAAATCCTCTAGGATAGCATGCTCATTTAGGGGTTACTCTGTCTTTTTTTTTTTTTTTTTTTTTTTTTTTTTGACAGGCAGAGTGGACAGTGAGAGAGAGAAACAGAGAGAAAGGTCTTCCTTTGCCGTTGGTTCACCCTCCAATGGCCGCCGCGGCAGGCGCACTGAGGCCGGCACACCGCACTGATCCGATGGCAGGAGCCAGGAGCCAGGTGCTTTTCCTGGTCTCCCATGGGGTGCAGGGCCCAAGCACCTGGGCCATCCTCCACTGCACTCCCTGGCCACAGCAGAGGGCTGGCCTGGAAGAGGGGCAACCGGGACAGAATCCGGCGCCCCGACCGGGACTAGAAACTGGTGTGCCGGCGCCGCTAGGCGGAGGATTAGCCTAGTGAGCCGCGGCGCCGGCCGGTTACTCTGTCTTAAATGCACTAAACTCACCCTCCAACGTGCCATCCTTTGGGGACATTTGGTCAGGTACTTTTTATCATCTTTTAAAGCATTTCTGACTTTTTTACTTCACTGTGAATGGGTTACCATTTTCTCCAAGTTTCTAAAAGCCATTCTAGTACCATGTCAGCATTATTTTCTTCGAGAAACTCTTGCTAAGATGTTAAAATCTGCACCATGGAAAGTGATCCCATCTTGTTAAAATATTCTCTGTCCTACTTTATGTTCTGATCCCTTCAGCTCACCATCTTCTGTTTCCTACATCCTCTCCCAGCTCACCCCAGTCCAAGAGGAGTATTATAACCAGTCCAGAATTTACAATCCTCCGTCCCATTAGTAGGGATAAGGTTTATCTAGTTTGGTTATATAGTCACTTAATTCCCTTTGTTGGTTTATGGTTCAGAAAATAAGTTAAGATGAATCTGGTGTGATAGTTTTCACAAAAGGCAGAGGCTTCTATATTATCTTCAGTAAAAGGTAGCTGTCTGTTAGTGCCTAAGAGGGATAACAGAAACACAAATTCTAATGCAAACTTGGTAATCTTAGGAGAATATAAGAATCAAATGCATCAACCCAAATGTACCCTCTGAGAGATCACAGCCCTATTGCTCCCTAGAGTTCTGACTTCACAGAGTCCATGTGCACTATTGAAAATATCTTTTTTTTGAAGTTCTGCAAATCAAAGGTTTAATTCAGGCTGGATCCTCAGCTTTCTCTGCTCTCTAGCTGCAGGAAACTACCAAGTGCTGCCAAGAAGGCTTTCTGGCTTTCATATCTAGCCTTAATTACTGATCAATTACACTCAGCCTTTCATTATCTTCACAAAGTCCATGAAAATGCCCCAAGTAAAAGCCATCCAATACGAAAGCTATCAATCTACTTCCTTGCATCTTTCCCAAGAAAAATATCGCTCCTGACAGTATATTCCCTTCCATGGTTATTCCATCCTAGATCTCTGTTGGTGAAAATTTAAACAATTCCACTGCCATCTTCTGCTGGTCTATCTGTAATCAACAGTCACCAGATGAGGTCCCTTTTGCCATCTGGTTAGTTCATGATCTAGCTCTAAAATCTCAGCTTGATGCCTGCTTTATCTACTCACTATCATCATAAACTATTAAATTCTGGTTATTTAGAAAACAAGCTATAAGACAGGAATTGGAGTGCAGCAGATTTAATGAGGAACATGTACATTGAGCAAAGGAAAGGAATCAGTATTGGAGTGAAAAAGAATTTAGCTTGGATGTAGTCGTGAAGCCTTGTGAAACTGGAATGACTTTTCTGATTTATCTTTAGTTTAGGAAAAAGATGGGAAAACATAAGCCTAAATAGTTCAGTTGTCAGTTGTTGGCTGACCCTAGGAAGAATGGGTAATCTTGTCAACCATATTGGAAAAGACTTTCAGCTGATATCTTTCAATTAGTACTCTTAGAACTCAGAGTCAGGATTTAGATGTCAAGCAAAATATGCATTATCTTAAGGTACCACGATTTTGTTCGTGTTTACATGCATTTTCAAAAACATTTGGTACAGTCGTAATGATTTCCAGAAAATGACACTATTTGGTTTTCATTCTTAAAGTCACTCTGCATATTCTCTTTATATAATAGCACCTTTGTTTCTTCTTCAAAACTTTATATGTAGGTCATCCCATACATTCTCTGACTTAAACACCATTTATATGTTCATGATTCCACAATTAGTATCTCCACTCCACATATTCCCTATGAGCTCCAGGGTCACACATCCATGTACTTCTTGGATAAATCCACTTCTTTGTATAAAAGGTAATTTCTGCTATTGAGAGAGAAAGAGAGAAAGAGAGAGAGAGAGGGAAGGAGAGAGAGAATGAGATAGGAGGAGTAGGAGGAAGAAAACAGGGAGAAAAGGAATTAAAAGTACATGGTAGGGGAGGAGGAAATTTTACTATTTCATGTCATTAACCATTTTAAATGAGGTGATGCCTCATAGAGAAGGCATCTGTACAGATTTGACATTATTGACATTATTGGAAATATTGGGATATATGAAGCAAGAAAATTCCAATGGAAAGGAACAGCTAGCAGAAAGGCCCTGTGGTGGTGGTTTTCTAATATTTGTAGAAATAATGCAAGAAATCAGTTTGGAAAGTACAGGGGAGATGAAGAGGTCAGGAATGAGATGTACAGGATCCAGGCTGGAGAAAGGAGCAATGTAGTTCCCTCATTGTCTTTCATTCATAAAACAGATGCTCATTTCTATTCTAAATCATTTATGGAATAATTAGAGGGTTCTAGGTAAAGTTGTGATATGTTTTGTTTTTACAGCCCACACTAACTGCTGGATTAAGAGACTATTCTATAGGCCTAGATAAGAGGTGATAGTAGCTTGGATCACAAGGAAAGTGTTAAAAAAATAATGCTTCTGCTTTATATTTTGAAGGTAGATCCAAAAGGATTTCATTTGAGAAGTTATATCAGTCAGCAAGAAGAAGATATTTTATCTTTTTTACACTAAAACATATATTCCATTTATTTTATCCCACATCCATAAGATACCTATCATAAGAACATCCTGGCACTTTGCAGAGTGACTAAAGATAAAATGCAGATAGTAACTATTATGTCAAAAAGTGACAGAACCTTATATTCTATTACTGTGACAAGCCAATATTTTCATAGCATAAATATATGTGTATGCCTGTCCTCCAAGCGTAGACTAAAAATTGTTAGTTGAGTTAAATTTTATAAGTGACTTGGGCATCTACAGATAAAAACATCACATATTTTATAGATATACATGAATCTATAAATAAAGAAACTAAAGAAATATATGGTACCCTGGTCTGTTTCAGCAGAAAGGGGAATAAATGTACATTAAATTTTGCTGAGAGGTATGCAGAGTAATAACTCACCTGCTCCCCATGGTAATAATAGCTTCACTGGATTTAGTGAAGATTTTCAAAAAATAATACTTGTTGACAATGAATTATTTCACAGCTAATCACTTCTATGTTTCAAATAGGTAGTCTTTCCCTTCCAGTTAAATTACCTCATTAGATATTCCCATCAGCAATGCGTAGCACTGACTGCTACTCTTACGTCCCAAGTTGACAAAAAACAATAATCAAGATAATATTTAAATAATATATATTTCTATGTGTTTATGGTTTTGAAACAATAAATTCAATTCTTCCTAGAGGTTGGGTACAAATGTCCTCAACATATGTAAATATATAAATAAATATAATATATAAATATATATAAATTGATTCTATACTATTTAAAGAACACTTTAAGAACAATAAGAAAACATAATCCAATTAAAAATGGAAAGATTGGCACATATATCTTCAACAAAAACACACATGATACTTAATCTTATGAAAAAGACACTTCATTTGTTATTAATAAATTTCAAAACAACGAGATTCCAATCCACATCTATTGAAAGGGCTAAAATTCAAAAGTGCTCTGATAAAAGCAGGTGCTGAGAAGGGTTAGAAGCAGAAGGAACCCATTTACTGCTGCTGGGAACACAAAATGTTTGGAAGACTTTTTTGCAGTTTTTTACAAAACCAAATGTAGTCATAGCACACAACAGAGCAATTGTGCTCCTGCATATATACTCAAATGATGTGAAAAATTAAGTGCACACAAAATGTTGCATGTTGTGGCAAGTGTTTGTCATAGCTGTGAAGTCACGGTTTGGTACACTGCATCCCAAATCTGAGCACCTGGATTGTAGTCACAGTTCAATTTCTAAAGGCAGGAACTTACTTTAACTAAAAAGAAACAAACAAACAAACAAAAAAACCAAAAACCAAAAACAAAACAACAAAAGATAATATTTATTTACTTGAAAGAGTTACAGAGAGGCAGAGGCAGGGGCAGAGGCAAAGTGGAGGGGGGGACGGAGAGAAAGTGTCTAACAGCTGGTTGAGAGAGAGAGAGAGAGAGAGAGAGAGGGAGAGAAAGTCTTCCATCCCCAGTTCACTCCCCAAAGGGCCACAATGGTCAGAACTGAGCCAATCCAAAGGTAGGAGCCAGGAGCTTCTTCTGGGTCTCTCACATATGGGTGCATCTTTAACTGCTTTCCCAGGCCATAGCAGAGAAGTGGAGCAGCCGGGACTTGAACCAGTGCCCATATGGGATGTCAGCACTGCAAGTGGCGGCTTTACCCACTATGGCACAGTGCCAGCCCTGGCATATCCTTCCTAATGTGAATCCTGAGAGGTTGCAAGTAATGGTTCAAGTACTTGAGTCTCTGTCACACATATGGGAAACACAGATTGCCCTTTCTATCATCCTGGTGGGTATTTGGGGAGCAAACCAATGGATGGGGATTCATGCTGTGGCACAGCAGGTAAAGCCCCGGCCTGCAGTGCCAGCATTCCAGATGGGCGTTAGTTTGAGTCCTGGCTGTTCCACTTCCTATCCAGCTCTCTGCTATGGCCTGGGACAGCAGTACAAGATGGGCCCAAGTCCTTGAGTCCTTGCACCTGCATGGGAGACCTGGAAGAAGCTCCTGGCTCCTGGCTTCGGATCCGCGCAACTCAGGCCCTTGGGGCCAACTGGGGCGTGAACCAGCAGATGGAAGACCTCTCTCTCTCTCTCACTCTCTCTCTGCCTTTCCTTCTCTCTCTGTTAACTCTGACTTTCAAGTAAAATAAATAAATCTTTAAGAAAAAAATAATGGATGGAATATTTCCTTTTGTTTTTATTTTCACAAAATAAAAAAAAAATGCCTATAAGTATTTATATAAACTTTACTTGCAAATGTCAAAAGATGGAAACAGATATAACATTCTTTTTTTTTTTTTTTTTTTTTTTTTTTTTTTTTTTTTTGACAGGCAGAGTTAGACAGAGAGAGAGACAGAGAGAAAGGTCTTCCTTCCGTTGGTTCAGCCCCTAATGGCCACTAAGGCCTGCGCGCTGCAGCTGGTGTGCTGCGCCAATCCGAAGCCAGGAGCCAGGTGCTTCTCCTGGTCTCCCATGCGAGTGCAGGGCCCAAGCACTTGGGCCATCCTCCACTGCCTTCCCTGGCCACAGCAGAGAGCTGGACTGGAAGAGGAGCAACCGGGACAGAATCCAGCGCCCCAACTGGGACTAGAACCTGGGGTGACGCGCCACAGGTGGAGGAGTAGCCTAGTGAGCCGCGGCGCCAGCCAATAATATTCTTCAATACATGAATCTATAAATGATCTATTGTATATCTATACAATCGAATATTATTTAGAAATGAAAGGAAATAACTTATTAAGCCACAAAAAAGGTAAAATAAGAACCAAAAGATCAACAGATTTGGTAAACTTTTAGGTAAACTGATTAAAAGAAAGGAGAAAGAATATTTTATAACATTTTTTACTAAAAACGGATTGGAAAAAAATAAGATACAACTGCCATCCTGCAAAGGTGACAGTCCAAATGCAGAACAGCTTTCTTTTGGATTAATTTTGAAAATGTAGATGTAAAACATTCACTAAGAAAAAGCAGAGAAAATATCAGAGATTTCCAAAATTTCAATACGGTACACACCATTAGGTCTTTTTCTGCTAAAGGATGAACATGACTGGTTTACATGAACAAGCCATTACGCCATCAGACTGCAATGCCAGTTTCCTCTATTGCAAAGTGTTCTGTGACCTCCCCCACAAAAAAAGGAACAGAAAAAAAGAAATATATCTACTTAAAAAGAAAAAAAGAGAGAGAAGAAACAAATTACTAAAATAAGAAGTTAATTTGGAGACAGTAGTTAAGACCTCACAGAATTACCAGAAAATGTTATGGGCATTAAAAGAAATATTTTCCTACTTAAATGTTAACCAAATTTTAACACCTACAGTGTTATTGAATTCAGTACAAAATCTCCACATATACACACACACAGCATCCACTGATCAAACCAGGCAACCAGTCTTTCCACTTCCTGTATAGCAACAAATAACACAATAAAAACAGGAAGATAAAAAAAAAAAAGAAAAATCTGAATTGAAATACAGTACTAAGAAATTGAGTGGGTAAGAAAACCCACTAAACCAAGACTACCAGGTTCCACCGGTCAATGCCTCTGAACAATAAAATAATTCATATCAATCCATCTCAAACTATTCCAAAAAGTGAGAGGAGTGAACGTTTGTTAACTTGTTTCCTTATCACATTTTCCAGTCAACCTGACACTAAAAACTCTGATCGACATGAGAAAAATAATCAATATTAAAATGCGAAAGGAAGTAACACTATTTCTATTTGCAGATATCATGACTTCATACACAGAAAATATTTATATATGTACACATGCAAAGTGTTAGGGCTAATATGTTATTCAGAATAGCAAGATACAAAGTCAGTATTAAAAATCAGCTGTAATTCCGCACTTTACCAATTAGCAATGTGAGAGGAAAATTAAAATAATTTCATTTATAATAGAATCAAAAATATAAAACACTAGCAGTTAATTTCACCAAGATTGTGCAACAGTCTACACTAAAACTCCAAAACATTAGTGAAAGAAGTTAAAGAAGACTTAAACAAATAAATATATTCATGCTCATGGATTGTAAAACAGTATTTTTTTTACAATGGTAGTAAAAAGCAATCTATTGACTGGATGCAGTCTGTCAAAATACAAACTGTCGTTTTTGCAGGAACGAAAAGCCAATGTTAACATTCACACAGAACTGCAACGACTCAAAATTAACTGAAACGACACTGAAAAGACAAAAATTAAAGCTCTCT
Organism: Oryctolagus cuniculus; assembly: GCF_051225735.1. Classification (NCBI taxonomy): domain Eukaryota; kingdom Metazoa; phylum Chordata; class Mammalia; order Lagomorpha; family Leporidae; genus Oryctolagus; species Oryctolagus cuniculus. The sequence continues at coordinate 59,314,503 of NC_142870.1, forward strand.
CCCCAGTTTAAAAGTTCCTACAAAAGCTGTCACAATCAAAAAAGTGTGGTACTGGCATAAGGATCAGTTTAGGAAGTTAAGTGCATCGATTTATAAGCATCTGACCTTTGCTGAGGATGATGACATGGTTAAATGGGTTGAAAAAAAATCGCTTCAACAGAGGGTTGGCATCAGTGCTGAGGGCAGGCGCCTGAAAACAGCTGGAGCACCGCTGCAGCCAACTGCTGCGAGGCGCGGGACACCCGCGCGTCTGAGGGGCGGGCTCTGGTTGAGGGCCTCGCCACCCCTGCGCCTGCACGCACCAGGACTGCGTCCTCCCTGCGCCGCTTCCGCGTTGCCGACTTCCGGGCCCTCCCATCTTGCTCGCATGGAGGCCCGTGGTTTAGGCGGAGGTTTCCAGGGTGGAGACGTAGCTGATGGATCTGTCACCATGCAGCTGCTAACCGGCTGTGGTGTGCGTGAAGAACTGGAATCAGAATGCGGCGATAGACAACGCCGTTAGCAAATGAGGATGCAGCGTTCCCTACAGTGGTCTTCTTAGGAAGGACAGAGAACTCTACACAGAATGGCATTTTTGTACATGTGTGACAGAAATAAAAGGGAAGAACCCTGCCCAGAAAGGTTTCCGAACTGCAAAGACCTGTTTAATCTGAGCCTCGTTTGTGGAGAGTCTCGGACCAGTTGGTGGAGGACCAGGGAACAGGAGACCTGCTCGCCCCTGCGTGTGGTCGACATGGGCATCCAGGAAAACCTGTGGAGGCCTCCCTGGAGGCCTTCCTCATCTGAGAGCTCTAGCGGTGTATCCGGCACGCAGGAAATAAGGCGAATGAGTTTGAGGAGCTGCTGCAGGCGTTTGAGAAAGGCATGCTGGTTTTTCTGCACACTGCCTGTACCGAACATGTGGTAGAGGGTATGGGGCATCAGCACCCTCCAAGACATCTTCTTGAACTTCCTTTTATTAGTGATTTTTCCTTCCTGATGCTTTTCCTTACTTTAAGTTGTTCTGCACGTGGTTGATAGTATCAGCCAAATAAATTGCCTAAGAAATCAGAAGATAGGCCGGCGCCTCTGCTCAATAGGCTAATCCTCCGCCTGCGGCACCGGCACACCAGGTTCTAGTCCCCATCAGGGCGCCAGATTCTGTCCCGGTTGCCCCTCTTCCAGGCCAGCTCTCTGCTGTGGCCCGGAAGTGCAGTGGAGGATGGCCCAAGTGCTTGGGCCCTGCACCCCATGGGAGACCAGGAGAAGCACCTGGCTCCTGGCTTCGAATTAGGAGGTGCGCCGGCACCGCAGTGGCCATTGGGGGGAGGAAGGAGGGAGGGAGGGAGGGAGGGAGGGAAGGAAGGAAGGAAGGAAGGAAGGAAGGAAGGAAGGAAGATAGGTCTTTAAGCAGTGCTATGACAACTGGATATCTGCATGCAGAATGATGAAATTAGAACCTTACCTCTTAGAAACAGACAAAAATCAACTCAAAGCTAAAGAAATATGAGACAAAACTGTAAAATCTTAGAAGACACATGGATGTATCGTTAGAACCTTCATTTTCATGTGATTCTTATGTGTGATCTCAGATTCACAGGAAATTACTGAAAAAAAATTGCTCTTCACTAAATTTAATTTGTGTGTGTGTGTTTCAAAGGACATAGTAAAGCAGTTGAAAAGACATCTCACTCAATGGAAGAATATATTTACAACTCATGTACTTGATAACAGTCCAAGAATTCTTGAAACAAGGAGACAAACAACCCTATGGAAAAGTGGGCAAAAAATGTAAGTATACATTTTAGAAATAAAATATATATAATTAGGTGTATTGCTAGGTATATTGCAATGGCTAACAGGACCAAGGAAAGATGCTCAGTGTCGTTAATCATTGGGGAAAAAAAAAAAAAAAAAAACAGTGAGTTACTCCTTTGCATTTCTTAGATTGTCCATAATGCGTGTGTGTGTGTGTGTGTGTGTGTGTGTGTAATCCTAAGTGTAAAGCACTGGCAAGGAAGTAGATAATTTGGAACCTTCCTGAATTTCTGATAGGGATGCCAAGTGATGCAGCACTGCTGTGGAAGACTCAATGGCGGTTCCTTAATCAGTTACAGATAAAAATAACGTGGAAGGCTTATGTTTTAGCCTTTAAAATACTGGTCAGGACACCCACATCCTAAGTCATAATGCATGGGTTCCAGTCAAGCTCTGCTCCTGAATCCATCTTCCTGCTTATGTGTGGCCTGCAGACAGCAGGTGATGGCTCAGTTAGTCGGATCCCAGCCACTTAAATGAGAGGCCTGGATTGAATTCCCAGCTTTTTTTAAAAAATATTTTATTTATTTATTTGAGAGGTAGAGTTACAGAAAGTGAAAGGGAGAGACAGAGAGAAAGGTCTTCCTTCCCTTGGTTCACTCCCCAGATGGCTGCAATGGCCGGAGCTGTGCCGAACTGAAGCCAGGAGCCAGGATCTTCTTCTGGGTTTCCCACTTGGGTGCAGGGCCATGAATATAGTGTATTATCAAAATATGGACATTTTATGTTATGTATAATTTTATGCATTTTATAAACAATAGGTATCCTCTTCAAGAGTTTATGGTGAACTACAGTAAGTTAGAAGAGGATAGAGGAGAAATCTTGCTTGGGAATTATTACAAGTAATGAAGAAATGTAGAGAAATCCTTCTCTACTTACTAAATGTAATTCAGGTTAGATTTAAATTAAACTAAGACTTTCACCCCTGATGTGTACAAAAACGTCAGTGTCATCCAATTTTTTTTTTTCTAATGTCACTTTTTCCACTGGCTTTCCTTGAATTGTCCTAAAGCAGTTTGGAGGCAGCCTCTGACTCTCATGCCACATGAATCACCTCATCCAAGAAAGTTTATTAATTTTTCATGAGAGTTCCTTTGCCTTATGTTTCTTGAGGGTTCAACCCTTTGGAAGGAATTTTGTAAGCCAATTAATAGAAGTACATTAATGATTGAAAAGATGAGGTGACAATTAAATTATTTTAATAAGCAACAGGTAACTTCTGAAGTCAAAGTTTAGATTTGCTAAGAATTAAAAGTTAAGTTTATGAGATGCTATATTTCAGAAATGATAGTCTACCCCATGATAGGAACATATGCCTAACAGAATAAAAATCATCACCTGAGAGGTAGGTTAAATGGCCATTTGTGATACTGGCCATTTGGATCCCTGTGTTTGTTTTACCTCTTGGTTACTCTGCTTCAGATACAGCCTCCTGCTAATGCACCTGGGAAACAATGGATGGTCGTCCAAGTCCAACTGCTTAGGCACTTGCCACCCTCTGGGAGACTAGGGTGACATTCCTGGCTCCTGCCTTTAGCTTGGTCCACATCAGGCTGTTGTGGAAATTTTAGGTGTTCACCAGCAGATGGAAGATCTCTGTCTCTGTCTCTCTGTCTCTCTCTCTGTCTCTCTCTCTGTATGTGTGTGTGAGAGAGAGAGACAGAAAGAGAGAGACTCTGTCTTTCAAATAAATGTTATTTAAAAATTATCACTCAAAATAATAACTTTATATTCATTGAAAATTCACTTTTTTTGCTAGAATGGTGCTTAATGTTTTTATTCATTTCCTCATGTATCTTGAAAATGAGCCTATAATTTAGATCCTAATATTATCTTTATTCTACAGATGAGAAAACATAAAAGCAAGGAGTTTACTTGTTTTTCCCAAAGTGACATTTAACAAATGGGAAAAAAATTGAACCCAGATATATTTAAATATAAACCCTCATCACCATTGAATCCATTATATCTTTAGGTACCTAATTTATTATGTGTGCACATAGAAAATACACATGCATCTACATGAGATATTTTTATTTAATTTTATTTTTTCACATTTTGACCCACATTATATTTTAAAATTCCAACTTACTAGTTGGAAAATACAGTCTTAGATAATTCAAGATGATTTCTCCTTCTTAGATTGTTTCTGAATTTGAGTGTGTTTCTAAAAGTATGTATTTGCAAAGCAGAATATATTACACTTTTCACTAGGGATCTCATTTGTTTATTCTGCCATTAACATTGATGGCATCATTCTATTCTCAGGATTAATCTGTAGTCAACACAGTTGCCTGCTACTTACCTCTTTATCTAATTCAAGAATTTTCTTTATTACTATTTATACTGTGTACCCTTCATATCTCTTCAATTACCCTATTAAGGAACAGATCAAAAAAATTACGCCCATTTTACAAAGGAGAAAATTGAGGCTTTATATATCATTTAATTTTATTAGTGCTATATGACCAAAATATTATAGAGTGATGAAAATGATGCCAATATTTTATATTCCCAACTTAAGTATTGAAATTAACATAAAAATGTTGTTAATTATGGAAGAAGGCAGTATTTGTGGTCAGGATGGTGAAGTGTGTTTAGTAGAATTATCAAATAACGTTTAGGAAAAATTCATGGAAAAATGTCATTTGAAATAAATGTCTCCCGCCTTCGATTCAGCGCGGTGCGCCGGCCACAGCGCGCCGGCCATGGCAGCCATTGGAGGGTGAACCAAAGGAAAAGGAAAACCTTTCTCTCTGTCTGTCTCTCTTTCTCTCACTGTCCACTCTGCCTGTCAAAAAAAAAATAAATAAAAAAATTTTAAAAAAGAAATAAATGTTAGAGAAAAAAGAAAATTTTAACATCAAAAGATTTGGGATGAGTAAGTGGGTAGAGGGGAAGAATAGGTCACTGTGAAATAAGGATAGAAAAGCATAGTACGAAGTTTACCACTTTTTTTTTTTGAATTCAACATGAATGTTTATTACCGCATCTATTCTATGTACAAGTGTGCCAGTTCATACAAATAATCTTGTGTTCTACTCCCTCACTCCAGTTAGTTTACACATTATTTCATCATGAATTAATGTTTTCTTTAAGCTGCATAATATATATTTTACAGGATTCTCTACAGTTCTTTACAACAATGAATGATGACAATGTTTTGTCACATATCTCAGGGAAAAGAATTATTAGTTATGATGAAGTTTTCTAATATAACTAACCATACATACTCCCAGACTTCTTATGCAAGAAAACTACTCAAGTTTTAGAGTAATGACATCACTGATAAAATGAATAAAAGACCTGAATAGTTTTACAAAAAATGTAGTTACTATGTTTTGGACACAGATTCTATTAGATGCCATTCAAGCAAATAGAATGATTAATCAGAATAATGCTGCTCAGGATACATTGTTATCTTACTGTAATAGTAGAGGAAATATGTTCATTGCTTAAAAACTTAGTAAATTAAACTGCTTTAGAATAGAAGGCAGGGCTTTTATACTCTGAGACGCTCCATCTTCATTTATCATAACATAGAGCTTCTCTGACTTTCCATAGATGTTTAATAATGTTTTTGTAAATCTAAATTCAAGTCTTTTTAAAAATCTGTATGGGACAAATATTGAAATGAATCTGATATGGAATAAGTATTAACTCCATAGAAATTAAAATAATTAATTTCATTTATTTATTAAACATAAAAATTTTCAAAGCAGGACAAATTTGAAAGAATGGAAAAATAAGCACACACTTTCAAAACTTTTTTAAAAAATGCTTTTTAGCATTTCCTTTTCATTCCACTTATAGAGATGCATAATTTAAACTAAAAATCTCCATGTACAGGGATATTTTGAACAAGTTAATACTTTATCACTTTTAGTATTATTTTTGTTCTACTTAATACTATTGGTTGAACTCTGTAATTAACACAAAATTATTCTTAGTTGTTGAAATTTAACTGAAAAGTGATCCCTGTTAAATATATGAGTGGGAATAAGAGAGGGAGGAGATGTACAATTTGGGACATGCTCAAGCTGACTTGCACCAGTGTCTGAAAATACTAACCGATAGAAAAAACAAGGGAGAGAACGATCCAAATGGGAAGTGGGATACACAGCAGACTCATAGAATGGCAGATGTCCTAAACAGCACTCTGGCCTCAGAATCAGCCCTTAAGGCATTTGGATCTGGCTGAAGAGCCCATGAGAGTATTTTAGGCATGGAAAGCCAAGACATTCTGGCAAAAAAAAAAAAAAAAAAAAAAATCTCTGCGAGTGAGATCCCAGTGGAAAGAACAGGTCATCAAACATCAAAGAAGGAGGTACCTTTCTCTGAATGGAGAACTTCCACTTTGACTATGACCTTGTCTAAGGAAGATCAGAGTCAGTGAACTCAAAAGCCTTCCATAGACTTGGCAACTCATGACAAGAGCCTCGGGTGATTACTGATGCCATAAACAAGAGTGTCAAATTGTTAAGTCAACAACAGCAGTCACTGTGCACTTACTCCTCATGTAGGATCTCTGTCCTTAACGTGCTGTACATTGTGATTTATTGCTATAACTAGTACTCAAACAGTATTTTTCACTTTGTGTTTCTATGTGGGTGCAAACTGTTGAAATCTTTACTTAATATATGCTAAATTAATCTTCTGTATATAAAGATAATTGAAGACGAATCTTGATGTGAATGGAATGGGAGGGGGGCGGGAGAGGGGAGGGTTGTGGGTGGGAGGGAAGCTATGGGGGGGGAGCCATTGTAATCCATAAGCTGTACTTTGGAAATTTATATTAAATAAAAGCTAAAAAATAAAATAAAGTAAATAGTAATGTAAACACTGTTATGCTCAAAAGATAGAATATTCCTAAAACACTGAAGAATTGCCATAAGTCACTTTAAGTTCATCCCATTGCCTCACCTCAATCCTTGGAAAACAAATTAAATAATACCATATCTAACTTTTTTTTCATTTAACATGCGTTTAACTTCCATTTTATTATGTTTATCATAAGTTCATCCCATTTATTGCATAGTAGTAGGCTATTGTGTTGGTATACTAAAATTTATTTGTTATCAGGTTGATGGACATAAAACTGTTTTTCCCATGCTTTAGCTAATATGAGTAAAACTGTTGTGAATACTTGTATACAGGTAGTTTTGCAGTTACTTATTTAAGTAACAGTTTGCAAGAAATTTCCAAATCATTTTCCAGTGTGTGTATACCTTTACATTACCATCAGCAAATGTGAAAGTTCTGTTTGACACATATCACACTAAGACTTGTAATTGTCCATCTCTTTAATTTTAGCATCTCATGTGGACTTATTGAGTGTTATGAATTGGGTATGGTTTCAGTGTGTACACCATTGTAACACACAAGGTTAAGCCACTACTTGCAATGATGGCATCCCATTTTGAGTGCTGCGACTCTTCAGATCTAGCTTTCTGCTAATTTGCCTAGACTAGCAGCAGAAGATGATCCAAGTACTTGTGTTCCTACCACCCACATGGGAGACCCAGATGGAATTCTGAACTCCTGGCTTCAGCTTGGTCCAGCTCTAGCTATTGTGGCATTGTTGGGAGGGAACCAAGGATGGAAGGGCTCTTTGTCTCTCCCTGTCTCTCTTTATCACTCTGCCTTTCAAATAAATGAATGAATGAATCTTAAATTTAAAATAAAGAGTTCGTGTGTTGAAATTTAGTTCTCACTGTGAGATATAAGGGGAGGTAGAAACTTACTAAAACTGTGGTATTTACAGGTGAAAATTTTGGGATGTGATTAGGGCTAAAGGATCAGAGTTGATTCTCCATGCCTGGACACTGTGGATGCCTATAAAAGAAGATAAATAAGAGAAGAAGGCTTGCATATACATATACATACTTGCTTCCTCCCTCTCACCACACAGTGCCCTGCATCCCATTGGGATTCTGCCAGCAGGAAGACTGTCTTGAGATACACATGGTCAACCTTGGAACTGAAGAAATGTAAGCTAAAACAAACCTCTTCTCTATAATAATAAAGTTATCTGGCTTCTAATGTTTCATTATAATAACAAAACAGGGTTCAGTGAGTGAGATATGGCATTGTGGTCTTTGTGTGCATTTTACTAACAAATAATGATGTTGAACATTGACCCATGTCCTTATTTGCTATTACATAGATTTCTTTGATTACATACCATTTCTTTTTATTTTAACTTTTATTTAATGAATATAAATTTCCAAAGTACAGCTTATGGATTACAATGGCTTTCCCCCCCATAGCTTCCCTCCCACCCACAACCCTCCTCTTTCCCGCTCCCTCTCCCCTTCCATTCACATCAAGATTCATATTCGATTCTCTTTATATACAGAAGATCAGTTTAGCATACATTAAGTAAAGATTTCCACAGTTTGCACCCACATAGAAACACAAAGTGAAAAATACTGTTTGAGTTCTAGTTATAGCAATAAATCACAATGTACAGCACATTAAGGACAGAGATCCTACTTGAGGAGTAAGTGCACAGTGACTCCTGTTGTTGACTTAACAAATTGACACTCTTGTTTATGGCATCAGCAATCACACTAGGCTCTTGTCATGAGTCGCCAAGGCTATGGAAGCCCCCTGAGTTCACTGACTGATCATATTTAGACAAGGCCTTGGTCAAAGTGGAAGTTCTCTCCTCCCTTCAGAAAAAGGTACCTCCTTCTTTGATGACCCATTCTTTCCACTGGGATCTCACTCGCAGAGATCTTTCATTTAGTTTTTTTTTTTTTTTTTTTTTCTGCCAGAATGTCTTGGCTTTCCATGCCTGAAATACTCTCATGGGCTTTTCAGCCATATCCAAATACCTTAAGGGCTGATTCTGAGGCCAGAGTGCTGTTTAGGACATCTGCCATTCTATGGGTCTGCTGTGTATCTCACTTCCCATGTTGGATCATTCTCTCCCTTTTTTATTCTATCAGCTAGTATTTGCAGACACTATTCTTGTTTATGTGATCCCTTTGGTTCTTAGTCCTATCATTATGATCAATTGTGAACAAAAATTGATCACTGGGACTAGTGAGATGGCATTGGTACATGCCACCTTGATGGGATTGAATTGGAATCCCTTGGTATGTTGTTGAGTTAACAATTTGACACTCTTGTTTATGGCATCAGTAATCACCCGAGGCTCTTATCATGAGTTGCCAAGTCTATGGAAGGCTTTTGAGTTCACTGACTCTGATCTTCCTTAGACAAGGTCATAGTCAAAGTGGAAGTTCTCCATTCAGAGAAAGGTACCTCCTTCTTTGATGTTTGATGACCTGTTCTTTCCACTGGGATCTCACTCGCAGAGATTTTTTTTTTTTTTTTTTTTTGCCAGAATGTCTTGGCTTTCCATGCCTAAAATACTCTCATGGGCTCTTCAGCCAGATCCAAATGCCTTAAGGGCTGATTCTGAGGCCAGAGTGCTGTTTAGGACATCTGCCATTCTATGAGTCTGCTGTGTATCCCACTTCCCATTTGGATCGTTCTCTCCCTTGTTTTTTCTATCGGTTAGTATTTTCAGACACTAGTCTTGTTTATGTGATCTCTTTGACTCTTAGTCCTATCAGTAAGATCAATTGTGAACTGAAATTGATCACTTGGATGAGTGAGATGGCATTGGTACATGCCACCTTGATGGGATTGAATTGGAATCCCCTGGCACGTTTCTAACTCTACTGTTTGGCACAAGTCAGCTTGAGCATGTCCCAAATTGTACATCTCCTCCCTCTCTTATTCCCACTTTTATATTTAACAAGGATCACTTTTCAGTTAAGTTTCAACACTTAATAATGTTTATTGCAGCTCAATTCACAATAGCTAAGGCCTGCAATCAACCTAAATGCCCATCAACAGTAGACTGAATAAAGAAATCATGGGATATGTACTCTACAGAATACTATACAGCAGAAAAAAAAAAAAAAAAAAACAAAAACAAACAAAAAAAAAACAATGAAATCCGGTCATTTGTAACAAAATGGAGGAGTCTGGAAAACATTATGCTGAGTGAAATAAGCCAGTCCCAAAGGGACAAATATCATATGTTCTCCCTGATCAGTGACAACTAACCGAGCACCAAAAAGGAAACCTGTTGAAGTGAAATGGACAGGATGAGAAACTGTGTCTTGATCAGCCCTTGCCCTGACTGTTGATGAATAACTTAAAACTTTATCCCTCCTAGTATTTTTTTGTTTGTTCTATTTAATACTATTGGCTGAATTCTGTAATTAATACACAGTTATTCTTAAGTGTTGAAACTTAACTGAAAAGTGATTACATACCATTTCAAATCTTGTCCATGTTATGTATTTGATTATTTTTCTTATACTATTCAGTTACAAGAATATTTAAACTTTTTTGATCACAGTGATATTGACAGGTGTTTTTCAGATAATCCATCCCAATCTGTGACTTTGTTTATATTTTTGTAACATTATGTAAGGAGGAAAATAAGTTTCTAATTTGGCAAAAACCTGTAATAAAGAGCCCAGTTTATTTATATATATTGATAGATTTCATGTCACATGAATTTCTCTTTGACTCTTTGACACTTCTAGGAAAGCTAAGAAATTCCAGGGGTCCTGTTTCTTCATGTGGTGACAAAAGGAAGTTCAAACTGAACGGTCTCCCCCTGTACCCAAACCCCTCATTCTAGATTCACATCCTAGACATAATAAAACACCACAACCAGTTGTCCCATTCCTCAAATTTTAAATCTTCTTTGGAAGCTACCCTTATATAACCAGAAAGCCTCATTGTATGAGTAATAATCTTTTTCATGCATTCTTGGTGCCTGCATTGCACCATCAGTTTTGGCATATGCACCATGATTTATTTATTTATTTGAGAGAGAGAGTTACAAACAGAGAGGGGGAGAGACAGAGAGAATTGTCTTCTATCTGCTGTTTCACTTCCCAACTGGACAGAAGATTCTTCCAGGTCTTCCACGCAGTTGCAGGGGACCAAGCACTTTGAGCCATTTTTAACTAATTTCCCAGGCTGTAAGCAGAGAGCAGGATCAGAAGAGGAGCAGCTGGTACATGAGTTGTCACCCATATGAGATGTGGGCTCCATAGGAGGAGGCTTAGCCTAATACACCACAACACTGGGGCTCCTCTCGATTGCTATTCTTAAATGTACCACACATTTGGTGGCTTATAACAGCACAATTGTATTATATCATGGTACTATATGTTATGAATTCCAGTAAAGTATTTTTGGCATGATTTCTCTTCTTTATTGAGGCTCTAGGATATAATTCACTGCTTTGCCTTTTCTAGCTTCCAGACACCACATCCAATCCTTACCAAATAGCTGCTTCTTCCATCTTCATGCCAGCAATGTATGATCTGGGAATATCTCAATGTTTTTCCTTCTCAATTCCATTCTTAAGAACCGATAATCACATTACACCAATCTAGATCATCTATATAATTTTTGCCAACTTAAAGTCTGCTTATCAGCAATCTTTTTTAGGAAATTAAATATTTTTAATTTTTATCAATGTAAAAATAGATTTTATGTATTTCATAGGTACAGTTCTAAAAAGATATCCATAATTTCTTTCCTCCCCTTCTCCCTCCCCCAAACCGCCTCCCTCCTTCATCTTTTCAATGATTTTTGCAAAGATATAATTTTAATCCACTCTATATTCACAGGATTAATATATCATCAACCATAATATTCAACAAGTGAAAATTAAGAAGACCACAGTTCCACAGGGCTATTGTAAAAAGGCCTAAAAATGACAGTCATTTCACAAGATGTCTGTTTCATTCCTATACATTTTTTATTCTGTATTCCACATATTAGAGGTTTGTTTATTTCACTAAAAATAATGGTTTCCAGTAGCATCCATTTTGTTGCAAAAGACACATTTTCATTATTTTTCAGCTGAGTATTATTCCATAGTGTATATATATTGCATTTTCTTTATCTAGTCATCAATTGATGGACATTGGGGTTGATTCCATATCTTAGATATTATAAACTGAGCTGCAATAAACATAGGGGGCACAAATATTACTTTCATATACTGATTTCATTTCCTGTGAGTAAATTCCCACACTAAGAAGCCTGGGTCAAATGGTAGATCTATTTTCAGATTTCTGATGTATCTCCATACTGTCTTCCACAAAGGCTGTACTAGTTTACATTACCACAAACAGTGGATTAAGGTACATTTTCCCCCATATTCTCACCAAAATTTATTATTTTTTAATTGTTTTTTTAATTTGTATATGATAGCCATTCTAATTGGGGTGATGTGAAACCACATTGTAGTTTTATTAGCATTTCCCTGATGGCAAGTGGTCCTGAACAGCTTTTCATGTGTCAGTTGACCATCTGAATTTCATCCCTTGAAAAATGCCTGTTCATGCCCTTTGCCCTTTTCTTAACTGGATTGTTTTGCTGTTGTTGAGTTCCTTGAGCTTTTTGTAGATTTTGGATACTAATTCTTTATCAGGTGGATAGTTTAAAATATTTTCTTGGGGCTGGCAAGTTGTGTAGCAGGTAAAGCCACCTCCTGCAGTGGTGGCAACCCAAATGGGTGCCAGTTTGAGTCTCGGCTGCTCCACTTTTGATTCAGCTCTCTGCTATGTAATGGAAAAGCATTAGAAGATGGCCCAAGTCCTTGGGCCCCTACCCCTGTGTGGAGTCCTGGAAGAAGCTCCTGGTTCCTGGCTTTGACTGGAACCCAGTGCCATGGGATGTTTAAATTTAACTGAAAAGTAATCCCTTCTCAATATAAGAGTGAGAATAAGAGAGGGAAGAGATGTACAGTTCGGCACATGCTCACTAGGACTTACCCCTAATGGTAGAGCTAGAAATGTGCCAGGTGGTTCCAAGTCAGTCCCATCAACGTTCATGTACCAATGCCATCTTGTTAACGAGATCCATTTAAGTCCATAATTCATCAAAAAGATAGGATTCAGTGTCAAGGGGATTACATAAATAATACCAGTGTCTGCAAATAATAATTGATAGAATTAAAAGGGAGAGAATGGTCTGACATGGGAAGCAGGATACACAGCAGACTCATAGAATGGGAAATACCCTAAACAGCACTCTGGCCTCAGAGTCAGTCCTTAAGGCATTTGTATCTGTCTAAAAAGCCCATGAGAGTTTCTCAGGCATGGAAAGCCAAGAAAGACATTGTGGCAAAAAAAAAAAAAAATGACCTAAATGAAAGATCTCTGTGAGTGAGATCCCAGAGGTAAGAATAGGTCATCAAAGAAGGAGGTACATTTCTCTGAAGGGAGGAGAGAACTTCTACTTTGACTATGGTCTTGTCTAAAAAGATCAGAGTTGGTGAACTCAAGAGCTTCCATAGCCTTTACAGTTCATGACAAGAGCCTCGGGTGATTACTGACGTCATAAACAAGAGTATCAGTTGTTAACAACAGGAGTCACTGTGCACTTACTCCTCATGTAGGACCTCTGTCCTTATTATGTCAACCATGTGAGTTAATGGTAAAACTACTACCCAAACAGTACTCTATACGTTGTTTGCCTTTGTGGGTGCAGTATTGAAATCTTTACTTAGTATATACTAAGTTGATCTTCTGTATATAATGATAATCGAAAATGAATCTTGATGAAGAATGGGATGGGAGAGAGAGTGGGAGATGGGATGGTTGCAGGTGGGAGGGGGGTTATGGGGGAAAAGCCGCCATAATCCAAAAGTTGTACTTTGGAAATTTATATTTATTAAATAAAAGTTTAAAAAAAGACAAGAAAATTAACTCTTTTTGGTCTTTATGTTTCTGGTTTTTTTGCTCTGTAGTCAAGTCAAAACCTTTCCTGAGAGGGTTAACATGTGGGGTTATCTCTAAATTTAGTTTTTGTAACTGTTTTTTTTTTCTTCAGAAGTCATATAGCTTTCTTTTCCCAAGGTGTTTCATCACATTATTTCCCAGATGTTACCTATAAAGCACAATTAGTTACCTAGAAAAACAATATTTATGGACCAAAATGGCCCCTGTGGCTAGGCCATTATTGTGGCAAGTTAAATCAACATGTTTTAGCTAGGATTCATTTTGTGGTCACTGTATTTACCATAGTTGTTTGATAAGCTTCAAACCTCTCCAAGGTTGGACTGGTGCTGCCTCTTTGTGCTTCTATGAAGTCTGAAAAGATGGTGGATTTTCACTGAATTCCAATCACCTGAGAAATAGAAACTTTTTTTTTCTTAAGCTCTTTCTGCATTCCTAACAGTAGACCACAATAATTTAAATTTACTTTTTAAGATTTATTTATCCATTTGAAAGAATGACAGGAAGAAAGAGGAAGAGACAAGAGAAAGTTAGAGAGTTGGAGAGAGACTGAGAGAAAGAGACAATACTTTCATTTGCTGATTTACTCCCCAGAGGCCATAATGGCATAGACTGAGTCCCACCCAAGGCTGGTCTAGGAACTCCATTGGGTTTTCATTCACATGGATAGCAGGAGCACAGGTACTGGGGCTATCCACCACTGCCTTCCCAGGCATATTAACAAGAAGTTGGATCAGCATAGAGCAGCCTGTAGTAGAACCAGCACTCCTTTATGGAATGCTGGCATCACAGGCGACAGCTTTACCTACTGTTCCACAACGCTGGACCATACAGTAATTTTATCTTACTGTAAAACTCTGGTTGAAATGGATGGGAGGAGGGGTTTCTCAGTTCTGTTGAAGCGTCAAGTCTTATGCACCTGAGCCTCACTGATGGGTGAAGGGCAATGTTCCTGCACTTCCCTTAGTGACAAACAAGCTCTTCCCCTACTCAGAATAGGCTGTCAAACACAACTAGATGCCTTGTCCTTCCCTTAGTAGCTGTCGACTTCCGCCTTCCGTTAGTGCAAAGTGTTATAATATTAGAGCATTTGTCCTGCCATCCCTCAGTGGCAGATCATTTTTGCTCAGTGTTAACGAAGTGAAAGATAGGGACTGGGTGCTTGATTACTACTTTTGGCTCAAAACAGCCAATCTGCTTTGAGTAGGAATGGGAGGATTTCCTGTTCCTTCCCCAACGCCATGAATTCTGTTTCATATTAGAGAAGAATCTGTTGCAAGAATAATGTTTGTTTCTGTCTTACCCATTGTTATCCAGTGACAGCTATGCATCACCTTCGGGTAAGGTCAGGACCAATGTCAGGGTGGTTCTGCAGATACTCTTGAGTCACCCTCAGATATTGGCACGTACTTAATGCCGGTCAGATCTCATGAAACACATTTCTGATGAGCACTGATAGAAGTCTGTAGAAGAGAATTTTCCTGTGGATTAGATGGACTTTTTCCCTGAGTCTCCCAGGAATTTTAAACTTTCACACTGTCCACATTTGACTTTAAAGAATTTGTTAAATTCCAAGCTTTACTTTTTTTCCCTGTCTTCTTTTATGGTTGTAATTTCTTTTTCCTGTTCTCTGCCAAAATGGAGAAATTTTGCGTGTCTTCTTCTCTCCTCAGTGGTGATTGGTACCCTCTGACACATAGTGTGGAGCTGCCTTGCAACCTTAGCTCTCAGACTTCAAAAATATAGTTTGTAGCTTATTCAGCTTTTTCTGGTTTTAGTGTATAGCATTCGCTTGCAGCTTTTTATTTTTTCATTTGAAATTGAAATGCAACCTAACTGCTGTTCAAAGTTCCTTTCTATGTTAATATTTGGGTCTATATACAGAACAGTGATCAGGTAACAGAGTTCTGACAGGGTTCTGTGATCTCACTGTATGACTACAACCATGTTTTACTCACAAGCAATAATGGCAGACGATTATTGGAATATTAGAAATGCTGAGAAGCGCTATATGTTTTGTGTGCATTGTTCTCATTTAATCAGCAAACAGACATTTGAGGAGGTTGTATCATGATGCCCATTTACATAAGGAAGTTGTGAAATGTCAGTGGGCATTTATGTGCTTTAGAATGAGAGCTCCTTATTACTTAGTGACCAAGGATGAAGTTAGTGTGGAGGAAAAGAGGTCTAAGTTATTTGACTTCAGACGTGTATCTTTACTTACTAAGTAATAACGAATATTTAATATCCTATTATTTTTTCTGTGGACAAGGTAGATATTCCTTCATCTTTTTATAAGTTATTGTAGATCAAAAGTACAGATTTCTTTTTTAAATTTTATTATTTTTTAAAGTGAACAAATTTCCTGTATTTCATATATACAGATTTTGGAGCATAGTGACACTTCCCATCATTCCCTGGGAGGTCTAGGATTTCTGAAATATGTAATCACACTAGATCTTTCAACAAACGTTTAAAACTATGTGAATATAGTTTTACTTCTCAGTTATGAAAATAACACTTGCTTGTGTTTTTATATTCCTGCTTTTAACGAGACTCATGCCACAAGTTTCAGGTTTGTGCCAGATGGTTATAAATTAAAAAACAAATTAAAAAGGTAATAAAATACCCTAATCCTTCTGCTCCCTGACCACATGCATCTAATAAAAACAATAGAGAGCAGGTTAGTTCTGATTATTAATAGACTATTTGCCAACTAACATGTTAGCTTAAGACAAATCTGACAAAATATTATATGACATTATGTGAATGGTTATCTGTCTTATGATATAAGAGAAAGGAACTCTAAGAAAGGTGTAATTTTTGAAATATATGTCTAGTAAAGAAAAGTTTAAATCATGAAGTTCTAAGGAACCCACTGATACTGGAGATTGGCTGGAAACAGTGGCAATGAAAGAGGAATTTTACTGAACTGTAAAAAAATATATGAAATGACTGAACTCTATTTTTGACCTGTTCTTCAGCCTTGTCAGCTTACTTTTTTTCATTATGTTTAAGCATTTACTAGAGAAAAGGAATCAAATCTTTAAAAATGCCAGAGGGGAATAGATGTATCTTCATTCCTTTTGCAAATATTCTCCCTTGTTATGAGAAAGAAAAGCCATTCTTACAGAAAAAGTGAAGAATGTGCTCATAGAATCCCTTTTCTTTGTTCTGTACAATCTCTCTTCCTTATCTGCCTTGTCATATTTCATAGTCATTTCGTTACCCCTTATCAATCTATTTTACCTTTTTCCTGATCTTCTTCAGTCCTATAACAAACCCTTTTCTTCATCTCCCTTCACAAAATAAACCACATGTCACCTTCACATAGTATATGCTTTCCTTTTTCTTCATTGTGACACTAATTTCTTACTTCTAAATGAGGTAATAGGAAATTGAATTGCTACCGAGTTCCTTCTGTTCTAAGTGAAATAGCCAAAAATCAATAACTGGAGACAGGTCAAGCTATCTAAAAAGGCTGTAGGAAAGCATTGATCAGTGAAATAGCAACAGGTCTGAGTGTGTTTATGTGGAAATATGTGTGTGTGGATCGGATATTTGTGTCTGTGTGTGTTTCTGTGTGTAGGTAACTATATGTATGATGTAGATCTTGTACCTATGTGTCTGAGTGCACATATGGATTTGTATGTGCATTTTTCTGGATGTGCTATAAATTTATGCTGGTAAAAATATCCAATGTATAAATAACTCATGTCAGACCTTATAAAATATAATAAATAGCTTAGTTTTTGGGGTGTATTTTTTTCCTGTTAATACAGTTTTTTTTATAGTTCTACTTTTATTTTTTTTTGTTTTTTTGTTTTTTTTTAAACTTTTATTTAATGAATATAAATTTCCAAAGTACGACTTATGGATTACAATGGCTTCCCCCACATACCGTCCCTCCCACCCACAACCCTCCCCTTTCCCACTCCCTCTCCCCTTCCATTCACATCATGATTCATTTTCGATTATCTTAATATACAGAAGATCAGCTTAGTATACATTAAGTATGGATTTCAACAGTTTGCTCCCACACAGAAACATAAAGTGAAAAATAATAGATGATTTTTTTTAAATGATGATGAAATCAGAGCAGACCTATTGTCATGTTTAATCCCAGTGAGAGTCAAGTTGGGAATTGATAATTTCTTTTTTTTTTTTTTTTTTTTTTACAGAGGATCAGTTTAGTATGCATTAAGTAAGGATTTCAACAGTTTGCACCCCCATAGAAACACAAAGTGAAATATATTGTTTGAGTACTCGTTATAGCATTAAATCTCAATGTACAGCACATTAAGGATAGAGATCCTACATGAGGAGTAAGTGCACAGTGACTCCTGTTGTTGACTTTACCAATTGACACTCCTGTCTATGGCATCAGTAATCTCCCTATGCTCCAGTCATGAGTTTCCAAGGCTATGGAAGCCCTCTGAGTTCTCCGACTCTTATCTTGTTTAGACAAGGTCATAGTCAAAGTGGAGGTTCTCTCCTCAGTATTTGGAGTGTATTTTAAGTAGTTTGGTGAATTCAGAAACAGTTTAAAAATAAATGTGATGTGGTAAAAAAGTTTTAAAAAATGACTTGACAAAATAATTATTTAATAAAAGAGGTGGGACTGGATTATTTATGTTGCTTGACTTTTACAATCTACAATGCAAATTTATCAGAAAGTTAAATTAATAAATCCAAACATCTTGTTTTATTTATTGTAAATGCTTCTACTGCCCTATATTAATTTGTAGCAACAATGAAGAATGTGCCATTTTCTATACTCATTCTGAAAAAATGAGAAGTGTCTATTCTAAGAATTATTGCAATAAAAATTAAAAGTAGTGTTTTATTTGAAAACTGAAAGTATCAAGTAAAATATTTCACTTAATGCAAATTCCCTCATTGGTGTTTCTAATCTTCCACACTGATTTTAAAACACGTGTACTGGACCAGATGCTCCTTCTAGGACACATTTTCCCAAATTTGTCATTCTTAGGAAAATAAGCGTAAGGAAATAAGTTGGACAGATGCTGATATTCTCTAATATTGTGCTTGTTTAAATCATGGAGAATTCAATGTATTCAAACTAAGTAAGTGGCTTGGAAATTAAAGGAAATCACATCCCTTGTTTTATTCCACACAGATATACTCCATACATGTTTTTAAAAAAAGCATAAAATTGTAAACTATTTTTCTCTTACATAAATCTTGATGGAAACTTTTCAGAGTAATTCAAATAACACTAAAAAAAGACACATAGAACTGAGATATATGCCACAATGTGCTTCTTTTTATTCTATCTCAATGATATTTAGACAAAATTCAAATTTACTTTGGTATTCTAAGGATTTTAGCAACCTAGTAACTAACCATGACTAACCATAGAAACTGAAGTACTCAATTAGAACATAAATCACACTTTGCAGTTATAACAACTTTTATTTCTAGATAACTTGCAAATAAATATAATTTGGGGACAAAATGTTCATGTCAAGTAATCCAGAATGGCTTAAGAAAGTTCCATGGTTTTAGCAAGATATGACTGTGAAATTCATTAATATGATTAACTCTCAAAGTCATTATGTTGATAGTACTAAGATCTGGGAAACTTAATCCAATTATGATGTCTAGGAATTTGGTTTACTGGAGATCATTATATATCATTAATGTGCCTCAGAACATAGTTCTCATGAAGTTTTGTTTTATTTTGTTTTTTGTTGTTTTTTGTTTTTGTTTTTTTGTTGTTGTTTAATGAAAGCCTGTGTAGGGCCCAACTACTTTCTCTGTTTCCTAGCTTGTTATTATTCTTCCATACATGCTCCACGTTTGCTACACTCCAGGCTTCCCAAACTAACAAGGGCCAGCTGATCTTGGATTGTGTATCTCCAAAGCTGTGAGCCAAAAAACCCTCTTTCATTTAAAAGTATCCTGTGTCAGGTACTTACTAGTGATGAAAAACTGACTACTACATGGGCCGGCGCTGTGGCTCACGTGGTTAATCCTCCCACCTGTGGTGCTGGCATCCCATATGGACAACGGGTTCTAGTCCCGGATGCTCCTCTTCTGGTCCATCTCTCTGCTGTGGCCCAGGAAGGCAGTGGAGGGTGGCCCAAGTGCTTGGGCACTACACCCGCACGGAGACAAGAAGGAAGCACCTGGTTTCTGGCTTCAGATTGGTGCAGCGCTGGCCGTAGCGGCCATTTGGGGAATGAACCAACTTCCGTGAACCAACTTCCGGAAGACTTTTCTCTCTGTCACTCTCTCTCATGTCTATAAATCTACCTTTCAAAAAAAAAAAAAACTGACTACTACAGAAAACCATTACTTTTTCTTCATTACCCAGTCAGACATGTAATAGGTGGGTAATCCTTGCTAGAGAGGAATCCATTCACCACAAACCATGTGCTCAATACAGAGAGTTATCTGGAGAATTTACGGTTGCCTTCCACCAGAGAAGGAACTCATTTCTTATTTTGTCTCCTCCCCATAAAATCCCCAAACCGCAGACTTTGATTGTACAACTTCATCTGGAGAAAGGCACCATAGTCAGAATCCACACTTCTCAAGGAGTCAGGAGCCTTTGCATATCTCCTGCCCAGGGGCATCATAGAACTTCTAGTACTTTAGCTAGGAAGACTGTCTCTCACATATCCAACTGGTTCCAACAAAGTAAGGGTGATCCTAACACCCTGGTCTACACAGTACTCGGTAACTCAGGGTATAGTGGATGTGAAGCATTGGGAATTCCAGTCCATAAGATCCTAGAGGCAAGGATGCCTCTCTCCTCAGACTAGGGCATTGTTATTCTCTGCATTCTTTACTTTCCCCCAACCATTCAGGGTACTGGTTGCTGCTGGAACCTTTGTAAACTGGGACTCTAGGATGTGCATGACTTCATCCAGTTTGTCCTCAATGACTCACAACTCTGTGTACACCAGGGTCTGAGTAGGAACTAAGGACTGTGCATGCTCAGGATTGTCCATGCACCCAACCTGCTCATACCTGCAGACCAAGATCTGGCACCACTCAGGATTCCAGGGCCCCCCACTATGCCGGCCAGGTTTCCTGCACTCCACTCATTCCAGTGCATCCCATAAAGAGCTACTGGGTTTTTTGTACCTTGCTTGGTTTATGGTATTGCTACCACTCATGGCTCTGACCTGGGGTCCTGCATCCTGCACTGCCCCCCAACCCTAGCCCAGAATATGGCTTAAAGCTCTGAGTTCCTTCCATAGAGTGTGGCCCAAGTGTAGCCCTGCTATTCCAGAGTCATAGCCATTGTCATAGATGAAGTCTATGGCTGCAGGTCTCTGAGCTTGATGCTATTACCAGGCTAACTTGCCCTCAGCAAGTACTGTTTTTGCAGCTCTAGATCTTGACTCTGTTGGTATGCTCAACCCACAGTACTAACAGTTCATGGCTCCAGGCCCTCACTTGGGAGACACATAGGAAACTGTGTGATGGGGATCCCAGAAACCCTATTGGGCACCAGGAGTGCCCTGATCTCTGTTAACTACTTTCATCAATAACAACAGTAGAAAAGAATAGGGAGGCCGGCGCTGTGGCTCACTAGGCTAATCATCCGCCTGCGGCGCCAGCAGCCCAGGTTTTAGTCCCTGTTGGGGCACCGGTTCTGTCCTGGTTGCTTCTCTTCTAGTCCAGATCTCTGCTGTGGCCCAAGGGCTTGGGCCCTGCACGCTCATGGGCGATCAGGAGGAAGCACCTGGCTTCTGGCTTCGGATCGGCGCAGCGCACTGGCCGTAGCAGGCATTTGGTGGGTGAACCAATGGAAGGAAGACCTATCTCTCTGTCTCTCTCTCTCACTGTCTAACTCTGCCTGTCAAAAAAAAAAAAAAAAAAAGAATAGGGAGAACACACTGCAGCATACATATGGAACAAAAGAAAGAGCAGCCTGTCTAACCAACACCCAAAATAAACTTAAGAAACAGCCTTCAATTCATGAAAAACATTCTTTACCAGTGATAGATTAAGAAGTGCAGGGTGGGAAGTGGGCTTGGGACCACGATGTGGCCTCTGCATTACAAAATAAAGTCCTGGATATCCAAAAAAAAAAAAAAAAAAAAGTGATAGAAACAGTATATCCCCAGAGGCACAAAAATCAATGTAGACACACAATAAGTGTGCAAAATCATTGCATTATAATGCCCTAAAGGAATATGATAATGTTTAGTATCAGACTGTAATGAAAAGGATATTGAAGTAATGCCTCTTAGAATCTTTAAAGGTTATCTAGAGACAGAAAACCATTCAGATGCACAGTTAAACGAAATTAGAAAATAAATGCATGATATAAATAAGAAATTAAGCAAAGAAAGACATCTTTGAAAAGAACTAAACACATAGTAGAAATGGAGAACACAGTAATTCAAACGAAAATATTGCTGAAAGTCTTAACAAACTGAATCAAGCAAAAGAAAGAATATCTGAACTTTACAAGTCTTTTGAAATCTGTCAGTTGTACAACAAAGAGGAGAAAAAAATAAAAGAATGAAACAACCTTTGTTATTTCTAGGATTTTATCAAACAAAACAATATTCAAGTTTTAGGATTCCTTGAAGAAATGGAAAAAAAACATGGTTTAGAGGATCTGTGAAATGAAATAAAAACTGGAAACTTCTCCAATTTGGAGAAAGATATGCACATCTAAATATAGAAAGCCCATAGAACCCCAAACATGCATGAACAGAAAAGAATCTCAACACAGCACATTACAGTCAAACTTTCAAAAGTGAAACACAAAAGGAATTCTAGAATGCTAAAATTTACAAAAGAAAAAGCACGAGGCCACTTTTAAAGGAAACCCTATTAGATAGACAGCAGCTTTTTTTTCCAACAAAAAACCAACAAATCAGAAGGGTTCGTAGATACATACTCTAAATTCTGAAAGAAAAAATATTAGCCAACCCAGAACACTTCAACAAGCAAAACTAACTTTCATAAATGAAGAATAAATATTTTCCAAGACCAGTAAAAATTGAAGGAATTCATCACCAGCAAAGGAAATGATATTGGCATATGAAAGAGATACATGCATTGCCATGTTTATTACATTTCTATTCACAGTAGCCAAGATATGAAGTCACCTAGATGCCCATTAATTAATGAATGGATAAATTAAATGTGGTATACATTCAAAGTGGAACACTTCTTGGCCATAAGCTAGAATAAAATCTTGATATATGCAACAAAATGGATGAAGTATAGATCATTATGTTAAGTGAAATAAGCTAAACCCCAAATACAAATACCACATATTCTCTCATATGTAGAACTTAAAATAGATAAATACATGTATCTGTATATATGGTTGTTAAGAATCTAAAATAGTGATTTTATTAGATTCTGCGAAATGTAGGGAGATGGAGGAGATCTGATAATGTACACTAAAATGCAGTGCCATGAAAGTAATGGCCTGTATTGTTTCACAGAGCAGTAGAATATCTATAGTCCATGTTAAAGGAAGTGGAAGAGCTAATGGCCTGATTTCCTGTATGATTATTTTATGCTGGTTTTACCTGTTAAAATATTTTACTATACCCCATAAACAGATATTTTATGTTAATCCAAAATTTAAAAAGTAAATTGAAAATATTAAATAAATTAGAATAAAAATATAACTAAGATAATTTAAAAAGTAAATAAATAACTCATAATTCACTATCTCAAGAAAATCATTGTCAGTGCTTTTAAAAGCATTCATCATTTTCCACTGTGTGTATGTGTGTGTACACGCACACACATGTAATGAGAGGAAGCTTTTATTATGGGCAGCACATTATGGGCAACACAATTAATGTGTAAGATAATTTATACAAAAAATAAATTGTACTATGCAAACATTTTAAATATTTTTAAAAAACTAATACTAATTTTATAGTAAATTTTCCTTTTTTAATTTCACTTAATTACTTGGATATATCATGAGTTATTTAACCATTCACTACCTTATTTTTAAATTTTTAATTTTTTTAAACATGTATTTATGTATTTGAAAGCCAAAGTTACAAAGAGGAGAGGAGAGAGAGAGAGATAACTTCCACCTATTGGTTCTCTCCCCTAATGTCTGCATTGGCCAGAATGAAACCAGGAACCAGAAGCTTCATCTGTGTCTCCTACAGGGTGCAGAAGCACAAGTACTTGGACTACCTTCTGCTTCTTTTCCAGGAATATCATCAAGGAGCTGGATCAGAAGTAGAGCAACCAGGATGTAAACCAACATCCATATAGGATGTCAGTGTCACAGGCCATGACTTAACCTACTACACCACAATACCAGCCCCTTAAATTTATTTTAGAGTAAGAGAGAAAGGGTTCCCATCCTTTGATTCATTTCCCAAATGCCCCAAATGACCTCAGAAATGGCTGAGGGCCAAACATAGGAGCTGGGAATTCAATGCGGGTCTCCTAATGAGTTGCAGGACACAATCATTCAAGTCGTCACTGCTGCCTAACATCTGCACTAGCAGGAAGGTGCAGTCAGAAGCTAGAGCACTCTGATATGGGAAATGGGTATCTTAACTGCTAGGCCAAATGTACGCCTTCATTCATTATTATTAAAATGTAAATGCTTTACACCTTTTCCTTATTAGAAACAAGGCCATAGTCTATAGCCTACTAATAATTTAGAATAAATTTCCAGAATTGGAACTAAAGGATCAGTATGTCCTATAAAATTTGTTAGACATTTCTGAATTATATAAACTTCAAAATAAATAAATAAAATCAGTATTAGAGTTGTACATTTGTTCTTAGATGTCATCCTAGAAATCTTTTCATGGGTAACTGTGCTCTCTTATGTTTGGATCTATCTATTGGTGATTTTGTGTTGATAAAATATCCAACATGTTGAAGTGAAATGGACACTATGAGAAACAGTGACTTGATCCGCCCCTATCTGACTGTCAATGAACAACTTAATACTTTATCAATTTTAGTATTTTTTTTTTGTTCTAGCACTATTGGTTGAACTCTGTAATTAACGCACAATTATTCTTAGGTGTTTAAATTTTAACTGAAAGGTGATCCTGTTAAATATAAGAGCGGGAATAAGAGAGGGAAGAGATGTACAATTTGGGACATACTCAATCGGACTTGCCCCAAATGGTGGAGTTAGAAACATGCCAGGGGATTCCAATACAATCCCATCAAGGTGGCATGTATCAATGCCATCTCACTAGTCCAAGTGATCAACTTCAGTTCACAATTGATCACACTGATAGGTCTAAGAGTCAAAGGGATCACATAAACAAGACTAGTGTCTGCTAATACTAACTGATAGAATCCAAAAGGGAGAGAATGATCCAACATGGGACACGGGATACGCAGTAGACTCATAGAATGGCAGATGTCCTAAATAGCACTCTGGCCTCAGAATCAGCCCTTAAGGCATTCGGATATGGCTGAAGAGCCCATGAGAGTATTTTAGGCAGGGAAAGCCAAGACACTCTGGAAAAAAAAAAAAAAAAAGACCTAAATGAAAGATCTCTGCGAATGAGATCCCAGTGGAAAGAATGGGGCCATCAAAGAAGAAGGTACCTTTCTCTGAAGGGAGGAGAGAACTTCCACTTTGACTATGACCCTGTCGGAATAAGATCGAAGTTGGAAAACCCAAAAGGCTTCCATAGCCTTGGCAGCTCATGACAAGAGCCTAGGGAGATTACTGACATCATAAACAAGAGTGTCAAATTGTTAAGTCAACAACAGGAGTCACTGTGTATTTACTTCTCATGTGGGATCTGTCCTTAATGTGTTGTCCAATGTGAAGTAATGCTATAACTAGTACTGAAACAGTATTTTTACACTTTGTGTTTCTGTGTGGGTGCAAACTGATGAAATCTTTACTTAATATATACTGAATCAATCTTCTGTATATAAAGTTAATTGAAAATGAATCTTGATGTGAATGTTATGGGAGAGGGAGCGGGAGATGGGAGGGGTGCAAGTGGGAGGGAAATTATGGGGGGAAGCCAATGTAATCCATAAACTGTACTTTGGAAATTTATATTTACTAAATAAAAAAAAGAAAAAAAAATCCATTGTTCAAATATCTGAATTTCTGATCCAGCCCCCTACCTTTTACTGAAATAATTTGTGTTAACATATTTAATAAGCATAAATGTGTAACCTCTTTGGCGTACAACTTCATACTGGAAAATATTCTTAATATTTTTGCTTACATTGATAATTCTTTGCTTGAATCTTTTATACTGCTTTGGATACAAAACAAAGTTGATTTATTGGAGCCGACACCGTGGCATGGCAGGTTAAGCCTCTGCCTGTGGCACCGGAATCCCATGTGGGCACCGGTTCATGTCCCAGGTTCTCCTCCTCCAATCCAGCTCTCTGCTCATGTGTCTGGGAAAGCAGTGGCACATGACTCAAGTGCTTGGGCCACTGCACATGCATGGTAGACCCAGAAGAAGCTCCTGGCTCCTGGCTTCGGATCGGCCCAGCTCTGACGGGTGCAACCATTTGGAGCATAAACCAGAAGATAGAAGACCTCTCTCTCTGTGTCTCCCTCTCTCTTTCTATAACTATGCCTCTTGAATAAATAAAGAAATATTTTAAAAAGTCTAATTTATTGTCTCAAGTGTAAATATATCTAATGGGAGTTTGGTTTCCCCAATTTTCCTTCTTCTCCTTCTTTTTGCTTTGGTTTATGACTTTCATATGACATGATTTGAAAATCCTGCCACAGCATACTTATTTTCTCCTTTCCTGATTTTTTGACTGTAGCACCTAGACATAAAAGTGATATCTAGGAAGCATCTTAGCAATTAGGAATAAAATTAAGCTCCTCATAGTTGACAGTTGTTCCTTACACAGCATACATTTGTAATCCATTCATTGGTAATTACCAAACAAATTATGTCAACTAAAAGTCTCCATTTAGCATGATTTTTTCAATTTGAATATTTTTGTGAATTTTTACCCCCTCCCAAACACATACACTTACATTTTTTTGAGGTATAGATTAGAAAGGCATGGAACAGAGATATGGAAGTGGTAGTTCAGTGAGGGTACTGTAGTTTAAAAAATATTAATTTGGGGACTATTTAATGAGGCATAAAACCACCTTTCCTTAAGCTGTTTGTATAATTCAGAGAATAGAATATGCTACATATGCAGATATTTTAAATAATTATTGATGAATAAATAGACTCACTAATTATAGGATTTTTAAAATAGCAACAAATAATATATGTAGAATGAAGATTTTGCCTATAAATACACCTTGACAATTTTCTCCATGTAGAAAATCCCTGATTGACTATATTTCATGCTACCTTATTTCCATCCTGAGATTTGAAATTTTTCCATCTCATTTATTCACTCAATAAATATTTACCACAGTAAGCCAACTTTGTGACAAGCAGTTTTCTAGGTCTTGGGAATAAATCAGTCAACAACTCAATCTTTCCATGTCCATGGAGCTTTCACCCTAGTAAGGAGAACCAGGCAATAACAAAGAATTGAAATCTATAGTGTGTTGTGTGGTGGTAATAATTATGGAGAGAAATTAAGCAGAAAGAACATTCAAGAATGCAAAGTGCAGGTTGTGATTACCAGGTTATTACTACCAAAGTATAATTTGTGCACAAACATGATGGAAGGATGAAGAAGATGAGTTGTACAGATATCCAGCTAATAAGGATCTGAGACCAGGAAACAGGCAATGCAGAATCCATGAGTTAGCTGGTCTGATTTGGAAGAGAATGGAGTTTGAGTCATGTGGTGAGAGAGCAAAGAAAGGGCCAGAGTGTGCAAATACGTTCTTGTAAAGTCTTTGGCTTTTGTTTCATCAGAATGAAAAGCTATGAATGTAGGAAGATGGCAATAAGGGTCTCATATTTTTAAAGGATGAACTCTAGTGGATTAAGAGTAGAAATTCACATAGTGACAAAGCCTAGTGTATTTTTGCAGCATTTCTATGTTTGGAATTTAGCCATCTTGCCAACTACTGCTATATGTTGCTACTTCCATACAGTGACATAAAATCATTTTGCTCTATTGCCTTTCATAGTGTCCTGTGGTTATCTTTTATATTACAACTGATAAAAAGCATGATCCCCTTGAGGAAAGTTAAATGACAAAGGTGAGTGGCAAGGTGAGTACAGACGGACCCTTTCTATATTTTACAGCTTTAATTAAGTCCTACAGTGGCCTTCTGTAATGCATATATACCATTAAACCTGTTTTGCAGAGGGTGAAAATGAGGCAATTTCCAATCAAAAAGTTACAAGATCAGAATCACTTTTCACCACACAAAAAATATTTGCTCATTCTTTTTCACTGATGGAAAACTCAGTTTTTCTCAGCATCATTTATGTCTCTATTTTCTTGATGCTCTGATTTGGGCTTTTAGTTTTTCTCCTCCAGGAGAGAGTTAAGACATAGAACCATGTGAGATGCTGAATTAAGCTCTGAAGTTCATTCTTGGTAGGTGAACTGTTGGAGATTAATTGTTTACTTATGCTTCGCTGCTGAGAACTCAGGATGTTTTAGATTTGCTGGTTTCATTAAATCTGGTGAGGAAAAGTGTCTGGAACATTGGACTATTATTCATGCAACTGAAAGGATGAGTCAGGATGTGAAGAAACAATGTTAGTTACAAATCCCAGAGATTATAAGCTGTTTTCATTATGAGAGGCAGTTTAAATGACAAACAATATTTTTAAATCACTGAACGTTATTTCAACATTTTTATTCAGTTTGTGAACAATATTTTCAGTGTGTCATTAATATTGAGATCTGTGTTTCATATATGGTATATGAGAAGAATGTAACATAAGGTCATAATTAACAGCAAAGGTAAGTCAGGTATTGGTACAACTTTTTAAGGAACATTTTGGGATGCCTGTAATCCCATTTCAGCGTGCCTTGTGTCAAGTCCTTGTTCTACACCAGACTCCACAGTTTACTGCTGTTGGCACATCCTGGGATGCAACAGGTGATCGCTGAAAGTGTTGGGTCCCTTCCACCCATGTGGGAGATCCAAATTTGGTTATCAACTCCTGTATTTGGCATGGACCCAGCCAAGCTGTTGTGAACACATGGAGAAACCAGGGCTTGGGTGAGCTCACTTGCTCTCTCTCTCTCTCCCTTTCAAATAAAAAGGAAGGAAGGGAGGAAGGGAGGAAGGGAGGAAGGGAGAAAGGGAGGAAGGGAGGAAGGGAGGAAGGGAGGAAGGAAGAAAGGAAGAAAGGAAGGAAGGAAGAGAGGGAGGGTGGGAGGGAGAGAGGGAGGGAGGCAGGGAGAAGAAAATTGTTTTAAACATTTTGGGAGTCTTCAACAAACAGAACAAAAGTACAAAAGTCACATAATCTTTTTAAATGTAGCCTCGGTCTGGTGCTGTGGTGTAGTGGGTAAAGCCATTGCCTCAGTGCCTACATCCCATATGGGCACTGGTTTGAGACCTGGCTGCTCCACTTCCAATCCAGCTCTCTGCTGTGGCCTGGAAAAGAAGTAGAAGATGGCCCAAGTTCTTTGGCTCCTACACCTGCATGGGAGATCCATAAGGAACTCCTGGCTCCTGGCTTCAGATCAGCCCAGCTTTGACCATTACAGCCATTTGGGGAACCAGTGGATGGAAAACCCCTCTTTCTCTCTCTCTGCCTCTGCCTCTCCATGACTCCGCCTTTCAAATAATAAATAAATAAATCTTTTAAAAATATGTAGCTTCTATCATTCTCTTGTAAACACTATTAAAGCTCTTTGTGATATCATTTTTGATCTATAATTATAGTATCACCTACTTCAATTTTGCATGGGGTATTACATGGGGTAATATACATATGTAGCACGAACATAAGAGTTCAATAAATGTTATATGATTGATATTATTGTTATCATCTTCAGATAAAGTGTCTAATGCCTCAAGGAGTTTATATAATCTTTCTTAAATTTAAAAACTAAAGACTTTCAAATCAAGATTGGCATATTTGTTAATACTGTTAGATTTATATATGTTCAAAGTCTGAGGAGATGAATAATGTGCAGTGAGCAGAGAATAACATAAAAACTTTTATTTTGAGTCAGGTCTTAAAGAAAGGTTTGTATTAGAACTGGTAAACAAATGTAGTTCAGAAAAATTAACCATTTAGAGGGTGAAGAAACAAGTGCAAAATTAGAAAAGTTGCAGTGAGTCTGCGGATTTCATAGAAGAGGCAGAAAATAAGCTCCTGTGTTAGGACATGATGAGACAAAGTAACACCAAAGACTACATGAGTTACCATGAACAAATTAAGATGCCATTGCATACCTTTGAGGAGAACTCAGATGATGGATAAGGTACTGATGGGATACTATGGCAGCAGAGTACTGAGGATAAGAGTAATTGGAGTATGCGTGAGCAACTCTGGGGTTGATTCTATAAGAGTATTCAGGAATGAAGAACCAACACTACAATGAAGGCAGAGGGACTCAAGATGCTAATTCTTCAACAAACATACTATACAAATCATAAATATAGATATCGAAGGGAGAGACCAATGAAGACTGGGATGGGTGAGGGCCATTCCAAAATTTGGAATAAAGAGAGTTTAGAAAATGTTTAGCTAAATCTGGGAAAAATATGAAGAGTTACTGGAAGAAGGGGAGGAGACAATCGTTTCATTTAATTGAAATGGAAATGTTAAATTCACTTTGATATTGGATATTCAGGGGGAAAACATTATCAATTAGATTTTAATTCAGAAAAAGTAAGATAGATGGGAAACGTAATGACAAAGTTATTGAATTCCTAGCATTAATTAAACCAACATTGTTTCAATATGTTTCAGGTATGGGGCTGCCGCCGAGGCTCACTTGGTCGGTCTTTCACCTGCAGCGCCGGCATCCCACATGAGCACAGGGTTCTAGTCCCGGTTGCTCCTCTTCCAGTCTAGCTCTCTGCTGTGATCTGGGAGGGCAGTGGAGGGTGGCCCAAGTGCTTGGGCCCTGCACCCACATGGGAGACCAGGAGAAGCACCTGGCTCCTTGCTTCAGTTGGTACAGCGCTGGCCATGGCAGCCATTTGGGGAGTGAACTCTATCTCTCTCCGTCTATAACTCTACCTGTCAAATAAAATTAAAAAAATAAAATAAAATAAAATAAAAAAATATGTTTCAGATAGTTGTTGCGATTATAACATGCAGATGTGTGTGGAAAACCCATAATTACAATTTATGGACATAGGACAAATGTTTTACACTATCATATTAAAGAATCCAAAAAAATGTACTTTGTAAATAAAATCCTCTGGACTTTCCAATTTTATTCTTTATTGACCTAATATGTGTAAATTGCATCACCTTCAAATGCCTTTTAGCATCAAATTTCTCTGTTCAGTGTTGACTTCTGTGATTTAGACCTTTACATGTCACTTAAATACCCAGATTAAGATGTGATTCTTGAAGCATTTCTTGAAGTTTACCCAACCTGATTTCTCTTGATCCTTGCTTGTGTTTCTTGTATAATGATTGAAACCATCAAATTATAAATCTGATGTTTCCTTTTTCTCTCACTTCAGCTCCAACTCATCATCTATTCCAAATGGTGTTAATAATTCCATACATGATCTTGTATCTCTTGCTGCTCTCTTATATTTTCTTAACTGATCTCACTCATTTCCCTACTAACTCTTTCCCCTCTAATCTATTTTTCACTTAGCAATTCAGGTCAATCTTCATATAATACAAAAGAAAATAAAGAAAAATCTTTGCTGGAAACTCTTCAATAATTTGCCCGTCCTACTTACTGTTATTTGACTACCTTTCTTGTGCTCAGCTCCAGAGAATAAAATTTAAAAAGCACAAGATTACTAAATATTTCAAGTATTTTCCTAACAATGAACTCAAGATCTAGCACTTATTAAATATTCAATAAATATGTATGAAATAATAAGTATGAAAAATACTCTAGCTGTAATGATCAAGTAAAAGAAATAAAGCATATATTGAAATCAGCTTAATTGGGAAAAAAAGCACTAGAATTCTTAAAGCATCAGTTGGAATTGAATCAATGATACTTGTAATAAATGGAAGAAAAGTATTTTAAAAAATATTTTAGGAGTAAGAGTTTGTAGTACAGGTTAAGGCACTTCTTGGGATACACACATTTCATATAGGAGTGGCAGGTTTGAAGTGTTGATTCTACTCCTAATTCCCCTTTCCTGCTAGTGCATACCCTGAAAGGCAGCAGAGGTGTCAAGTAGTTGAGTTCTTGCCACTAACACGAGTACCTGGATTGAGTTCCAGGCTCCTGGCTTCAGTCTGGATCATCCCTGGCTATTGTGGTCATTTAGGGAGAGAACCAGTGGATGGAGCTCTCTTTCTTTCTATGTCTCTTTGCTTTTCAAATGATGTTTATATTTACGCATTTGCTTCAAAGGCAGAGTGACAGGGGCAGAGAGGGAGGGACAAGGACAGATTTTCCATCCACTAATTCACTCCCCAAAATGCCCACAAAAGCAAAGGCTGGGACAAGTCAAATAGAAAAGCCTGGAATTTCACTCAGTTCTCCCCTGAGACCCGAGCCTCATCTGCTGTCACCGTGTTTCATTAGCAGAGAATTGGATCATATGTGGAAGCAGGATTCTGAGTCAAGATAAATGCATCCGAGGCAGTGGCAGAATCCAGTTGCCAGAATGCCTGCCCTCCAAATAAATTGTTTTAAAAGTCAACTTTAAAAATGAATATAGTACACAAGTTTTTTTAACAAAAAGTTTTTTATAATGTGCATAATCTTTTTTGTTTAGTTAGAAACAACTGTTCATTCCTATCTTAAAAATCTAAATAGAAACAACTAGTTAGAACTAAAGAAATCTAGTCAGAGAACTGACATGGGAAACTATAGCATCACAATGATTATTTCATTATATTCATTGGTTGTTATCTCCACAGAGCATTGAAGTAATAGAATTTCTTTTTTTCTGAAAACTCAGGTGCTTCAAAACAAAGGTGTGGGTGAGTGAAGCAGATTTGGTACTTTACACTGATTGGATTAAGCAGTTATGTCCCTCTGGCTCTTGATCTTGCTCTTTACAATTTCTCTTAAAATGGTTATATCTGCTCTGGGAAGGCAATGCCAATAATGAGGTTTACTAGATGTATATATTTAAAGTTAATAGTCCTTGAGTGGGGTCTTGAGGGTCCTTGAATGAGGAAAGGACGTGAGATTTTACAGTATAGACTTCCATAAAATTACTTTCGGCTATTCAGATACATCTTGTACCTTCTTTTTATTTCAGAATGAATTTGAGGATAGTTTTCACACAGTGTTATTAGAAATATATTCACAAGTCTCTTTTTTATTGTCACAATATACAACTTGTGAAAATCTCCAAACTTCTAAATAATTTCTAATGCATGTGAAAAATATGAAATATTTTTATATTTACTATTTTACTATTCAGTAATTAGGTTCAATTTTACTATTTAGTAGTATTGTATATGCAGACATCTAAACTTTTAAAAGTTTCAAACATTCCTTGAGTTATTTACAATTTTACTAAAACTTATCTTAATCCCATTTTAAGAATAAGTGGATGCTCACTTCACAAATTCTGATTTTATAAATTCAGTGGTGAAACTTCAAATCCCAGTCAGTGAGACTGCCAGTAAACATTAACTTTGACTTCTCAGCCCCATCCCACACAAGAATGTGGCTATAGTCTGTGCAGTACTTTTAGTATTAATTGATTATCTGAAGGTGTCTCTGGCATTACACTGTCAAGATATCTCAATGTAAATCATGCTCTATATATGGTTCTTACTTCTGTACCTGGGCCATCCTTAGCCAGGGAGTGATAGATATTTCTAGTACTTACACACATTTTGGAGATAACAGGCAGACTTCTTTTGCGTCATTTTTGTACTCGGGGTAATTCTGGAAGGCTGGAATAATGTTATGTCTGTGTGCCGGAGGGCATACAGCTACTCTTGTATCATCTCTCCACAGAGCACTTTTTACTCCTTCTTCTCTTCTTTCCTCATTGGCTAGGAAGTATTTATTCATAATGAGATTTGCGATATGGTGGCAAGACTAACATCCTCTCTAAGTTATTATATTTTTTATCCTCTAGGTTTCAGTAACAGCTTACAGAAGAAAAGTTGCAGACAAATCAAGTGTATCTGTGCTTCCTGCTGAACAACAAACTTTCCCTTTGGCAAGAAAACAGAGTCCACTTCTGATTATTTTCTTATAACTAATAGGAAAAGGGGTCCTCATAGAAAAAAAATATATATATATGTATGTCATGAAGGTCACAGGTTGGGAGAGGGAGAGTAAAATGATTTGATACTCAGGCATGTTTGAGTTAGTGTGTCAAAATCAATCAAGTTTTAATGTGTTTTTATATCACACAAGTATTATGTTCTTCCTAGTTCAACAAAATCATCCAAGTCCATATTTTCTTGAACCTAATTGCTTCATCTATGTATTGTACATTTTTGCATTTGTTTTCTTATGGGTATTTGAGTTTAAAACATTATGTCATGATATAAATATCATTAGAGGAAATAATATGCAAAGAACTCAGCATGGCCAAGAATTATGATGATCATGTTTAGCTTCATTATTCATTTAGAAGCAGAATCTTTAAATCAGTGACTCTCAGGGAGTTTTATCCCACCAAGGGACATATTGGAGTCTCCAGAGTTCTTGTTGGAAAGACTTGATATAATAAACCATCACTGTGCTTAAAGGAAATACCTTAACCTAAAAATATTATCTTTCATTTCCTCAAACTTCTCTTACGAGTAATTCACAGGCCCCAAAAGTAATGACCAGGAATTTTGTCTACTTATCTGTCTATCCATCCATCCATCCATCCATCCATCCATGTGTTCCATGTGTGTATCTTTGTGTATGTATCTATTTTCATATATGAATTAACTTCACAAAGCTTACAGAAAATGGAATTAAAAGATAGATGGAACAGGTGTATAACTTAGTGATTAAGACACCTGCTAAGCTGCCTGTGACGAAGAGTGCACTTGCTGTCTCTCTCACTCTGTCTCCTCTCCCCCACCCTGTATCTCTCTTTGCCTCTCAAATACATTGTGGTGTTGAAAAACAACTCTGACACCCATGAATAATTTTTTCATAAGAAAGACTTTGCATGAAATTTTTGAAAATCTTTTAAAAATAACTTTCATGTCTGTGTGCATTTTTGTGTATATTTGTTTATCTGTGGACATATGCATCCAAATGGATAATATTAGCTCATATTATGTAGTTTATAGTTCTAATAGGTAGAAGGTTTCTGAACAATAGCCTTATGTTAAGATGATTGTGTAAGATTACAGGAACTTAATGTGTGTTCTCATTGTGTTGGAAAGAATGACACAAGCAAAAATTCCAGACTTAGATGTAACTAACTCTCACATTTCAGTATCAACTCACCTACTGAAACTAAAGAGGGAATTTACCAAATACTGTAATTTACTTATTAGTGACAGAGTCAATTAGGCCTCTGACTGAAATTCAGATTAGTAGACTCAATCTAGACTAAGTTCCCTATCATAGGGACTTTGTTTTTTCCCCCACAGGCAGAGTGGACAGTGAGAGAGAGAGACAGAGAGAAAGGTCTTCTTTTTTCCATTGGTTCACACTTCAGTGGCCGCAGCGTCCGGCGCGTTGCAGCCGGTGCACCACACTAATCCAAAGGCAGGAGCCAGGTGCTTCTCCTGGTCTCCCATGCAGGTGCAGGGCCTAAGCTCTTGGGCCATCCTCCACTGCACTCCTGGGCCACAGCAGAGAGCTGTACTGGAAGAGGCGCAACCAGGACAGAATCCAGAGCCCCGACTGAGACTAGAACCCGGTGTGCCGGCGCCGCAGGCGGAGGATTAGCCTATTGAGCCACGACGCCGGCCAAGGATAGGGATTTTTAAATTCATTTTCTAATGTGTCCCTGGTACCAAAAATGGGGTCTTGAATTAACCATGAATTTGATAGTAATAAACACTTGTTAAATAACATTTTGTTTGGGATTATGGAATACTGTGGGGATGTATGTAAGGATGAAGAAGTACAGAAATGTAGTGTATCTTTACTCACATATGTGCCTGTGTCATTGAAAGGGTGAAAAGAATACAAAGCTGATCTAAAATTTTTGTTTTAATTATAAATGTAAAATGTGATATAGTTTTTCTCCTGTAAAATTTGAAACATGATTTTGTGTATAAATTTGACTCCTGTTCTTAAGAATAATAGATGTCAAACACTTTGGCTAAATTATTTTCAGCCATTCTCAGTGCATTTAGTGTGTTCAGATTTGATGTGCAGATAGATAACACACCACATATTTAGGGATTTTGAAGGATACTTTTACATTAAACACTTCATAGTATTCATATGTCCTCCATCCTCCTTTGACCATAATATGGCCTAGAGATCTAGTAGTGATGATACTCTCAGGGACATACCGCATTCCACCGGCTATGCACGTGCCACTGTTTGTGTAGTCCTTAGCTAGTAAACATGCATATTGATATCATCTTCTTTGATATGACGTTGTAACCAGTTATAGGAATGAATCAACTTTTATGGAACTTCTTGTACATTTTTTAGGAAAAGTTGCAGAAATCATAATTATTATCTTAGGGTGTACACACTGTAGTTCTTAAGATTATTTATTTGAAAGGCAGAACTAGAGAGAGAGATCTGTTAGTTGTTTTAGGATCAGGCTGAAGCCAGATGTCAGGAACTCCATCCAGGTCTCCCAGCTTGGTGGCAGGGATCCAATTACTTGGATCGTCTTCCATTGACTGCCCATACACAGTAGCAGAAATTTGGAAGAGCAATAGATGAGACTGGTATTGCCAGCTGCAGTTTAACCCATTGTGTCACAAAGCCGCCACATGATGATTTACCTTCTGTTATGTTTTTCAAAAATATTTTCACAATGTTTTTGATTTGTTTAATTTTGCATTTATTTATGATTAATAAATTTTTTAAACTTTTTTTTTATTTGACAGGTAGAGTTATAGACAGTGAGAGAGAGAGAGAGAGAGAGAGAGAGAGAGAGAGAGAAAGGTCTTCCTTCCATTGGTTCACTCTCCAAATGGCCGCCATGGCCGGCGCCACACCAATCTGAAGCCAGGAGCCAGGTGCTTCCTCATGGTCTCCCATGGGGGTGCAGGGGTCCAAGCACTTGGGCCATCCTCTACTGCCCTCCTGGGCCACAGCATAGAGCTGGACTGGAAGAGCAGCAGCCAGTAGCAGAACCTGGCACCCATATGGGATGCTGGTGCCACAGGCAGAGGATTAACCAAGTGAGCCACAGCGCTGGCCCCATTAAAGTTTTAATTTGGGGCCTATGCAGTGGCTCACTAGTCTAATCCTCTGCCTTGCGGTGCTGGCACACCGGGTTCTAGTCCTGGTCGGGGCGCCAGATTCTGTCCCTGTTGCCCCTCTTCCAGGCCAGCTCTCTGCTGTGGCCAGGGAGTGTAGTGGAGGATGGCCCAAGTCCTTGGGCCCTGCACCCCATGGGAGACCAGAAGTACCTGGCTCCTGCCATGGGATCAGCGCGGTGCGCCAGCCGCAGCACACTGGCCACGGCGGCCACTGGAGGGAGAACCAACGGCAAAGGAAGACCTTTCTCTGTCTCTCTCTCACACTGTCCACTCTGCCTGTTAAAAAATATATATATATATTTATATATATAAATATAAAATATATATAAAATATAAAATATATGTTTATATAAATATATAATGTAAAATATAAATATATAAATAAATAAATAAATATATATTTTTTTAATTTGGGACCCGTGCTGCGGTGTAGTGGATGAAGCTGCCACCTGCAGTGCCAGCATCCCATGTGGGCACCAGTTTGAGACCTGGTTGCTCCACTTCCGATCCAGCTCTCTACTATGGCCTGAGAAATCAGTGGAGAATGGACCACGTCCTTGGGCCGCTGCATCCACATGGGAAGACCTGGAGGAAGCTCCTGGCTCCTGGTTTCGGTTCGGCACAGTTCTGGCGACTGCGTCCAGTTGGGGAGTGAACCAGCGAATGGAAGGCCTCTCTCTCTCTCTCTGCTTCTCCTTCTCTCCCTCTCTGTTTAACTCTGAGTTTCAAGTAAATAAATAAAATCTTTTAAAAAATTAAAATTTTACCTTAAAGTTTATGCAAATTTTCTTTTTCTATTCCTTGTGAAAGATGAGCTCTCTTACTCCAAAATTTAAAACATAGCTTCTACATGTTGAGTCATCTATAGCTACACACATGCACATGCATAAATACTTAAGAATACAATTCTAAAAAGGAGTGGGTGCTAGACCTATTGTTTAAGATGTGGGTTAGAACTGCAGCTTTCCTATCAAAGTGAGTGAGTTACTTCTGTCTCAGGCTGCTGACTACAGCTTCCTGTGCTTCCTTTTAATGTAGAACCTGGCAGAGAGCAGTGCTGACCCAAGAAAGTAAATTCCTGTTATGTAGGAGACCTGGAATGACTTCCAAACTCCTGTTTCTAGGGTTTCTTCCCACTCATTACAGGTGTTTGGAAGTGAACCAGTAGATAGGAGATTCTCTCTGTCTCTGACTCTTTCTTTTTGATTCTCAAATAAATAAATAAATATCTAGAGAAATATTTTGGTTATTTTTTATTAAATCTTCCTAATTAGCCTTATTGATTTGATATTTTAATCATTATATTTGTGCCTATGATTTTAAGTGTGAATAGATTTATTTTTAATTTCTGATATTGTTCAAAATTAGTTTGTATACTGAGTACATACCAGCCCTAAGCTCACCTCCATTAATTCTCAATAACAAATTATATAACATGGAATTTATCTTCCCAATGGTGGTTTGGTGAAATTTGTTTCTGGCTTTTATTTGTTTAATTTGTGGCTGTGGAAAAGACAATATTTAAAAATAAATTTGAATCTTTAAATATTTTTATCTGTTAAATTTTCTATTTATCTTGGAGATTTTAAAATTTATAAATTTTCTAAGTTTTTATAGTTGTTGTATAACTCATTTAAACAACTGAATTATGGATTTTAAGTTAATAGTGAATCTAATGTTAGGTTCCTTTTTAAAAAATCATAATACTCTACACCCCAGTTTATTCTTGAAAATAAGCCAAATTTCTGCAAGTTTACCTTGTAAAACATTTCAATAAATCAGATTTTGGTTTTGTTTATTTTAGCTAGAATTCTATTTTCATTATGCTAGATATTTCGCAATAAAGAACATTTATAGTAGTCATAGAGTAAAATTGGTATGAATGTAAATGTCAGTATCTTATAATTTACTTTGTTCTGTATAGTTAGAAGTATATTCCTAGTTCAGTACTCCTATCTTTAAAAAGTATAGCAAATGTTAATTTTTTACTACTATTATAATTACTTACTATATTTCTTTTTTATTAAATGTGATATCTTTTAGGCAATAATTAAATATTTCTGTGGCAAGTTCTTAAGCCAGTATCTGAAAGTAGTAAATTTTAAATATGTTTCTTGAATTAGCTGAATGACTAGTCTTAATAATTTGTGTAAGTATTACTCAAAAATATCCTTTCTTTGAAACTTGCAACAAATTTGTTTGTATCCCCATCTCCCATATGTTGGATAGTCCAAAGTCTATTTCCTTATAACCATGAAATACCAGGAGCTTATGCATTATGCCTTAGCAAGGTCAGTTATGCCTCTGGAATTTTTATTTTTTTAATTTTGATAGATACATACTATTGTACATATTTATAGGTTACTGTACATTTTAATACATGTATATACAGTGTTATGCCTAACCACAGTAAATATTTTACCCTTTCAAGCATTTTACATTTCTGTATAGAGAAAGCATCCAAAATCCTATCCTCTAGCTTTTTTCTAACTGAGAAATACCTAATACATGAAAGTTATTCATAGTCACCCTACTGTGCAATAGAATCCCAGGACACTTTACTGCTAACTGTAACCTAGTTCTCATCCTTTCTCCATCCTTCCCACCCCACCTCCTTCCCTGGTATCTCATCATTATATTTTTAATATCTATGAGATAGTCTAGTTTTTAGACTCCATATACAAGTGAGATCATAAGGTATTTGCTTTTGTGCTTGGTTTATTTCACTTAGCATAAATTAACTCCAATGCTATTTATGTTGTTGGCAAATGAAAAAGTTTCACCCTTTCTTTGACTGATTTTCCTAGTGGATATCCATAGTGTCATGGTCATCACATTCAGCTGACAACTCTGGAATGTTTACTGATGAAACGTTCTTATCCATTTTTTAATTCTGCTATTATTTCAGGCATAAGGCCAACAAACCCAGGTTTTGCAGTGCTTTTTTCATGATCTTCCATTCCCTACTCTACATTTTCACACAATTAATTTATATTTGTTGTAAATTTTATTGAAAATTTGGGAGTAATACAAGGATTTCACAGGCACCAATATCAACAACTTGAAATAAACATCAAACAAAAATAGCAAAACACAACCCATATGACATGTAGCAAGTGTCAGTCTAAGTGATTCATATATTTCAGCACATTTGATTCTCATATCAAACCCAAAAGGCAGACACTATAAT
The DNA here is from genome assembly GCF_051225735.1 of Oryctolagus cuniculus. Taxonomy (NCBI): domain Eukaryota; kingdom Metazoa; phylum Chordata; class Mammalia; order Lagomorpha; family Leporidae; genus Oryctolagus; species Oryctolagus cuniculus. Next base: position 59,354,636 of record NC_142870.1, read on the forward strand.
GAGTCATTTTATTGATGTGAAGGAATTGCACACACAAAATTAGAGCACAGGCCACATAGTTAACAATTGTGACCCTGGGTTATGAAATTTGATTTTTATCAAAAGCTTTCTACATGTGCCCTTGGATTTCATCACAAGTTGGAGTTTTTCACAGGTTGATGCTTTCCAAAGTGAAAATCCTCTGCTAAGGGCTGCTCTCAACTCTAATATTCTTTATCCATCTCTCTACTGTCTTCACTCTGCAATCCCATAAACAACTGTTGATTAATTAATATAGAGTATTTACCTATTTCTTTGATTTTCTATAATCTTCCATTCATCAGAGATCCAATGTACTCTCAATGGGAAAAATAGTATTTATTTTCCATACAAAATTGGTCCACTGTCTATAATAAATTCTGGTATTTGCTATTATTTGCAATAATATATTTTACTTTTATCTATAAAATGTAGATATTAATCAAATTATTAAGAAGCTAACATATTGCTTTCCATTGGCAATTTTAATACATATGCAAGGCATTAAAATTGGCCAAGTAATATGCAGGCCATTCACTTAATGAATGTGAAGATTCTTCCATTTCAGCTATATTCCCTTACAGTTCTAATTCACAAATTCTAAAACATGTATAGCATGTTTAATTTAAGTGGGAATTAAGGAATTCAAATTTATGATAACAACACAAATCTGTAGTTATTTACCTGTGTGGAAGAAATTTTCAATGTCATATCTGAAAATAGACCCTTAAAGATACATTTCATGATAAGTGATAATAATTAAGATTTTAAATAGAAGCAAAAAAGGAAACAATATGTTATACCAAGACATTTTAGAGTAAAGAACACTAATGTGATTGTTTCTGGATGCTAAGTAGAAAGTGCCTTCATTTGATTAATAAATGAAAATTTAAAAAAAATATGAGAAACCCCACCAAAATATGAAACTAAAAAAATCCAAGAATACATATATAAATGTATATACTTAACATTTTGCATTTATATATTTTGATGTGCACTCCACACAAATGTTGGTATTATCTTCAAAATTACCATGAAATTAATACTAACTATAAACTCTCCTACATAATTTAACTTTCAATTCCTCCAAGCCATCAAGTAAATAAATTAGAGTGTATCTTAATATGGAATTTCTTTATGTTAATAATATATAAATTTATATAAGAAACAGATATGGACCTATAACTTACATGATATAACAATAGAGGTTCTAGTCATAATTGCTCTTTCTTAATGAGGTTATACTTTACACAGTTTTTCTGCATTTAATTTTCCTTTATAAGATCTTAAAAAGTCTAACCAGCTTCCTCCATTAGCCAAGTGTGTATGAGCCTAATTCATCCTTTTGGGATGCCAGTTTGGGTCCCAGCTGCTCTACTTCTGATCCAACTCCTTTCTAGTGTGCCTGGGAAAAGAGCTGAGGATGGCCCATATCCGTAGGCCCCTGTACCAGTGTGGGAGCCCCAGAAGAAGCTCCTGGCTTCTGGCTTTGGATTGGCCCAACTCCACCCATTGTGGCCAATTGGGGAGTGAACCAGCAGATGGAAGACCTCTCTCTCTCTCTCTCTCTCTCTCTAGTTGTGTGTGTAATATTTTTTTAACTTTTATTTAATGAATATAAATTTCCAAAGTACGGCTTATGGATTACAATGGCTCCCCCCCATATCGTCTCTCCTACCCGCATCCCTCCCCTTTCCCACTCCCTCTCCCCTTCCATTCACATCAAGATTCATTTTCGATTATCTTTATATACAGAAGATCAGTTTAGCATACATTAAGTAAAGATTTCAACACTTTGCTCCCACACAGAAACATAAAGTGAAAAATAATAGATGATTTTTTAAATGATGATGAAATCAGATCAGACCTATTGTCATGTTTAATCCCAGTGAGAGTCAAGTTGGGAATTGATAATTTCTTCTTCTTTTTTTTTTTTTTTTTTACAGAAGATCAGTTTAGTATACATTAAGTAAAGATTTCAACCGTTTGCACCCCCATAGAAACACAAAGCGAAATATACTGTTTGAGTACTCGTTATAGCATTAAGTCTCAATGTACAGCACATTAAGGACAGAGATCCTACATGAGGAGTAAGTGCACAGTGACTCCTGTTGTTGACTTTACAAATTGACACTCCTGTCTATGGCATCAGTAATCTCCCTATGCACCAGTCATGAGTTTCCAAGGCTATGGAAGCCTTTTGAGTTCTCCGACTCTTATCTTGTTTAGACAAGGTCATATTCAAAGTGGAGGTTCTCTCCTCCCTTCAGAGAAAGGTACCTCCTTCTTTGAAGACCTGTTCTTTCCACTGGGATCTCACTCACAGAGATCTTTCATTTAGGGTTTTTTTTTAAAAAGTGTAACAGTCTTTAAAATATTTTTGCATTATTTTCAATTGTATTTCCTTTGACTCCAATGAATTTATGCATAGTTAGTTTTTTAAAGATTTACTTATTTATTTGAAAGGCAAAGTTACAGAGAGAGGCAGAGGCAGAGAGTGAGAGGAGAGAAATAGAATGAGAGAGAGATCTCTTTCATTCACTGATTCACTCCCAAAATGGCCGCAAAGGCCCGAGCTGGGCTGATCTGAAGCCAGGACCTGGAGTGTCTTACAAGTCTCAAGCGTGGGTGCAGGGGCCCAATGACTTGAACCATCTTCCACTGTTTTCCCAGACCATAGCCCAGAACCAGATCAGAGGTGGAGCAGCCGGGAATCAAATTGGCACCCATATGGGATGTCTGCACTGCAGGCGGCGATTTTACCCTCTAGGCCACAACACAGTCCCCTAGTTATGTTTTCTAATTTGTTCTGTGACTCAATATTCCTGTTTTGCTTTGTTCTACACTGACTTAATTGTCCCTTTGGAGAGTGAAAGTTTTCATTTTATATTACAGATATAACACCTTAATCTGTCATTTTTGTTGACCTATTTTTAAAAAGTCTACCATTCCCATTAATTTGTGTGGATTTTTTTTTTGCTGTGAAAAGGCTTTTTGGGTTTTCATGGTCAATATGTTATTTTTCTAGTACTGATTTTGTATTTTCAGCATTTGCTACTGTAAAGTATGCATCACTGATTTTTGTTTCATGTTGTAATGCATCTGGAACTGATTTTGTAAATGGTTTGAATGGTGCTCCAATTTTACAGTCTTTCAGATGGATAGCCTGTTTTGTTTTATTTCTACATAAACCATTTTCCTTGCTGAATTAAAATATCATATCCCTTATATATTAGCTTTTCTTAGGGCATATATTTTTGGATTTCATAGACACTTTCATAGCTCATTGTCTTTAGGTCTATGTTCTGACAGCTAAAAAGAATACTAGCCATTCATCACTATTTCTTCCCATATTTCTTTGTGATTTGCGAGCATTTATCTTTCTGTGTGACTTTAAAGTCAAATTAATACTTTTGAGAAAGATAATATAAATTGTTTTAAATGTATACAACATATCAAAAATAGTTGAATTTTTATAGTAATGATAATATTTTCAGATCCAAGAAAATGGTAAACCAAATATCATCTCTTTACTTGTTAAAACTAGTTTGCTGTTTCTCAATAGAATTCTTTATATAAATATTCTTTATATAGATTTCTTTATATTGATCTTAGGCCATTATTAAATTTGATTCTTTAAGGTTGTAAGCCTTTCACCATTATGAAAATATTATTTCCCATTTTTATCTGTTAGTGCTCATTTTAGCATGCAGTTATTTTTCTTTTTCTTTTTTTTGACAGGCAGAGAGGATAGTGAGAGAGAGAGACAGAGAGAAAGGTCTTCCTTTGCCATTGGTTCACCCTCCAATGGCCGCCACAGCTGGCTCGCTGCAGCCAGCGCACCACGCTGATCCGAAGCCAGGAGCCAGGTGCTTCTCCTGGTTTCCCATGGGGTGCAGGGCCCAAGCACTTGGGCCATCCTCCACGTGTGCAGTTATTTTTCTATGCCAAACTTTTATTTACATTCTTTGCTAAATTTTCTAATCAATTCAGTCTAATTTCTAACTAGACCCTCATATTTTTGTTTTTATAAATGAAATGATTATAGAATTGAATACATCTAGATAAAAATTGATATCCAAGTAAATAGATCACAATTATTAAAAAGTCAACTTTTCTACTTGTGATTCTTGTGTTGATTTTATATATTAAGTTTATGACATGACTTGAATATTTTTGTGGACATCCTATTATGTCCCACCAGTTTACCTCCTCCTATAGTAAAACCAAACTGTTTTAGTTTTATTTTATTATATCATATACGTTAGAATTAACTCCCACATTATATTTTCTTAAGATGTTGTTGACATCATGATTAATTTATACATTTAGCTAAGGACAATGGCCACATTTATGGAGTTGAATTTTTCATTAATGAGTATGGTAAATTTTACGATTTCTTCAATTCTAATTTTTTTCTTTCCAAAGTACAAAGTGTTTCAGTATCAGTTTCTCTCTCTCTCTCTCTCTCACTCAGTATATGCACAATGGTCATATGTGTATGCACATAAGCTCTATAAGCTATGAAAAATTGAGCCTTCTTTTCATTTTGTCTTTTCTTAGTTTTAAATACAGGTGCTCCTTGACATGATAGTTATGTCCTGATAAACAAATCCAATTCAGAAACAGTATATACGTATTTAATATCCCTAACCTACCAAACATCACAGCTTAACACCATGGTATACCGCAGAGTATAAGTTGTTTTCCCTGAGATCACTTTGCTGACTGGGAATCACAGCCCTCTGCTGCCCAGCGTAGTAAGCAGGTTTTGTACTAGCCCAGGAAAAGATCAGAATTCAAAGGTTGAATTATTGTTTCTACTGTACATATACAGCTTTGACACCATCATCAAGTCAAAACATCTTAAATCATTTGTATGTTGATAGGTATTTATATATATAGTAATATATATTTAGTCATAAATTATATATGTAATCCATTGTTATATTTTGCACTAAATTTTATATCCTGCCCATTTTCACTTTATTTTACTTTACACAGTTTTCTTATTGTTTGGTATTTTCTATTTGTATAATTATGTTCAACTTCAAAAGAGGAAGTTGTATTTTCTTTCTAATTCATATTCCTTTATAAATTTTTCCTTGTTTATTTTGCCTATTGCTCCTAAAGATATTATATAGTTGTAGCAAAAATCAACATATTTTTACTTTGTTACTGATAATAGAAGGAACGCCCCTGTGTTTTCCTCTTCAAGTTTTTTCTTGGCTTTTGTGATTAAATATATTTCTTCATATTAAAATATCAACCAATTCCAAATTTCAAGTTTTTTTAATTAGTGAATGTTGAGTTTTCTCCACATTTAATGTCCTTAAAGCATGCATATATATATATATATATACACACACACATATATACATATTTATATACACACACATGCATATATATATATATATTCTCTTTTGGTCAATCAATGCAACTTAACTTTATAAATTTATTTTATTAAAATTATTTGATTTATTTGAAATATACAGACAGAGATCTCCCATTTGCTGGTTCACACCTCAATTCCCTGTAACTGCAGCAACTGAGCCAGACTGAAGCCAGGAGCCCTGTAGGGCACCCAGGTCTGCTTGGGCCATTACTGCTGCCTTCCAGCATGTATATTAGCAGGAACTGAAATTGACAGCAGAGCCATTGCTTGTTCCCAGGCTTTCCAACATGGGAAATAGACATCCACAGCAGCATCTTAACCAGTTATCCAAATGCCTATCCTAACAAATTTCTTAATAGCAAATCTTACTTGATATTAATCTCATTTGATCCAATCTCACTGTCAAATATACTTTTTAAGTATATTTAATCATACTTATTAGTATTTTGTTGAGATTTCACAATGCTGCTCATCAGTGAGATAATTTTCTGAATATTTACTGAGTTTTTGCTTTAACATTACACTTATAAGGAGTATGCAGATTTTAGAATTTGTGCTCTGGACTTTTTTAAGAACACTGAGACTATTTCTTTTTAAAAGCTTAGTAAAATTTAAATTGGAACCCAGGTTTGATGTTTTGTAGAAATGCACAAAAAAACTACTTCAATGACAATTTTCTGTTTGACTTTCTATCTCTAGTGAGTCAGTCATATAAATTTTCACGTGATTTCACAAAGCAATGTGCAAAGAATTGTTTTATCATTTTTTAAAACTCAAATCAGGGTTATTTCCACTTTACCATTTTTACTTTGTATACTTTTACTTTCTCCCCTTTTTTCTTTATTTGCCTTTTATTATTTACTTGAGAAACATAAGACAGACACAGGGAGGCTTCAGTGTTTCCATACACAAAAGTATCTGCAATGGTGGGGCTAGGCAGGAAACACAAGCCAGGTCTCCCATATGGTTTGCAGGATCCCAAACACCTGAAACATCATTGTTGCCTCTCAGGTACTATATTAGCAGGAAAAAAATCAGAAGTAAAAAGTGGGCATCAAACACAGGAACTCCAGAATGAGAGGGTATCCCAGCTAGCATCATAATCACCAGATTAAATGACCATATGTTTTCTTCTCTTTCTGTTAATTTTTAAAACTTGTATGAATTTCTGGTTTTACTGCTGTCATGGGATAGGTGGTTATAGATATGTTTCACAAGTGACCTTCAATACGGATAAAGGGTAGAAAGTAAACAAGCAGAGAAGTAGCAGACCATACATATACATGTGAATTCTCTCTGCACAGCATAGACTTTACGTAGTTGTGTGGAAAGGTGCTGTGAGCAAGCTTCCAGCTACCTGGATGTCTGAGTAAGACATCCAAGATCAGATATGAGCTGCACTGCAGCGTGTTTGTGGCTTAGTCTAAGGGGGACTGGGGAATAGCTAGCTTCATTATGAAACATAAAATAGATCAAGGAATCTACAGGCCCAGATGTGATGCTAGTGATTCTACATTCCAAGGACCAAGGTCTTAATGCTGCAGGGTGGGAAGTTGGTGGCAAGGAGTCTCACCTGCCAGAAAAGCTGACCTCAGATGAAGATTTGTCTTTGCAAGAGTTTACCCAAGTCTCTCCTAAGCCACCCAAGGGAATCTCTGATGTCATGCAGCTATGTCTGTCACTTCACAGTACTCAGAAAAAGGTTTTTTAATATTTCTCTTTTTGAAATTTATTTGAAGTTTAATAACATAATTTCAAATTTCATGCCTTTGAAAGAAGGTTTATCCCTAAGGTTGGTGTGTAGACTTTGATATATGCATATAGAATCTACTTAATTATTTATGTCCTAAGTATGGGGAAAATACACTAAAATCCATTTCACTATTCATCATTTTAGTCTCTGTCTTTTAGTAATATGTTGCTAGTTTGTTTCATGCACTAATAGTAATATTTGTTATATTACATTTATTACATTGAGAATTGTAGCTTTAATATTATAATGATTTGTTTTACTTAATGCATTTGTCCTGTATTTTTTTTCAATCTTGTCTGATATATTTGTCTCTACTGCAAGGCAAAGATTACTTTATTAAGAATGGAAATGGCCGGCGCCGCGGCTCGCTAGGCTAATCCTCCGCCTTGCGGTGCCGGCACACCGGGTTCTAGTCCTGGTCGGGGTGCCAGATTCTGTCCCGGTTGTCCCTCTTCCAGGCCAGCTCTCTGCTGTGGCCCGGGAGTGCAGTGGAGGATGGCCCAAGTATCTGGGCCCTGCACCCCATGGGAGACCAGGATAAGTACCTGGCTCCTGCCATTGGATCAGCGCGGTGCGCTGGCCACAGCACGCCGGCCACGGCGGCCATTGGAGGGTGAACCAATGGCAAAAGGAAGACCTTTCTCTCTGTCTCTCTCACTGTCCACTCTGCCTGTCAAAAAAAAAAAAAAAAAAAAAAAGAATGGAAATGGACCAGAGTAGATTTTTTGTTCTTTTTCATAAAGCAACATATTTCATTATAAAATTCTAAGAACACAATGATACTTCTCTCCCTCCCTCCTCTTCTTCCATTTGCAATAATATATTTTTGTATATTATTTTTCACAATAACATACTTTCAACTTAATCAAATCTTAAGATGTAAGTTTCATTCTTATACATTTCGGGTTTTTTTGTACTCTATATTAGTTACCACCAATCAGAGAAAATGTATTCCCATGTTTATGGCAGCACAATTCAAAATGGTAAGTAGTTCATCAAGTGATCAATGGATAAAGAAAATGCATAATACACACATATATACACACACAATAGAATACTACACAGCTGTAAAAAGAATGAGATCCTGTCTTTTGCAACAAAATGGATGCAACTGGAGATCATTATGCTTAGTGAAATAACCCAGACCCAGAATAGTTTTTTTCAAGTTTCAAGCTTTGGATTTTCTCTAAGGCTGTTATAATGAGGAACTAAAACCATGAAACATTTTTGCTACCTCTGTCTCTCAGACTTATGTCACATTTAAGAATGTGTTTCTCTGTCTGAAGATATCTTTCCTAGGGTCATTCAGGCCTTAATTTCCAAAACACGTCTACTGCTTTAAGATGTTTACTTCATTGTTTAATTCTTGGGCTTTAATTCCCCTGGGCACCACATATTTTAAGATCTGAACCTACTCACCTTTTTACCTAGAGCATTTCTGCTTTACTCAGTTTGGTTCATTTTCTTTCTTTTTTTCAAAAGATTTTTATTTATTTGACAGGTAGAGTTACAGACAGTGAGAGAGACAGAGAGAAAGGTCTTCCTTCCATTGGTTCACCCCTCAAATGGCTGCTACGGCCGGCACACTTCGCCGATCCGAAGCCAGGAGCCAGATGCTTCCTCCTGGTCGCCCACATGGCGCAGGGGCCCACGCGCTTGGGCCATCCTCCACTGCCCTCCTGGGCCACAGCAGAGAGCTGGACTGGAAGAGGAGTAACTGGGACTAGAACCCAGTGCCCACATGGGATGCTGGTGCTACAGGTGGAGGATTAACCTAGTGCGCCACAGCACCGGCCCCATTGGTTCATTTTCTGTTTCCTCTGTAAATTAACCTCAGAGTTTGTGGGAGTTTTTTTTTTATTTCTGAAAAATATAGAACTATTTGATTTTCGTATGTGAAATAGTTAATGGTTTTTTTGTTTGTTTCACTTATTTATTATTTATTTCCTTTTTCAAATTAGGGCTCATAAGAAAGTAAACCAGATCTGCCTAGATTCTTGCCTACTGTCCCTAGACTGACTCCATCAGGGTTCCACCAGAAGTTTTCTTTTTTTAATGAATTCATTTTTCATAGATACAACTTTAGGAATATAGTGGTTCTTTCCCCCATACCCACCGTACAACCCCAACTCCCATTCCACCTCCTACTCCTTCTCCCATCCCTTTCTTCATTATGGTTCATTTTTAGTTTAATTTTCTATACAGAGGACCAACTCTATGTTAAGTACAGATTTCAACAGTTTGCACCAACAAACACACACAACTTAGAGAATACAGTTGGAGAACAAGTTTTGCAGTTAATTCTCATGGTACAACTCATTAAGGACGGAGATCCAACATGGGGAGTAAGTGCACAGTGATTTCTGTTGTTCCTTTAGCAATTAACTCTCTTATTTATGACATCAGTGATCACCTGAGGCCCTTGCCATGGGCTGCCAAGGCTATGGAAGCCTTTTGTGACCACAGACTCCATCAGTATTTGGGCACAGCCATAAGCAAAGTGGAAGTTCTCTCCTCCCTTCAGAGGAAGGGACATCCTTCTTTGATGGCCCCTTCTTTCCACTGAGGTCTCACAGATCCTTCCTGTAGGATATTTTTGCTACAGAGACTTGCCTTTCCATGCCTGAGATGCTCTCACAGGCCTTTCAGCCAGACCAGGAAGCCTTAAGGGTTGATTCTGAGGGCAGAGTGTTATTTATAGCAAATGTCATTCTAGGAGCCTTTTGAATTACGGAGAGTCTCAGTGATAGCAGTTTTCGTGCCTTTCTCTTGTTCTGTGTTCATAGAATCTTATTCCTTAATACTAGCTGATTATTTACTATATCTCCCGCCAAGTAGAAATCTCTGATGATCTGTTATTTTAATCACAACTGGTAGCAAATTTTCCTGAGTTTACTTCATTTGAAAGCAAATGAAAGCAATCTAATTGCAAACAAGAATTTGTTTATTAAAATGGTAGTAACAATGCAACTTAATTTCTTAAAAACTAGAAAACCAGGCTTGGAGCTATGTAGTTGGGAACTGTTCCCAAAATCATGCAGCTTTTTTCAGTGTAGACTTTTCTGCCAATGCACCTGAGAAGAGTCACTCTTGCTTGCTCTGCATGTAACATTACTCACATTTGCGCTAGAAGATGGTCCCAGAAACAGTGTGCATATATATATAATCAGATTTTGTTTTAACAACATTTTCAAAATAGAGTAATGTTATAAGCTAAGAAATTTTAAGTTATTTTGGAATACAAAATATCATAACAAAGGACTTTTAAAAATAAATGTATGTGATTTATAACACATATTTGTTCCTATTTTCATATTATATTATAGTTAGCACCACAAAATTATTAAAGAAACAAATGTAAAATACCAAGAAATAAAAAGAAAAAAATGCTAGCAGATAATAAGGAAGTTCAGTTCTAACATACATTTTAAAGAAGAAAGAACAAATTTTCACAACTTATTTCTAAACATTTTAAAACAGGGCAAAATTTTAATATTTTGAAAATATTAATGTTTTTCATATGTAAATAATTTCTAAATGTCATAAATATAGTAAATTTCATCTCATAAAAATTTCAGTATTTGTTGTTGTGTTTGTGGCTGTGGTTGTTTAGTCAATGGTTGATTTCGCTGGTACAACTTTTCCACAATCAGTGTTGACTAATATTGTACTTAATTTGCACTATAGTACTCAAGCTGTCACCTTGTCAAAGTTAGTCACAGTTGACACCTTTTGTCATGGCTTTAATGCCTAAAGTATCTACAGTTTCCTGCTGACTCAGAAGAAAATAAAAGAGGCTCATCAGAGAGTCATTTGCAACACTAATGTCATAAACTGCTTGTTATGAAATACTGTATCCTTCTTTCATTTCCTTTAGCTTGCTCCCCTACGAGTAGACATTATGAAAAAAAAAAAATTGTCCTCTGATTAGGACTGAGTGAAGAGTGTTGGAATAAATCGGTGGTTTAAGACCATGTTACAAAAATCTGACTGTTACCATTATACTCTCAGATAGTAAAACACCAAATACATGTTCATTGTTTGTAAATTCTAGTTAGCAATGTGAGTGTATGCATGCAATCAGTATGCAACATGTGCATTTCAACCACCAGATAGGGACCTCTTCTTGTATTTAGAAAGTTACCTTCAGTAATGTTTGAGCACCATGAGCATACCAGATCTTATATTTAAATGTGTGAGTGCATGTGTATTTAAATTAGATGCCAGATATCAGATCACATTGCTAGATAATTGTATTTTTAATTCCCATTTTATCTCCTAACAATAAAAGTGTATTTATATTATACAACTTGAAATAGATATTGTGATAATGTACCACAATAAATAAAGTATCCAATAAGGAAAAAATTTATCCCCAATATTATTGTAGTTTATTTGTGTTTTGCAGTACATTTCTTTCTTTTTTTTTTTTTTTTTACAGGCAGAGTGGACAGTGAGAAACAGAGAGAGAGAGACAGAGAGAAAGGTCTTCCTTTGCCATTGGTTCACCCTCCAATGGCCGCCACAGCTGATGCACTGCGGCCGGTGCATCGCGCTGATCCAAAGGCAGGAGCCAGGTGCTTCTCCTGGTCTCCCATGGGGTGCAGGGCCCAAGCACTTGAGCCATCCTCCACTGCACTCCCGGGCCACAGCAGAGAGCTGGCCTGGAAGAGGGGCAACCGGGACAGAATCCGGCGCCCCGACCAGGACTAGAACTGTAGGACCCCAAAAGCGGTGTCCTTTTGTGACGACCCCAGAAACACAGACTCCAGACCAGACAATGCAAAAGGCAGGAGGCAATTTTATTTCATTTGCGCAAATGGGCCCCCTACTGCTGCAAGCAGGAGCAAGAGAGAGGAGCCCCGAACAATCATTTTACAAAGTTTTTAAAGGGCAAAACCACAAAATTAACATACTATAGGGTGGCGTAAGTTTATTGGGTAACTACAAGGGGAGGAGGTCGTCGAGGAGGAGGAGAAATGGGGGACTACGTGCCCTACGTGTCTAAGCTTGGACAAGGGGAGGGGGTCCTTGAAGAGCAGAAAGGGGTGGCTACGTGCCCTACGTGCCTCGCGGTTTCTTTGTTAAGCTTGAACAAGCGCAGGGGAGGGGACTTATGTGCATACCAGGATGTTCTGTCGCCCTTATCTCTGGGTAGTAGCCCTTATCTCTGGGTAGTAGCTATCTGCTTTCTCTGTGAACTTAGTTTACTCCCCATTTCCCAGGACTGTTTTATTAAGGCCATTTTATGGCGGCTCTCGGCCGCTCCTTTCAGAACCCCATGTGCCGGCGCCACTAGGTGGAGGATTAGCCTATTGAGAAGCGGCGCCGGCTGCAGTACATTTCTATCACTGAAGTGGATACATTATCTGTTTCAGCAATTAAATAAGGTATGCAGCTGTCTTTTTATGATAAATAATATATTTTTAATTATTATTCTACATGCAGATGATCTTAGATAAAGATACATGTGCTTAATTTTACAAACATGTAAATTTATAATTCATGAAATCACAAACCAGTAGACTTTAAGCACAATTCATATATAAAAATATTGTTTATAAATACTTTTTCAATTCAAATAGAGATTATTAGTAATTAAAAATCAACTTCTTTTATGTACTAGAATCTAGAAACTGCCTCATTGTGTGATGCATATGATCCAACACTTACGGCAAATAGCATCTGAATTATTCATTAATCATTAAATATTTTCACTTCTTATTATAAGTTTTGCAATCATCCCTAAGTCAAAAACCCAACAGGGTATATTAGCTTGTATTTAATATGCATGGGTAGATAGTTATCTACCTGTACTTGTATAAACATATATATGTGCAATCACAAGTCCCCAGGTCAAGAAATAGTCTCTTCTTAGTTTCCTTAATAACCATGGGAATATCTTTGTGGCAAGCAAGTGTGAAAAGCAGTCTTTTACTGTTACGAAATATTCAGAAGCCTGAATGGAATGATTGATCAGTATAGAATATTGGTATAGTTAATATATTTTAAGGGCAGGAAAAATTTAAAATCACTTATTTCTATATTATTTTACCCATTAATGTTGCTGCTGACATAACAAGTAAGCTGTGTAAAGGATATCTGAAAACCTTTTTTTGGTATCATGATTTTATTCCCCATACACACATTAGCATGCTATGCTTTCTCCTTATCAAATGACAGAATGATAAACTGAACATAAACATTTCAGTTATTCTTAGGTCTCTATTTCCAGTGAATCCTTACAAAAAGTGAGCTAGAAGGCAGTCTTGAATTTTTATGTTCCTGTCATGTTTTCTGGGTAATGTCACAAACAACCTAAAAGTTGCCCAGTAAACATGGTACTATGACCTGTAAGTTCTTTTGACCCTTGAGACAACAAACCCCCTTTATCAAATTAATACATCCAACAAGAAACTGAAGAATTAGCAAAGGTAAATCTAACCCCCTGTCTGGCTCCAAGATCGTGTGGAGTGGGCAGTCTCATGGGGCCCCATGATTAGAAGGATCCATGATTGCTCAGTGCTCTGTTGTTTCCATCCTGAAATTCTTAATAAATTTTTAACAGACCAGCAATGTGGCACAATAGATGAAGCTGCCTGAGACTCTGGCATTGCATATGAGTACCAGTTTGAGTCCCGGCTGCTCCACTTCTGATCCAGTTCCCTGCTACCATGCCTGTTAATGCAGCAGCAGATTTCCCAACTACTTGAGCCACTGCCACCCACGTGGGAGACCCAGGTAGAGTTCCTGGCTCCTGGCTGTGGCCTGGCGCAGCCCTGGCTATTTCAGCCATTTAAGAGAGTGAACCAGCAAATGGAAGATTGTACTCTGTCTCTTCCTCTCTCTTGGTAGCTTGCCTTTCAAACAAATACACATATCTTTGAAAAAATAAGTAATTTTCAACAGCTGTCTGTATTTTTTTAATGCACTGGGCTCTACAGATTAGGTAACCAATTCTGTGTAATCGCAGTAGAAAAGCAGCAGCACTCCTCACAGACCTGTGTGAATGTTTTAAAGAGCCCTTTGATAGAAAGATTAGTTGTTTGTTTTTCTTGTCAAATTTTACTTTGAATCTTCTATTATCCCAAATATTTTGAGCTTCTCCTTTAAGCTATAAGATGGAGAAGAAAGTGTGTCTTAAATACCTTTTAAAAACTAACTCCCAGCACATACCTAGCAAGCATTCATTAAAAGCGTAATTAATAGAATTTAATTTATTTGCTAAAATATTTGGTGAATATTAATTACAAATGATAATTCTACTTTTTGTTAATTTATTTTGGTATTTTCAAATTATGGAAATAAAGTTATATAATTAATACATGTTTGCTGAATAGATACTAAATCTGCCATTTTCTAGTTATATATAATAATATAACAAACATTTCTGGTTTTTATAAGTGCTTAAACTAATTGGAGACAAAAGAGTGGCAAAAATAAAATTACAGGAGCCAGTGTTGTGACATAATAGGTTGAGCTACCGCCTACAGAGCCTACATCCCATATGGGCCATGGTTCCAGTCTTGGCTAGTCTACTTCTGATCCAGCTCCCTGAAGATGCACCTGGGAAAGAAGCAGAGGATGACCCAAGTGCTTGGGCCCCGAACCCACATGGGAGACCCAGAAGAAGCTCCTGGCTTTCGCCTTGCCCAGCCCCAACTGTTGTCACCATTTGAGGATTGAACCAGCATATGGAAGATTCTCTCTGCCTCTTCCTTTTTCCTTCTAACACTACCTTTCAAATAAATAAACCTTTAAAAATAAAATAATATAAAATTGCACAATTAATGAATATTATTTCTTCCGTATGAAGATGGGAATATATATTCACATCTACAAAGGGATTATGTAGAACTGAGAATTTGAGGAAAATTACTTCCACTTAAAAACCATTGCATTTTTCCCATGAAGAGCAAATGTGTGCAATCCTGAAATATTGTTATTCTCATGTATGTGTTGCTATAGTTCTTGATTTCCAAATTCTCATGTACTTCTTTAACACATTCCTTTTAAACAGATAGCTTAATACTTGCATCCAAAATAGACAGTTTCAAAGCAAGTTTATATTTGATTTCACTTGTTCTGGAAGAATTTCACAAAAGTTGGTTCATTTCAAGATTGGTTTATACAGTCAATGGGAAATTATATTGAATGATCAAGAGTATTCTCTTTTGACGTTTAAGAACCAACCTGTAAAATCTTTGTAATCAGATAGCAATGCTACTACTACTAATATAAAAGGACAGTTGTTATTATTTTATTATGAATTTGAATAGCAAATATATCCACAAATTAATATAAGAAGTCTCCAAAACCTCTATGGAAAAAGTGTATATGAAAAAACCAATGCATGAATTTCAAAAAAAAAGTATCAAAATAAACTTACCGGCCGGCGCCGCGGCTCACTAGGCTAATCCTCCACCTAGCGGTGCCGGCACACCGGGTTCTAGTCCCGGTCGGGGTGCCGGATTCTGTCCCGGTTGCCCCTCTTCCAGGCCAGCTCTCTGCTGTGGCCCGGGAGTGCAGTGGAGGATGGCCCAAGTTCTTGAGTCCTGCACCCCATGGGAGACCAGGATAAGTACCTGGCTCCTGCCATCGGATCAGCGCGGTGCGCCAGCCGCAGCGCGCCAGCTGCGGCAGCCATTGGAGGGTGAACCAACAGCAAAGGAAGACCTTTCTCTCTGTCTCTCTCTCTCTCTCACTGTCCACTCTGCCTGTAAAAAAATAAAAAATAAAAAATAAATAAACTTACCTTTAGTTCTATTTTCTACAAGTTTTTGAGGTGTCCTTTTATGATCTAAACAACTCAATAGATGCTAGTCACTGTTATTAGTGTTCTCTATAAATTAAATTACTTGAAGTAGAAATAACAGTACTGGGTTCTTTGAGGCTAATCTGATATTAAAATATACAACCGCATATCTTAGAACCATTAATAATATATTCGAACATTTTGAATAAATATATTGTTTCCTATGAACGTTGAATGTTGCATTTAGATTTTTTCTTTATCAGTATAATTATACTTGAGTTGGTCATTTTTTTAAAGATTTATTTATTTATTTGGAAGGCAGAGTACAGAGAAGCAGAGGCAGAGAGAGGGAGAGTTCTTCCATCCACCAGTTTACTCCCAAAATATCCGCAACAGCAGGAGCTGGGCTATCCAAAGCCAGGAGCCAGGACCTTCTTCTGGGTCTCCCACATGGGTGCAGGGGCCCAAGGACTTGGGCCATCTTCCATTGCTTTCCCCAGGCCATAACAGAGAGTTCGATCGAAGTGGAGCTGCCAGAACTTGAACAGGTACCTATAGGGGATGCTCACATTGCAGGTGGGAGCTTTACATTCTATGTCACAGCACCAGCCCCAAGTTGTTCATCTTGTGAGTGAAATCATTCATGTATAAAACATGGAATCAAATTATCTGTAGGATCTGACAGAAAATAGGACAAAGTTTACATTAATGTAAGGCTGCATTCATAAACTTAACCTTATTAGTATAACTTAGAAAAACTTTCCAGATGCCTGCCTGTTACCATTATTTTCTAGCATGTTTATTACATATAATTCAAAATTATAATACTGTATATTAATGGGATATGGGAAAAATTCTGTAAGTTTGAATGTACCTTCATCAAGCAGTTTTTAATTATCAGTTTTATAACTGCCAGCTTCTATAGTACAGCTTGTCAAAAGGAAGAGAAAGAGAAAGAAGAGGTAGAGGAAAAGGAGGAGGAAGAATAGGGGAAGCAGAAGAAAGCAAGTGGACTGAAATTATGTATTTGCAAAAATTAAAGAAAAAAAAGGAAGGAAGGAGGGAGATTGAGGGAGGGAGAGACAGAGGGAAGACATCTTGGTTAGCGTCTTAGAATTGTGTCTATGAAATACAGGAAATCCGTTTCTTATGTTAATAAAAATTAGTGAATAGTAAGACAGAATACACATTCTTTTTTCATTTTATTAAAATGTTTAAGGCAAACAAATTTCATAATTGACTAGAATATTACTCATATATATTGAATCCAGTGCTGTCATGGATGTTTTAAAAAAATCACACATATCCAATAGTACATGCTGTTAATGTTTGTGAAGATAATCAATTACTTAACACCTGAACCTGTTGTCTGACTATTGAATCATTTATGCATGCCTTCTGATTGAAGAATCCCTCTAAAGAAAACTGATAGACCAGCTAAGGATCCTAAATAGTAAATAAAGTTGAAATTTGAAAGGGAGAAAATAAGGAACAGTGTACTCCTTGATGGAAGAGGTTAGGAAATATTTCAGGCACCTTTCACAGTAGCTTATTGCAATTACCTTGTGAAAGATCAGATTATAACACATTTATTTTCCTTTTATTTGTCCGTATTTTTTTTGTGATGGAAGGAAGAGAGCAGAGAACACATAGAAAATGTAAAAGTATTATCTAGAATACATAGCACATGCAAACAGCATTACAGGTTGAATGATGAAGTCTGATTTTGGCTGTGTTAGCTCATGGCACACAACAATTGTGCCATGAAGGTTATGTATTAAAGTAGGAGCACAGAACAAATTGGAAGGGTCAGACTTGCTCCTTTTATGACAACTGTCTGGAGAACTCAGAAAAGAACTATCTAGATTGCAGGCACCCACATGAGAGACCTGGATGGAGTTCTAGGTCCTTGGCTTTATCCTGATCCTATCACAGTAGTTGTGGCCATTTGGGGAGTGAACCAACAGATGGAAGATCTGACAGTCAGCCTTTCAAATAAATTAATAAAACTTTAAAACAAAATTCTGAGTGTATTTGCTTTTTTGTGGGATATTTTTCAGGTAAAGATGTGGTCATATTAAAAGAATATGTCTGATAGATAGCCTGGGTGATGGTTTGAGTTCTCATTGTAAAATAGAATGTTTAGATATAGACATGATATTTCTGAACAAGTAAAGCATGTTGGGTGAGACATCAGAGGACATCCTAGAAATTTTTTTTTCCTGAGTAGCCATCCTAATATCAGACAAAATAGACTTTCACACAAAATCTGTTAAAAGGGACAAATAAGAGCATTATGTATCGATTAAGGGGTCCGTTCAACAGAAAGATGTGGCTATATTAAATATGTATGAATGCAATGCCAGGGCACCAAGCTATTTAAAACAAATATTAATGGATTTAAAATTAATGTAAAAGCTTGTTATCATCATCATCAAAAGATACAATGTCTGTTGCGTCTTCTATGCTACCTTCACCTGTGGGTCACTACCAAGGGTTTGCACACATTGTGACTCTCCAGATTACTACAGCCAAACTGTCTGATGAAATACTTATGGATGCTCTGAAGTAGAAAAAAAGAATGTTCAGCTACATCTGTGGACTCCTGAGCAGTACGAATTAAAAAAAGAAAAGAAACTGCTAGAACCATGAAATTCCATTATCCGGTATAACTCATAATTTTGTGCTTAGGACAAGCCATAAATTATGGAAATTTTCAACACAAAGAAAAGTGAAAAGCATTCATAACTACTGAATTTATATATGTAAGTTTTATAAATTGGAAATAGTCTAAGTTTCTTGACTTAGACTTGACATTTAACATTGGAGTACCATGTACTAAAATGGTAGAAAATGACTTCCAACAGAATGCTCTTGATGTTATACTACTTTAGCAAGAGGAAGAACATTTTTAAAACAATGCATCCTATTATATTATCCAAATATAATGCTGTATTAATATAATGCTTTGAAATTAGTAGAAAGCATAATTCAGAAATATGAATTAATGGAACTTAACCATAATCATGTGTCATATAAACCTACATTAAAATTATTTCCCTACTTCTCAACTGGATTCTTTCAGTAAATAATTACTTATTATTTTTTCTTCAAAAAAGGATGAAGAATTTGGGAAGGCATCAAATAAACAATATGATGATGCATCTAAAGGACCAAGAAAAACAAGAACAAACTAAACACCAAATTAGTAGTATGAAAGAAATACTTAAAGTTAGAGAAGAAATAAACAAAGTTGAAACAAAAAAGCTATAAAATATCAGTGAATTGAAGAGCTGTTTTTGAAAAAAAATAAAATCGATACAATATTAGCCCAAGTAACCAAGAAAGAAATCCAAGGGACAAGAACCAAATTAATAAAATCAGTGATGAAAATAAGGATACACAACAGATAACACAGAAATAAAACAGAATCATTAGGAATTAATAAAACAGCTATATGTCAACAAATTTAAAAAATATAAGAAAGCGATAGGGGCTGGAGCTGTGGCATAGCAGGTAAAGCTACCGCCTGCAGTGCTGGCATCCACTTCCCATCCAGCTCTCTGCTATGGCCTGGGAAAGTAGTAGAAGATGGCCCATGTGCTTGGGCCCTTGTACCTGCATGGGAGACCCAGAAGAGGCTCCTTCCTGGCTTCAGATCAGCACAGCTCTGGCTGTTGCGGCCAACTGGGGAGTGAACCAGCAGATGGAAGACCTCTCTCTCTCTCTCTGCCTCTCCTTCTCTTTCTGTGTAACTCTGAATTCCAAGTAAATAAATAAAGCTTTTTTAAAAAAAGAGAAAAACATTTCTAGACACATAATCTACTAAAATTGAGTCATGAAGACAGTTGAAAACCTAAATAGAACAATAAGGAAGACACCAAAATAATCAGTAATAAAGACCCTCTCAATGGAAAAAAAAAAAAAAAGAGAATTCTATGGATTCATTGCTGAATTCTACCTAACTTTTATTGAAAAATTAACTCCAATTCTTCCCTAGCTATTCAAAACAATTGAAAGGGAGACGATACTCCCAAACTCCATCTATGAAGCTAGCATCAACATAATTCCAAAACCAATGAAACAACTAATAATGAGTACTAGAAACCAATATCCCTGATGAATATAGATTTAAGCATTCTCAACAGAACAAATTGAATCCAACAACATGTCAGAAATACTATTCACCTGGACCAAGTGGGATTTATTCCTGCTAAACAGGGAAAGTTAGGTTCAACATATGCATGTCAAAAAATTTGATACATCACATTAACAAATTGAAGAATAAAAACCATATGATTATCTCAATAGATGCAGGAAAATGATAATATACAACATCCTTTTTTTTTAACTTTTATTTAATGAATATAAATTTCCAAAGTACAGCTTATGGATCACAATGGCTTCCCCCACATACCGTCCCTCCCACCCACAACCCTCCCCTTTCCCACTCCCTCTCCCCTTCCATTCACATCAAGATTCATTTTGGATTATCTTAATATACAGAAGATCAGCTTAGTATACATTAAGTAAGGATTTCAACAGTTTGCTCCCACACAGAAACATAAAGTGAAAAATAATAGATGATTTTTTTTAAATGATGATGAAATCAGATCAGACCTATTGTCATGTTTAATCCCAGTGAGAGTCAAGTTGGGAATTGATAATTTCTTTTTTTTTTTTTTACAGAGGATCAGTTTAGTATGCATTAAGTAAAGATTTCAACAACACAAAATGAAATATATTGTTTGAGTACTCGTTATAGCATTAAATCTCAATGCACAGCACATTAAGGACAGAGATCCTACATGAGGAGTAAGTGAACAGTGACTCCTGTTGTTGACTTTACCAATTGACACTCCTGTCTATTGCATCAGTAATCTCCCTATGCTCCAGTCATGAGTTTCCAAGGCTATGGAAGCCCTCTGAGTTCTCCGATTCTTATCTTGTTTAGACAAGGTCATAGTCAAAGTGGAGGTTCTCTCCTCCCTTCAGAGAAAGGTACCTCCTTCTTTGAAGACCTGTTCTTTCCACTGGGATCTCACTCACAGAGATCTTTTGCCAGAGTGTCTTTGCTTTCCATGCCTGAAATACTCTCATGGGCTTTTCAGCCAGATCTGAATGCCTTTAGGGCTGATTCTGAGGCCAGAGTGCTATTTAGGACATCTGCCATTCTATGAGTCTGCTGAGTATCTCACTTCCCATGTTGGATCACTCTCCCCTTTATTTATTCTATCGGTTAGTGTTAGCAGGTACTAGACTTGTTTGTGTGATCCCTTTGACTCTTAGTCCTTTCATTATGATCAATTGTGAACTGAAATTGATCACTTGGAATAGTGAGATGGCATTGGTACATGCCACCTTGATGGGATTGAATTGGAATCCCTTGGTATGTTTCTAACTCTACCATTTGGGGCAAGTCAGCTTGAGCATGTCCCAAATTATACATCTCCTCACTGACTGTTAATGAACAACTTAATACATTATCCCTCTTAGTAGTTTTTTTGTCTGTTCTACTTAATATGACTGGTTTACTTCTGTAATTAATACATAGTTATTCTTAAGTGTTGAAAATTAACTGAAATGTGATCCCTGTTAAACATAAGAGTGGGAATAAGAGAGTGAAGAGATGTATAATTTGGGACAACACCCTTTTATGAAAAAAAAAAAAAAAAGCAAATTGGGTATAGAGGGATCACTCCTAAACATAGTCAAGGCAATTTATGATGAACTCACAGCCAACATCTTATTGAATGGGAAAAAGTTAGAAGAATTTACCCTAAGATCTGGAGCCAGACAACGATACTCACTCTCACCCTTGCCATTCAATATATTCCTGGAAGTTTTAGCCAGAGGCATTGGCAAGAAATATAAATCAAAGGGATACAAATTGGGAAGGAGGGAGTCAAATTACCCCTATTTTCAGATGGTGTAATTCTATATATAGGGAAAACAAATGTAGACTATTGGAACTCATATGAGAGTTCAAGAAAGTTGCAAAATATAAAATTGACACACAATAATCAATAGCCTTTGTGTACACAAACAGCGCCATGGATGAGAAAGAATTTGTAAGACCAGTACCATCACAATAGGTACAAAAATTTTAAAGATCTTGGAATAAATTTAACCAAAAAGGAAAAATTTCTCTACAATAAAAATTACAAAACATTAAAGATAGAAATAGAAAAAGACATGACAAAATGGAAAAATCTTCCATGTTCTTGGATTGGAAGAATTAACATTATCAAAGTGTCCATACTACCAAAAGCATTTTACAGATTCAAGCATTCCCATTCCAAATACTAATGGCATTCTTCTCAGATCTAGAAAAATGATGCTAAATTTTTATGGAAATACAAGACACATGAATAGATAAATAAATCTTAAGCAACAAAACCAAAGCCAGAGTTATAATCAAAACAGCCTGATATAGACATGTAGGCAAATGGAACACAATAGAAATCTAGAAATTAACTGATACATCTACAACCAACTAATCTTTGACAAATGAGCTGAAATAATTCCCTGAAGAACAGAAAGTTCTTCAACAAATAGTGCTAAGAAAATTGTATCTATGCATGCAGAAATATGAAAGAAGACCCCTATCTTATACTTATACAAAAACCACCTGTAAATGATTTGAGAATCTAAATATTTGACCAGATATGATCAAATTGCTAGAGGAAAACATCAGGGAAACTCTGAAAGATTTTGGCATAGGCAAACTCTTCTTGGAAAAGACTCCAAGAGCACAGGTAATGCAGACAAAAATATACAAATGGGTACCTACACCATGACTCACTAGGTTAATCCTCCGCCTGCATCCCCGGCATCCCATATGGGCACTGGATTCTAGTCCTGGTTGCTCCTCTTCCAGTCCAGCTCTCTTCTGTGTCCCAGGAGGGCAGTGGAGGATGGCCCAAGTGCCTGGGCCCCTGTGCCCACATAGGAGACCAGGAAGAAGCACCTGGCTCCTGGCTTCAGATTGGCGCAACACTGGCCATGGAGGCCATTTGGACAATGAACCAATGGAAGGAAGACCTTTCTCTCTCTCACTCTCGCTCTCTCGCTGTCTATAACTCTACCTGTCAAATAAATGAATAAAAAATAGACAAATGGGATTACATTAAGCTAAGAAACCTCTCCACTCAACAAAGTGAAGAGGTAAAGGTCAGAATAGGAAAAAATATTTGCAAACTATTCAACTGATAAAGGATTAATATCCATATTCTATAAAGAGCTCAAGAAACTCAGTAATAACAAAAGAAACAATCCAGTCAAGAAATGGGCAATGGACATGAAAAGACATTTTTAAAAGTATGAAATTCAGATGGCCAACAAACACATGAAAAAATGCTCAGGTTTTATTTGCATCAAAGAAATGCAAATAAAAACCACAATGAGATTTCACCTCCCTCCAGTTAGAATGGCTATCCTTCAAAAATGAAACAAATAAATAAGTAAATGCTGAAGATGACGTGGGTAAAAAGGTACCCTAATGTACTGTTAGTGGGAGTGTAAACTAGCACAATCATTTTGTAAGACAATGGGAATATTCCTCAGAAATCTTAAAATAGATCTACCCTATCACACAGCAATATTACTCCTTGGAATTTACCCACAGGAAATCAAATCAGCATATGAAAGAGTAACCTGTACCCCATGTTTATTGCAACTCAATTCACAATAGCTAGGATATGGAATCAACCCAGATGCCAATTTACTGATGATTAGATAAAGAAAATGTGATATATATATACAGTGTGGAATACTACTCAGTCCTAAATAGAATGAAATCCTTTCTTTTGCAACAAAGTGGATGCAACTGGAAGCCATTATACTTAGTGAAATAAAACAGTCACCAAAAGACAAATATCATATGTTTTCCCTTATCTGTGGTGGAGGGTAATGTTTGTGAATATAAAGTAAACTGTAATTTTTTTTGACAGAGTTAGAGAGAGAGACAAACAGAGAGAAAGGTCTTCCTTCCATTGGTTCACTCCCCAAATGGCCATTACAGCCAGTGCTGCATCAATCTGAAGCCAGGAGCCAGGTGTATCCTCCTGGGTGCCCATGCGGGTGCAGGGCCCAAGCACTTGGGCCATCCTTCACTGCCTTCCCAGGCCACAGCAGAGAGCTGGACTGGAAGAGGAGCAACCGGGGCTAGCACCCAGAGCCCAAATAGGTTGCTGGGGCTGCAGGTGGAGGATTAACCTAGTGAGCCACGGTGCCGGCCCAAAGTAAACTGTTAAAGTATGTAACTAAAAATTAAAAATAAGGAAGAGGGATGGTAGGAGCTGGAGTGAGTACTCTTAAATATATATATATATATATACATATGAAATATAAGCTATTTGTTCACTTTATATAAATAAAAAAAGTTAATAAATAAAAAATAAAATGGGACATTGGCATTCTGATTTTATACATCAGGCCCTGTGACTCTGGTGAATATGAATCTAACCCTGAGAACAAATCATGCCCTATATGCTGAAGCAGTTAGAATTCTAACTCTGGAAACCTAAATGCCATATTATGCAAATTCATTAAGAATATAATAGTACTCTATCAGATATCATGGAAACCGTCTGTTGATTTTCTAAGGCCACAGTACAATCTCAGGGTTAATTTCTTGGCATATATGATATTATACTAAATTTCTACTTTTTTAGTGTTTTAGGATTCTAAGTGAAAAATAAGATCATAGGTATCAGAATTAGGATAATATTTGGATATGTACTTCTTTTAACTTTTATTTAATAAGTATAAATTTCCAAAGTACAACTTTTGGATTATAGTGGCTTTTTCCCCCCATAACCTCCCTCCCCCACACAACCATCCCATCTCCCACTCCCTCTCCCATCCCATTCACATCAAGATTCATTTTCAATTATCTTTATATACAGAAGATCAATTTAGTATATACTAAGTAAAGATTTCAAGAGTTTGCACCCACACAGAAACATAAAGTATAAAGTACTATTTGAGTACTCGTTATACCATTAATTCACATAGTACAACAAATTAAGGACAGAGATCCTACATGAGGAGTAAGTGCACAGTGACTCCTGTTGTTGATTTAACAATTGACACTCTTATTTATGACGTCAGTAATCACCCGAGGCTCTTGTCATGAGCTGCCAAGGCTATGGAAGCCTCTTGAGTTCGCCAACTCCAATCTTATTTAGACAAGGCCACAGTCAAAGTGGAAGTTCTCTTCTCCCTTCAGAGACAGGTACTTCCTTCTTTGATGGCCCATTCTTTTCACTGGGATCTCATTCACAGAGATCTTTCATTTAGGTCATTTTTTTTTTCTTTTGCCAGAGTGTCTTGGCTTTCCATGCCTGAAATACTCTCATGGGCTTTTTAGCCATATCTGAATGCCTTAAGGGCTGATTCTGAGGCCAGAGTGCTGTTTAGGACATCTGCCATTCTATTCCTCGACAGTCAGGTCAAGGAATGATCAAGTCATTGTTTCTCATAGTGTCCATTTCACTTCAACAGGTTTCCTTTTAGGTGCTGGGGTAGGTGACCAATATTTTGCCACAGTAAGTGAAGCCATTGATTGCAATGCCAATATCACATATCAAAGCACTGGTTCAAGTCTTGGCTGCTGTGCTTCCAATCCAGTTAGTTTCCTGCTCATGCACCTGGCAAGGCAGCAGAAGATGGCTAAAGAACTTGGGCCCCTGCCACCTACACATGAAACCAAGATAGTGCTCCAGCTCCCTGTCTTTGGCTTGGCCTGGTGTGGCAATTTGGGGTGTGAAACACAGGTGGAAGATCTCTCACTCCTTCCCTCCCTCTCTTTTTCACTTTCTGTAACTCTGCCTTTCAAATGCATAAATCAATCATTACATATATACGATACATATGATATGTATGCATAGGAGATATATATGATACATATGAGATATATATGTAAACCCTATGTGGTATATTATACAATTCCTATCTTACTTTGGGAGGAATCATAATTCCAAATCACTTTAATATGCTTGTAAACATTTTATAGCCTGCAGGGCAGAAATGAATATGGGCAGCACAGTATGGACACATGTGTTTTCATGGCACAAAGTATATTTTAGCCCCTAATGAAATATAATGGTTTTTTCCCCAAACATCTGTGTTTAATAATAAGTGTTTAAGTTGGAAGGTAAATGAAGACCATGAACTTTCACTTCCCAAATGAAGACATCTAAAAAGCTTGCTTCCTATAAAGGTATTTCTCATTTAATTCTTTACTTCTAGAACTTCTCAGGAGAACCCATTTTCACTAGAGTTCTCAAAATTAGATTGCAGAGAGAAAAGAAAATTCTTTAAGAAATTTGAATTAAATCTAAAATCTGAGGTTGAGGATATGGCTTCATTATTTCAGTACTTCTAAATAAAGAATCCCTTATTATTTTCCCCAAAAAAAAATTTGAGTTGGCTTTTTTCTCTGTTCTTCTTCTCTTCCTGATGGCATTCATCAGTCAAATTTTCATGACAAGAATGTGTCCTCATAAACCTTTATGAAGATTTTAGAGGGTCAGCTGTTGTTGTTGGTGTTTGCCATATTGCTGTTTTATTCATAATTGAACTGGCAGAATGCTAACTGAAACAGAAATACCAGGCGACTTGTTCCACACACTAGCCCCTCTATGGAGACAGAGAAGGAAAATGGCAATGCAAAGAACAGAGGCTTCTAATTAAGTACAGATCCACTGCATCCCTCGCAGGAATTGCCAGGGGAGTTTTAAGGGCAGAAGATTGTCATTATAGTCTTCACCCACAGTAGAAGTGGTTATTACAGGTAGTGCTAACAAATTCTGTATTGATTAAGCGTGCAAAATGTGTTTTCCTATGAATTTTTATCAATGACTAAATCCAGCATATGAAAGGTAGTTAACTAAGTAGAATGCATGGAAACAGAGAATAAAGGGAAAAGGAGTTTATTTCCATGTTCTTGTCTGTTCTTTATGGCCATCTAACTATTGTCATTGAGGAGTCTTTACTTTTAAATGCCTGTTTATTTATTTTAATCTAATTAAAAGACATAGTCACACAGAGAGCAAATGTCTGACATGGAGATCTTCATCCACTGGGACAGGCTGAAACCAGGAGACACTGAAATGGTGTCCAATGTGTGTGGCAAGATTCCAAGTACTTGAGCCACCATCTGCTAACTCAAAGATGCGTTAGAAGGAAAGCAGATGTAAAGCAGAGCAACCAGGACCCAAACCCGCACTCCCATATGGAATGCACATGTACCAGAGTGTTGCTTGAACCCACTATTCCACAATGCCCACTCTGAATACTGCTTTAATGTGCATTCTTTTTTTTTTTTTTTTTTTTTTTTTGACAGGCAGAGTGGACAGTAAGAGAGAGAGACAGAGAGAAAGGTCTTCCTTTTTCCTTTGGTTCACCTCCCAAGGGCCGTTGTGGCCAGTGTGCTGCGGCCGGCGCACCGTGCGATCTGAAGCCAGGAGCCAGGTGCTTCTCCTGGTCTCCCTTGCTGGTGCAGGGACCAAGCACTTGGGTCATCCTCCACTGCACTCCCTGGCCACAGCAGAGAGCTGGCCTGGAAGAGGGGCAACCGGGACAGAATCCGGTGCCCCGACTGGGACTAGAACCTGGGGTGCCAGTGCCGCAAGCAGAGGATTAGCCTATTGAGCCATGGCGCCAGCCAATGTGCATTCTTTTTTAAATTTTATTTAAGGTATACAAATTTCATGTATCCCATATATACAGATTTAGGAACATAGTAAATTTTCCTACCCTACCCTCCCTCCTGCTCACACTCCCACCCTTCCTCCTCCTTCCTCTCTTTTTCCTTCTCAATTTTTACAATAATCTGCTTTCAATATACTTTATACTCAGAAGATTAATCCTACACTAAGTAAAGAGTTCAAAAATTGTATGTAGAAAAAAACAGTGTCCCTTCACAGTGGAGACAAAGGATGCAAATGATCATCAAATTCATATGTCAATTTCCCTCCAATACATTACATTTTAGGTACACTACTAGTTACCACAAATCAGGGAAAGCATATGGTATAACATATGGTATCTGCCTTTTTGCAGACTGGTTTATTTCACTAAGTATAATGGTTTCCAGTTGCATTCATTTTGTTGAAAAGGACAAGATTTCATTTTTTTTAATGCTGAGTAGTACTCCATAGTGTGTATGTGTGTATGCCATAATATCTTTATCCATTCATCAGTTGATGGACATCTATTGTGAATAGATGCAATAAACATGGGGATATAGATAACTCTTTCATATGTGGTCTTCATTTCTTTGTGTAAATTCCCAGGAATGGGATAGCTGGGTCATATGGTAGATTTATTTTCAGATTTTTAAGATATCTCCATACTATCTTCCACAATGGTTGTGCTAATTTACATTTCCATGAACACAGCAGTAGGGTACCTTTTTCCCCACATCCTCACCAGCATTTATTGTTTGCTGATTTCAATGAGAGCCGTTCTAAATCGGATGAAGTGAAATCTCATTGTGGATTTTATCTATATTTCCCTGATGGCTAGTGATTCAGAGCATTTTTTCATGCATCTGTTACCAATTTGAATTTTCTCTTCTGAAAAATACTTTGTCAAGTCCTTTTCCCATTTTTAAGCAAATTGTTTGTTTCATTGTGGCATTTCTTGAGCTCATTATAGATTCTGGATATTAATCCTTAGTAAGTTGAATAGTTTGCAAATATTTTCTCTCATTCTATTGGTTGCCTCTTCGCTTTGCTGAGTGCTTCCTTTGCAGTACAGAAGCTTCTCAGTTTGTTGTAATTCCATTTGTCTAATTTGGCTTGATTGCTTGTACTTCTGGGGTCTTTTCCAAGAAGTCTTTGCCTATGCCAATGTTTTGCAGAGTTTCTCCAATGTTCTCCTATAATAATTGGATGGTATCAGGTAATAGGCTTCGATCCTTGATCCATTTTGAGTTGATTTTTGTATAAGGTGTAAAGCATGGGTCTTGTTTCATACTTCTGCATGCAGAGATCCAATTTGCCCAGCACCATTGGTTGAAGAGACTGTCCTTTCTCCAGGGATTGATTTTAACCCCTTGTCAAAGATTAGTTGTTTTTTTTTTTTTTTTTGTTATGTTTTGTTTTGTTTTGTTTGTCTTTTTGTCGATCTGTGGATTGATTTCTACAGTTTCTATTCTGTTCCAGTGGTGTTCATGTCTATTTTTGTGCCAGTACCAGGTTGTTTTTTTTTTTTATTATAATTGACCTATATTATTTCTTGAAATCTGTATTGTGATGCCTCTGGCTTTGTTTATGTTGTATAAAATTGCTTTAGCTATTCAGAGTCTCTTTTATGTTTCTTAATGGCATAAGGATTATCAGTTTCAAAGAGGTTGAAAAAACAAACAGTCCTCTGCAACAGATTCACCATTTTTCCCATTTCTTAAGACATTTATAAAAGAAAATAAAGTGGTCTGGACAAGGTACAGAGTACAAGGACGTTTTTGCTCCTTCTATGAAGTGATAGCCAACTAGTATCTTCAGCCTTATCAGCCTGTCAAAGTTACAATAAACCCCGGGGCAGCTTCCCTTTTATTCAGATTAATTAGCTACTGAATATCACAATGAAAATTAATTAGGAAAACTCCAGGCTAGATAGTGCACACTGTTATCACTGAGAACTGTGAAGTCTCACACATGTCAGACTAATAATGCAGAACCTGTAGCCACATGTTCAGGATTAGCCTATGTTTGTGCTTTGGAGTTATTTGCCAAAGGCATTATGCTGCAAAAGCTAATTCAGTCCTGGGGATCTCTGATTTCCTGGGAAGCGCTGTGAGTTGTGTCTCCTAAACAGTCAACAGTCCCCAGAAACTTCACATATTAGACTTTTGGCTTTATTTTGTGCTTTTTGG
The DNA here is from genome assembly GCF_051225735.1 of Oryctolagus cuniculus. Classification (NCBI taxonomy): domain Eukaryota; kingdom Metazoa; phylum Chordata; class Mammalia; order Lagomorpha; family Leporidae; genus Oryctolagus; species Oryctolagus cuniculus. The sequence continues at coordinate 59,384,442 of NC_142870.1, forward strand.
TAATTCACTAAAAATAAGAAAAAAAAAATGTAAAAACTTATGATTCCCAAATAAGGGCTTAATAACAGTAAATTTCAGGAGTTGAGGTTGTAATGACTGAAGAAGTTATTCTTCCACATTAATTTTCTATGAAAAATATAATAATGTTTCTCCAGAACCACTTTGAAACATATAATATTGTAAAATGTTCTCTATGTGTCTGCTACTGTTATAATGAAGAGTGCAATGATATATTTGGTTTGTAATTATTCATTTCAATACCTGAAAATTATCTTTGAAAATCTCAATTAGATCTAAAGCTTTCCCTTGATTCTGTTTGAACACAGCTCAGTTTAACAGATTCTATTAACTTTCCAGGGATAATTACGGTTCCTAAAATATAACTACACACAGTAAAACTCTGCTATATAGGGGGCAATCTCGACCCCCAGCAAGAGTGTTTTAAAGAGCTCCCAGTGTCATTTTCCATGATAAGCCCCACTAGTTGGCAGAACCCCTGGAAGCTATGCAAACAGCAACACATCTGTTCCCTAAGAGGCAAAATGCTGTCTCAGTTGAGGTGTTTATTCCCTTACCAACAACACTGTGAAAGAGCAAAGCCTCCAGCTGGCTGCAAGGAATTTCCCTTTAAAGGCTTGTATACCCTTGTAAGAAGAGAAAATTCTAGCAATGGCAAAGAGGTCAGACCTTTGTGCTTTGATTCACAATGCTTAGAGACTCACCTCTTTCCCATAATAGAAAAATCAAAGTGTGTTCAATATTCCTACTCTTCTTTGTGGAATTAAAACAGATTCTTATGAGTGAATACAAACTAAAATTCACAGCAGGAAAGGACAATTTCAAAGTTCATTTATTAGCTTGTTTAAAATATTATTTCCAAAGCAAATTAATTTGTTCAAATAAGATATTCAGCCTTGATTTTTAAAGCTTATGAGTAAATGAAATATTTTGAAAATTCGTAAGAACACTTGAATTTCATGTCTTTTTGTTAAGCAAGGAATAAACTTCAGTCATGAGGTGGGAGCAGAAGTTAAGTTGCCACTTTGGATACCCATATATGAATCTCTGCTTCTGATCCAGTTTCAGCTAATGTATAATCTGCTATTCAGCAAATGATGGTCCTCGTAGTTCAGTCCCTGCCACTTATGTGAGACATTTGACTTCTTGACTCCTGGCTTCAGCCTGGCTCAGCCTCTACTGTTGCAAACATTTAGGGAGTGAACCATAGTATAGAAGATATCTCCTCTCTCTCTTTTACTATCTTGAATGAATAAATGAATAAATAAATAAAGTTGGGCCAAGATTTTTCTGTAATTATACCTCCTGTTAGAATATGTTAGATTAAACTAAGATCACAAATAATTACCCTATGTAGTACGGAGCCAAACTTCTTTTTAAAAATGTATGTTTCTGACTTAGAATCATCACTTCCAGGACTAGCAGTGTGGTGTGGTGGGTTAAGATGCTGTCTGAAGTCCAGCATCCCATATGAATGTCAGTTCAAGTGCTGGCTCCCCTGCTTCCAATCTTGCTCCCTGCTAATGCACTAGGAAAAACAATGGAGGATGGCCCAAGTTCGTGGATCCCTGCCAGCCTTGTAGGAGACCCAGTAGAAGCTTTTGTCTCCTGGCTTCAGTCTGTCCCAACTCTGCGCATTTGGGGAGTGAAACAATGGATAGAAGACCTCTCTCTCTCTCTCTCTCTCTCTCTCTCTCTCACTGTAGCTCTGCATTTCAAAATAAATAAAATAAATCTTTTCAAAAATTTGCTTCTGTGTTGTCAACATTCAAATTTGCATCTATAACCTAACCCTACCCCTGAGCCTCAATGACCCTTTCCCAACTGTTACTGGCTATGTAGATATTTTCCCAGCTATTCCAAACTAAGTTAAAATCCAAAATTATCTACTTTGTCTCAAAATAACTCTTCTATTCTTCTGCCTTTTATTTTTCTTTTGCTGTTGTTATTCTTTAACAGTCTGACAGTACTTCAAACAGTTCTTGGAAATGGAATTACAAGTTTATTTAGGTGTAAAAAATTAAATCCATGCATATGACAGGCTTACATAAAGTTCATGGAAAATGTATATTGTGAAAAACACATGAATGGATTACAAAATTTTTGGCACCATAATAAATTAAGCTTTAATTCCATTTTCCCAGAACTTTTTGAAGTAAACTTGTACATTTAATTTTAACAATAGTGTTATTCCATCAGTCACTGAAGTAAAAAGAAGCATGAATCCCCTATACTCCCCTGTCTAGTCAATTCAGTTTATCTGCATTACTTCCTGCTTACTTCAAAGCTTTATTTTCTATCTTCTGCACATAGGAAGGAACCATATACATTGCTTTTTCCAGCCAGTATCTCTGCTTTCAACTGTTTTATGAACAACACAGGCAGGTTCCTAGTTTCCTACTCAGAGTCTCCACTACTTAACGTACAAAAGCACAGAGCCTTTAACTTGTCATGAAGAATCAACTCTGGCCAAGAACCAACATGAATTGTTGAACAAATATGAATATGGAGAAAATCATTCAACAACCTCGTAGGTGCTGGGACTACACTGTGCACTAGAAAACCCATATAATCTGAGCTAAACTGGAGTAGCCTTTATACATACAAAGCCCTGAAGTCTGTTTGGAAACTAAAATGTGTTTATTTTCTTGCTTTACTTGTTGCTAACTGGTTAACAGAATAAGTGACTTAACCCATGTGACTCAGTTGTGTCATTTATAAAATGATGACTAAGAAAGGGGGAGGGAGATTTTTGGTTGATTTAAAGATTTCGTGAGGGAATAGGTGTTATATGCATAGTCTATGGCATTTATTTTTAGATTTCGTTGGAGGTAAAGACAGCTTATTTCTAGTCTCTCCAGTTAGCTACATAGCAGAATTACAGCCCCACCCCACCCCACCACATGGTCTCTATACCAACTACCTTGCAATTCTGTCAGAAGAGAATATGGCTGAACAGAACAGGAACATCACCACTTGTATGCTTTAGGCAAGCAGGCCAGCATATTGATTATCTCAAAGCCTGGTTTCCCTAATACCACTAGTTTCTTTTTCTCTGGTTTCCATTATTATGTGTCTTACTTCTTTATGAAAATTAATTTCTATCATATCATTACTATTATTACCATATTTACCTATATCCCTTTCCCCATAATTGTCATTGTTGTTTACCAAAGTCTCTCATAAAGAAGGTACAATATTATTCCACTTTATGGATAGGAAAAACTTTTAATACAATTGAGGGTAAGTATTAAGTAGTTATTAAGTATTAAGTATTAAGTATTAACTATTAAGTATTAAGTAGTTATTAACTATTAAGTAGTTATCAACAACAGGAGTCACTGTGCACTTACTCCTCATGTAGGATCTCTGTCCTTAATGTGCTGTACATTGAGATTTAATGCTATAACGAGTACTCAAACAATATATTTCACTTTGTGTTTCTATGGGGGTGCAAACTGTTGAAATCCTTACTTAATGCATACTAAACTGATCCTCTGTAAAAAAAAAAAAAAAAAAAAAAAAAGAAATTATCAATTCCCAACTTGACTCTCACTGGGATTAAACATGACAATAGGTCTGATCTGATTTCATCATCATTTAAAAAAATCATCTATTATTTTTCACTTTATGTTTCCGTGTGGGAGCAAACTGTTGAAATCCATACTTAATGTATACTAAGCTGATCTTCTGTATATTAAGATAATCGAAAATGAATCTTGATGTGAATGGAAGGGGAGAGGGAGTGGGAAAGGGGAGGGTTGTGGGTGGGAGGGACGGTATGGGGGGGAAGCCATTGTAATCCATAAGTCGTACTTTGGAAATTTATATGCATTAAATAAAAGTTTAAAAAAAAAAAAACAAAAAACATACATTGTGTTCTATTAATCTCTGAACATCTCACTTTCTTATTCATGGCCTTGTATATAATAGATTGATTGCAAGTACACATTATTGAATGAATAAATGTAGGAATGAAGGAATTGAATTCAGCTTGTGGAAAGGAAAAATCAGAGGGAATGGGAACGAAGTGGAGATCTCTTGGGTTTTCTGTGTGTATCATCCTCTCTAACCAGCATAGGCAAAAGTGAAATGAAGGGAGAAAAGAGCTATGGACCATGATGAAGATGATTAAAGAGAGTACAGAGCAGCTGTCAAAGCAAATATCAAGCAACATTAATAACTTGATAGCTCACCATGAGACTGTCTCAAATATTTCCAAGAAAACAGAATCCTTGCTGTTGCACAGAGTAAGTGAGACTAATAATCAAGTGCAGATTTAAAGAATTTTTTTTCCACTGGGTACCTTTAGCTGAAGAAGTTAAAAAATAAAAAAACACTAAAAAGACTCTTTAATGGAAAAATACATGACTCTGAGAAAAATATTATTGCATTCTTGATATTTTCTTTTGGGGTAGAATTGATGAAGTAACAAAATCTGAAACATTTGCCACCTATTATCAAAGTTGTATAAATAGTCAGATACTGTTCCCAAGCCTCTGATGCTTATCCAAAAAATAACTCCATTGTGAAACTTACCGATGCTCCAGCACTCACCAAATTGATGTTACCAAAAATTCAACTTATCCAATGGATTTAAAATGTGATCTACATGGATAAAGTTGAGAATTTGAGGTCAGATGCCACTTTCTGTCTTATATATTGTTATTTCTTTAAAATAATTTGCATTTTAAATGGCAGTGACTCCACACATGTTTCTTGAGCATTGCTAGCAAATTATCTTCATGATTTCATTACTCTAGTGTCTAGTAAATCTGTTTACTCACCTACACATTTTTCACTGAACATAAACTTGTGGTTTTGTTTTGTGACATCTGTGTGTCATACTATGTAGATAATACAAGCCACAGAGATTTGGTCTCTAGTCTCAAGAAGCTAACATTTATAGTTTCTGTTCATTAGGTATCAAAATGCAAGAAACTTTAATAATGTACTTATTTGGAATATAAAATACCAAAAAGTACAATTTCCTCAGTTCTAGTTACTGCTTGATTTTGGATAGAAAATGCAGGAAAGAGAAGAACAAGGGAAACAGAAGAGAGGTGAATACTGAGGGAAGGTTTGAAAGTCGAAGTCAGGTTGGAGTAAACTGAAAGAATCGTTGTGTAGAGGCCAACTACAGACATTTTTAGGCAGTAACACCTGTGATTCTATAAATGGTGGAGCATTATTAAACTTCAGTGTGTGTACTTTTGGTCATCATCTGAAGTACTCTTACTTATCTGACTCTTCCTTCCATTCAGATCTGAAATCAAAGATTGACCTTTTTGGGAGACTGGCCATAACTAAGCTATCTAAAGGAATACATTTAAAACTATCCAAGCAAATCTACCATCACAAAGTCAGTAATTGGGCTTTGTCATTCCTACTAAAATACATACCTTATGAAGCTTGAGATCCTGCCTGTTGGATCTCTCAATCCCTTGGGAAGAATACATAATAGCTGCCCAATAAATATTTATTGAATGAGAAACTCATGAATCAATTAGAATTTTAGTTTTATTTTCCAAAAGAGTATATATGTGCTTGTATATTACATTAATAGAGCTTTTTTTTTTCTATTTCATGCTGGTAAACATGCATTTAAATGTCAGAACACAATATTTATTTATTTAATTCTGTGGATGATAATCATTTTTTAATTTTTTTTATTTAAGGACTATTAACACATTAGCTTCTCTGAGTCACAGCAAATGCATGATAACTACTAAAAGGATGCTAATCAATTCTCATGTTAATGTAATTTAATACAAAAAGAACAAATTCAATGTAGTTCATTCATACAATTTTAAGCATTTAATGAAACTTTCCTTCCCTCCCTCTCCCTTTCATCCTTCTTTCTTTTTTTCTTTCATTTATTCCCTCCCTGCCTCCCCATTCCTCTCTCCTTCACTCTCTCTCTCTCTCTCTTTCTTTTTTTCTCTCTCTCTTTCTCTCTTTCACAATATTTATTTTCAACTATAGGGTTTCTAAAGTTTCAAACCTTCTAGGACAAAACCATATGCTATTTTTGTCACTGTAAGGACTGTCACTTTTTGAAATCTAATATCTCTATTTAAGAGAATTCTATATCAGATTCACAAATACCACTCAGCATATTAACATGATCTTGAACCTACCATAAATCATCAATTGTTGATCCTCACCTCCACTAAATAACATTGTTTCTATAATTCTCAAATTTACAAAGATAGAATTTTTTAAATGTTTATAGAGGGTAGACTAATAATATGTTCAGAGAAAAAAATATGACTTGGCTCAAAGAATGATATCTCGGAACTCAACTCAAAATCAGAATAGTTTTAATCTATAATCATTTAAATAGCTGGCAAAGCAAACTGTATAGATATGCATTTCAAATTCTGCAAGGACTACTAGGAAAAGATTGATGGAACAAGGGATGCTATTCCTTCGAGAATTTCTGAAATTTTCAAGCTAATCCAAACATTCCTTAGAAAAATAAAACTTGCAAGGTTCTATCTACTGTTCATTGCAAAATAGTAAAGATTAGCCCTTATTTACTCCAGCTTGTCGATTTTTAAGGATGTGTATCTAAAATAATTTATTCCAGTTTGGTAAACTGAAACTCTAATATAAGATAAAACATTTTATATTCCCCAGAATATTTATTTCAACTTAGAATTTTCTTTCTATAATGAAGATAACAGGAAATGATTGCTATAAAGGTTACTGAATTGCCTGAGTTTAAATTTATAATAAAATTTTGAGATACTAACTCCTTGACCTTTGGTATCCTAGGATTATTTCTTACTGGTGATGGGCCTCCTGCTTATTACTTTATTTTTTTCTTTTTCAAAACTGCTTAATTCAAACATTAAAAATACACATTTGAGACCTCTAAATCTAGGGTGAAATAAAAATGCCAACTGGTTCTGAGAATAAGAAAAGATGAAGAAACTATTTGTTACTTCCCAAAAATCTAAATATGGGAATGACAGTGTACTAATTGTCCTTCATATTTTGAGGAGGATTAAAAGGATATTATATATTTTATCAATTGCTTTTGTAAGTATTTATCAAATTATAAATCAGTTCAACTTGTTGTTTATCCCTGAATATACTGTAAATATAATTAGCACATTTTTGGTATCAATTATGTAAAAGAAACAATTTCAAGTAATAAAGAATTTGAAGAGTATATAATAGGGTTTTTTTCATTTATTTTTATGATTTTATTTATTTACTTGAAAAGTAGTTACTGAGAGAGAAAAAGAGATAAAGAGCAAGAGAAGGATCTCTTTTCCATCCTCTGATTCAATCCCTAAATGGCCACAGGGGCTGAGGCTTGGTCAGGCAGAAGCCAGATACTCTATCCATGTCTCCTACATGGGTTCAAGGGCCCAAGTACTTAGATCATCTTCTACTGCCTTCCCATATGCATTGAGAGGTAACTAGATCAGAAGTGGAGCAGCTGGAATTCGAACAGGCACTCATATGCAATGCCGCTGCACCACAACATCATCCCCCAGGATTTATTTTTTAAAAATAATTATTTTATTTATTTGAATGGCAGAGTGACAGAAGAAGGAGGCAGAGACACACTGGGAGACAGAAAGAGAGAGGAGAGAGAGGGAGAGGGAGGGGGAGGGGGAGGGGGAGAGGGAGGGGGAGAGGGAGGGGGAGGGGGAGAGGGAGGGGGAGAGGGAGAGCACTCCCATCTGCTGGTTCACTCCCTAAATTGCCACAGTGGGCAGGTTGAAACTAGGCACCTGAACTCCATGCAGCTCTCCCTCATAAATATCAGAGGCCCAAGCACTCTGGTTATTTGTTTTTCCAGATTCATTGGTGGAGTTAGATTGGAAGCAGAGAAGCTGAGACAAATTGATGTTATGGGATGGGATGCCAGGATCATAGGTGGCAGCTTAACCTGATGAGCCACAACACTGGCCAGTTTTATAGTTTCAACAAATTTTTCTTTAAAAGGTGTTTTATGCATAGACATGAGCAAGCTAGATACAATGATGCCATGCTTTTTGTCTCTAATAGAGAAAATGATGTCAGTTCAGGAAGTCTGGAGTATCTTTAGCCCCAGAATAGAATAAAATTTAGGAATTATCCAAACTAACAAAACTCTCTTCTCTTGTACAATCATTTTTTAAGTCAGGTTGGGCCAGGACAAAGTCCCAAACTCACCTGGTCTCCCTTGTGGTTTGCAGAGACTCAAGTATATGAACCATCACCTACTGCCTCCCAAGGTGCATATTAGCAGGAAACTGGAATCAAAGCAGATGAACCAAGACTTGAACCAGGCATTCTGATATGGGATAACAGACATCCAAAGACCATCTTGAGCATGGCACCAAATGCCTGCCCTCGCTTTTACAATGATTTTTTATATCAGTGAGAACTTTGTTATTGTCATTAGTAGCCATAGAAATTGATGTCCTGTTTTCCTTCTTGCCTTTTCCCATTACAAGAAAAAAAGACACAACATTAACTTTTGTGGATCATATTTGATTTACCTCTTTCCAGATACCAAAATGTTTTGTATTTATTTTTTAAATCAATTAGCACTGCACGAAAATTATATTCCTTCTGTTCACATGGGAAGGGATGCCTAAGGCCACCAGATATGGGCATTATTAGATATGCTTTTGTAAGGAGGAAATAGTAAGACAAAAATGTCCTGCCTGAAGTTACAGTTTATAGATTGGAAAAAGGCACAGACAATTAAAAGATAGAGCTACTTAGGGCAAATTACTTGCAATCAAGCTGCAGCTAAATGAGCTTCTTGATGAGGAAGCCAAATTTATGTTGTTTCAAACCAGGGAGAAACATTAAAGAAGTTGAAAGGTGAGCAAAATGTTAGTACAACTGGATCCAGATAGGTTGGTAAGAGGTTATAGAGACAATTAAAAGGACGCCCTCTGAAATACTCAGGCACACACACACACATATAAAAATGATTATATACATATACATATACATATACCTTCAGCTTTCATTTAATTTTATGTGAATCCCCCTTTCTTCACAAAAGCAGTAAGGTTTAAAAGGCTCAGTGACAGAATATAATCATATGCCTCCTAAATCAGCAATTTACTATAGACATTTTAGTTGAAAATGAGGTATTGTTTAAACTCAAAACAACTATGTTTTCACTTTATTTCTCCACACCCTAAATTATCCTTTGGCAGCTATTTGAGTTGATGCTGAAAGGATGTATTTGATAATAAATTCATGATTTTACACAAAGTACAAAAGGCATGTGAAAGCTTCAAATGTGAAATACCACATTTCTTTCTTTGTTGCTTGATATACAGTTTTGCATTCAGGGCTGTATGCATCAATTTCACTGAAAGCAGGGCATTGTCTACATATATCTGTCTGAATTAAATGGCTTTCAGGACTTTGTAATTTTGAAAAGGCATCAAGCTAGGCTATCCTTCATCCCATTTCTGTTGCATTGGAATGTTAGGCACTGGAATAACAAAGTGGACAAAAGAAAGGTATAATACAAATTCTTATTAGCAGTCAGCAAGTACAACTATATATAAGAAAAGATCATTTTCTGCTGATATTTTACCTTACCTTGATTCCCTTATCCTTCCATACATTAAGTTTTTCGTGAACAGAATCTGAAAAAAAATGAAGAGTCTTGTCTGAAATAGACAATAAACATAAGCCTTCTCTTTCAAATGATCCCTTTAGGAAGTAAAAACTCTAAAATTTGAGAATTGAAAAGGATAATAAATGTCCATTTTTAGAGCAACAGATAAGAATGTGATTCTGATGTTACCATAGTTTCTTACAGTTATAATGTGACATTGGAAACACTGCCCTGGCCTAGTCTGCCATTGACAAACAGTCCAGGAAAATGAACAAATGCCCTCAGTGATGAAGGATCCGGTCTCCATCTGATGTTGTCCAGATACATCTTCCATTTGGCAGTGAATATGTAGAAAATTCTCTTTCAGACACTGAGAAATAGGCAATGAAAATGCATTAGTGTCTTGATTTTCCCTCCAGAGGATTATAAATTGTCAGTGACATTCCTAAAGAACTTATGAAAATTGTTTCATTATATTAAACATTGGTCAAAGAAGCCTTTGGCAGCTGAAGTCACATCACATAAAATGAAGAGTCTTCCAATTTCCTCCTCAATTGGGCTTGTTAGGAAGCCTTAAAGGAAATAGGAGCATATGCACACAAGATGAAGTTAATTGCTTACCATCCTGTTAACTGTTATATGAGTGGCAAAAATTGGGCATAAGAATGACTTTGGCTTGATGGCATCCTCTGATGCAAGGCTAATGAGGCAAATCTACCTTTAAATATTAAAAAGTAGCTCTTGACTAAATACCACTCAAGCTTGGAGAGTCTAAATAACCCACACAAGTAAGCCCTCATCAAGGCATAGGACCACAGTCAAGTCACCTGGATGTCTCTTTGGGTGCCATCATTATCTAGAGTGGATAAACCTGTGCAGATCAGTCAGCCTTCCTGAAAGATACTTCCTCATCATAATGAAAGGTTTGAACTAAGTAATCATCTGGATTCTTAGGATTTATATGACTGTAGAAATCCTAGGCTGTACATTCCTAGTTAACAAATACTTGGGTTAGAGAAAAAAAAGCTTAAGTAGTGAAAATCTTTGCTTCTTTGTGCAGAATTGAAGGCTGTATCCACAAGAGTAGTTGATGCAGTGGGTGGGTAGCCCCTAGGATCCTTGATTAAAGGTTGCAGAAAGGCCAGTGCCACGGCTCAAAGAGCTAATCCTCTGCCTGCGGTGCTGGTCCCCGGGGTTCTAGTCCCGGTTGTCCCTCTTCCAGTCCAGCTCTCTGTTATGGCCCTGGAGCGCAGTGGAGGATGGCCCAAGTCCTTGGGCCCTGCACCCGCATGGGAGGCCAGGAGAAGTACATGGCTCCTGGTTTCGGATCAGCACAATGCGCTGGCCACAGCGGCCATTGGAGGGTGAACCAACGGCAAAGGAAGACCTTTCTCTCTGTCTCTCTCTCTCACTGTCCACTCTGCCTATCAAAAAAAAAAAAAAGTTGCAGAAAGGACAGTCTCATAGTAAGTTGATAAATTGCTCTGTTTTCTGTACTATCAAAAGTCCTTAGAAGTTATGGAAAATTACTTATTAAACCCAAGTTTGTATTACATTATGTCAAAATGTATCTATCCTTCTCCTGTCACTGGGCTACTAACACACCTCCTTAGGGAAAAAGTCATGTACTTTGTATCTCTCTGATAGAAATCTCCTTTCACAACTTTAAGATCTTCACTGGCCTTTTTTCCTCAACACTTCTTCTTGGTTCCTGTTCTCTAATCATTTCTTTTACTGTCTCAAGTTTGGGAACCAGAACCCCAGATCATGTCAATATACTACTCCACTCTGAATGATATACTGTCTTTTCAATCCCTGCCTCCAACTCCCAATTTTTACACCCTTCATCTTTCAAATTATCGTGGTTTAATACTACTCCTTTGTGGAAGACAACCTAGTTTTCATTATCTAATTGATTATATCACTTATCCATTGCTGTGTATCAGTCTTCCAGATGCAGTGGCCTCAAACAAACAAAAATCTGTTATTGTTCAGATTCTGTGGGTGGGCCAGGTATTCCACTTGCTGGTCTCTCCCAGGCTCACTTAACTGAAAGATGAAATGAGTTTATTCACTTCTGGAAGTTGGTGCGAACTGATGGACTCTCATCCCACTGTATGTTACACAGGCTTTTTTACCTTATGGCAGTCTCAGGATAGTATTACGAATGCAACAACAGAAATGGTAAAGCAGCTAAGATTTAGGATCCAGAATCCACAAACCAGATTTATCTCATTCTATTAGGAAAAGCAATTTATAAGCCTTGCCCAAACTCAAGTGTATGGAGAGACAGACTCTACTTTTTGTTAAAAGAAACAGAATATGTCATATTTGGTATGGACACAAAAGGGTATGGTTTATTGGAGGGCATTTTATCACTGTCTACCAAATTATGTAAGATTATTCATTTCTTATCTATATTTCACACTGCAAGATCAGTGTATACAATCATGGACCATGGATTCTTTAATTTCTACAATATTGCTCTCATGTAATTTTTATATGTTCTAGGCATTGGTAAATATTTGTTGAGTGAACAGTTATATAAATAAATCAATAAATGAATCGTTATATGAATAAGTCAATTAATAAGTTGATGAATTAATAAAAATTTTCACAAATACATTCCTATAAGGATGAACTTTCATCCACAGAAAAGGAGGTATCTCTTTTCCTGACTATCTCAAAATTGAAAAACTGCACAAGCGGAACATGTCTGACTTTCCTTAAATTTTAAAGTAATTAGACTTGAAATGGAAATCAGGAACTCTATTTGTTTTCTCTTTCCACTATAACAAATGATCACAAATGCAGTTAGTTGCTACTTATTGCAACACATTTTTATTATCTCACAGTTTTACTAGTCAGAATAGTGACATGGCTTCACTCAGTTCTCTGCTCAGGTTCTCAAAAGCTAGAAATCAATGTATCAGCAGAATAGAAACTTACCTGTTGAACTTGCTGAAGAATCTAATTCTTGGGGCTATTGGTAGTAATTAGCTCCTTGTAGTTGTGGAGCTCAGACCCTCCTTTGCTGCTGGCTGGTGAACTGGGGGCACGCTCCACTCTTTAGGCTGCCTACGTATCTCATTGTCTACCTTCAAGTCAGAAAACTTCATGCAGCTTTTCTAGTGTTCAATTTTCCTCAACTCTCTTATGTCCTTAGCAAGAATGTTTTGATTTTAAAAATTCATGTAGTTCAATTGACCACACCTGTATAATCCAGGCTAATTCATGTTTATTAAACTCAATTGATTACTAACCTTAATTATCTCTGCAAATTCATTTTATCATGTTAAAAAGCATATTCAGAGGTGTGCGACTAGGGCACAAAGGTTAGGGAACAAAAATTGTGTTAACCACTGATACTCATAGTAATGAACTGTAAGCTCCTGGAAGCAAGGATATGATCCAGACAAATCACAGCATATAGTGCAGGAGAGACATGGATTCTAACCTTGGCTCTGCAATTTATTAGCCTTGCAATTATAGTCAATTCACGTTACCTTTATAATCTTCAATTCTTTTTTCAGTCTGATAAATTCTTATATTAATGTCTGCATAGTCCTGTTTTTACTATTAATATATGTGGGCCACATGTATGAACACATATATATAGATAAGCAAACATTTTTCAATTATCAAATATTAGAGATTTGAAAGAATGAGGAGAAAAAATAAAATCTAAAGATGATGAAAGTTTCTCAGGATAAAAATGAGAATTTAGGGGCCCGTGTTGTGGAGTGGAGGGTGAAGCAGCAACCTGCAAAACCAGCATTCTGTATGGGCCCTGGTGCATGTCTCAGCTGCACCACTTCTGATCCAGCTCTCTTCCAATGGCCTGGGAAAAACAGCAGGAGATGGCTCAAGTGTTCGAGACCTGTATGAAGCTCCTGGATCCGGCCTTAGGCCTGGTCCCAGCGCTGTCTATTGCAGCCATCTGGTGAGTAAGCCAGCAGATGGAATATTCTCTCTCTCTCTCTCTCTCTCTCTCTCTCTATATATATATATATATATAAATGATAGATAGATAGACATAGATAGATATGTAACTTTCAAAATAAATAAAATTAATACTTTAAAAATATGAATTTAGGAAAAGGTGATTTCAGAAAGAAAGTCCATCATTTCTGTCTTAATTCTCATGATAGAGTGAAATCAACTCCTATTGTATATGTCCACCATAATATAATCTATTCAGTGAAGTCTGAGAAGATCACTCTAGGTGAATTCAGCATGGGATATAATCTCTGACAAGGATGTTTGCATTCTAGAACACAGAGGGCAAACCATGATATGCAAACACAAAATCAGTTCCAGTACTTGTATAATTTGCATGACATTAAATTGTATATTGTGGGATGAATGTCGCCCCTCTTGCAACTCATATTGAATCCCTAACCACCAAACCGCTCCCACACACAGTACCACAATGTGACCATATGTATATGTATAGATAGGACCTTAAGAAGTAAGTTAAAATGAAACTGCTTGGGTGGGCCCTAATCCAATTGTAATGCCATTTTTAAAGCAAGAAATTTGGGCACACTGAGATGCCAGGGACACTTGCACAGAGAAGAAGGAACGCTGGAGAACGCAGTGAGAATGCAATCATTTGCAAGGTGGAGAAAGATGTCTCAAAAGGAAGATAACCTACAGAAACTCTGATGCAAGATGTTTTAGCCTCCAGAACTGTGACTCAATATATTTTGGTTGTTTAAGCCACTCAGTCTGTAGTATTTTATAATGATAGCCTTAGCAAATCAATACATAGATATAGGAATATTAAAAATAATCACTTCATTAATGATCAGTGGCAAAAATTCATCAGTTTTATTCTCAAGGACAGCTTTAAAAAACATCTGAATACTGGGGGGATTCATTTTTTTATAATTTTTTTATTTGACAGGTAGAGTTATAGACAGTGAGAGAGAAAGATAGAGAGAAAGGTCTTCCTTCTGTTGGTTCACTCCCCAAATGTCCGCCATGGCCGGCACCACGCCGATCTGAAGCCAGGAACCAGGTGCTTCTTCCTGGTCTCCCTTGCGGGTGCAGGGACCCAAGCACTTGGGCCATCCTCCACTGCACTCCTGGGCCACAGCAGAGAGCTGGACTGGAAGAGCAGCAGCCAGGACCAGAACCTGGCACCCATATGGGATGCTGGTGCCACAGGCAGAGGATTAACCAAGTGAGCCACAGCACCGGCCCTGAGATACATATTGATTAATCTTCATGTCATGATTTTCTGTTTCACAGTGTCAGAATGAGGAAAGCAGGATGATTAGACAGTTATATCATGTAATAATTGGAATTGCTGAGAAAAATGAGAGTATTATTGCTTGACTCTGAATATAAAATTGCCCAGAATGTTAAAATGATGGGACTTTCATTAAACAAAACTGCATAAAAATATTATAATCATTAGGTTACATATGGTTAGCTACCTGTTACACTGGTTATCTATATGTATTTATAGCAACTCATGTTTTGTTAAGTCCCTACTTAAAAATGCAATTACACTTAGTATTCATTATTCAACTAATTCATATTGAGCATCTATTATATATTAGACACATGTGTAGGCGATGTTGATAACTGTTATAGATAAAACCTTAGTGCACACAAATTTAGAAAGATGAAAAGAAGTGAACATGCAACCTACTAGTTTTAGTAGTGCTGAAGACAGAATATAAAGCATACAAGAGGGTGGTATTTTATATGCATAGTAGTCAAGGAGGGACTCTGAGGTGGAAATAGGTGAGCAAAAACTTGAATAAAATGAGAAAGCAAATCATTAAAATATTTTGGGAGAAAACATTCCAGATATAGGAACCAGCAGGTACAAGATCCTAAGAAGAAACATTCCTGACCTATGCACAAGAAATAGCAAAAGACAGTAGTTGAAGACATAGCAAAGTACTACAAAATAAAATTGGAAAGATAGCCAAAGGTCATTTCATGTAGGGCCATAAGGATGGGCAAAGACTTAGAATTTTTGCTTATTATAAGAAGAGGTCAAATAGAAGGTTATGAGATTAAAAGTAACATGATTCAATATGCTTTAAAATAATCTTTTCTAGATACTGAGAATAGAATGTAAGTATTAGAATGGTAAAACATGGCTTCAAATGAGGTAGTAGCAGTGTTTGGACTTGGGATATATGTTTTTTAATTTTTTTATTCATTTGAAAGAGTTACAGAGAGAAAGACACACACACACACACACACACACACAGATCGAGAGAGATAAATTTTTCATCCTCTGTTTCACTCCTCAGATGGCCACAATGGCCAAGGCCGGGCTAGGTCAAAAGCTCGAGTCAGCAGCTTCATCCAGGTCTCTCATGTGGGTGACAGGGAACCAAACAGTTGTGCCATCTTCTACTACTTTCTCAGGCCATAGATAGGGATCTGCAACAGAAATTTTAAGTTGTAACTACATTTAAATAACATTTAAATAAATCATAGGATATGAGAATAGAAATCAGGCCGATTTAATGTTTTTGGCCTGGGCAAGCTGGTGACTAGTGATGTGTTTTCTTGAAATGGAGATCATTGGAAGAAGATAAATTTGAACAGAAGAATTCAGAGCTTTGTTTTGTTCATAATAAAGTTTGAGAATCCTGTGAGATGTTTAAGAGGGAGTGTGTGTGAATACATAGTTAGAAAGAGAGTCTACAGTCCAAGGAGCAGCTTTGGAACTGGAGATAAGAAGTTGATAATTTGTTGCTATATATAAAGTACTCAAAACCATAGAAGGTCACATAATCACCTAGGAACTGAGCAAAGAGCGAAGAGTTGAGGTTCAAGTATAAAGTTCTAGGAACTCCAAGTTTGAAGAAAATGGGAAGATAAGGAGGAGCCAGAAAAGAAGCCTAAGGGAGAGAGGTCAAGGAAATAGAAGGGACGCAAGCATGAGAGTTCCTGGTCCCCAAGGAGAGGACATCAGTAATTCAAGTTCGAAAAGTGTCTGACAAGCCAGGCCAAGGGCTATTTAAAAGTTGAGCAAGCTAAAAACTGGAAATTTTTCTTACAGAGCATTTACTTCCAATTACTTTCAGATAACAGAATTATTCCACTACAGGGGAAATCACAAAACAATCTGTTATAATAAAGCATCCATTGCATTACCATGTAGATACAGAAAGAGAAAAATACATTTTAAATTTTATTACAGAAGTGTCTATTTGAAAACATGAAGGTGGAAGCTAAATGTTTATATGCATTATGTTCTTATTATTCATTTTATTGTGAGTAGCTCTGGAAGGAGAAGGGTAAAGTCATCTGTCTGCATGCATTTCCTGACTGCAATTTAGTAACTTAATTTCGCTTACTCCAAGTTGAAGTTTTGGAGGAAAATGGAGGGAATTTTTAAAACATTAATTACATTTAATAAGATATTCTAGGTGTGAACAGTGTTTCATAGTTCATAATATACATTTGTGCTCCAACTATAAATGTAAATTTACTTCAAACTCCTCTTGAAACTTCACTGAATTTAGATATTTACAAAGTGATCTAACTTCTATGGCCATTATGTTAAAAGATTTTGTTTTGTGGCTTCCAAAAGTAGATACTACAACTCATCATTTTAGAGGAAGCGGTTTTCTCATATCTAAAAAATTCCCTTTAAATGTGCTGACTTGTTTTCTAATGTTACCCAAAGCAGATACTTCTTAATTATCAATCAAACTAACTTACCAGAGATACAATTCAGGACACTTTCCAAAATTGTAACTTTTTTTTTTCTTTTTTACAGGCAGAGTGGACAGTGAGAGAGAGAGAGAGACAGAGAGAAAGGTCTTCCTTTGCCGTTGGTTCACCCTCCAATGGCCACCGTGGCCGGCGCACTGTGGCCAGCGCACCGCGCTGGTCCGATGGCAGGAGCCAGGTGCTTCTCCTGGTCTCCCATGGGGTGCAGGGCCCAAGCACTTGGGCCATCCTCCACTGCACTCCCAGGCCACAGCAGAGAGCTGGCCTGGAAGAGGGGCAACCGGGAAAGAATCCGGTGCCCCGACCAGGACTAGAACCCAGTGTGCCGGTGCCGCTAGGTGGAGGATTAGCCTAGTGAGCCACTGTGCCGACAAACATTGTAACTTCTAATATTGTCATTATTTCAGATAATTTTCTTTTTTTTTAAGATTTATTTATTTTACCTGAGAGTCAGAGTTACACAGAGATAGGAGAGGCATAGAGAGAGAAAATGAGGTTTTCTGTCCGCTGGTTCACTCCCCAGTTGACCACAATGGCCGAAGCTGTGCTGATCCGAAGCCAGGAGCTTGGAGCTTCTTCCCAGTCTCCCACATGGGTACAAGGGCCCAAGGACTTGGGCCATCTTCTACTGCTTTTGTAGACCATAGCAGAGAGCAGGATAGGAAGTAGAGCAGCCGAGACTTGAACTGGAGCCCATATGGGATGCTAACACTACAGGCGGTGGCTTTACCCACTATGCCATAGTGCTGGCCCCAGATAATTTTCATTTCACCAAATGCACAGAATAAAAATGAGCTTTCGTATCTCTCAACCAAAAATGTTATTTTATGATATAATATTACAGAAGTGTGTGTAAAAAATGTAAAAAAAGTGTGTGCAGAAAGATGTAAAATGAAGACTGATTGAACAGTACCAAAATGTATTTATGCATGTTTAGAAGCTCCATTTCATGAATTAAAAGGAAAGTACTGACAGGTGTATTTAATCTGAAACGTCATCATATATTTATGGAGAGAGACAATATTAGAGTTTATTTCCAACAATTTCCACTGTAAGTTTCAGTGTTCTAAGATAGCACTTAATCCTCTGTGGAGACTCAAAGCACGGCTGTCATATTGGAGGTTGCCAGTAGGTGGCAATACAACTTACAAAGACGTCTAGAAAAAGTTGTCAGAAAAAAAAAAAAAAAAAAAAAACCATTTCAAATGAAATAGAATTTACTTCTTGGTCAGAAAACCAAAGCAAAATCATATTTTTTAGGTGTGTCTGTTTAAAGAGCTTCCTAAGAAAGTCTTTAGTTACATTTTTTTTGAGTTTTCACTTACATGGATTGGACAAAAATCTGAGTAAAGAAGCAAATTCAGAGAAATGTGTGCATCTGCCAGCTCAGATATATTTAATGAACATTTTCAATAAAATCAAATAATTTGGCCTGAAATTTTTATAGTTGAATCAGTGAAATTAATCTATTATTTGGAAATAGTCAACCAGCAGCTAGCACTGTAAACCTCTTTAAATTTTATTGGTAGGAAAACCTCTGCCACATAGAAATAACTTATCCATCAATTTACTGTATCAGGAACAGTCCACAGAAACACAGAAGTATCTGAGTGGCCAAAATACATCTCACATGTTCAGATCAACAAAGAACAATGCAAATTCATGTGCTTATTCATTTCTTGTCTTACTCTCCAACACATACACACACACAAACACATACACATATACACACACATGTGGTAAGGGCACATATACAAATCTAAAATATTCCTGTTAATCTGAGGTAATTTATTCCTCTCAACATAGCTATATTTTAACACAGCATACATATCTATGATAATGATGGTAGATACAATTATATGTAATATGTCATTTTAGAAAAAGTATTTGTCATGAATTTTGGAGGGAATTCAATTTAAACTTTGAAATATAATTGAGAAAATAACAAATATTAATATTTGGAAAGTAGCATACTGAGTGCCTAATATAACAATTCAATCACCAAAACAAGCCTATTAAATACATTTTTATTTTTTAAATTTTTATTTACTTTAGGATCACAGAGAAAAGAGAAAGAGAGAGAGAGAGAGAGATCTCGTTCATTGGTTCACTTCTCAAATGGCCTCAGTGGATAAGACTGGGCCTAGAAGCAAGCAGCCAGAAATCTTAATCTAGGTAATCCATGTGGGTACTTGAGCCATTACTGCTCTGTCTACAGGATCTGCTTTAGCAGAAAACTGGAGTCAGAGACTGGAATCAGGGATTGAACACAAATACTCCAATGTAGAATAAAAACCAGACCTGACTCTAGAGATGCTGTTCCCACCAAGTGGTGTCATTGTTGTTTGTTTTTTTCCCTTTATTTCATTTATTTGAAAGGCATAGAAAAAGAGAGAGAGAGTGTGTGCTCCCATTTGCTGGTTCACTCCCCAAATGCCTACATCACAGCCAAGGCTAAGCCAGATCAAAGCCAGTAGACAAAAACTCAATATGAAATTTCCATGTGGGTGTCGTTGACCCAATTACTTAAGCCTTGACTGGTATCTTCTGAAATAAATTATTGGGGAGCTGAAATTAAGAACAGAGTCAGGACTCAAGTATCTTAACTTCCAGGTCAAATATCCACTCCTACACACTATGCCAGTTTAGTTATTGGAATGCCACATAATTAACAACTAGAGAGAAGCATATTTAAACACACAAGGAGAAAGTTCTACTACCTATATAAATGATATGCCACATGTTTGTTCAAAAGAGATGTGGAGACAGTTGACCCTTTATCAAGTAACCTAAACCATGCATTTGCTCTAAATGTCCATTTGTATTATTTGTAATATTTATTAGGTTGGGTTTAAATTTCTTGCCAAGTTTTAGGGAGTCACTCTCTTCCTTTGTCCCATCGTGACTACTTCTACCAACCTCTTCCTTCCCTACTTTAATTCCAACTTGTTACAGTGTGCTTTAGCAAACTCTTTGGAAATTTATCTTATGAAAAGGTAGCATACATAATTGAATCTCTGTGTGATTTACTATAGAAACAAAGCATATGAATTACAGTTCCTGGATTATAGAGTATTTATTTTGTTAAGGGTTTTTCTTTCTCCCTTTCTTTCAGTATTCAAGAATGTTTTGAAACTTGAATATTCTTAAGGACGAGAATTCGCATTTACTTGTATAACAGACTATTTCTAATGCCTTTCAACCATGTCTCCAAAGGAATTAAGTTCAAAACTACTAAGATAAAATATATTTTAATCTCAGTTTCATGTTTTAATGTTAAACAGGAATTTTAAGGTAAATGATTTTATTAACATTAAAATTCCATAGGAAAACTAATTAAAGTATTTCATACTAGTAAATCAACTATGGGAAGCTCAATGTTCCATATATGTTCTACTCTTCATGTCTAACTAAATTATAAACAAAATCAACATCCAAGAGTAACACAAGTATGGTTAAAGGGGCAATGCTAGAATCTCATATCAAAGTGACTGTGTCTAATTCCCATCTCCTGATTGCAGCTTCTTGGATAATGTAAAACCTGTGAGACCGTGGAAATGACCCAAATATTTAAATTCCACAACCCTTTTAGGAGACTTGGATTGAGTTCTGGGATTACTCATTGGCCCCCTGACCTTTGTGGAAACTTAGAAACTGAACAAGTGAATGGGAGCTTATTTCTTTCTCTCTCTCTCAATAAATGAATTTTTTAAAAAAAATCTGTATTTTAATTCATGATTTAATGACAGTAAAACATATATATTGATACTTTACCCCAAGTTGTATTGCAAAATAATGTGTTTTCCTACAGCCCTATCAGTATACCTTCTATGAAAATAATAAATATCATTATATCAATGGGAGATAAGATATAAGAAGATTCAAGAAGATTAAAATTTAGAAAAGGCATTTCTAAATTGTGTACTGACCAGTTAAAATTACAACTAAGGAAGCAGGTGTATAGCACAGCAATTAAGATAGCTTTGTCTCATTTGGAGTGTCAAGATTCAGTGTCAATATCTAGCCCTGGATCCTGACTCCATCTTCCTGCTAATACAGACCTGGGAGGCAGTGATGATGGCTGAAGTAATCCAGTCCCTGCCACCCACAGAGGAGGTCCAGATCGAGTTCCCAGCCTCTGGTTCCGTCCTGACACAGTCCCACTTGTTGCAGGAATTTGGGTAATGAGCCGACAAATGATATTTATATATCTGTCTCTCTGTTTCTGCCTCTCAAATAAATAAAAAGAAAAGAATCTCAACAGAAAAAAATTGACATGAGACACATGTTCTCTAGTTATTGCAAAACCAGTGGATCAATTTTGTTTATATCTGTTAAATATTTTAAAAATCTAAGTAAATGTCTGCATGGCAAATCTCCCAGAAAATTAGTAGAATGAAATAAATAACTCCTGACAGAAAGACATTATATGGAAGTCATAGACTCTACACTCAATGTTTAAATTGTTCTTTGTTCAAATGTGAAAGCCAACAATTTTGCAACTCTCTTGCATTGACAGGCTAGCTGCTAAATATGCAATATTCTATGTTATTTGATACATCCCCCCCATCTCTCTCTCTCCCTGGTTAGAATAAATAACCACATTGACTTCTTGCAACCACAACATCTGTTACTTAAAAAGGAGTTATGGGGGCCAGTGTTGTGGTATAGCAGGTTAAGTCATCACTTGCAACACCAGTTCGAGTCCCAGCTACTCCACTTTTGATCCATCTCCCTACTAATGTACCTGGGAAAGCAGTGGAAGATGCCTCAAATGCTTAGGCCCCTGCACCCATGTGGGAGACCCGGAAAAAGCTCCTGGCTCCTGGCTTCCCTATGGCCCAGCCCTGGCCATTGTGGTCATTTGGGGAGTCAATCAGTTTAGCACAGTGGTTAAAACACCTGGTCCTACATTGGAGTTCCCAGGTTCCCACCAGTGCAGTTTTCCTGGGAGGTAGCAGTGATGGTTAAAGTAACTGGATCCCTATCACCCACTTAAGAATCCTGGATTGAGTTCATGACTTCTTGCTCCTGGCTCTAGCCCCACCTGTTACCAGCATATGAGTGAACCATCCTATGATATATCTCTCTATATGTCTTTATTTCTTTCTCTGCCTCTCAAAAAATAATAACATTTTAAAATGAATTTATGGGGGCCAGCACTGTGGTGTAGCAGGTAGAGCCGCTGCCTGCAGTGCCGACATCCCATATGGGCACGGTTTGTGTCCCAGCTGCTCCACTTTTGATCCAGCGCTCTGCTGTGGCCTGGGAAAGCAGTAGAGGATGACCCAAGTCCTTGGGCCCCTGCACCCGGGTGGGAAGACCCAGAGGAGTTTCCTGGCTCCTGGCTTCGTATCAGCGCAGCTCCAGCCATTGCAGCCAACTGGGGAGTGAACTAGTGGATGGGAAATTTCTCTCTCTCTGCTTCTTTTCTCTGTGTAACTCTGACTTTCAAATAAATAAATAAATCTTTAAAAAAAGAATTTATGGCCAGGTTTCAATAGTGTTCTTACTCAAGCTCTAAAATTGTTTTGTTGCTATTGTTTAAACTGGCAGATCAAATTTCCAGCATTAAGTCTTACTCTTCATTTCTGTGATCACCTTTTTCCCCTCCCATGGAGGACTATTACTTTTCCAAAGTAGCCTTATGGCAGTAAATATGTCTTAGATTATAGACTATCTCTGCCTTTTATTTGTTCAATAATGTTGGCTGAACACCTCAACCTTTCTGAACCCACATTTCTAGTTTGGAAAATGAAGGATATGAGGGAAAGCCTCCTTTAGTTCTACAACTCTGATTAGGCTTTTCTTTCTATCTATTCTTTTTTTTTTTTTTTTTTTTTGGACAGGCAGAGTGGATAGTGAGAGAGAGAGAGACAGAGAAAAAGGTCTTCCTTTTGCCGTTGGTTCACCCTCCAATGGCCACCACAGCCAGCGCACTGCGGCCAGCGCACCGCACTGATCCGAAGGCAGGAGCCAGGTGCTTCTCCTGGTCTCCCATAGGGTGCAGGGCCCAAGCACTTGGGCCATCCTCCATTGCCTTCCTGGGCCACAGCAGAGAGCTGGCCTGGAAGAGGGGCAACCGGGACAGAATCCGGCGCCCCAACTGGGACCAGAACCTGGTATGCCGGAGCTGCTAGGTGGAGGATTAGCCTATTGAGCCACGGCGCCGGCTCTTTCTATCTATTCTAAGAATAGAATTAGTGATATATATTTTCACTAAAGTAAATGTCAGACCTATATTTGGTACATTGCATACTTTTTAGAAATTCTTATTAAAGGGGTTGGCTTTGTAATGTAGTGGGTAAATCACTGCCTGTGACACCAGCATCCCTTCTGGGCACCAGTTTATGTCTCGGAAGCTCCATTTCTTACCCAGCCTCCTTCTAATAAATAGCCTGTGAAAAGCAGGGAAAGATGGCCCAAGTGCTTGGGCCCCTGAATCAATGTGGAAGAACCAGAATAAGCTTCTGGTTCCTGGCTTCATCCTGGCTCATCCCTGGACATTGTGGCAATCTGGAGAGTGAACCAGCAGATGGAAGATCTTGCTCTCTCTCTCTCTCACTCTCTGTGTCTTTCCCTCTCTTTCTGTTTACTCTTTCACATACATCTTTTAAACAAATAAGTTTTTAGAAAGTTTTTATTAAAATATCCTATTTACAATACATGTCAAATGATAGTTATGGCTATGAAGTTGTTCCTTATACCACCAGTCTTGGTAATAGGAAAATAGTAATGGCTTTGCAACTTAAAATGTGTGAGCACTTATAGTTCATATGAATATTATATTACCATATTGTATTTCTTTACATCATCATTTTCTCCTGTAACTTTTCTTTATTAGATACACACACACACACACACACACACACTGGCTTCTTCACCAATGGCATTAGCAAGATCATGAATTGAAGTCTACAACTCCCAACTCCACTTTTTATCTGTAAGGAGAATAAGAAACTCAGGTGAAACTAGCATCATCATCCTTAAAACCAATCTACCTAAATAAAAATGATACATTACATATGTATGTTATGTATTTGGCAAGTGCACATTCAATGCTTGCAAATAGCATGTATGAGACAATATCAAGTATGTGAGATGAGGAGTGTTATTAACATCATTTTGTCTTCCAGCCATCATGATGATATATATTGCTTTAACAAAGATGTATGTCATAAGTGATGTGGGCAGTGTATTCATTAATTCATCAATGTATTAATTTCCAATTTTATTTCTTATGTCCTGCATAGAAAGAAGTATTAAGTGGGGACTAGTAATGTGAGCAAATAAAAACAGAAGTTATTTAACAGTAAGGGGATAAACATACATTCATATGCAAATGTAGGCCACCTCACACAGAAATACCCATCATGCATGGGACAAAGAGTTTCCCATAAACCGAGAGAGAAAGAAACTGAGAATAGTACCTCTAAGCAAAAAATAGGAGCAGTACTATCCAAGAGTGCCCTTATACCACCAATAAGAGTCTCCTTATACCACCAATCTTGTTAATAGGAAAATAGTAATGGTGTAAAGAGAACTCTTTTCTGCCTTCCACCTCCTTTTAGAAGGAAGAGGGTAATACTCCAATCAGATATACAAATGGGGTGGAGTCTCAGCCTGTGCCCTGGTCCTGAATGCAACAAGTGCATTCTGGGAAGGGAGATGTATCAAGTTAACAGTTAAAGAGATAGAGCTACATTGTAGATAGAGTTACATGTAGTACATTGTAGAGTTACATTACAAGAATTTGATCTACCTAAACTTTAACTAGCTAGTTATACCATATCATTCCCCCTTAGAGATTTTCCATCTCTTAATCTTAAAGTGGTTCTGAATGCTGATAATCTACTTTCTATACGTATTTGCTGCTGATCAAGGTCATGGACCCTGCCTATGCTGGGTATGGAAATCTCTACATAAACCATCTAATGGGTCTGTAGCAAGAGCTGAAAGAATTTAATCAATTACATATAATGGCCATATCCCCTGCATGATCCACATTACTTTGGAAAGCTGTTGAATTCTGAAAGAAACAAATTTATCAATCAGGATGAGCATAATTGGAAAAAAGAGTGATCATAGATTGGAACCCTCTTAGGAAAGGGAGAATTTCTTCTATTGTTTTCTAAATACTGGCAACTGGTAAACTTTCTTTACCCAAATTATAGAACCATTTAGCCTGGATATAAAGTCTTGCAATGTCTCTTTCAGTGAACACACTGCTGTTTGAGTAAATGGAACAGGTTTCATTAATCACTACACATACACTACCCCTGTCTACCAGTATGTAATATAGGCTAGTCAGTTATCCATGACGACCTTAACTGAAGCACCACAGACTTGAGTGTGCACTGAAAAATCTGGCCCCAGGCAATAGAGAGATTTTCCAAAGTGGCTTCATGAGGCATAGCAGTATTTCCTCCTGTTACGGTGGAAGAACTCACAAGGGAATTTTCCTTCCAATAGCAAGTTTCTGAGAGAATCTAGAGAAGATATATGTAAAAACCTGTCTATCACAAAATGTAACAGCCTTGATATGACAAAACCCAAAATTTTACTTTTCTTGCTTTTGAAGTGATATTTGAGATCTTCAATTTGCTCGCTGAATAGGGAGACTTTTCCTCTGCAGGTACCTGTGAAAAGTCAACTTTAACTCTTAACAAATGTTACCCAGCTTGGACTACCCTGCAATTTAACTACAACAGGAGTGATAAGTAACACCTGCTGAGGTTCCTTCTGTTTAGGCTGCACTTTTTCAGAACGAGATCCTTCCCTCAAAGTTTTTAATAAAGCTAGATCTCCTGGGAAGATTGTCCGTGATGACTGGGGTCTGGTGCAGGCAGAATTTAGTTATCATCCTGACAGAGTCTTTTGTACATGACCTAGATTGATGATATGCTTTATCTGATCTTGAGTGAATCAAAAAGCATGTTAGAGGTGAGAAAGTGTCTTCCATATAGCATTTCAAACAGACTAAATTTTAAAGTAGACTTTGGTGCCATTCTCATCCTGAGGACAATAGGCAGTAGCTTAAGACATGATTCTGTGGTTTCTTGGCAAAGTTTAGCCAGAATCTTTTTTTTTTTACAGGCAGAGTGGACAATGAGAGAGAGAGACAGAGAGAAAGGTCTTCCTTTGCCGCTGGTTCACCCTCCAATGGCCACCACGACCGGTGCACCGTGCTGATTTGAAGCCAGGAGCCAGGTGCTTCTCCTGGTCTCCCATGGGGTGCAGGACCCAAGCACTTGGGCCATCCTCCACTGCACTCCCTGGCCACAGCAGAGAGCTGGCCTGGAAGAGGGGCAACCAGGACAGAATCTGGCACCCCGACCAGGACTAGAACCCGGTGTGCCGGCGCCTCTAGGTGGAGGATTAGCCTATTGAGCCATGGCACCAGCCCAGAATCTTTTTAATGAAAACTATGATTAGCTTTTTCTACTTTATCTGAAGACCAAGGTCTCCAAGAGGCATGGATATAATAAAAGATGCCTGGAGCAGTGGCTATTTGCTGAGTTACCTTAGATAAAAAAGAAGGTCCATTGTCACTTTGGAGTAACTTTGGAAGGCCAAAGCAAGGAGTTTAGATTGGGAAAGCTTTATCCATCACAAAAAAGTATCAATAAAGACTAGTAGATATTTGCAGGTTTTTTGTTGTTGTTGTTGTTGTTGTTTTTTGCTTTTTTTTTTTTTTTTTTTTTTTTTTTTTTTTTTTGCTGAGGGCATTTTAGTGAAGTCTAGTTGCCAGTTTTCATCTGGGTTTGTTCCTCTCCTTTGTATAGGAGTGAGTAACAGGGTGGTCTTATCTGACTACTAGGATTACTTTATAAACAGAGAGGACAGAACTGAGTTGCTTCCCTTATGACAGTGTGTAGTCCTTTATCTCCAAATATTCAAGAAGCTATTTGCATTAAAGCTCTTCTTCCAAGATGAGTAGAGTCATGTATTTCCTTAATAATATTCCACTAACAAGCCATTGGGAGTATGAACTGATGATTTAAAGTCCACCACTCATTTACATCTTTGGGTTAATCTTGTTGCTGAGCTCATTCTGTCTCAGGCATGGTATAGTAAGGATATTTAGTTGCCTCTAAAGGGCGAGGTATCAGAGCCATTTCAAAAACCTCCTGTGTAGTAGCCTTTTTCCCTTCTTTATCTGCTAGTGCATATCCTTTGCTGACATGGTTATCTTCTTTCTGATGTCCCCTGCAGTGTATTAAAGCCACCTCCAGAGATTCTCATACAGCCGAGGGAGAGCTAATATACCGTTATCATATTTAATAGGAGATCTCTTTGCAGTCAGTGGGCCTGTTTATCCCCAAATTGCTTCATGCTTACGCAACACAAGGAAAAAAGCATATTTGGAGTCTGTAAATCTCAACACTGTCCTTTTCCTAATTGTAAGGCTCTAGTTAAAACAATAAGCTCAGCCTTTTGAGCTGGCAATGCCTGTGCTTCTATTACCTAAGCAAGATCTAATATGGCATATCCTCCCTTTCTAACTCCTTCCTTCCTGAAACTACTGCCATCTATGAACCGCTCAACATGTGCATTTTCTAGAAGTTTGTTTCATAGATCAGGCTTAACAGAATAGACCTGCTCTATGATTTCTATGCAAAAGTGAGCTAATTCTCCAATGCCTTCATACAGCAAGAGAGTAACTGCATTGAAAACTTTCTATACCTGGAAAGTTTCCTCAAGTACATCTAACAGAAGTCTGGTGATTTGTAAGGCACTCTCCTGTCAACCACTTATGACTTTAATTTCTAGAATTGTTTGCACCTGGTATGTAGTTTGACCTTCAAGCGGCTGGCCTAAAATCAGCTTGGTTGTGTCCTCTTCCAAAATACCACAGCAGCAACTTCCCTTAATCATGCAGGTTATCTTGCAGCCACTGAATCTAGTAGGCCATGGTCTTGAAAGTCGATCCAATTTCTTTTGTTTTTCTTTTTTTATTTGACAGGTAGAGTCATAGACAGTGAGAGAGAGAGACAGAGAGAAAAGTCTTCCTTCCATTGGTTCACTCCCCAAATGGCTGCTACGGTCGGTGCTGCACCGATCCAAAGCCAGGAGCCAGGTGCTTCCTCCTGGTCTTCCATGCAGGAGCCCAAGCACTTGAGCCATCCTCCACTGCCCTCCTGGGCCACAGAAGAGGAGCAATTGGGACTAGAAACTGGTGCCTATATGGGATGCTGGCGCCGCAGGTGGAGGATTAACCAAGTGAACCATGGCTCCAGCCTAGTCGACCCAATTTCTGAGTAAGTACAGCTATAGCTATTTCCTGTTTCTCTACTACAAACAGAGTGAACATCAAGTTAGATGGCCAAGTTAGAGCCAGTGCCAGAACTTCTGTTGATAACTCTTTAATCCTTTGGAACACCCTCTGCTGTTTTCCTGTGCAATGAAATATGCTGTGTCGGGATCTTTTTTTTTTTTAATTTTTTTTTTTTTTGACAGGCAGAGTGGACAGTGAGAGAGAGAGAGAGAGAAAGGTCTTCCTTTTGCTGTTGGTTCACCCTCCAATGGCTGCTGCAGCCGGTGCACTGCGCTGATCCGATGGCAGGAGCCAGGTACTTATCCTGGTCTCCCATGGGGTACAGGGCCCAAGGACTTGGGCCATCCTCCACTGCACTCCCTGGCCACAGCAGAGAGCTGGCCTGGAAGAGGGGCAACCAGGACAGAATCCGGCGCCCTAACCGGGACTAGAACCCGGTGTGCTGGCGCCGCAAGGCGGAGGATTAGCCTAGTGAGCCGCGGCGCCAGCAGATATCTGGCTTAATTGTAAGCAGAATAAAACTTCCTTTAAGTCTGGGACTGGGTACCTTGAAGTGTCTACATGTACATTTGTTAAGATAGTATAAGGATGTGGCACAGTAGGATGAAGTAGATGGCTGCCTCATTAGCTCTGAGGTTCTGAAACACTCTGTGTTCACCATTTGGCTTTAAAATGGGAAGAATGGGAGTATTACAGGTAGATTAACATGGAATCCGTACTCCCTGTTTGAGAACCTTATCAATCAAGGGTTGGAGTTACCATCTGGCCTCTGACTCATGGGGTATGTACACTAATGGGGAAATATGGTCTTATCCTTTAAGAGGCTACCAATAGATACAGTACATGTATCTTGTCCTGGTATTCACTGATCCAAGACTTAAGGGTCTACTCTATTTCAACAGCAAGATCATCAAGGCTGGGGTCTGCTTCAGTGATCATTAACATAACAAACAACGTAGATTTAAGAATAAGTAACTTGGGAGAGGCACCATGGACTGATATCAAATCACTTTTCAAGCAAAAGAGTAAGACATTCAGACATTAGCAAGAACTGGTGAGAAGTAAGAATACCCTTTATTTGACCAAAAAATTTAAATTTTTAGAATGATTTTACTATCAAATTTCACAAAAATGCAAGTTTTTGATGATAATAACCCTGTGTAGGAAGTTAGCACAAAGTGACTCCTGTGTCATCTAGAAAATTAACACCCTTACTTGTGACATCAGTAATCTCCTAGGTTCTTAACATGAAATGCCTAGGCTGTGGAAGGTTCCTGAGTCCTCAGCCCCATCAGTCTTTAGACAAGACCATGAGCAAAGTGGAAGTCCTCTCCTCCTTGGAGGAAGGGACAGTCCCTCTTCCAATAAATATTTTTCTTACATTGAGGGCATGGACCCCAAGATCCTTCATGGAGAGACACTGCTCAAACTCCTTTCTCATCTTCCTACACCTGAGATAGTCTATTGTGGGCTTTTCAGCCAGACCAGAATGCCCTTTGGGCTAATTCTGAGGTCACTGAGCAATTTTTAAAGCAATTGCTACTCTGTGGGTCAGTTCTCGTACTGCCTCCCATGTTGGAATACCCTTTCCTTCCTCAGCCCAGTCTGTATTCTTAAGCATTTTGAATTTTATTTTTACCATTTGGTTCATGGGTGTCTGGGGTATTGTAGCCAATTTCTGAAACTGTACCCTTAGGAGTGAGTCTGTAGGAATGGATGCAGGGTTATGCCTAACTAAAAGTCTCCATAATCTGGGAAAACAAAATGAGTCCAGTTATGTTCAAGCACATGTCTTGACTTTGCTGTGTTAGGTGAGATTTGGTGTGTTAAGATTTCCTTTTTGCACCCCAAGGTGAGGGATGTTCCCTGTCCTGGCTTGCTGTGGGGCTCCCTGTAGGTTGATCCAGATCTGGGGTGTTTTCTTATGCAGGAAACAACTTCCAAGTGCTCTAAGTATTTTTGAGAGCCTTTATACCACTGTGTCTAGGGTATATGGCCTGGAGAGGGCACCATAATTTTTAAGGTTCCAGTAAACCAGAGGAGGCATTTTATCAGGGCTTTTTATTTCCCTAGTGTCAAATATATTTACACTACTGCACATAGGGTATCCAATTTCTACAGGGGCTTGAACCCCTGCCTGGAGTCTATGCTCCTGGGTTATGCCAACATATAAGCATTGGAGCTAAGAAACCCCAGTATTCTAATTTGTTGATGCTTAACCCTTTGAAGTGATGCAGGGCTTAACTATTTATGAAGAATATTAGATCCCAGATGGCTTACAGAAACTACATTTATATGCCAGGAACCAAAAGCTAGCTGCATTTTACACCTGCCTTCCTCTCAACCAGTCACACCAGAGCAGAGAGGTTGCAGTGGCCTGTAAACCGCAACTAGACTGTGAGTAGCCTGACTGTTGCCAAGCATGTCTCATACTCCAAAGATGGGATGGCAGGGAGACTTCCTCAAAAGCAGCAAGTACTGCTCCTGGTTGGCCTTATGTAGTGTCCAGGTAAAAGAAAATGAATCTTTGCTCCTTCCTCTTCTATCAAGCAAAGAGGAGAAATGAAGAAGCCATGTGGTAGCTCTAGACAATACGGAGGACAAAACTGGGATGGCTACATGCAGTCCAACAATTACGACTCAATTGCAAGAGCTGACCTGTCTCACTACAGACCACAACTCCAAAAACTTCCATGGCTTATTTTTAATTTTAATATTTAAAGCCTGAGGCTGGCCCCCAACAATTACCAAGAAAATAAAAGTAGACAGATTTGCATTTCAGAAGATTACCCCAAGACTCCAAAACAGAAAAAAAAAACTTTTTAAACTGACCAAGGGGAAAAACATGGAAAGATTGCAACAAGGGGAGTTAAAGGGTTTACTCACCCAGCGCTGTTTTGGAGGTCACTGCTGTTTCAGTTATCTCAAACTACTGTATGACTCACTACTTAGGATGTGAGCAAGGACTACAATAATTTCCAAACTGGGTTCATGTCTCCTGCAGAGATAGAAATACTAAGTGGACACTAGTATGATAGGCAAATAGGAACAGAAGTAATTTAACAGTAAGGAAATGAACATACACCTTAAAGTGCAAGTATGGGCACACCACACAAAGAAATACCCATGATAAGTGGGACAAAGATTTGCAAGTGAACCAGAGGGAGAAACAAAACTGAGGATAGAAGAGTATACCTAAGTGAAACTTAAATTGGCCCAATAAAATCCATTTAATTAAAGTACATTTAAAGTTTATTTGCTCATTTATGCACATTTTCCATATTAGATGAAAAACCAAGATCAAGCAAATATGTACGCTAGTAACATGTACCTTCGATTTAGATTTCGACCATACAGCATTTAGAAAATTATATTTACTTAGCAATCAAAATAATTGTATTAGATATCAAAGGAAAACCAAGGGAATATTGAAGTAACTGAATAGTTGGGGCACCATCTGTGAAGGGTGGCTAGCCTCTGATAGAAAGTTTCTTCTTAACTTAGGATCTTCATAATACACTGTTGGTGGGAATCCAAACTGGTGCAGCCAATATGGAAGACAGTATGCAGCCGGTGCCACGGCTCACTAGGCTAATCCTCCGCCTTGCGGCGCCAGCACCCCAGGTTCTAGTCCTGGTCGGGGTGCCGGATTCTGTCCTGGTTGCCCCTCTTCCAGGCCAGCTCTCTACTGTGGCCAGGGAGTGCAGTGGAGGATGGCCCAGGTACTTGGGCCCTGCACCCCATGGAAGACCAGGATAAGTACCTGGCTCCTGCCATTGGATCAGTGCGGTGCGCCGGCCGCAGCGTGCCAGCCGCGGCAGCCATTGGAGGGTGAACCAACAGCAAAGGAAGACCTTTCTCTCTGTCTCTCTCTCTCATTGTCCACTCCGCCAGTCAAAAAAAAATAAAATAAAATAAAATAAATAAATAAATAAATAAAAAGACAGTATGCAGATATCTCAGAAATCTGAATATAGACGTACCTATGATCCAGCCATCCCGTTCCTAGGAATTTACCACAGGGAAATGAAATCAGCATATGAAAGAGTTCTCTGCACCCCCATGTTTATTGCAGCTCAATTCACAATAGATAAGGCATGAAATCAACCCAAATGCCCATCAACTGGCAACTGGATAAAGAAATTGTGGGATATGTACACTGATAAAAAAAATGAAATCCAGTCAATTACAACAAAATGGATGAATCTGGAAAACAGGCTTAGTGAAATAAGACTGTCCCAAAGGGACAAATACCATATGTTCTCCCTGTCCTATGATGACTAATAGAGCACCGAAAAGGCAACTGGTAGAACTGAAATTGACATTTTGAGTAGCAATGAATTGAAGAGCCCTTGTCTTGACTATTGAGGAACAGGTTTTTTTTTTTTTTTTTTTTTTTTTTTTTTTAATTCTATGTGTTGAACTCCTTACTTAACATAACATACGTGTATAAAGTCAATGGAAAATAGATCTTGGGGTCAGCGCTGTGACATAGTGGGCAAAGCTGCTGCCTACAGTGCTGCCATCCCATATGGGCACCGGTTCAAGTCCCGGCTGCTTCACTTCCTATACAGCTCTTTGCCATGGCCTGGGAAAGCAGTAGAAGCTTTGGGCCCCTGTACCCATGTGGGAGACCTGGAAGAAGCTCCTGGCTCCTGACTCGGCCATTGTGGCCAATTGGAGAGTGAACCAGTGGATGGAGGACCTTTCTCTCTCTCTGCCTTTCCTTCTCTCTGTGTGTCTCTCTCTGACTTTCAAATAAATAAGTAAATCTTAAAGAAAAAAGAAAATAGATCTCAGTAAAAAATAAGAGTGGGAATAAGAGCCAAAGGAGGAAGAAGGTTGAAAGTATGGGTAAGCGGGTAGGCATGGTGGGAAGAAGCACCATGTCCCTAAAGTTATAATTATGAAGTGTATGAAGTTTATAACTATAGAGCTGTATTTTTCATTCCTATGGGCTTACTTCTAAGAGTAGAGTTTAAAAACTTGCCATTAGTCCCCATATCCCCTTAAGCTGAGTGGTGAAAATACCATCTTACATGTTAAAGTATCATATGGATAGGATTAAGTGTCTGGTAATAATAGATATAATTAAAAAGGAGTGA
Organism: Oryctolagus cuniculus; assembly: GCF_051225735.1. Taxonomy (NCBI): domain Eukaryota; kingdom Metazoa; phylum Chordata; class Mammalia; order Lagomorpha; family Leporidae; genus Oryctolagus; species Oryctolagus cuniculus. Next base: position 59,418,148 of record NC_142870.1, read on the forward strand.
ATGCTCCAACACAGGAAGAAGTCCACACAGCAGACTCATAGAATTACAGTCACTTTAAATATCCCTCTGACCTCAGAATCAACCCTTAAGGCATTCTGGTGTGGCTGAAAATCCCATGAGAGCATTTCAGGCATGGAAAGCCAAGAAACTGTGGAAAAAATGTCTTACATGAAGGACCTCCATGGATCAGACCCCAGTGGAAAGAAGTGGTCATCAAAGGAGGAGGTACTTTTCTCTGAAGGGAGGAGAGAACTTCCCTTTTCCTTATGTCCTTTTCTAAATATTGATGGAGTTTGTGGATCCAAAAGGCTTCCATAGCCTTGGCAGCTCATGTCAAGAGCCTTGGGTGATCAGTGACATTATACCTATGAGTGTTTTTTTTTTCTTTAAAGATTTATTATTTATTTGAAAGTCAGAGTTACACAGAGAGAAAAGGAGAGGCAGAGAGAGAGAGGTCTTCCATCCACTGGTTCACTCCCCAGTTGGCCACAATGGCCAGAGCTATTCCAATTCAAAGTCAGGAGCCAGGAGCTTCTTCCAAGTCTCCCACATACGTACAGGAGCACAAGGACTTGGGCCAGGCTATTGCAGAGAGCTGGATCAAAAGTAGAGCAGCCAGCCCTACCTATGAGTGTTAATTGCTAAATTAACAAAAGAGTCACTGTGCACTACCTTCCCATGCAGGACCTCAACCTCAAAGTGTTGTATTGTAACTGTATCTAAGTGCTCCCAAAAGATGTATCATTCTTGGGTGCTTCTTTAATGTTAATTAAGTTTCTAAAAAAAAAAAAAAAGGAAAAAGAAGTGAAACTAACTTCAAGATGCAATGACTGAACAGCCCTTGTCTTGACTGTTGAGGAAGAGTTTGTGTGTGTGTGTTCAAATTGTTGAACTCTTTACTTAGTATAGAGTTGATATTCTGTGTATAAAGTTAATCATAAGTGAATCTTAGTGGAGAATGGGACTAGTAATGGGGGAGAGAGGAAGAGGAACGGTGAGAGATTTGGTGGGAGGGTGGGTATGGTGGGAAGTATCACTATATTCCTAAAGTTGTACTTATGAAATGCATGAAGTTTGTATTTCTTAATTAAAAGGTTTCTTTGTGAGGGGAATAAAATAATATAAAATAAAATAAAATAAAGCATGGGCACTTTGAAAAGGTTTTGCATTATTTAACTTAAATACAAGTTTTTTAAGTTACTCTCCTGATGTAGATAATGTAGAAGCATATGAGATAAAATTATTTTCATTACATAAAATGATTAAAATCTTCATGTCTTCTATAGCCCTGGGGTCTGCATTACAAAATAAAGAGATATATACAAAATAGGTATGTCACTACTTGATGTAAAAATATGCTGTTACAGCACTTAACATTTATATGAAAAATTGTGTGAATATTTGAGGTGTCATCTCCAGGGTCATTCTAAGCTCCTGGGGGACAGGATTGTAAATAATGATTTCAGAAGTTTATTAAGCTAAGTAATATCCTTTTCAGCAGTATTTTTCTGTTTCATTCTGACTTAGAACCAGGCAAATTCAAAATGTATTTCTTTATCATTTACAAATGTCTAACATAATTAATTGGCATTTTTTTGTGTAAGTGATAAATCCACATTTTTGGTTTCAGAAATATCAGATTAAAGTAAATGATAACTTCTTGATTTAAAGTCTAAAAATACTCTCATGTGTCAGAGTCTGTTGTATTTCTAATAGGCACACTATAATTATTAATTATAACTATTAATGATGCAGCAGATATTTTAACACTCTACCAAGATAACACACCCTATCCCCCTTTCTCTCTACATACATATACCAAGAAGATTTCATCGATTCTCATGAAGATAATTACCAGTCAGTTCTTAAATTGGTGAAACATAAAAAAGAAAATACTTAAGTTCTAGAAGAATCACCATTATGCTAAAATTAGAAAAATGAGATTTAATAAGCACCACATCTTATGAGTCAACTTTTTTTAAATATCTGCATATCCAATGACAGACAGGGTTTATAGTGATTATCTGGAGAACTCAGATTGTACATCAGATGTTTGTCAATATTTAAGACACTCATAATAGTACTACTTTGCATATATGTAGTGCTCTCTACTATATTGTGCATTTCACATAACTATCATGCTTATGCCGTGTTTCAAAGCTGTGATGTAAGCAGGAACATTAAGGAGAACAGATGAGGAAAATACAGTCCAGAAAAGCCAAGTTATAACATAAGTAATTAATAATTAATGATTAAGATGCTCTGAATACAAACTGTTTTATCACTAAAATACTCAAAATGATCTGATTCACTACCACATAATTCTGATTAACTATGCCTCTCAAAACTTAAGATATCTAAGAAAATCAAACAAATGAAACACTCCACATTTCTAAATAATGAAGTTAAAACCAAACCCTGGTGGGCCAAGTGTTTGGTCCAATGGTCAAGATTGCCTTTGAGGGCCAGTACCATGCCCCAGCAGGTTAAAGCTGCAGCACTGGCATCCCATATGGACACCAGTTTGAGTCCTGGCTGCTCTACTTTTCATCTAACTCCCTGCTAATGCACCTGGTAAAGCAGCAGAGAATGGCCCAAGTCCTTGGGCCCCTACACCCATGTGGGAGACCAGGAAGAAGTTCCTGACTCCTGGCTTCAGATCAATTGAGTTCTGGCCATTGTGGCCATTTAGGGAGTGAACCAGTGGATTGAAGACCTCTCTCTCTTTCTCTACCTCTTTCTGTAACTCTGTCTTCCAAATAAATAAAATAAATCTTCTAGAAAAAAAAAATAAGATCGCCCTTTCAAAGCCCACATACCATATCAGAGTGTCTGTGTTTCAGTCCCAGATCCACTTCCAGTTCTAGCTTCCTGACAATGAGCACCCTGTGAAGCAACAGGTGATGGCTCAAGTAGATGTATCCCTGCCACCCTTGTTGGGGAGCCAGGTTGAATTTTCAGATCCTAATTTTGACCTAGCCTAGCTCTGACTATTGCGGGCATTTGGGGAGTGAACCTGAAGTAGGCAGGCATACAGGCTAAAATTGATTAGATTTGTGAGCTGGGAGACTACGCCTTTGCCACACCCGTGTGACTTCATGCCTTACCTGATACCTTCGCCACGCCCCTGTGTGACCTTACACTCACCTGATACCTTCACCACGCCCCATGTGACATCAGGCTCTACCTGACCATACCTGAGCACCCACCTGCCCACAAGCCACTCCCCTGTGGAAAATATATAAAAAGGCAGGGAATGTCGCAAAAGGCTCTCTGCCTCTGCTTTGCTGCCAGGAATAAGAGTGGACAGCAGCTCAAGGCGCTTGCTGCACGTGGCTCTGGCCTGCTCTCTGCTTGGTATGGATGCTACCCTATTTTCCAGACTTTCCCCTCTCTCCAATCTGAACTAAAGCCCTCACTTTCCTAGATACCTTTTGCACTAAATAAAGCTTAAAACGTACCATGCTGCCTCGTTTATCTATGCTGGTATTTAGAATTCTTCTCTAAATATTAGGGAAGAACCCTCTCAGGCTTACTAATATTGGGGATTTAGTAATGAGCCCATGGTGAAATCGTATGGCACCCCATATTCCGATAGCACATGTGGCACCCTAGATAGCACTTCTGGGGAACTTTATGGGGCCATATTTTTGTATAAATTTTAGGGGGTAGTGTTTGATTTCATATGGCGACCATGAAGGGATATAAAATGTGAAATTTTTAAGAAGGTATTTATAATTGTTAAGAAGGGACTGATTGTTAAAAGAAATTTTAAAACTAGACAGCATGGTGAGAGCAGACTTCCTATGGCTTCTGACCCTATCTCTCTGCCTGCACTCTCTCTCCCATCTGGGTTGGTGCTTTCCCTGCACGCCCAGCCATGGGAACGCAGGGCTCCAAAGCACCCGCCCTGGTGGGTTGCTCTCACCAACTTCGCTGGGGAAGGGTGCTGGCCTGGTGCTGGCTGCATGGCAGGGATAGATGGCCAGACTGGCAGCATGAAGTGGCCCTGGATCTGGGCAACGCGGGTGCCCTGGATCTGGCCTCCCAGTTTCGAGTCTGCCAGAGGGCGACCCACAGGGAGCTGCACTTCCACCGAGTCTTGAGCTAGCCCCCTCCCGCGCTGGAGAGTCAAGGCAGCAGCCATAACACACTCAAAGCAAGCTGAGATGGGTGTGGGGAGAGGAGCCTAGTGTGGTGGTATACCACGTGGCCAGAGCCACCCCGCCTTGGGGAAGAAGAGCAGCTCGCTCAAGCAAAAGACAAGCGAGATTTTTCCGTCTTTCTCTTTTCTTTTGCTGGTACCTTTCTAAATGGAAGGCATGGGTTGTTTTTTTTTTTTTTTTTCCGCGGTTTCTGGCTTTAAGGACATTGGTGTTGTTACTAGTACATGTAGTAAGAGAGATAATGATTTACACTGAGGAAAAACTCCTAAGGATTCTAAATTGATTGTAGTGTGTTTCAAAGACAATTTACGTACTAAAAAAGTTCTAAAACATTTCTCCCTGTCCCTGCATCTTATCAAACAGGCTGTCAATTGCTAATTTCAAGTTGGAGAACTGATCTGGTTGCTTAGAAACCTGTTAGCATCAGGGAGGAGGAGCTTCAAACATGGAGGCATTCTACTTCCTGTCATGGAGGGTGGGACTTCCGCCCCAAGATGGCAGCCCCCATGACCCACCACATGCTGCATTTCTGATTAATAAAGCAATGTATATTAAATCATGTTTTTTTTTTTAATTTATTATTTTTGCCTTCAGAGTGGATCCCAGTTATTCTTTTGTTTTTTCATCTCTGGAGCAGCATTAAACCATATTTTTTTATTTTTGTTTCCAGAGCAGATGCCCCTCATTGCAGTTTTTTTTGCCTCTGGAATGTCATTAAGTCATATTTTTTTTTATTTTCATCTGTAGAGTGGATACCCCTCATTTCACTTTGTTGTTTTCATCTCCAGAGCAGATTCTAACAGTCTGAAATGGCATTTCTCAGACTGGGTGGTTTATATTCCCTTGGTATGATATATATGCATTAAGCTCTATAATAGGCATAGTAGCACGGAGATGTCAGATTATTGGTTAAGGTAGATGATCAGAGACATAGCTGGGCTGAAAGCTTAGCCCTATTTACCTCCTGTCTCCCCAGGTTACAAAGTAATTTACTATGGGTAGTTCTACATCTGCTCCTTTGGAGACTCCCTGAAAGATCTACACTTTATAACTGGGAGACCCTTCAACTAGGTGGGATTAAGGAATTATAGCCAATACAATGTATCCATGTAAAATGCTTAAGGATAATTAAGCTCATTTTTATTTTCTCAGGTCCTACAGAGACTGTAAAGCAGTATAGTTCTGCATGCATTCTTATGGACTTCTAAGGGTACAGTTTAAAATTTGCTATAGGATCGCAAATCCTTTTGGGCTAGATGGTAATGGTAACATCTCAAATTTTAAAATTGATCATATAGGTGGGATTAAGTGTTAAAGTGATCATGTCAATAAGATTAAGCATTTATTACTAATAATAAGGAAATTAAAGAGGAGTAAATGCTCCAACATGGGAAGGAATTTGTCCAGCAGACTCATAGAGTGGCAATGGCTTTAAGTAGCACTCAGTGACCTCAAAATCAGCCCTAGAGGCATTCTGGTCTGGCTAGTAAGCCCACAAGAGCATTTCAGGTGTGGAAAGCCAGGACACTCGTGGAGAAAGTGTCCCTACGTGGACCTCCCTAGCTGAGATCCCACTGGAAGAGTGGCTATCAAAGGATGGACTTTTCTCTGGAGGGAGGAGAGAATTTGTACTTTGTGTGTGGCCTGGTCTGAATGCTGATGGAGTTTGTGGAACTCAAAAGGCTTCCATAGCTTAGGCAGCTCTTGTCAAGAGCCATGGGTGATCACTGATGTCACATGTAAGAGTGTTAATTGTTAAATTAATAACAGGAGTCACTGTGTACTAACTTCCCACATAGGACCTCTGTTTCCAAAAGAGCTACAGTATTAACATTAATGGTAAAACTTAACCCCAAAGATTTACTTTGTTCTATTGTGTGATATTATGCATCATAAGTTCTAGTTATGTCTAAGTGTCACTAGAGAAAGCACAGCTGCTAATTTCATTCAAGTTCAACTAAGTATATTGACTTCAGTTTGTCCTGGGGAGAGATCTTTCAGAAAAAGAGAATAAAACTGAGACAAGAACAAAGAGTAATACCCGGTTTCTACTCTAGAGCTATGGGAGAATAAATATTTTAAATGAATTTCATTCAATAATGTACTAATATCATAAATACATCACCAAAATATTTACTTTTTAAAAATTATTAGGCTTATAATAAATTTAGAAAAATCTCCAGCAACCAAAAATAAGTAAACAATTGGCATTAAGTTGTAACAGAAAATGGTGTTACCCTTGAACCAACTTATCTTTACAGAAATCAGGAAACAAAAACCAGGCAGATTATAGATAAAAAACAACGGGGATTGAATTCAGCATTGTAGTGTGATGGGTTACATGTGCAGAACAAGAATATCATATTGGAGTTCTGGTTTGAGTCCTGGCCACTCTGCTTCCAATCCGGTCCTTGCTAATGCACCTGGCAAATCCACAGATGATGGCCCAACTGTTTGGGCCTCCTGATCCTGAAATGGGACATGAATGGAGTTCCAGGCTCCTGGCTTTGGTCTGTCTGGCCCATTTCCAGCTGTTGTGGCCATTTGGGGAGTGAATAAATGGATGGAAGTTCTCTGTCCTCTCTCTTTGTCTCTCCTTCTCTCTCTCTCTCTGCTTCTCAAATAAATAAAATTTTTTAAATAAAAAAAGGACTGTCAAAAGTATATCATTACGGAAATTGAAAAATCTCATGCCAGTATTAAATAGAAGGTAAAGAATAATTTTCTTATGCTATCAGGGAAGTATATTTTGAAGCTAAAAAGTAAAATTGTCTAAACTACTGCAGAAAATAAAATTGTTGAAAAATAAAATGTGTATACTCATACATGCATGTGCATCTGTAATCGAATGAGAAATGGTTTGATATATATCAAATAAGATCCTTATTAGGAGGAAACAAGAAGAATGAAGGAGAGGTATAATTTATACAAGTTAAACATGTACTGGGGGCCAGCGCTGTGGTGTAGAGGGTAGAGCCACCACCTGCAGTGCCAGCATCCTATATAGGCACTGCTTCGTGTCCCAGCTGCTCCACTTCCAATCCAGCTCTCTGTTATGGCCTGGGAAAGCAGATGAAGATGGCCCATGTCCTTGGACCCCTGCATCCATGTAGGAAGACCTGGAGGAAGCTCCTGGCTCCTGGCTTTGGATTTGTGCAGCTCCAGCCTTTGCGGCCAACTGTGGAGTGAACCAGCAAATGGAAGATGTTTATCTTGCCTTCTCCTTCTCTCTGTGTAACTCTGACTTTCAAATAAATAAATCATTTTAAAAAATATACTAAAGGCAATGAAAGAGATGAATCCACAGATACTGAAACAGGTAAGTACCAAAAATGACAATCATAGAAGTATCATTATAAACATGCTGTTTAGGGATATATGCACATATAGAACAGTTTTAAAGGAAAGAATAAACATAAAATTTAGAATAGTGGTAATCACTAATGAAGAAGGCAATGGGTATGGAAAATCTTGTCACTTTATTGGTAAAATTTTATTTGCATGATGGATGGTAGGTTCAACTTATTCTATTTGGATTTTTATTATTTACTACATAATATTTTCCAAAAAAATCATTGCACTTAAAAGAATTATTCAGAATCATGCACTTCAAGGGAGAGAGAGTGCAGTGTGTGTGTACACATTGAAAAAAACCTCAATAGCTACAATTTCAGGGCCTATCCTTATATTTAAGGATAAAATTGAGGTTGCCAATGATGTTGCTCATCACAACAGCTTCTATTTTCTGAATTCCATGTAATGTTTCCATGTAATAACATATTGAGTGCAAAAAAACTGAGGTAAAGACTCTGACTCCTTCCATTTGATAATGATCTTAGGGTTGCCAGATAGAATTTAAGATTCCCTGTTAAAGTTGAATCTCCGCTAAATGATTTTTTTTTTAGTATAAGTATGACCCTAAAATTACATGGGACTTATACAAAGCCTTATATTGTTATGGGGTTGAAAGTTTATATAGCAGTAAAGACACTGGGAGCTTGCAACCTATTTCTGAGTACTTAAGTTCCAGTCCCAGATCCGTTCCCAACAGCTTCCTCCTAATGTGTCTGAAAGGCAATAGATGATGGATCAAGCAATTGAGTGCCTACTACCTATGTGGAATATACTTGTTTTGGCTTTTCAGCTCTTGGATTCAGCCTGGCTTACCCTACCTATTGAATTTATTTACAGTTTGAACCACTGGATAAGAGTTCTTTCTCCCTCTCTCTCCCTCATGCTCTCCCTCTCTCTTAGAGAAATAAAATAAACAAAAATATTATACACTTACATAATCACTTATCTGAAAATAAATTTAACTGAGCATCCCCTTGTTACTTACTAAACATGGCAGCACTAGTCATGCTACTTATTTTGTGCAAAGATTTCATTTATTTATTTGAGAGGTAGAGTTATAGACAATGAGAGGAAAAGAGAGAGAAGGGTCTTTCATGCACTAGTTTACTCCCCAAATGGCCACAGTGGCTGGAGCTGCACCAATCCAAAGCCAGAAACCAGGAGTATCTTGGTCTCCCAGGCAGGTGCAAGGGCCCAAGTGCTTGGGCCATCTTCTACTGCTGTCTCAGGCCATAGCAGAGAGCCAGATCAGAAGAGGACCAGCTGGTACTCGAACCAGTGCCTGTATGGGATGCCAGATGCTGCAACCTGAGGATAAACCTACTGCACCACAGTGCCAGCCATGCATGCCCCTTATTTTCAAAGCTAAAAGTACCTGTACCTGAAAAATCTGCTTACTTTATTGCAGCCAATGTTTTACATGCTCAACATCTAAGCTCTTTAGTCATCACTGTTTTTAGTTGAAACCTTTTATTTTCATATTTCAAGCATGATGCCAGAAAGCAGTAACAATTAAGATAGTATAGCACACTATTCTCCTTCTGACTCTGTGAACCAAAAGTGTATTCCAGGCAGTCCTTCTCTAAGATCAAATTGCTTTCCAGGACTTTCTCAGAGCTCCCATGTAAATACTACTACTGAAGGGTTTGCCCCAGCTTTCCTCCAGACACATCCATGTCTACCTGAACCCTTGAATAAGTAACATTTAAATTCAATGTGAGGCCCAAATAAACTGAATATTCAATTAATGAATAGCTATAATTACCAATTGCAAAATTTCACTGAGTAGTCTCCAGTGGTGTCAGTTATAAGATTTTCAATAAGTTGTTTCTTACCAATATTGAATTTATGCTTCTGAATTTCTAGTCCTTTTCTTGAATGTGTCTTATTAGCTGTAGGGACTTAGATTAATAAAATGATAAAAATATTAGAATTTATAGTTAAGTATATAGTATAATTCTGATTTGATTTTCTCTAAATATAGGTGAAATTTGTTTTCCTGGTAGACAATTTTTAATTTTTTCTAAAGTGTCCTGAAATGATGATTTTAAAACAAATATAAAGGCATGAAAAATCGAGGGAAATTAACAATTCAGAAAATGTTAGAAAAACGGCAAGAGGTTGTTCTGTGAAATTCTGCTTTCAGCTTCACTGTCTCACTTCTGTGGTTACATATTGATTCCAATCTATATATTGACTTCATAAGTTCTTTACCTGTTTATATTGATATCCTCTTGCTGATTTCTTCACTCCTCCATGCAGTCTTCCCTACTTAAGTACACATCAGCATTACTTAGTTAAAATTTTATAAGAGAAAAGCGAATAATCCAGAAATTGAATTGCTATTGAATTCTATTTTTAGTTTTTTGAGGACAGTTTATATCATTTTCTATAACGGTGCTAAAAATTTACATTCCCACCAACCATTTTTATCTATATCCTCATCAAAATTTCTGTGTTGTTAATAGTAGGCTTTCTAACAGGTGTGATGTGATAACTGATTGTAATTTTACTTGCATTTCCCTGATCATTAAAAATGCTGACCACTTTTTTGTAGACTTGTTGGCCTTATTTTTCTTTAAAAAAAAAAAACTCTGTTCAAATCCTTTGCCCTTTTTTAAATTGGGTTCTTTCTTTACTTGCTACTGAGTTATTTGAGTTTCTTCTATATCTTGCATATTATGCCTTTTCAAATATATAGTTTGCATATGTTTTCTCCATTGTCTGGAATGTTACATCATATTGTTGATGATTTCCTCTGCCAGCATGTCATCTAGAAACTTATCTGAGGTATATATTCAAGGAAATTACATCAATCTGTTGAAGAAATTTCCGAACTCACATATTCATTGGAATATTATTCACAATTCCAAGGTAGAGAATTAACTTAATTAATTATCAAAAGAATATTAGTGAACAAAGAGAATATGATACATATTCAAAATGGACTAACTATTCAGCCATAAAAAATTAAATATTATTATTTACAACATCATGGGTGGACCTGGAAGACACGATGTTTTTTTAAGTGAATTAATCCAGGCACAGAAAAACAAATACCATATGATCTCTACTTAGCTGTGGAATCTTAAACAATTGATCTCATAGAAGAAAAGAATAGAATGATTGTTACAATGGGCTGGTGTGTTTGGAGAAGCAGTAAATTAGGGAAATTTTGGTCTAGGGATATAAAATTTCGCTAAGACAGAAGTAAGATGAAGAGACCTATTGTAAACCAGGCTGACTTAAGTTAATCATATATTGAATTCTTGAGGAATACTAACAGAGTGGATGTAAAGATTTATTACCATAAAAGTGATAACTATGCAAGACAATGCATATGTTAATTAGCCATATATTGTCATTCTGCAATGTATATATACTTCAAAATAACATATTTACATAATAAACACATACACTTTTATTTCCAGTCTAAAAAATAAAAATGTAAAGTAACAATTAACTATGAAAAAAACAGCAGAATAACCCAAAAGCCTAGATAATGAAAGATAAACTTTGATATACCTAATTAAATTTGAAAATGTAAAATTTTATGTGGCTTAAATATATGTAAAAATATGTTCATGTTCTTGAGTATCTGTGCTTGCAAACTGGCATATCGAATAATCTCATCAGGTGCTATACTTGCTATATCTTTCTGGGAATCTGTTGCTAAGGTTTCATAAATACTTATTGGTTACAGTATATCAAACAATTTTCTATGGACTTGTTGTCTTGGCCCAGAAAGAAATGAAAGAAAAAAAATTTCAAAAATGTTAGCACTACATTTATCAAATAACTTGAATAGCACTTCATCAAGAGGACTAAATCAACTTTTGTTTTTGTAACCTAGAAAATAGAATGTGATCACATAAACCATTTAAAGACACAAAATTTACTCAACTCAAAATCTGACTTACAATTAAAAGAATAAGAGTACATGAATGCAACTAACATAATAGGAAAGCTTATAAACTGCAATTTGAAAGAATCCTCTGACTGGTTGTTAAAGGAAATACATTAGATATATTGGCGTTGGATAATAAGTTTTCAAGAGATTAAACCTCAGGCCAGCGCCGCGGCTCACTAGGCTAATCCTCCGCCTTGGGGCACCAGCACACCGGGTTCTAGTCCCGGTCGGGGTGCCAGATTCTGTCTGGTTGCCCCTCTTCCAGGCCAGCTCTCTGCTGTGGCCAGGGAGTGCAGTGGAGGATGGCCCAAGTCCTTGGGCCCTGCACCCCATGGGAGACCAGGATAAGTACCTGGCTCCTGCCATTGGATCAGCGCGGTGCGCCGGCCACAGTGCGCTGGCCACGGCGGCCATTGGAGGGTGAACCAAGGGCAAAAGGAAGACCTTTCTCTCTGTCTCTCTCTCTCACTGTCTACTCTGCCTGTCAAAAAAAAAAAAAAAAAAAAGAGAGAGAGAGATTAAACCTCTAGTTGGGTTGGATGAAATCTCAGATGGATTACCAACTGATTCAATGGTGGAATTTCAATAATGCTGAGGAGATGAATGTCAGTGTCTAATGGCATTTCACAGAGTTCTGCCTTTTAGTATGTTCTGCTAATTAGCAATAATATGAATGAAGAATGACATCAATCAGGGGGAGAATTACAAAATATAGTGTGATAAAATCAGGTTTCAAAAACATCTTGAGAAATAAGAATTGTTGATCAAATCTCTCAAGATGGCATGCAGTGAATATTCACTTTTAAAAATCTAAGTGTGATAGGTGGCTTTTAAGTGAAAATTAAATAAATCCAATGTAAGCTTTAATTTCAGAAGTGTTAATATAATCACATTACATTATGATCTCTGGATTGAAAGAGGACATGGACCATCTCTTATCCGCTGCTCAAACCCTACCCAGGATGACGTGCTCCTGAAACATTGTATAGATAATGTAATAAGCACTGTGAAATTATACACAGAATTCTGCTTAGTGAAATGGTTATAGAAATTGGAGAATATCTATTTTGCTGTAACATTTTTCAAATTGAGAGATAGAAGATAAAATGTCTGTGTTCAGATATTTGCATCACTGCAAAAATTTGGCACAGTGGGTTAAAACCCCAGCCTGCAGTGCTGGCATCCCATATGGGCGTCCGTTCCATGCTGGATGCTCCACTGCTGATACAGCTGCCTGCTAATGTTCCTGTGGAAGCAGTGGAGGATGACCCACGTGCACACATGTGGAATACGGGGAAGGAGCTCCTGGCTGCTGGCTTCCCATCAGCCATATGGAGAGTGAACCAGCAGATGGAAGGCTTCTCTTTCTGTGTTTCTACCTCTGTCTCTGTAACTCTTGTCTTTCTAATAAATAAAACAAAACTTTAAAAAAAAAGTATGCTTACCATTTCATAAGATCATAATAAACACCTTTTCCATTGTGGTATTAGCTTGTATCTAAGCTTTTGTCATCTGTACCAGAGACAGATGTGGATAGGAGGGACCCTTCATAGCCCTTCAGGAGTACCTAGAATTAAAAAATAAAACAACACCAAGAAAACAAAACAAAACAAAACAAAACAAAACAAAAAGACTATTTCATTAAACAACAGCATAATACATTTTCTTTTCAAACTCACATGGAAGATTCGACAAGAGAAATCAAGTTTTCAAACATAAACCATATCTTAACAACTTTGAAAAAGTAGAAACCATGTTAATTAATTCCAAAATGGAATTAATCTGGAAAACAAAAATAGAGGGATATTCAGAAAAATCTCAAAATGCATGAACATTATAAAAAACATTTCTGAATAATATATAGCATCTAGAAATATCTCAAGAGAAATTAAAATTTTTAAATTAAATGAAAAGAATCCACAGCTTATAAAATTTTGTCAGATACAGTGAAAACAGTGGTTAAAGGGAAATTTATACCACTAAATGCACACATAAGAAGAGGAGACAGATAAAAAAAAAACCAATAATCTAAGTTTTGATTTTAGGAGACTGGAAGAAGAAATTAATTCAAAAGAAGTAGATTAAAATCACTAATTTAATTATTAGGTTATTTATTAGAAGTTAATGTTATTAAGTTATTTATTAGAAGAAACCATTGAAATTGAAAATAAGAAGTTATTAGATAAACTAAATGAACATACAATCTGGTTCCTTGAAAAGTTAAATAAATTTATTATGTTTCTAGCCAGGCTAAATAGAAACATAAGCGAGAGGTTGCCAATAATATTAGAAGTGAAAGAAGAGGCATCACTGCAGATATCATAAAGTTGAAAATGATAATCAAGGAATTCTGTAAGCAACTCTATACCCACAAATTTGACATCCTTACAAGAAATGATGCAATTCTTTGAAAAGCAGATGTTACCAAACCTACATAAGAAAAAAATCAACAATCTGAATAGGCTTATGTCTATTAAAGAAATTGAATTAATTATGAATAGCCTTCCAAAACAGAAAACACTGGGTCCAGATGTATTCATTGGTGAATTCTATCAAATATTTAAAAAGAGATTATTCAAATTCTCTACAGTCTCTTATAGAAAGACAAGACATTGAAAATACCTCCTAATTCACTTTTTTAAAGATTTATTATTTTATTTTAAAAGAGTTACAGAGAGGGAGAGACACAGAGCAAGAGAGGGAGATCCTCCATCCGCTGATGCAGTCCCCAAATGATCTCAACAGCCGGAGCTGGGCTCATCCGAAGCCAAGAGCCAGGAGCTTCTCTTGGGTCTCCCATGTGTGTGCAGGAGCCCAAGCACTTGGGCCATGTTTCACTGCTTCCACAGGCCATAGCAGAGAGCTGGATCACAAGTGGGGCAGACAGGACTTGAACTGGTGCCCAGATGGGATGCCAATGCCACAGGTGGTAGCTTAACCTGCTATAACACAACCCTGACTGATTCTGTGAGGCCCATATTACTCTGATACCAAAATCAGACAGATATTACAGGAAAACTACAGACAAATATCTCTAACAAACAAAGATTGAAAAACAGAATGTGCTTCTCTCCTTGGCTTGCCCTTGGCCAGCTTCTCACTATGAATTCATATGACCTTGCATTTTCACCTGTCTCTTTTCCTGTTAGAAAACACTGATCCTATCATGAGGGCTCCAACCTCATGACCTCTTCTAAATCTAAATTGCCTCCAAATACTGTCTCATTGCACGTAAAGGTTTCAACATAAATTGGGGAGGAACAATTTAATACATAGGATTTTTGAACACTTTATTTCTAGTTTTTACCAAGTATAAATAAAACCACTATAAATATTTTATATAAATCATTATATGGGCACATGCAATTACGTCTTATATGTTCAGACTCAAAGGTAAAATTCCCAGGTCATTTTGTATGGCTTTAAAAGAAACTAAGAAAACAGCTTTCTAAAGTGACTGTAGTAATCTAGATTTCCACAGAAATGCATAACATTTCAGTTGATTTACATGGTCTACAGTTTGGAACTGGAAACCATTTAAATTTTAGTCAAGCTGGTAGTGTATAGCAATATTTCTTGTGTTTCTAATTTGAATTTTTCCAATAAGCAATGACATTAACTTTTGCAATTGCTGATTGGTCATTGTGAAGGGTCAGCTCAACTTTTGCCTAATTTTTATTATATATTCTTTCATTCCCTATTAATGTATGTGTTAGTACTTTATTCTGGGTATGAGTCCTTCAATGCCTATAAGCATTGCAAGTACTTTTTCCCAGTCTGTGACTTGTCTTTTCACTATGCTAATTCTGTCAGTTAACATAAATAATTACAAAGTCAGATTTATCTGTTTCTGTTTGTTTAATGGTTAACTATTTTTAAGCCCTGTTTAAAATGTTTTGCCTAGCTCAAGAATATGAAAGTATTTTTGTATTAAATTTATTTTATAAAACAAATAGAATATCCGAAAAAACATTAAGGTGTCAGCGCTGTATTGTAGTGGGCAAAGCCGCTGCCTGCAGTGCCTGCATCCCATATGGGCACAGTTCAAGTCCAGGCTGCTCCATTTCCGATCCAGCTCTCTGCTATGGCCTGGAAAAGCAGTAGAAGAGGGCTCAAATCCTTGGGCCCCTGCACCCCAGTGGGAGACCCAGGAGAAGCTACTGGCTCCTGACTTTGGATCAGCCCAGCTCCAGACATTGCGACCATTTGGGGCGTAAACCAGTGTATGGAAGACCTCTCTCTCTCTCTCTACTTCTCCTTCAACCTATGTAACCAAGACTTTCAAATAAATAAATAAATCTTTAAAAAAAACATTAACAAGTTGAAAAAATTTGAATCCAACATTTAAAACATGTACAGGAAGACCTAATGGGATTTATCACAGGTATGCAAGGCTGGTTCAATATTTGAAAATCACTTAATGTAATCCATTATATAGGTAAACCAAAAAATAAAAATCATGTGATCACATGAAGAGATACACAGAAAGCATTAAACAAACCAACACCCACTATTGACTAAATATCCTCAATAAAAAGAATAAAAAAGAACTTCCTCAGTGTATAAAAGAACAAGAAGTTGATTAAAAGTAGAATTACAATGTTATTTTAGCAAAAAGAAAATTTGCAAAAATCTATAATTTCCCATAATATGCATTTCTGTGAACTTTCTGAAGATTCTTAGTATCTACAAACACCTACAACTGACATCATACTTTTTCTTTACAATGACATATTTGCAGATTATTTTATAATCACAAGCTTAACCTGCTGCCAAATAAAAAATTCAAAGAGTAGCAAGTAGAAAAAAAGCACTGCTCCTCAAGAGTATAGACAAGGGCTGTTAACAATAATCAAATCTAAAATGTCAATTTCACTCAACTACAATACATTTTTTGTGCTCTGTATGTTAATTACCACAAGTCAGGGAAAAGATATTTGTCTTTTGGGTACTGGCTTATTTCACTAAGCATAATGGTTGCCAGTTGCATCTGTTTTCTTGTGAAAAACAGAATTTCGTTCTTTTTTATGGCTGAGTAGTATCCCATGGAGTGTATATGCCACATTTTCTTTTTCCTCTCATTAGTTGAAGGACATCTGAGTTGACTTTATATCTAAACTGTGAATTGTGCTGCAATCAACATGGGTGTACAGATAGATCTTTCATATGCTGATTTCATTTCATTTGGATAAATTCACAGAAGAGGGATAGCTTGATCATATGATAGATCTATTTTCAGATTTCTGAGGAATCTCCATACTGTCTTTCATAATGGTTATACTATTTTACTTTCCTACCAATAATGTATTAAGTACACTTTTCCCAACATTCTTGCCAGTATTTATTGATTTTTGTCTTTTGGATGATAGCCATCCTAACTGGGGTGAGGTGAAACCTCATTGTGATTCTCATTTTCATTTCTCTGATGGCTAGTGATCCTGAGCATTTTTTCTTGCATCTGTTGGCCATTTGAGTTCCATCCTTTGAAAAATGCCCATTTATGTCGATTGCCTATTTCTTGACTTGATTGTTTGTTTTGTTGTTGTTGAGTTTCTTTATTGATTATGGATATTAATCATTTATGTTTCATATTTTGAAAATATTTTCTCCCATTCTATTAATTGTTTCTTCCCTTTGTTAAATGCTTCTTTTTACAGTGCAGAAGCTTCTTAGTTTGATGTAATCTCATTTGTCTATTTTTTCTTTGATTGCCTGTGCTGCTGGGGTCTTTTCCAAGAATTGTTTGTCTATGCCAGTGTCTTGCAGAGATTTTCCAGTGTTCTCCTCTCATGGTTTGATGGTATCAGATCATAGATTTAAAATCTTGATTCATTTTCATTTGATTTTTGTATAAGATATAAGTCCTGTTTCATACTTATGCATGTGGAAATGTAATTCTCCTAGCACCATTTCTTGAAGAGACTGTCCTTTCCCCAGCCTTTGATTTTAGATCCTTTGTCAAAGATTAGTTGATTGTAGACATGTGGGTTGATTTATAGGTATTCTAGTCTGTTCCATTTGTCTACATGTATATTTTTTTCCAGTACCAGGCTGTTTTGATTATAAATGCCCTGCAGTATGTCTTGAATTCTAGCATTGTGATGCCTCCAGCTTAAGATGCTTAAAATTCTTTTAGTCATTTGGGTCACTTGTACTTCCAAATTATATTAAAATCATTTTTTCTGGATCTGAGAAAAATGTCAGTATTATTTTGATTGGGATTGCACTGAATCTGCAAATTTCTTTGGATAGTATATACATTTTGTTGATATCAATTCTTTCAATCCATGAGCATGACAGTTGTTTCCATTTTTCTTTTGTATGTGTCTTCTAACCCTTTCTTTAATGTTCTGTGATTTTCATCGTAGAGATCTCTGACCTCCTTGGTTAAAATTATTCCAAAGAATTTAAGGTTTTTTGTAGCTATTGTGAATGGTGCTGATCTTATATGACCTTTCTCAGCCATGGCATTGTATGTGAATGCTACCAATTTGTAGGTGTTAATTTTATATCCTGCAACTGTCAAGAAACTTGAAGTTATCCCAATAAAAGAGACATGCTTGTCTTCTATTACCAACTCTTTCAATATTATTATGAAAGGCCTAATTAATGTAGTAAGATAGAAATAGGAAATAGAAGACATATTAAATATGTGGAAGAGAAAACTCCTCTTGTTTTCATATGACATGATTATTTAAAAAATCCAGAAGAATCAATTAAAACTCTTTTGGAACCAATAAGTAATTGTAACAAGGTTCGAGATACAAAGTTAATATAGTTAATGTACAAAAAATATTTCTTTCTTATATACCAGTAGAATCAAAATGATATTTGAGATTAAAAATATGACATCATACACATTAACATACCCAAGATGAAACTCTAGATATAAACCTTACAAAATATGTGCAGGATCAATAGGAAGAAAATTATGAGACTATTGTAAAAGAAATCAAAGAAGAATTGAGTACATGAAAAGATAGCTTATATTCATGTATAGGAACACTAACTAGTCTCACAATGTCATACCTTACCAATTTGGTCTGCAGATTCAATGCAATCTCAGTTAAAATCCCAGTAAGTTATTTTTTGGATATCAATAAATTATTCTAAAGTTTATGTGGATAGGTAAAAAAGCAAATAACTTAATTGAAAAATGGATCAAAGATCTTAAGAGACTTGTCACCAAAAGTTATACAGATAAATAAGCATGAGAAAGAAGCATCACATCATATGTTATTAGAGAAATTTCTGCTCTAAAAAGACAGCAACAAGGGAATGTAAAGACAAGTCCATGATATGGTGAAAATATTTGCAAGAGACATAACTGATAGGGACTGTGATTCAAAATATACAATAAATAAGTTTTAAAACTCAACCTTAATAAAGCAAACAACTCAGGGAGAGTGAACTATAGTTGTTCTCTTGGAAGTGTACCTATTGGATGCATACATTTTATTCTCTTTATATTAATAAATTTTTAAAAATAAAAATAAATTAAAAATAAAATGTGCCAAAGACCTTAAGAGTCACCTCACCAAAGGATAAAAATAAATCATATGAAAAAGCACTACATCATATCTAACTACAGAAATGCAAATTAAAACCATGAAATATCACTATATAGCTAATATTATGATGATTATCCAGAAAGTTAACAATCCCAGATGCTGATGGGGATGTGGAGCAACAAGAACTTTCATTCCTTTCTGCTGGTAATCCAAAATGGCACAGCCACGTTGGAAGATAGCTTAGTGATTTCTCACAAAATAAACATTATTTTATCATATCACCAGCATTCATACCTCGTGAAATTTATCTAAAGAAATTGAATAGTTATGTTCACTCTTAAACTGATGGATGTTTATATCAGCTTTATTCATAATTGCCAAGTTTTAGAAGGAAACAAGATGATGTTCACAATAGTTCAAATTAACTGCAATACAACAAGATGATGGAGAATTATTCAGTGCAGAAAAATGTGCTATCCAATCATAAAAAGACATGGAGGGAACAAATGCAAAATACCTAGAGGAAACTTAAATTCCTACTACCAGTAGGAAGAAGCTAAACTAATTCCTGCCCCTAGTTGAAAGAAGCTAAGCTAATCATACATATTATATGATTCCAATTATATGACATTCCTAAAATGGCAAAATTATGGAATAATAAACAACCCATGGTGGTTAGCAGTTACCAGGGAGGAAGAGATAAATTGGTAGATCACAGAGGATTTTTAAAGCAGTAAACTACTTTGTTGTTTAGTATAATAGTGGATATCTGTCATTTTAAACTTGTCCAAATTCATAGAATGTACATCATTAACATAGACATTTTGGACTCTAGAAGGTGATGTGTGAATGTGAGCTCACCAATTATAATAAATGCACGACTTCGGTGGGGTAAATTTATAATGGGGGATGCTAGGCAAGTGTGGATACTACAGGCACAAAAGAAATCTCTGTATTTTTGCTCAGTTTTTATGTAAATATTAAATAGCCTTAAAAATAAAGCCTACAAAAACATATATAACATCAGTGAATAGGACTAGGGTTCTAGTCCCGGTTGAGGTACTGCATTCTGTCCCGGTTGCTCCTCTTCCAGGAGCAACTTGGGCCCTGCACCCCCATGGGAGACCAGGAGGAAGCATCTGGCTCCTGGCTTCGGATTGGCACATTTGGCCATTTTGGGTGGTGAACCAACGAAAAGGTAAACCTTTCTCCCTGTCTCTCTCTCTCATTGTCTAACTGTGCCTCTCAAAAAAAAAATAAATAAATAAATAAATCCCTCAAAGCCATAATTAACAATGCTAAAATTATTTAAGCTTCAAATCATCTTTACCTTGATCTTGTCTTTTTGTACCATTTATTGAGTATTTTATATTTTTCAACAATCACACTTGCATAACAGATATACAAGTAATTTCCAAACCTTCAAATAGATGGCAGGTCCTTACTGGCATACAACTCTATTTAAATAAATATATTTGTAAAGAGAAATATAATTTTCTCACCTAAATGGTACTTTCCTTAAGACCCATGCCATATGTATATCATCATAGAAAATGACTAAATAACTCAGGGAAATAGACCAAGACAGAATAGAAGATTTCATTGGAAATGACCATGAAAGCAAACTACGACCAACCTTGGACATGAAAGTGTGACCTGAGGAAAAAACACACAAAAATTTTTCATCAAAGACAAAAGGGAAAGAAAATACTATCAAAGAATAAGAGGGAATTACCATTGAAAAGGGAAGAAATCATCAAACAGGGGAGGCTATGGCACAAAAGATAAAATACAGCTCACATCTAGTGAGGGCACCATGTCCTGAATACCATGTCCTAAATGAAAATGCAAGAGGTATGTTACCCTGGAATGCACATTTAAATTAAACCAGGCACCATAAAAGGAAAGAATTTTTACAGGGAAAAGCACTACTGACCTGACAAAAGAAAGAGAGCATTAATAAGAAGTGACATTAGGAGCTCCAAGACATGTGACAGAGATCCTGTGTCCCATAAACAAAGGGAAGCTGCACAAAACATGAAACGAAAAGCCAGCTCACAGGCAGAGATGAAGAACATTGTTGGATATAAAACAAGCACTGTGATAACAATGACAATAAAAAAGAGGGCAGGAAGGTGGAGTTGGAAAGAACTTGAGGAAACTGCTGGAATGGAAAGTGATTATTCAGCAGACAAAAATACTTGAATGAGTGACTCTCTCTCTCTCTCTCTCTCTCTCTCTCTCTGTCACACACACACACACACACACACAAGAAAAGTCCACCAATCCATAAAATGCATTCTGAAATCTAAATTATCATTGGTCAGCTAGATAATACAGACAAATAAAGTCATTTTTTATAATCAAGACAAATTCCATTATGGAATTGTAAACTTGGGAGATGATTCTAACTATCCTGACAAGTTTGGTGCTGTTAGTGAATCTCATATATCCATAAATTACTAGAACAAGTGTAAAATTGCTACTCTGCTTTTGTTATTATGGTTTTTTTCAGACAAAGAATGTTTAGAAAATGTGTGATGGAGCTCTCTTTTTCAGCCTTTACAATATAGAATGACTGTAATGTTTTGCTCATAATTGTCATAGTGTTATAGAAAGAATGCAAAATCTAAAAACCAAGCATTTTTTTAATATTTAACCCTTCTAAAGCACATATATAAATATCAACAACCAGGATTACATAGTGCTTTCTGGATGACTTTAATAATATTGGTGTAATGTGGGGAACAAATGGTGCATAGTGCTACATAGGAAAAGAATTAGTAAAATATTTTGTATGGGACAGGTTTTGTGTCAATGTGTTAGGGCACAACTTGGATGCCCATATCACATACTGAGGTGTTAGTTCAAATCCCTCTACTCCTCCAGCTCTGATATTGTTTATTGCTGATATGCACCAGATCATGGTCCAAGACCCTGATATGAGTGACTGACACTCAAGAAGAGACTTGGGTGAAGTTCTGGGCTCCTGAATTCAGCTTGGCCCAGTCCAGCTGTTGCAAGCATTTGGGTAGTGAACCAGCAGATGGAAAATATCTCTGTCTCTCATTCCCTCTCCCTCTCCCTCTCTCTCTCTCTCCCTCCCTCTCTCTCTCTCTCTCCCTCCCTCTCTCAAATATGTCATTAAAAATATTCTGGGGGACAATTGAACAATATGAATCCAAACCTTTAGAAATGCTCAAATCTTCTAACTCAGCAACCCTCTTTCAAGGATTTATATAGAAAACAATGCATTATATGTGAAGAGATATATATAAAGGATGTTCACTACAGGGAAGTTTATATCAGTAATGTAATAAAAGCATCCAAGTTAAATAAATCATGCTATATTTATTAATGGAACAGTATATAACTTTCAAAATGATGGAATTGAAGTAATGTGTTTGCTATAAAGTTATGGCTGTGATAACATATTAAGAGAAAATGTATTCTGTGAAATAGTCTTATAATCTTGTTTTTGTTCTTGAAGAGTTTATATTTTATGTGTATTTAAAGAAAAGTCTGAAGTACAATGAAATCATACCAACGGTATGTTTTTAAGTGTTTTCTGGAATTCTAAAACTGTTTTAATTTTGTAATCAGAAAAAATTCTTTGTCTTATGCATTTGCAAAATATGAAAATGGCATCATAGCTGGGTTTGTTTTGGCAGAAGAAAATAAGTAATTTGAAGAGGCTACAGGATGTTTGAGATCCATTCTAAAATGAAAATCTTAGATTAATTTGTTTTTACCTTAACAATAAAGGATAAGAGTTAAGGATAAGACCCTTGGTAGAACACATTCTGAAAGAAACAATGAGACTATATCCTTAATGACTTACATAAAGCAGTGTTTTTCAGAATGCAGTAATGGTGAACTAGCTACACATGGATTCTATTTTAACTTTGTTTCAATAAATGCTTAGAAATAAGGCCAGGGAAACTCTGTCAGGATCTATTAGTGGTTTCTCTAACACAAATACTGAAAACTTTTTCCAGATGTTGGGATAGGTTGACTATATTATTAGATTCCCATACCTAAATTGTTGAGATACTTACTTTTTGATTCCTATACCTGTTATACTACATTAACACATGTTCTACGTGGCATTATCATTAATTTTTCTAATGATGGCATAATTAATGTTTACATTAAATAATTGTAACTGTAATGTCTGGTTACAGATATGTGTGTTTCTTTGAGTTATATCTTGAGATCTCTCAGGATGTAACTTTCACTTAATAGACTTGTAATTTGTAAATGATCTCTGAAATCATGACTGTTGCATGTTCTCTTCCTCAAGGTCTGCAGTTGGAGATATGCACGTACCTGAGGTTACAAAGGAAAGAAAAGCTCCTCAAACACTACTGCGAAATTTATTTTGCATTTGAATAAAATGTGCCCTGTTAAATTCTGAAATTATTTCCTCTTTCCTTGAGAGTTTCTTATATTTGTGTTTCAATTTTCAAAAATGGGGACTATTATAAAAATAGGATATGGATTATTTTAAATGGATTAACATGCAGTGGCACATAGTGAAAGCCTTTACAGCTCTTCTGCTTGTTAATAAATATTTTTCTTTCTTTTTTCTTTAGTTTATAAGATTTATTTATTTGAAAGGCAGAGCTACAGAGAGGCAGAGGCAGAGAGAAAGAGAGAGAGAGAGAGAAGTCTTCCATCTGCTGGTTCACTCCCCAGATGGCCGCAACAGCCAGAGCTGTGCTGATTCGAAGCCAGGAACCAGGAGCTTCCTCCAGGTCTCCTTCGTGGGTGCAGGGGCCCAAGGACTTGGGTCATCCTCCCCTGCTTTCCCAGGCCATAGTACATAGCTGTACCAGAAATGGAGCAGCTGGGACTCTAACTGGCACCCGTATAGGATGCCAGCACTGCAGGCGGTGGCTTCACCCACTTCGCCACGGCACCAGCCCCAAATAAATTTTTTTTTTTTAA
Organism: Oryctolagus cuniculus; assembly: GCF_051225735.1. NCBI lineage: Eukaryota > Metazoa > Chordata > Mammalia > Lagomorpha > Leporidae > Oryctolagus > Oryctolagus cuniculus. The sequence continues at coordinate 59,442,039 of NC_142870.1, forward strand.
TTTGACAGGCAGAGTTAGACGGTGAGAGAGAGAGAGAGAAAGGTCTTCTTTCCATTGGTTCACCCCACAAATGGTTGCTATGGCTGGCGCTGCGCCAATCCAAAGCCAAGAGCCAGGTGCTTCTTCCTGGTCTCCCATGTGAGTGCAGGGGCCCAAGCACCTGGGCCATCCTCTGCTGCACTCCCAGGCCACAGCAGAGAGCTGACCTGGAAGAGGAGCAACCATGCTGGCGCCGCAGGCAGAGGATTAACCAAGTGAGCCATGACGCCGGCCCTGAAATAATTTTTATATATATTTAAGTTGATGAAATATGACTTTTTATTTAAATGGAAATTAATATTGAATGCCCCACTGAAAAGAATTGATCCCGGTGTTTACTGTCATTGAAAAATGGGATCTAAAGAAAAGAAACAACAGGAAAAAATGAAACATGAAAACATTAGAATGAGTTGTAAAGATCAGAAGTAGGACCAAAATAATCGCAAATTATTGACCAATAAGAAGACAAGCCAGAGGAACACTAAAGAGTAAGATAATAAGAGGTCTTAATTCTAATTGAGCTGAATTAGAGGATCTCTTCTGAACTCCATTCAAGAGTTTGTGGGCCTAGGCCTGAATCAAGTCTGAGTTCACATGTTTCCTCTTTGATCCCTTATCTATCAGACAGCACCAACCTGTATAAACATGTACTCTTTCTTATCTTTGATCATTTTTTTTTCATTAGTCTTTCACATTTTCTTTACTTAACGTGTGAATGCTGTATGATTTGGGTCTTCATCTGATTTGGAACAGGGAAAAGAACGCCATCCAAGCTGTCCATGACAACATGTGAAGTTCTACCTTGCTCCACCTTTTAAGTTGTCATTTTTCACTTGCAGGCACTGGGAAGACTGAAAAGCAAAACATTTACAGGCCAAAGAGAAATAAAAGCTTTAAGGTCTGAACTGAAGGTTAGATCCCACTCTTTCCATGTATGGTGTTAGGGGTATATAGTTGTGTATAAGTGCGTTGATGTGGTTTTCCTTGTATTGAGTTGCCATGGTGAGGAGAGCTCATGAGGTTGTCAAAGGGAATTATAAAATGTTTAAATGAGAAACAGGTATTGGTTGTATTTTTTTATTTTACTGACTATATTACTCTTTCTTAAAATATTTCCTCTTATCTCAGTTGGAATTGTTCCAAATATTGCTCCTATATTGCTGTCATTAATTAATATGAACAAACTCTCATAAAATGAGGTTTGTCATTCCCACATCATCTACAACCCCAGATAACCTTGGTCATTGTATAAAGAGGCCCTGGTGTTGCTAAAATGCCATTTGAATTGTATAACTGCTCTATAGGTAGGTGGTACCATTTCTTCTTATATTTAGGAAAATGAAGGTTAAAACCATCAAATGGTTACCATAAGTCACACTCACCTGGCAAGGTTCACAACCAGGATGAGAGAAAACAAAAATGGTGGCAGTTGGTTACTTCTCATCAACAATCCACCAAATCAGTATACACTGCTATACTTACTGCTCTTCTCAATGTGAATAAAAACTCTATGGTAGATTTCCTACTATAAATTAAACTGAGATCCTAAGGAATTAAGAGTAGGGTCCATTAAAGATTATCGGTTCAGGTTCCTTTTTTTATTTTTCTGCAATTGATGAATCTTTCACAAATCTTAGATCATTCTTTAAGAAGCCACTATGAAAGTGGCAAAGCTAAGAGCTTAGTGTGGGCTCTCTGGAATTTTATGTCACTGTCTATTGCATGATGCCAGCTTGCCTTTCTAAACCAATGCAATGTAGTTCTTAGTCATCCAGCAGGTGGAGTTAGGTCACTTAATTTCTATGAAGTCACAAAGGAAATGCTGAGAGGATACTGCTGTTTCACAGCTTGGCTTAACAGATAGATAAGTCAGCATTTCTATATCATAAAAGTTGAAATTATTCTGCTTCCTCTTGTACTTACTGAAAAACTTATGATATCTTTGATCATTAACACTAAAATATTTTTGAAGGCACTTCAAATCAGCTCATATGGGTCTTCTCTGTCAGAGTAAAAAAAAAAAAAAAAAAAAACAGGAAAACAAGGGTATTTCTTATCTCTTCTAAACCCAAAGTCCTTTTTTTTTTCTGTGAAACTATTGGATATTTTCTAAGAAAATAATGGACCATAGATCTGTAGATATAGGTATATATGAGTATAGATCTAATCCTATTAGGTCATAAAGCAGAAACCAATTCAAATCAAACATTCATGCACTAATCAACACAAATCTTCTACATGGAGCCCAAACCAGTCTAGAATTTTTGTGACCAATCCACCCAAATGCCATTTATTCAGGGACAGGAGCTTCCTGGATATGGATAGAGGGGTGTGCATATGGTTGAGGTGTTTGAAAATAAAGAAAACAATGGAACCTGTTTGCTTTCTGGAGTAAATATGATATAGTTACCAGGTAGAAGTTATGGGTCAAATTCTATACATAGCTTTTGGATTAAAACAGCATCTCCTAAGTTTTTCTTAATTGGCAAATGACAAAACCCCTTGGGTTAATGCTTACTAAATTAGGGCCTCTGCTCTTCTTGAGGCTGCTATACAGTACAATTTGTAGAATATGCTCATGAGAACTAATGAATCACCTGCTATAGGTCTGTCAAAGAAAGAACAAAAGGGCTTACATTTTAGAAGATAGGTAATCTGAGTTTTGAGGCCTTTAACTGCTTTCTTGGCAGTGCTTGGAACACATGATGGCTTGTCCTGTTTTTCCCAGTGTGGAGAAGAAAATAAAATTAACATTTCATCCTCTATCAAACATATTAAATCCATTTTTTTTTCTGAAGTTTCATTTCTCAAATGTGTGGAACTGGGGGTGAAGAGTGCAATACAGAAGCAATAAGTATATGGGGGGCATAATTAATACTACATTACAGAAAGAATTTTCCCATATAGACATTTCTGTATATATAAGGTACATAGAATATTTTGACCAAGGATCTTTATTCCAGCATAATTGATTCTAAGGCGTTTATTTATTTATTTAGTGAGGAAGTGAGGGTCCTCACCCACAGATGAGACAAGGAATTTGTGTTCCAGCTGTAACACAGGGAAATTCAGTAATATGGAAAAACATGATTGACAGGACAGTAACAACTTCTAGAAAAAAGCTAAACACAAATACAATCAACTTCATGTGGCTTTTCATCCAGAAAAAAAACAACATAAAATCTAAAACTTTGAATCTTTGTCTTGAGTTGGCCACAGGGGGACAATATTTACATACCTATATGTTACATTGTACATTGAGAGATAATTTTATTGTGTTCTTTCTATCTTAACCTTTATACATAGATAACCTTTATACATCAGTGTTTTATATTTATGGCAATTCAAAGAAAGAATAAACTAGAAAAAACATAATTGAAAAGAAACAGCAGAGGTACTTACATATAGGTCAATGGGTTAAATAGAATTTAAGCAAATTACCCATAAGTGCTCTTGTCAGCAGACTATTCTGAAACAAAGTGGTACAGATTTAATCCCCCTTGTTTCCTGCTCCCTACTATAAGCTACTTCTTTAAATAGGCAAATCCTCCCTAGACCCTGCTTTCTACAAGTCCATTGCCCATTGGACAGCGAGAATTTCTTCCAAAGAGCTCCCCTGAATTTTATTTCATTTGCAATTTACATGACTTCCACATTTAGCAAATATTTATAATGGTTTTAGCTGAAGAAAGCTATATTCCACAAACTCATTTAGGACCAAGAAGCAAACAGATAAACTAAATACTCTGTGGACACTAAAGATCATTAAAAAAGTATTGTTTAACAAAATAGGAAGAAAACAAAAAATGAATTTTTCCATTCCAGATAAGATTATGGTTTAAGTCAAATGTAATTTGCTACATTTTATGTCCAACAGAGAACTCTAGGATTTGGAATTGCATTGTCATAGTCCATTTTATGCTACTACAACAGAATAATGAATGGAAACTTATTTGGTATTTGGCTCATAGTTCTAGAGACTTGAGAGTCCAAGATCCAGAGCCCTCATCTGATGTGAGACATTTTGCTGAATCATCCCATGGTGAAAAGCGGGAAAATGAAAGTATTCACACATAAAAGTCACAGCAGGAGGGGACTGAACTGAACTCAAGTTGATAGGAAGCCCATTCTCACAATAATGAACCCACTCATGATAACGAATCCAATCTCATAATAAGACTATTAAACTATCCTTGAAAACAGAGCTTTCATAACCTAATCACTTTCAATAGTCCCTCATCCCCACCTTACAACTCTTTTGCATTGGAGATTAATTTTCCAACAAATGACCTTTAGGGACACTTTCAATCCATAGAATACTTAGTATTAACTTCATTTAATACAACTCAAACATGGGGGAAAAATAGAGATGGCATTATACACAGGATTTCATTTGTGGTGTTAGAGGGCAGCATTTTCAATCAACAGGTGTGGTCTTCTTGGACTGTTCTTACAAGAACTTTTGGCTGTTGTCCAGATTACTCATAAGCTGCACCTGTCAGACACCAAAGCCTTGCATCTACACTTCAGAGAAAGAATAAGTAAGAATATTTTGATGCTTTTATTCTTTTATAAGTTTCAGTTTCAAATGTTTATTTTATCTACACAGAGGCCCAGACTTCTTCCAGAGAACAAACTCATTACAAGGGTTGGAACTCACAAAACCTGCTGTGGGATCTGGAAGGCACACAAGCTTACCTATCAGCTTCCACACCCTCTGTACACCCACCTACTTTCAACCTGCTTCCAACAAACACACAACTGTCTCATACAGATTTGGCAGGGACTTTCTTTACACACTGCTGTAGTTCAAACAGAGCAGAACAACAAACAATCTTTTTTTCCACACATAACCACCAGGAAGGAAAATCATTTCCCTATCGTGCATACCCCAACAGAAGATAAATAAGGTAGAATATGGAGAATCACTTGCTGCTTGGAAGCCCACACTCCAACCACATTTTAAGCTTTTCCTTCTCTCACTGAGAAACTTCTTTTCTTACTGTAGACTCTCTTTGGTCAGAGAGGTCCACATGTCATTCCAAAGAACGACATGATCATACGCAGGAGAAAAAGTGCTATTGGGCATGAGGAATAAAATGAACAATTTCAAAATGCATTTCTATGACTAAAAATCCTTAATTCTGTATTTAATATGTGACCCCAAAAGACTAGTCTCACAGACAACAGATGTCCCATGTATTATGTAGCTCATTTTCTAATCCCAAGCAAATCAATAACAATGTGATTTATTCTCATGGCCTGTGGCCAGATTGATCAGTGCATTTTTTTTCTGCTTTCTTTCACTTCTTTTCCTTCTGGTGATCCCATCTTATAAAAATTCTCTAGCTCTTGACAAGTGTTCTGAATTCAACTGGAGAGCAGCTTCCGGCAAGTTCATCTGTCATAGACACTAAAAGACATTTTTGGGTCTTCAGTAAAAAATGATGCCAGGGTGGTGGCATCGTGTCAAGTTTTCTGCCTTTTGCCTTCAAATCCCTACCTTTGGTCATACTCTAATTTGAGCAGGTGAGTGATTTAACAAGATTTCGGTCTACCATTTTCTTGTTGTGAGTGGATCAGGCAACAAGGCATGCAATTATCTCCCCGGCAGACAACCTCAGTAATTATAACCAAACACACTAAAGGATTTAGACAACACCTTTCATCTAGAGAAAGAAAAGTTCCAAGAACGTTTTAGGTGGTGTCAGACCGTGTACTTTTTTATCATATTAAATGAATGGAGAGCTATAATTATTGTTGTTGCTTATTATGAAATTAATCTGTATCACCTAGCCTCAATTTAAAATCACAGTGCACAAATGACCTTCATGTTAGAGACTTAGATACAATGTAAACTTCAAATTAGAAATGGGGCTTTCATTAAGTTGCTGACACAGAAAGCTTTTCTATACATTGTTAGGGCATTTAAAATCCATGATAGTATTTTAGACAATTCCATGTCTTTTCTGAACAAAAATAGTTTTACAAAAAACAATTGACACAGTTCATACAGAAAAGATAGCTACCAGTATCTTTGAAAATGTCAAAAAAAAAATCTAGTGAATCATTTCTGTTCATCAGTTTAAGAAAAGGGTGATTGTGTCAGGGCCACTAAAAAATGACTGCTAGAAATTAAAGAAGAACTATTTAGATAAAGAATGATTCTATACCTGTTGAGTATAAGTGACAAAGTGAATGAAGAAATATATAAATGAGTCCATGTGCATGTTAGGCACAACTCCACTGCACTTACCCAATAATAATTAAAACTTGTATACTTTTCTGCGCTTTCATTCCACTTATAAAAAAGAAGGATTTCCATGGCCCAAGTGTTTGGGGCCCTGCCACCCACATGGGAGTCCTGGAAGTAGCTTCTGGATCCTGGCATTGGCCTGGCCCAGCCCTGGCCATTGTGGCCATCTGATGAGTGAACCAGAGTATGAAAGATCTCCTCTCCTCTCCCTCTCCCTCACTTCTCCCTCACTTCTCCCTCTCCTCCTCCTCTCCCTCTCCCCTACCTCTCCCCTACCTCTCCTCTCCCTTTCCTTTCTCCTCTTCCTTTACTCCCCTCCCCTTCCCTAACCTCCCTTCCCCTCCTCTCTCCTCTCCTCTCCTCTCCTCTCCTTTCCTCTCCTCTCCTCTCCTCTCTTCTCCTCTCCTCTCCTCTCTTCTTCTCTCCCTCTCTCTATTTCCCTCTCTTTATAACTCTTTCTTACATCTGCTGGTTCATTCACCAAATGGCAGCGACAGCCAGGGCTGGGCCAGGCCAAAGCCAGGAGCCAGGAGCTTCCTTGGGGTTTCCCATGTGGTTGCAGGGACCCAAGGACATGAGCCATCTTCCACTGGTTTTCTAAGCAGATTAGCAGGGAGCTGGATAGAAAGTAGAACAACCTAGACTCAATCGTGTGCCCATATGAGATTCTAGCCATGCACATGGCTTCACCCACCATGCCACAACACTGGCCCCTGTAAATTTTCTTTTCATTTCTGAGTCTGTCAGATTATGCTCACTTGTTAATCAAGTTATGATTCACAACCTCTTCCAACCTGATATTCTTGTAGGCTCAGAGAGTTCTCTGTCTCCCTAGTGGCTCAATAAAATCTCATTTGTCCCACCTAATGAAAGGTTTCAAGCCAAATCCCTCAAGCTAAGAAAAAAGAAAAGGAAAAGAAGCATGAATATTCTCTCAGAGCAGAGCTCTGAACAATTCAATACAATATTGACTCTAGAAAAGACAAAGAGCAAAGGCAATAGCTCTTTCCTATTCTTGTTTTGCTCTGCTTTTGATCAAAGACAACAGCAACACTAAGAGTGTCTTCGTAGACTGGACTGATAACTAAGACTTTATCCTTACCATTGTTTCTGATCATGAGAATTTGGAACTCAAAGTCTATAGAAGCAACTTTCATACTAATTATATTTTACATCAAAAGGTTCTGAACTTATGTAAAGAGGCTAGATGGCAAGTTCACCAACTTACATAAGGAAAATTCAAAACCTTTGTGGAGTGGAATTAAAAGCTAAATTTTTTGTGCCAGAAAATTTGAAAACACATACATAAGTTCTTCAAAAAGTTCATGGAAAAATTACATGAATTTCAGATTATATGTACCCAAATAAACTTCTCTCAGTTCCACCTCTGTGAACTTTTTGAAGATCCCTTATTTAAAAAAAATTATTCATGTCCCTATTCAATATTTTATTTTATTTTTTTAACTTTTATTTAATGAATATAAATTTCCAAAGTACAGCTTATGGATTACAATGGCTTACAAAGAATACAGGGGAAAGTAAAGGGGTTTCTTTTAAGATCTAAGTTTATTCCTCTTGAGTACTTGCCACTTGTAAAATTATGTTCAAAAATATATTAACAGTGGGGATCTGAAAATACAAGATATGCATTACTTTTATGTGCTCTTTTACAAAGTGGCCTTCAATATACCCCAAACAGGAAGCTTTTGCAGGGTTCACAAGTGGGTATTTTGGAGCAAGCCAACACTATTAGAGAGGACAGGAGCTAACAAATAGTGACAAAATGCTGGAAGTTATGAAGAAGGACACGTCACAGCTTAACAAACACTATAGGAGTGCTGGTTCAAGTCCTGGAGTCTCTGCTTTCAATCAAGTTCCTTGCTATTGCACCTAGAAAGACAGAGCATAATGGTTGATGTCGTTGTGTCCCTGCTGTTCATATCAAGTTCCTGGGTGATAACTTTGGCCTACTCAGTCCTGCTGTTGCAGGCATTTGGAGAGTGAGGAGCAGATGAAAGATTTCTCTGTGTCTCTCTCTGCTATGCTGCCTTTCAAATAAATATATAAATCGTTTTTAATGACAAAATACTGTCCATTTCCTCTATAAGGAAGTAAATGAAAGGAAAACAATCTGAACCTGTAATGACCTCTTTAGGCCATTAGTTTATTCACTGTAAGATTCTTCATTCCCAACATGGGCCATATCCATTCAGGGTAGGTGGGAAGCTGTTTGGGTAGAGAAGAGTGTTAACCTCCTTTGTCCAACATTGTATTCCTCCATGAAACTCAATATTCTGTGACTATGTATAAGAGGGTGCCTGTTCTTACCCCTTTTTTAAGATTTATTTTTATTTTATTTGAAAGTCAGAGTTACACAGAGAGAGGAGAGGCAGAGAGAGAGAGAGAGAGAGAGAGAGAGGTCTTCCATCCAATGGTTCACTCTCCAATTGGGCGCAACGGCTGGAGCTGCACCAGTCAGAAGCCAGGAGCCAGGAGCTTCTTCCAGTTCTTCCACACCAGTGCAGGGTCCCAAGGACTTGGGCCATCCTCTACTACTTTCCCAGACCAGAGCAGAGAGCTGGATCAGAAGTGGAGCAACTGGGTCTCGAACCTGCGCTCATATGAGATGCCAGCACTGCAGGCAGCGGCTTTACCCACTATGCTACAGCTCCAGCCCCACTCTTCCCTTTTTAACCTTACATATATTCACAGGAACCATAGAATTACAAATTTAAATGAAATAATGTAACAACCAGATAAGCTGCTGAGTTTTAAACGTGTTTCTTTAAATTAAACATTTATATCAGGATTAATTCACAAGTAACACTATGAAATTATATGTATGTGTGTATGTGTATCCCTTGTGTAAGTATACACAATCACTCAATCATGTAACTCCATTAGATACTAGAGATACAATAATGAATGAGGGTGAGGACTGTGTCTTAAAGAACTTCAGGTCGACTCAATGAATGGTATCTTTGAACCCCACAGGAAACCTTAATCACATCCATGGTAATCAAGATATTTTTTCAGGCCCTCAGAACATAGTAGAGCCGAGACAATTCAAGTTTTATATCGAATTCCCTTGTTTTTGTTTTCCATAAAAATATTATTTCAGTGAGACTTTCCTTTGATAATTTTGGCAAAGATTTAGAATCTATAAACATTGAAACAGTGATTCTCTGGCAAGAACTTGGAGTCATGTAACAGGGTTTGTTTGCCACCTCTTTCATCTAATTCACCCTCTCCCCCTCTTTCACTGGTTCCAACTGCTTATATTCTTGAATACTAGATCTCCACTTCATTTTAATCCTAAGTGGTAAGTCACCACCCCATTCATTCTTTGGAACACCATGACAGGAAAACTCTTTGATCTATTCTAAAATAATTTTAAAGTACTCAAAAATCCCTTAATTAAATTAAACTTTAGGCACTAGGAATCATTTGTCTATTTCCTCACTTACAGACATAATTATAGTAAGTAAAATAATTTACAATTTTAGGCTTCTAATGCCTCAATATTTTTTGTATCTGCCAAATGACTTTATTAATTATCCAGTAAGAATAGAGAAATCTAAAGAAGGAACAATAAGTAAAAAACATTAGATACCCATAATTTTCTCTTTTATTCTTTCTACTCTGATGTTTTACAATGCTGTAGGTGTGTGTTTGATTACTGAATGTAAACAGATCAAAGACTGCTATATTTGGGTAATTCAATTAATTAGCCACCTTTATAGAATGATCTTGGCTATTCTCCTGGGCAAGCTCGCTCATTCTCTCTCTCTCTCTCAAGATTTTAATTTTATTTATTTTTTGAAAGGCAGAGTTACAGAAAGACAGAGAGACAGAGAAGAGAGAGAGAGCTCTTTCATTCCCTGGTTCACTCCCAGGAACTGGGCCAGGCTGAAGCAGGAGCCAGGAGCTTCTTCTGGGTCTCCCACATGGATACAAGGACCCAAGCACCTGGCCATCTTCCTCTGCTTTCCTAGGCACATTAGCAGGGAACTGCATCAGAAATGGAGCAGCCAGGAGAGAAACCAGTACCCATATGAGATGGTGGCCCTGCAGGCAGCGGCTTACCCTCCTGCACCACAGCGCAGCTCCAAGATTACTCTGAGGGATTTTGGAGAAAGAATTATGGAGATATGAGAGGTAATGGTTTGATTCTGAAGTTTAAAGTCTGACAGGGCAAAGGAGTAGCTTGAAACTACCACTGTAGTTTTGAGCCTTAACTAGGGAAGACAGGAAAATAACAGGTGTAAGAGTTTACTGCTATCACAACTGATCCACGAGAATGAGAGCCAGCTAGTTGAGCCAAATACCAAAACAAAATCTCGAAGGGAGGGGCTCAGCTCTTCAGAGGAATCTATACCAACTTGTTTTTTTATTTTGTTTCTATGCTTGTCCAATCTTGGATACCTTACTCAGCCCTTTAGCTCAATCAGGGGGAATCTAAAAATGTTGGGATACACCATGCAAGATTACTTGCACTACTTGTGTTACGACCATCTATGCTAGTACACAGAGCTAAGTTTTCACTGTTAGGAATTTTGGTCAAAGTACGGACTTTTGTGTCAAACATATAGAATAGTATCTCTGGTTTTATCTTCTGTGATATAGAAATTCAACAATAGTAACTGTTCCATGGATGATTAAAAGGAATACATCTGATCACCCCTCACTCTTACATTAAAAATAATTCATGAGCTAGGAACTTGACACAAGGCACCGTTCTGTGCACTCTGAGCACAGTGTGCAAAACCAGATCCTTATCCTAGCATTTATGTTTTAGTGGGTGAAAGAGAAAACATATCCACAAATACAAAGAAACACAAGAAACCGGTATCAAGCCTGGTAGCTACGAGAGGCGAAGATTTTAATTCCAGTAATATATTTAGGAGACAATAACCAGGGATACTCCTAGGTAAGTAGAGGAATTTGACCCCAAAGGGGAATCTGCCAATAGAGTGCATGTTGTCAAGAAAGCTACCTCTGGCACTAAATCTCTCTGGGAAACTTGGGTTTGAAGAACAATCCCACATTGGATTCACGGAAGCTGGAGTACTACTTACATGAACTTTCATCAGTCAGTCATTGGGAGGATGATTGTGTAGAGATGGTGAGCTAATTTATTTGATAATAATACTATGTTCTGTTTAGGAGCAGAGAAATTCAGAAGCAGAAGGAAAGATGAAAGAGAGAAATGGAATATTCTGTGGAGTTGAAATGTGCTATTCATTATCAGGGTGATCAGGAAAGGACTACGGGAGGAAGTGGTATTTGAGCAGCTACCTGAAAGAAGTAAGAAAGTAAAGAACTTGGGAATATCCAGATAGAGGAAAAAAAGTGAATTCTAAGGTTTTGATGTAAGAGCATGCTTGATATATTTGTGACATAATAATAATGCCAATATGAGAGAAAATAGCTACTGGTAAGAATAATATTGAGAATTGAATGGGAAATAGGTCACACAGGGCATTATACATCATGACGAAGGCTGTAAACTCTATTCTAAGTCATAGGAAATTTCTGAGTTTTAAAAGGAAAGGTATAATCTGGTATATTTTTATCTTAAATTTTATTTATTTATGTGAAAGAAAGATAGAAACAGAGAGACAGAAAGATTTCCTATCTCCTGCTAAACGCCCACAATGGCTGGGGCTGGGCCAGGGTAATACCAGAAACCTGTAATTAAATCCAGGTATGCCACAAGGGTGGCAAGGACTTACCTACTTGAGCCATTACCTGCTACCTCCCAAAGACCACAATAGCAGGAAACTGGAATCAGAAATGGAGTCATAATTCAAACCCCAACATTCCAGTGTGGGTTGCTGGCATTCCAAGCAACATCTTAACCACTATGCCAAATGCCTATCCCTTGACTTACACTATTAAAACATTGCTATCTAATGGTTGGCATTGTGGAGCAGTGGGTTAAGCCACTTCTTTTGACACCAGTATCCTACATGGATACCGATTCAAGTCCCAGATGCTCCAATTCCGATACAGCTTCCTGCTAATGCACCTGGAAAAGCAGCAGAAGATTGACCAAGAGCTTTGCCCCTGCACCCACGGGGGAAACCTGACTCCTGGTTTCAACTTGGCCCCAGCAATTGCAGTTATTTGGGGAATGAACCAATAGATGGAAGAACTCTCTCTCTGTCTCTCCCTTTCTGCCTTCAAATAAATAAATAAATCAAAAAATAATAAAATAAAACGATTGCTCTCATTAACAATGTATGAAGGTAGAACATCAGGGAGTGAGAATAAAACTATGAATAGCAGTTAGAATACTCTTGTTTAATTTATGGCAGTGTTTTTCAAAACTTTTAAAAATTATTAGGAACCCCAAGGAGCTGCAAAATATGTGTTTTATGTCTACTGTATTAGAAATAAAAGCTGAAAAAAAGCCTAAAACCTACATTGATGATTTAATTACAAAACTTAAAATTCTACCATTTAATCTATATAGTCAGGATGCTCTTAAAAATTCAGAGTAGTGTGATCATTATAGCTAAATTAAAAGTATTTTCATCGCCTCACAAATAAACCTCTATCCATTGCCAGTCTCTCCTCATCATCCCTTGCATCAAATTTCAGGCAACCATTAATCTACTGTTTGTGTTTATTCACATAATCTGAATTTGTAGATATTTTATATAAATTGAATCTTTTGTGACTCACTTTTGTCATTAAAATGTTTCAATATTTATCTACATTTTAGCATGTATTTTATTTAATTTGTTATTGCTGAATATAATTTTCTGTTATATAGATAAACAACAATGTTCCCAGTTCATGTGTGCTTGGATTATGTCCACTTTTTGTCCTTCACTAATAATAGTGCAATGAATGTTTGTATATATGTTTTGGTGCTTATGTTTTCATTTATCTTAGTTTTAAACTTCAGAGTAGAATTATCAGGTCATATGGTAACCGCATGTTTAACCTTTGAGGAAATGTCAGACTCTTTTGCATTCTCCAATCAAAACAGACATTTTGAAAATTCTAGTAATCCTGATAGTGATGCAGTTATATTTTCCACATAACCTCTGGAGAACACCACTATATAACTGTGAGAGAAAGAGCATGATTAAGGCAAACAATATTTTAGTACAATTATGAAAGTGATTTGTAAAGGTTACGGCAATTTTCAGACATGTGGAATCCTGGGATGAAAGTAGGATTGGAATCAATTTACAAGCAGAAATACTATGTGTGTGATGCTTACTTTTGTATCTAACAGAAATGATGGGAGGTGCATCACATTCCTGAAAACTGTCGAAAAGGAATATGGATTATAGGATAGTGTAGGCCTTGATAGGTAAATTTGAAATTTAAAAGCATACATATGGCAATCAAGTTATGGTTAATAATAAATTACTCATGGGATTGTTGAGTGAGTAAAGATGAGAAAAGCAAAGCTCCAAGAATGGACGCCTGTAGCTTCCCAAAAGTCTAGGAAAAGATGAAACTCTAGCTTCACAGATTTAAAAGCAATGAGGCTGGAAGAAAACTAGTCGAAGCTATGGTCTTACAAGCCAATTTAACAAAGAGTTTCAAAGAAAGAGATACTGAGTGTGTTAAATGTTACTGAAAGTTTGACCAAGAGAATTGATCATGGGCTTTGTTTTTTTGTTGTTGTTGTTTGTTTGTTTGTTTTTTGTTGTTTTTTTTTTTTTGACACAGAGAGATCATGAATGACTTTGGGTGATGTCAAAGGTGTGCTGATGAAAGTCTGATTGATGTGATTTCAAGAGCAAATGGCATGGTAGTGACTGGAGACTCCTTCATTGAGTTTTTCTGGAGAGGAAAGCAAAGAAATGGAGTGTAACCTAGGAGATAAGTACTCATAATAATTTTCTGTGTTTATGTTATTTTTGCTTATTTGTTTATTTAAAGAGAATACGTCATGAAAAAAATGCAAAATACAGAATCAACAATCAATAATGAATTGAGACAGGAATAATTATTGAAGCAAATTCTTGAAAGAATAAAAGAGGGTAGTATATCGAGAGCACAAGTTATCCCTAGATTGGAAAATGAACAGGTGAATGGAAATGGGATTTTATTTCCGATTGTTCTTATCTTCTCATTAATTTAAAACTATGACTAAGAAGGGAAAAGATATTTTAAAAATCTGAGGCTTGAGGAGATGTAAAATACTTTGGGAATGAGAGAATGAATGTGCTCAGGAAATAGAGTGAGTTTGCAATCCATCAAAGTAAATGGTTAAACCCAATGCTAGCACATTTCAAGAACTCAATATTTATGACTAGTTTTATTATTACCTAAACCCACATTTATTTGCAACCACTTCTAGAATATACCTCCCACTCATATTAGACATCTAGGCAACCACATGTTTTGTGGCTTTGCTTTCACATTTCTTGAATGTTGAACAGTCATTCCTCATTTTTATTCACCTATTGAACCTGTACACTCTTTTCAAGTTGCAATTCAAAATCCCTGCACAGTGAAACATTTTCTATTCCCTCTTAGCAATAATTAATTTTCATGCTCTTTTCATTCTTCTTTGCAGGTAGAGTGAAATTCACTTACATAAATTATTTCATACCTTTACTTTGCTTAAAATTCTCCTAAAACTCCCAATTGACATAAAATAGATTCCAAATTCCATCACTATCCGGAAAGAGCTTACTTGGTCTTCCGTTACAGCTTTCTCCACCTGCCTCACTGGTTACTTTTCATCAACCGAACAGGCAGAACTTATTCTTTCCTCAGGAGCCTGGTGCCTGATGTTCCCTCTACTTAGAACATGCTCTCGCTGATCTTTGCATATTTAATACTTTCTCATTATCCAGGCCTCAGTTCAAATGTCCTTTTCTGCTTTGTTTTTCAGAAGTACTCCAATTATCCTATCAAAAGTTTCCTAGTAAGCCACTCACTGTGCATGCTTTATTTTCCCATCATTATCTATTTGTGGTCTGTCTTCCCAACTACTATGGAACTTTATGAGTAAAACATCTATTTTGTCCACAATCACACACACACACACACACACACACAGGGCCTAGCATCAAATAGATTCTCAATAAACAAATACTTCTTTAAAAATGACTATTACATGAATCTCTAATATATTCAATTTTCTTTGAATGTCCATGCCCTGTCACCAAGTTTTTGCTGGTAGTGATCGGTATCACTAAGGATGACAAACCTTTACTCCTCTAGAGTACATGAAATTAGGACAACCCAATACAACTTAGCAATTTTCTCAGGACTAAGTTCCTTTGAGGAACACAGTGAAATATTGACTGTACAAAATAAATGTCATTGCAAGTTTTTTAAACACAACTCAGTTTTCAATTTAATCTCAACAGGAGGCCAGAGTAGTAGTTAATCATGCAAGGAGAGACCCTCAAACAACTCAACAACTCATTCTTTGACATAAACAAATCCTCTGGTGGAGGGGCATCCTCCAGGGATGCTTTCTCCTAAAACAGACTGTCTGTTGTTCTGAGTGAACAAATTTGAAACATCTACTGTAATTTTCCATTTATCATCTTCCACAATCACTGCCACAGTTTTCTCTTAGATATTCTTAGGATTATATTTGGAATTTGGAAACTGCTCCTGGTTTGGCTGTTTCTCCCGGGTACTATCAAGGCAATAATCTTTTTTTTTTTTTTTTTTTTTTTTTGACAGGCAAAGTGGACAGTGAGAGAGAGAGAGACAGAGAGAAAGGTCTTCCTTTGCTGTTGGTTCACCCTCCAATGGCCGCTGCGGCCGGCGCACTGGGGCCAGCGCACCGCGCTGATCCGAAGCCAGGAGCCATGTGCTTTTCCTGGTCTCCCATGGGGTGCAGGGCCCAAGCACTTGGGCCATCCTCCACTGCACTCCCTGGTCAGAGCAGAGAGCTGGCCTGGAAGAGGGGCAACCAGGACAGAATCCGGCACCCCAACCGGGACTAGAACCCAGTGTGCCAGTGCCGCAAGGCGGAGGATTAGCCTATTAGCCTATTGAGCCTTGGCACTGGCTCAAGGCAATAATCTTACTGGGTATCAAAACACCTGGAGACCAGTAGGTCTCTTCAAATGCTCTTGTTCTTCTCTGGATGGATGCAGGAAGAGCAGCAGTGCTGACCTCAAACTCAGTGTGTCATGTGACTTCAATCTTTTTTTCTTTGATTATTTGAAGAAACTGTTTACTGCTAAACATAGTTTGTTTTCACTGTCTCATAATTTTGAACACCTGGTTGACTGTTGCAAAATCCATAAGATGAGTTACAAGGATATTTTGACTACAAGCTAAGGCTGTTTCCTTTCTTTTCCTTCATTCCCTTTTCCTTTCTTTTTTGTTCTATACCTACTATGCTCAGGATAGTAGGAAGCATTTAGCAAAGGGAAATGGTAACATGACAAGTTTGCCTCTTTATTTTTCACTTTATGTTTCTGTGTGGGAGCAAACTGTTGAAATCTTTACTTAATGTATGCTAAACTGATCTTCTGTATATAAAGAGAATCGAAAATGAAAAAAAAAAAAGAGAAGTGAAGTGTCAACAGTCGATATGAAACAGTATCATACTTGCTGGAATAACACTACCAGATGGGGCTTATAGGAAGACTATGTCTGCCTGGAAAAAGGCTTCAAGGTGATGGTTGCATTTCAGCTGGGTGTGTGCATGGCTGGCTGTGACTTCTTTCCCCAATTGATCTCTGAAGGATTTTGACATTGCATCCCAGATAAAAACATTTCTCTCCTAAGACCGAGAGACAAAGAATTTGACATCTCTTGCAAACTTTATACAAATGATCAAAATCCTGAAGGATTCCTTATCCAAATAGAAGTAAAAGCAGAGTTACCATGATTTGTATGTGTCCCCTTCCTGTGATATGTGACATCTGAAAAATGTTGGGCCCAGATTGTAAGTTCCTTAAGTTCCATGCTAAGCAATTTTAATTTCTCCTTAAAAAGCATAAATCCAACAAAACTACATAGTTAAGTTTTTCAGTTGTTCCTTTGGTAATAAATGACAAATTTCAATTTTTTTTAAAGAGTAGGCATTTAGCTTAGCAGTTAAGACACCCGTTTTCCATTTCAGTTCTTGGTTTTAGCTCCTGACTTTAGCAAATACAGAACCCGGAAGGCAGTGATTATAGTTCAAGTAATCGGGTTCATGCCACCCACATTGGAGACCTCAGTTGAGGTTGTGACTCCTGGCTCTTGGCCCAGTCCTGGATATGGAAGGCATTTGGGGAGTGAACCAAAGAACAAAGCATCTCTCTCTCCCTCTCTCTCTCTCACTCATTCTCCCTCTCCCTCTCTCTCCCTCTCTCTCCCTCTCTCTCTCTGTCTCCTCATCCCCGTGTGTGTGTGTGTGTGTGTGTCTCTGTCTCTGTCTCTCTCTCTCTCTAGCTCCCTTACTCTGTCTCTCTGTCTCTCAAGTAAATAAAAAAATTTAAAAACATCACTAATTGCTGATTTCAGAGTAGGAATTTTGAATTACTAGACAATCATATATTTATGTACCATTTTTTGCTGTATGTTTTATCAGTCATTTCATATGAATTTGCTCATACATTGCACCAAATCAAGACTCCTAATATCCATTTCTTTTAAGACCTCTCAGCATGATGAGTAGGATAAACCTCACCTTTCAAGTTTACTAAACATTAACACTGCTAGTATTTTTAATATATGTGTATTGTGCCTTCAGTTTCAAAATATTTTAAGCGTATATACCACATTTTATCCTTATATTGATCTTATGGTATTACCTTTTTTTTTTTTTTTTAGAAAAGAGGAATCTGAATTTAAAAGATGTGGGTTTAACAGAGTAATTGGCTCAGCAGTTGAATTCTTACTTGGAAAGCCTCAAAGTCATATCAGAGTGCTTAGTTTAAGTTTAGTTTAAGCGTCAACTCCTCCACTTTCTATCCAGTTTCTTGCAAATGTGCATTCTAGGAGATAGCAGATTATATCTCAACTACTTAGGTCCCTGCCACCCATATGGCAGGTCTTAATTGAATTCTGGATCTCTGGCTTTAACCTGGCCAAGTTCTGGTTGTTTGAGCATCTGGTGAGTAAACCAATAGATGAAATATATCTATATCTATATCTATATATAGATATATTTTCCTCCCTCCCTCCCTCTCTCTTCATTACAAATATGATGAACATAAATAAATAATTTTGAAACTAAATAAAAGCAGCTGGTATCATGACATAAAGGGTAAAGCCTCTGCCTGCACTACTGGCATCCCATATGAGTGCCTGTTAGTGTTCCTGCTGCTCTACTTCCAGTCCAGCTCCCTGCTAATGGCCTGGGAAATGGTGGAGATGGCCCCAAGTGTTTGGACCTCTGCCAATCATGTGGAAGACCTAGAAGAAGCTACTGGTTCCTGGCTTTGGTCTGGCCCAGCCCTGGCCACTGAATGTACCAGTGGATGGAAGGTCTTTATCTCGCACTTTTTCCCTGACTCTCTGTAGCGCTTTCAAATAACTAAATAAATAAATATTTGAATACATTGAGCATAAACACATAAATACATAAATAAAAGATTGAAGCTTCAGGCCAAATCAGCCAACTAGTCAGCAGTGGAGACTTGACTGGAATCCAACTGTCAACACTTAGGGACTTTTTGATTAACTGGACTTTATTCTTTATCCAGAATTGCTACCTTTTTAATAGATTATTTGAATGCGATAGAAAAAGAGTTTATTTTAAAGCAAATATCACTTGGCCTTCAAAGAGAGCTGTCCTAGGCCAGAAGATCTCAATGTGTTATTGGACTAGAATGGGCCAGACAGGTTTATGAGAAAGTGATATAAAACCCTGGAATTCCCTTTCAGCCCCACCCAAAGGAAAATCTTTAGATGGATCCCAGTATCTCTGTATTTCACACCTCTTGGGTATTCTGCCACATGTTTCAGAATCCTTAGGCTTCTTGATCGCTATCATTATTTACTTCACAAATATGCTTTCAGTTTCTATATTTTTAGGTGTAGTTCCTCTTCTTAACTGATCTCAGAACCTTTTGATAATGTCCCTCCTATGCCATATTCAGCTCCATGATCTAAGAACAAATGAGAAGTCATATAACCTTTCTGCGCCAAAATGAGATTTTGTCAAATCCCACAGACATGCATGCCTAAGGCAGCCAAATGCTAGAAAATATAAAACAGAAAAAATATTTCTGTGTGTTAATCTAAGACACTTAATATGAGTCAGTTACTTCTGCAATCTGACCAGGTTTCATTTCAACAAAGGGATATTACAATGGTAAAACAAAATAGTACTGAAATGTATTATTTGGTTTAGAGAGAGTATAGGCAGGGGAGTTATTTCTGCTGACCAAACTGAGTCAGTTCCCTCCTCTAACTTGGCCCATAGTTGTTGGTCATGCCGCCAAACACCCTGTGTCATCCCATAAGATAGCTAGAATTTACAGCTCTGAGAGACTGCAGCTGGATCAGCAGATTGATCAAATAGTTCACAGGTGGTCAGCATGTCTGGCAAAGGTTGAGAGTTACCGGGAAGCCAAACACAAAAGCTGGCTCAGAGTCAGATGCATTTTCTGTGACTCCAACACCTGGATATTTATTCCTGCCTGCAAAGGAATAGCAACTAAACCAACTTACATTCCAAGGCAAATATCTGTGCTAGTAGGAGATAACCAGAAAAAAATTAACTTCATTTCTACCGTAAAACTCCTTTTCCCCAAGCCAGTAAACCATCAGATGTGAACATGTCATTGACTTTTTGTATTATCTAACTGTATCAGAGATCACTTTTTAAGTGACTGACCCATTCCATCGAATGTGAGCAGCTGTGTTGTGAAGACATTAGATGGTAGCTGAGGGTAGAGCCCTACTGCTCAGAGCATTTCTCGTAGCAAACTTGAAGACAGAGTCAGTATCACCTGGGAACTGACTAGAAGTTTAAATTTTAAGCCTCACCTCAAGGAGTTCTCAAACATTCCATGCCTTAAAATCAGATAGAGGAATTGATTAAAGACAAAATATAAGCCCTATGCCCAGATTTTCTGATTTTGTAGGTCCAGCATGAGGCCTGAGACTTTGCATTCCTGACACCTCCAAGGTAAAGTTGAGACTACATGTACAGCAATTTGAGGACTTGAGTTGCAGAGAGGTGAATTTCTACCACAGCTAAATATGAGGTTCACGAGGGAAGTAATTGCACCACAAACCAATTAACTCAAATTCTCAGGATAATGGTGGGTATGTTAGAGCTGAGAACCGTTCATTTTTAGATCTGACACTGGCAATTATTATGGGCAAGGCTATTTGAGAATCACTGCAGTATAGACAAAATCTAAATCATAAAGGAGTAAGATTTTTGAAAATGGAGAGTTGAGAAAATTTGAGCCCACAAGGAGGAATTGAACATATACTTTGTCTTCAAATGTAACATTTATTCTTTAATTATCTGTGGCTGCAAATTCTACAGTTACTAAGTAAAACTTCCTGTACCCTCCTAGCCAGACAACCCATATGTATTGTATCTCTCTCTCTCTCTCTCTCTCTCTCACACACACACACACACACACACGCACACACACACATACACATGCTTAACCTGAAAAAAAGGACAGAGCAAAGAAGTAAAAATCAACATTATAAAATAATTAAATTCTAGAGCCAATTTTAGGTAGTTATCAAGGGAGATAGAAATGTTTCTTGGCCGGCGCTGTGGCTCACTAGGCTAATCCTCCGCCTTCGGTGCCGGCAGCCTGGGTTCTAGTCCCAGTCGGGGCACCGGATTCTGTCCCCGTTGCTCCTCTTCCAGTCCAGCTCTCTGCTGTGGCCTGGGAGGGCAGAGGAGGATGGCCCAAGTGCTTGCGTCCCTGCGCCTGAATGGGAGACCTGGAGGAAGCACCTGGCTCCTGGCTTCGGATCAGCGCAGCGCCAGCCGTGGCGGCCATTGGTGGGGTGAACCAGCAGAAGAAAGACCTTTCTTTCTGTCTCTCTCTCTCTCTCACTGTCTAACTCTGCCTGTCAAAAAAAAAGGGGGGAATGTTTCTTTAAATGAATGCCATTAGAGCTTTATTCTATGTGTTCACTGTTGTGTTCCTCAGAACAAAATATAGCACATAGTAATCATTTAATAAATATTTGTTTTTATTCATAATGAATGAAATGAAAAATGTGTCTGAAATGAATTAGGCCTTGAGTATGTAGTTCCAAATGTTTTATGTGATGATGTCCATTTAAAAGGATGTTTTCATTGGCTACATTCACCTGCTTTCAACTTGTCATCAACTACAGTTGAAATGGCACCTTATTTCATTGCATTTCAGAAATATATTTGTTTATGTGAAACAGATATGGCAAAAACCTCATGTTTCTCTTTCTTCTTTTTGCATCTTATGAAGTCACTCTTTGCTTTGCTATCTGTGACAACAAATAAAACACATCATCTGCCATCTGACCCAAGACATGCAACCTAAACTGCTAAAAGGGGATTTTTATGTGACTTTTTAAAAAAATTTCAACAAAAACTACCCCATTCCAAGTCTTAAACACAATACTAACTCAACATGCTATTTTAAAACTAAATGGATAGTCTACAATAAAGGAACAAATTGTTACCATCAGGTTCTCCATTGGGTTAGGAATATACAATTAGAAAAATAATTCTCTAAGAGCTGCTACAGGTTTTCTCCTCACAATTTCCAGAAACTGTGCTTTCATTATGGCATTTGCTGCCTGTTTGGTAATTTCAGTAGTGCCTCATATTGCCACTAATGTAAAAGGTTTGTCAGATTTTTTCCATTGTGAATTTCATTGTGTGAGTTTTTGAACATTTCCTACTGTGTCAGCCAAAAATTCTTCTCAGCAAGTTTCCACCTGGAATACATTTTTTAAAATATCAGAAATGGTCAACAAATCAGTTTAACATATTCCCCTCTGAATGTCAAGAAACAACTAATAAATACATGTCAGAGCAATTGTCTGTTTGCATCATTTACCAGTGCACACAAACTTGTGCATGCATGCATATACATAAATACATATATTTCACATAAGTCTCAGAGAAAGGAAAAGTATGAGACATTATTTCTGATAAAGAGGACAGCATTGTTTAAATTGTTCAGGGAGCTAATCTACCTCTAAGATCTTGTGAACCATGAAGATATTTGCTTAGTGACAATAATGTTTTTACTGAGAAGACAAGTTATGAAAAAAGTCCAACAAAGTCTGCTTCTCTAAATATTTATTAATGTTTTGTTACCTAGTAAAGCATATCTTTTCATTGTTTTCTTTTCCATCGGTGACCCTCGTGACAAGGAGTCTTATCTTTTAAAATAAACATGATCCTTAATTTAATATTATCTAATCCCAACTCACTAAGTCTTAACCTTGCCTATTCACTGTTCACTTACAGCAGGATTAGTGGTAAGTTTCCTACATAGGTACAAACTTCATTCAAAATATTATAGATTTATACTGTAGATTGTGATATACTAAAATATATAAAGTCATAAAAGAAAGAAGAAATTATTTCCTGAAGATACTTGAATTTAGAACTCTCAGAATCCAACAAGGGAAGATTCCCCAAGACCTCTGATAATTTCAACATGGGAATAACAATATTTCAGTCTCTTAACACTTGACACGGCACATGTAGTGAACATATATTTTTATCCTGATGTTTTGACATGCTCACCCTAACTGATTGAGGGGAGGCTGCCCTTGGCTGAGCTGACCAATTCCTACAGAGAGTAAAAGTTCACTTTTCATATGTAAAACAATCCAAGGCAGCCCACACTCCCAGCACCTCTTTTATTGGGCACTTTCAGAGTTCCCACATAGGTCACTGTCTCCCTACCTCAATCATCCAGGGACCAGATACCTGACACTATGGACTGCCTTTAGACTCCAGAAATGCTATTTTTTTCCGACAGGTTGGCCAGTCCAAGAACTATTTACTATGTTTTGCATTGCCTTCCCGCACAAACCATAGTAGATCCTTTTGTTCCCATTTCTCCTTCTATCTCATGGCAGGACTTCCTGTGCTTTCTTCTCTTGGAACCGTTAATAGTAATCTAAAAGTCTTCAGTGGCAATCATCACCAGATCTGATGATCTTGCCAAACCTGAATAATAATGAACCTACCATTTAACAACATGGAATAAAAGAGAATGTTTGGTTTAGGACTAGAAATGTAACCATTTCTTTCAGCCAAATTCTTTCAGTTCAGGTTATTTTGGACATCCAGTCATTCAACAACCCTTTATGACCAAGCTGTTCCTATTGAAGATAAAATGGTAAAGGGAGAAGATATAATCTGAGTCTCTACAAAATTTATGCTCAGCTGAGATATGCCAATAAGAAATAAGACAATTGCAAAGTAGAAGGATGGAGCAAAGGCTGAATACAATAGTAACTCTCTAGAGCAGTGCTTATCATTAACTTCAATAATAAAAGAAATTTTTTCATGAGAAAATAACATTTGAGGCCAGAGGATAAAGTACAGAAATTGAGTGACACCAAAATACTCTGAATATCACCCCCTTAGAGGTAATTCCTAATCATAAATTAATCCTTGAATACCAGCTCTCTTATTTATAATATTGGGATAAAAACATTGTCTGTGGGATGACCATAAGAAATAATGAGATAAATTAAAGTCCATTTAACATGATTGGCATTTGCCATTGCATACACAAAACTCATGTCTTTCTCTTACTTGTTTTATCACTGTTCATTTCACTATAAATTTTATGTACAACACAAATCAAGCCAGCATGAAAGGAACTTCCCCCGTGCTTTTCACAGAGAACTCAATTTGGCTGATGCTATTGGTTCAGACTGGATACTTTTGGGTGGGAGAACATGTGTTAAGTATTCTTTTAGCAGTCTGCCAAATCAATTCAATTGCATGTTTTGGAACACTAGACGTCTATTTACCTAAATTAAAACAGGTCAGCAAATCATCTCTAATCAACTTGATATGTGTATAGCAAATATATTTACAAACTTAACTAGATGACCAAAGTGACAGCAAACATTTATGATCAAATACCACCATTAGGAAAATTGGTAGGTAACGCATTTAGCCTGTGCAGGTTACTTCTTGAATTTAATACTGTGCACAAACAGGAATCTGTTTTATTAGACTTTAGGATCCCAATTCTGCTGGAGAAAAGTCTTCTAAAATTACTGTAGTCATATAAGGACAGAGAGAGAAAGTGAGAGAGAGAAAGAGAGAGAGAGAGAGAGAGAGAGAGAGTGCTTCAAAGCACTGGTTCAGTCCACAAGTGCCCAACAGCCAGGGCTAGGCCAGGGCCTGAGCCAGTAGGCAGAAATTCAATCTTAGTCTTCCCTGTGAGTGGCAGGAACCCAATTATCTGAGCCATCACTATGCTTAATAGAGTCTACATTGGAGGAAAGTTGGAGTCACAAATTGAAGCCCAGAAAAATGACCCAGAAACTCTATTTTGGGACACCCATCTCCTTGGTCTAAATTCTTGCTCAAAAGTGCCCTTTTCAAAGTTAGAGAAATTATCTACAAGGCAATATTTTTTAAAAATATTACCAAGAAGGTAACTCATAAATCTTTACAATTTACCTTTCTTTTTCTAAAAAAAAATAAGTGAACAAATTTCATGTATCTCATATATACAGCTTTAAGTACATAGTTATGCTTCCCACCCTAACTTACCTTCTCCTTCACTCCAACTTCTTTTCTTATTTTTCTTTTATTTTTACAATGACATGCATTGAATTTATTTTATAATCACAAACTTAATCCTCTACTAAAGAAGGCATTTGACAAGTAGTAAGTAGAAAAGCCAATGTTTCTCAAGAGTATAGACAGGGCTATATACAATAATCAAATCTCAAAATGTCAATTTCACTCTTGTACATTAAAACCTTTTGGTACTCTGTATATTAGTTACCACAAATCAGGAAAAAACATATATTTGTCTTTTGGGAACTGGCTTATTTCACTAAGCATAAAAGTCTCCAGTTGCATCCATTTTGTTGTGAAAGACAGGACTTCATTCTTTCTTATGGAAAAACAGCACCATATATTTTCATCCCCTCTGTAATAATTGTGCACTGCATGTAAGTGGCCAAGGACTGTGCTAGGTACTAGTAACTTAGAGATGAGAAAAGTTAAAAATGTATGTATTTCCATAAAGCTTACTATCCAGCGGGAAAGATGACAAGTTGTCATGGAACTGGGTAATTAGAGCTAGTCAAAGAGGGCTAGAAAATTTTGCTTAGATGTGATGATTGAACTGAAATGTTAATGATTAGAAGTTACTCGAGAAGAGAATACACTGTTGTGAACTTGCAAGGGATATGGCAGACAGGCACATGGTGCATGTAGGGGACCTGTACAGCATGAGCAGCTGAGAACAGCTTATTTTGAGATGAGTTATCAGTGATAGGACCAGGCTATCACAGCTTTGTAAGTTTTGCTGGAAAATTTATTCTCTTTCTTATTACCGAAGAGAAAACGTTGAGCAGACTTAAGCAGAGTTATGATTTAATCAGAATTGCATTTTATCTTAAAATATCATTAGGCCAAGGATAGATGACAGCACACCTAAAAGGCTATTTATGATGACCCATGGATTACAAGGTGGTAGTTTGGACAAAGGTGTAGATGGGGAAGTTTGAGAGAAATGAACACAGTTGAGGGATATTTAGAAGGTGATATTGGCAAATGTTGTTTTGCTTTGGGTACAGATAGTGAAAAGAGAAAAGTTGTGTCTTTGGTGTCGGCATCCTATATCAGTGTCAGTTCAAGTCCCAGTTACTCCAATTCTGATCCAGATCCTAGCTAATGTGCTTGAGACATCAGTGGATTGCCTAAGTACTTGGGCCCTTGCTAGCCACATGAGAGACCCAGATGAACTTCCAGGTCCTGGCTTAAGCCTGACCCAACTTTGGCCATTGTGGCTTTCTGAAGAGTGAACCAGCTGATGAAAGATTTCTCTCTCTGTCTTTACCTCTTTGTCTTTAACTCTGTCTTTGAAATAAATAAATACATAAAAATAAATCTTTAAGAAACAAAGATCCCAGGCTTTTAAAACTCCATGGATTCACTGGAAGTGGATATTGTTTTATCTAAATTGGAGAATGTTATAAATAATTAGATTTGAATTTGTTTTAAATTGACTGAATTATGGATTTGTTTAAATACGTTGATGTGGGTGTGACTTCAAATCATTCCAGTGAGGATATTTAGTGTGCATTTGAAACCATTACTCACAGGAGACATCTGGTCTGGAAATATAAATTTGTGAAACATCTGTACATAAAAGTTAACTGAAAGGTCAATGCCAATATCTAATGATGGAGTAGAGAAGTAGAAGTAAATTGGACTAGTTCCAAACCTTGAAAAAGTCCAAGGTTAGTGGATGGATAAAGGAGAAAAATTTCCCTAAAAGGAAGGAAAATCACTAGAATCCAATGTATTAGATGCCATTTCTTTCCAGGAAAGAGGCTCAAGCTGTTGAATGCTGCTGACTGGATTGTCTCCACAAGTCAAGAGCAGATGCTGTGACGCCTTGGGGCTCTTAACAGGCCCACATGGGCTCTGTAGGTTTTTGTAGATGTAGGAGAGCTAACAATGTTTTAGCTTGGAAGGGCAGCCAGGTTAATATCTGGAGACAGATTTTAAATTGAGTTTATTTATATAACTGTTTTAGGTTCGCAGCACAATTAAGTGGAGAGTGAAGAATTTTCCCATATACCTTCTACCACTAACATTTCTTCTTGAGCAAGATTTTTGGTAAGTTGCCTTACAAATTCCCAGAAGAAAAAAAAACAAAGACCTGAATCTCCAACAGTCCAGTAATTTCTGAGGCTTATTTCCTCACTCTAAGAAAATTATGTTTTCATGTAATTTGTTATTTTGTGTTCTTTTTCTTATAAGGCCTCCACAAATAATTTAAGTTTCATGCTAAAGCCTAATTCTGTCTGTGTGTTCAAAGTACCTAGCATTTGACCATGAGTTGACATATGGCTATTCAACAATTTCTTCTAAACTTGTCATAATATTAAGTGAAAATTTCTTCCTTAAAGCAACTGAGTTTCATAAAGTATCCCTATCACTACTCTCTGCCTTGGTCATTCCCTCATGTCCTAAGTGTCTATGTAGAGGCTTATAGAGAAACTCATTAGAATAGACATAATGTGAAGAATTTATGCCATGTGTTAATGTCAACAAAAAGCATCTATCATGGAAAAGAAAATGTATTAGTAGATAGACTAAATACTCTCAGCTGGTTAATATAAACCATGCTCTATCTAAACTGACACAATAGTCACATCAATAGAGAGGCTTTGATGATAAAAATTGAGATTATGTAAGGACTCAAAATGCACTCCCACCTACCAATGCCAGTCGGTTTTGGTATGAACTTCCACCTACCAAGGTAAGCCTAGCTCGGCTCTTTTTGAATATTGAAACCCATCACAATGGAGACCGATACTGGCAACAACCAAAAATAACACTTACCTTGAGAAGATCAAGTGGTCACTTAGTGACAAGTTGACAATATCAGGTAATTTTTATCCTGTTCAAAATCCCAGTGCTTTGCTCTCACAGTGATAAATACTCACTTTGGGTATGTGTTGTCACCCACCTCCAAGTATCTATTGTTTACAGAAGGGATGACCTATAGCCAAGGGATGCCATACAACACAGCATATGAACACAGAATCCATTTTCTAGCAGAGGAGTTATGAGATTAGGGCCCACACAATATTATCTGCTGGTCATATCACGTATCATATTATCCAATGGCAACAAACCTCAGGAATTATGGAAGAAAATTATAAAGTTGTAGATGAAAGAATAACTCAAAAGAAACACCCTGAATGTCAAAAACCATTTGACAGGAACCAATCTGTGAAACCAGAGACCTCTGTATAGTGATGTGACTCCCAAAGGAAAGACACATCTGTCCCAGATTCAACATACAGAAACATGCCTCCATTTATCATCACTGTCAGTGACTTATAAGGAGATTTTGTGATTTTCCTACTCACAACTCCTGTTTCTGTAAAACCTGCAGCCCTGGTACCCAAAGGAACAAATTTCTATCAAAAGATGCAGTCAGAATACCAATGTACTTCATGTGAGGCATTTTGTGCAAAGGGCAGGCAGGCAGAAACAAATCACTATAACATCATAGGTAATTGACCCCACTCAGCAGGTTGAAAGACTGCTTTTCCACAGTAGGAATAGAGAAGAATATTTTTACAACCCAAGTTGTGATGATGCACTTGGGTGCCTTCTGGCACCTCTGTCCATTTTAATTGTGAATGTACATGCACATCAATTGGACAGAGTGTTGTGATTATTAAGGATTCTTTCTCTAGGTGTGAAGGTTTGGGTCAAAAACCACCTGAAACTGCAGACATGATAGGTGAAGTATCTAGAAATGCAGAGTAGACAATGGAAGATGCAAATGAGTGACTTGGTTGGTTATCCCCAGTTGATTCAGGTACTCTTCCACTAACTTTCAGTTTTCACTTGGAAATGAAATCGAGCTCCTATACAGTGCCTTGAATGCAAATGCTAGATACAATCAGGTCCTAGTTTCCCAAGGTCTCCCAGCTTAAAAAGTTCTTGCACTCCTTTTAGAAAAAGATTTATTTGAAGGCAGAGTGACAAAGATGGAGAAATACAGAGAACTTCCATCCTCTGATTCATCCACTCCCCAAATGGCTACAACAGCTGGGACTAGGCCAGGCTGAAGTCAGGAACCAGGAACTCCACCTGTATTTTCCACACATGGATGACATGAAGTCAAGTAGCATCATCCACTGCTTTCCAGACATATTAGTGGGGAGCTAGATCAGAAGTAGAGCAGCCAGGACTGAAACCATCATTCAAATATGTGATGCAGGAATCCTAAGCCATGGGTACACCATAATGTTTGCCCTGTTGTGATAGCAAATCAGTTTCTTACTAAAATTCTCTCACTGAATTGAGGAAGTGGTGCACCTAGCCCTACAAGATTCTAATCACTGGACTCATGAGGTCATTTGTTTCTCTAATAGATAATATCTTGATGTTTGGTCTCGTATCAAGAGGTTTCTTTTCCTGAAACTCTAAGCTGGGAGCCAAAAAAAGTAACTACCACCTGCATGGAGCCCCTAAACTGACTAAAGCCCCTTTGCTATCAGCAGTATACCCTAAAGGACAAAGGACACAATATTGCCAACCAATCAAAGGGGGGTCATGAGCAGGGCAGACCAATCAGGTACTTGTACTAGAGTTGAGCACACAACTCCCAGCCCCAACTTCAATCTATAAGACACTTTACCTAACCCCTCAAGAAGCTCAGAAATGAAGTAATGGCTATCCAGTGCCTTGT
Organism: Oryctolagus cuniculus; assembly: GCF_051225735.1. Classification (NCBI taxonomy): domain Eukaryota; kingdom Metazoa; phylum Chordata; class Mammalia; order Lagomorpha; family Leporidae; genus Oryctolagus; species Oryctolagus cuniculus. Next base: position 59,471,673 of record NC_142870.1, read on the forward strand.
TCTATGCTTTGCAATAAGTTGCTCCTTTCTTCCACCACTACAATATCAGTGGTTGGCTTTCTGCATGTTGGGTCACTGGATCTAGTTTTGAGGGTTCTATACTAACTCCTCTAACCAGTTTTGGGGTGTTCAGTATCAGAAAGAAAGGTCTACAGGGCCAATGGCGAGCTGCTATCAAATATTTCTGGGTAAATTGAAAAAGAACAGGAGAAAGTTCAGAGATAGCATATTGTGATGATTATTCAATGCTAAATAACAGAGAAAAGTGAGAGAAGATTAGACGAAAGTGTCCTGGATTTTTGCATAGACTAAAGATTCTGCAAAGTTTTGTGTGGCCTTGAGCCAAAGTTTTCCATTATAGTAGTCTGGTATCTTTCATGAATGCATCTGCTATAGAATGATGGGGTCTTCAAAAAGTTCTTGTAAAAATAAATATCATGATAAAATTGTGCATGGATATTAATTATTTTTTGCAGTAATGCAAATTCTTCATTTATTTTTCCATAAACATTTTAAAGTCCCTCAAATTCTTGATTTACCAAATCAACTCCTTGTTGCCTAAAAAGCCAGTAGGTATTCAAAACAGAGCAGCTGGGTTGTCAATTAATTTTGTTTCCTATATTTGGAGGTTTAAAGGCACATTTCATGACTTTGACATTGAGTATGGAATGGTCATATGAAGCATAAAATCTGCCTGCCTGCAGTATGAAGAAGCTAAAGTAAAGCACATAAAGTTCATCATCTCCAGAAACCCCTTAGTATTTCTTTCCCACGTCTTCTTCCAGATAAATTCAAACACAATCCTGTCTGATTGAGGGTAACAAGTATTTCTGATGTCTTCCCTGGGTTTCATTAGATCTTAGTTGGACTTAAGAAACAAACTTATAGGAGATATCCTTAAATCTTATCTCACCTTCTTCTAAAACATTTGGTAAACAGCTGTTGATCTAATCTCTCTAATAAATCAATATGATCATTCATTCCTCTGCCAGAAACTTACCCAAGTATATATTGTCTGCTATTTCAATTTTAAACTGTATATCCCCCCATACTGAAACAATGATGAAATTACCAATATTCCCTGGACATTTCTTTCTTTCATTCTTCAAGCTTTTTATGCGTATCATTACTATTTTCTCTTTCAGAAAAGTAGAAGAGGAATGGCCTACCTCGCATCCTTTTAGACCTATGATAACCATTATTTTCCTTGGCAGTTTCAGAGGTAGAGTTGATTGTTCCATCTCTTTGTCCTCATGCACTGTGTAAGTAACAGTGTCTTATCCTTAGAATGTTATGCTGACATGATTTATTTTAGTTCTGTCTTGCCTTTGGAGGAGGTAGTTCAAATCAATACCTGGGTTTGAAATCAGCCTTCCATATTATCATGTAAGTTCCTTGAAAAGATTCCATCATTTGTCAAATGGTAAACCAATACTTTCATGCATGGCTGTTTCATAATTGAAGGATATAATGGCTAATGAAACTGGCAAATGATAGGTATTATCAGTAGGTAACAATTATTGTATATTTATTCTGTACCAGACAGTGTTATGAATATCTTTTCAATTCTCAAAACAATCCTCAAGCTTCATTTTAAAAATGAAAAGCTAAGGCAGAGAGAGGTTTAATAATTTGCCCATATCACAATTCTTAAGTGTTAGCATCAGTGTTCAAACTCAGTCTGACTGAAGATACTGCTTGGTCAGTGTATGTTTTCCTTCATTCATTTTGTAAGGTCTTATTCATATGCAAACCTGATCATCAACTGTTGTCTCATTTGTATAACCTTCTTAGATAGACTCAGGAAAATTGAAGAGCTTAGTCTAACTACTCCACGCATTTTCAGAATACCTTGTAGTTGTTAATACACAATACCATAATTTGGTTGGAAAGTTCTCTTCCCTATTATACTGCAAGCATCTTAATTGCAAGGACTGACTCTTCTTGTCTTTGGATTATTAATATCAGACAGTATCCTTGGTACACACTATCGCCACTGAACATGTGTTTAAAAGAGTGAAACAACAAATGAAATAACATTTGATCTAGAAACGTCTCCTTTTCACTCATTACTCTTATTCTGTCAGTCAGTGTTTTGCTGTTGCTGATATTAACAGTGTTTTCAAGTACCTCTACTTCAGATGATTTTTGGCGATCATAGAAAGTGAAAAATCTAAGGAGAGTACCTACACACTGCTTCTAGATATTGGAGAAAGCATGCTTTGAAAAAGGGGCACAATGCCCCTTAAATCATACTACATAGAGATTTTTCTGTCTCCTTTCCACATATGTTTCTGGAGAGGGGGGCAGGCAGTCAAATGAGATAATGCTCAAGATGCATTCAAGCACAGTGTAAGTGGATAATATTCTTAGGCCACTAGGGGGCTACAGGTACTCATTCATTGTTTGAGAATTTATTTTCAAACCACAGCTGTGCACACTAAAAATATAGGAGGAAATCACCAAAATGTGTAGGATGGGGAAGTTTAGCAAATTGAGCTTTGCCTATTCTGGATATCCTTACAGATAACACTTTCTCACTTGAGATTAAAAGCCAGCAATGTATTGCCTTCAATCAGCCTTTGGACAGTAAGAACAAAAATTTGGGGATAATAGAGATCTAGATTTTAGAACATCTGGGTAGAGCTGTGACATTTGCTCTTTATTTTTTAAGCCTTAATTTTCTCATTTTCTCATCTTTAAGTCCAGATCTTCTTGAGACTAAATGACAAAATAGGTTTAAAATATTAAGTGAACCTAATATGTAACAAATTCAGTAAAATGATGACAATGTGGTGATCATGGTTTTAATACTGAGGAGTTTAAAATATGTCCATAAACCATAAATATAAAATGTCTTAAGAGCATGAAAATAATATCTTCTCAATGTGTGTTTTCTTTGCCTCATCAGTAAATTTCCTGTTATTAAAATGATATTGTAGGGCTGGTGCCATGGCTCAATTGACTATTCTCCATCTGTGTTGCCGGAACCCCAGGTTCTAGTCCCGGTTGGGGTGCCGGGTACTAGCCCCTTTTGTTCCTATTCCAGTCCAGCTCTCTGCTGCGCCTGGGAGGGCAATGGAGGATGGCCCAAGTGTTTGGGTCCCTGCACCCACGTGGGAGGCCGGGAGGGAGTACCCGGCTCCTGGCTTCGGATCAGCGCAGCACCAGCCTTAGCGACCATTAGAGGGGTGAACCAATGGAAGGAAGACCTTTATCTCTGTCTCTCTCTCACTGTGTAACTCTGCCTGGTAAAAAATTAAAAAAAAAAAAAGATATTGTGTCCATTATACATAAATACCAAAAGAAAAAAAGTGAAGAGAAATAATATCCCATTTCATAACCAGTCCCACAGAGACAGAAATTGCAAAAGATCAGATAGATAGTGGCAGGCATTAGAACAAGTTAAAACCTGGGGCTTGCCGCAAGGAATGAGAGAACCCAATGGAAGTTTTGCAATTCTTGTGAAGATGTAGTGCATTGAGAGATTTTATTTCTTCGCATCCTCTTATGATAGGTCATGGGGAATTTTCTTGGAAATGCAGTCCTAGAGTGATTCATATCTTAACCATTTCCCTTAATCATTTTTACCTCCATTCAGTTAAGAGATGGCAATTGAGCAGTGTGTGTGTGTGTGTGTGTGTGTCTGTGTGTGTGTGTGCCATTATAATGTTCCAAGAAAGGGATCAAGATTTTGTTTTAAAGATTTATTTGAAAGCTAGAGTTAAAGAGAGAGGTAGAGACAGAGAGGTCTTCCATCCGCTGGTTCACTCCCCAGATGGACACATTGGCCAGAGCTGAGCTGATCTGAAGCCAGGAGCCAGGAGCTTCTTCCAGGTCTCCCACGTGGGTGCAGGTGCCCAAGAACTTGGGCCATCTTATACTACTTTCCCAGGCCATAGCAGAGAGCTGGATCAGAAGAGGAGCAGCCGGGACTAGAACCAGCGCCCATATGGGATGCCGGCGCTTCAGGCCAGTGCTTTAACCCTCTGCACCATAGCACTGGCCCCAGGGATCAAGATTTTTAAAATTAATGCTTCCATTTGGGCCATCCACATTGGGGGCAGAGACTCAAGTACCTGAGCCATCACCTGCTGGCTGCTACGGTATACATCAGCAGGATCCTGGATCAGAAGCAGAATAGCTGGAGACTAGGAATGCCAATATGAAATAAGGTTTTCCCAAGAAGCATCCTATTGGCTGCACCAAATGTCCATCCAAATTTCTTACACCTTTATAAGTCATTTTTAATCTATCAAATAGTTAAATATTTATTATCTGTTTATTTTCACAACTGTTTTCTCTTTTCATGTATTTAACCCTGTCAGTATTATTCTGAGAAAGAACACAAACAGTAGATATTTGAGAACAAAAATACATATAAAATAACATATCATGATATTATTCAATGTCAAGAATTAATATCCTGGTTCAAATCCCAAGATACAGAATGAATAAAAAATTTCGAATTAATCAGTGTTGATCAATATAACATGTTTCTATAAAATGTCTTTTTTAATTTCTTATATGTTTATATATCCATGGATTTCTTCCTTGCCTAGAATGAACTAAAGTGCTAACTATTTTTTCTAAGCATGTACACTTCGATCATTCATACAGAATTGAAGTGCTCTTTTTATATTACTCATGAAGTTTCTTCTCATTGTATATTAAGAAATCATAGGTGGAAATTGGCTGTGGTGGTGGTGGGAGTGTTCTTCCCTGTGTTTGATAATATTCACCAATAGGTTCATAAGTATAAGCTGAAGCTGTCTCCAGGGTGTCCATGTTTATTTATTCTGAATCTGAGTATTGATAAGGTACATTCTTGAGAGGCTTTACTCTCTGCTTCTGTACTGATGTACAATATGGATAGAATTGGAGTAGATTAAAGCAAAAGAAGAGTGGGTATGTGTTTTTTTAAGAGTTGAAAGGCACTAAATGGAATAACTGTGAGTCTGGAGATGGAAGTTACAAGAAAAAAAAAAGAATAAATTTAAATACAAGATTCTCCCTTCCCTGATTCTCTTTGTTACTCTTATCTCCAAATTAAGAACTTGGGTTCATGCCCCAAAACCTAAGCCACAGTACTATCCTCTGTCCATGTTCTCACATATTTTATTATTTTCCTGATAATTTTAAAGTCTTTGAAGTGCTGATTCTCAGTTTTGAACTAAACAGGCTGCTCACTAGGACGTGCTTAAATGCCACCCAGAGCATCTCAGCAGATCCACCCAACAGTGAGCTGGTGCTGATAATGGTCATTCTCAATCTGCATGGCTTCGGGGGAGCTTTGTAGTAAAATGTGCTGTCACATAGTTCTAGTTTCCCCAGTGAGTCAGTTCCCTCTCCATGCTGCCCTATCAAAGAACTGGATAACGCCAAGATGTGAAAGAAGAAATTCTGTTGGAGAATTATGTTTTTTTCTTTCTTTTTGATTCAAGAGCAAATTTGTGAACATGGAGTATTACACCACATGAGAAAATGAATTAGATTAACAAAGAATCGAGAACACAGTATTATATTCACAGCTAGACCACTTTCATGTAGACTGATTTGTACATAAATATTCCAATATGATTGAATTGGAAAGATTCAAGCACTGAGGCTAAATTTGTATAATCCTTTCTGTTCTTGTTGAAGTAGTTACTTTGTATATTTGAGCATTGTCTTTTTCCTCATCTATTTGATCCAAATTTGTTCAAAGGCAATGGGATTTTCTACTCCTACAAAGATGCTTTACAATTTTAAATCATTTCCTCAGAAAAAAAAAGCCAGTCAGCATAGTAAACAAATTATGAAACAGGTTAATCATGAATATTTCTATTGGACAAAAATTGAATTAAAATGAATCAATAACTTAATAAATTTACATTGGAATTATATCAAGTTCATGACTAATCCATTCAACTGAACAGGAAGCCATTTATGAAACAGCCTGTTTACTGAAAAAGCAAAACATTATGGTGCCAGTCAGTGTCTCTGGACTTTGCCATCTAACTTTTTTAGTCAGCTTTCTCTCTTCACTAGCAAAATCTGTCTGATTCCATTTTAAGCCAACCTAATGTTAAGTTAGAATGAGCACACTGTCTCCTTCACTCACTTACCACCAATTCTCTTCTATCCCACACATTCACTATATGTGCATAACCACTAGGGTTTACAAACAGTTCAAAAACTAGTCAAATTAGATCTTGGGATTGTTGTGTTATCTTTGTAGTAGTCCATTTTTGTGTTGCTTTAGCAAAGTATCTGAAGCTAGATACTTTAAAAAGAATGGTGGTGTATTTAGTTCACCATTCTAGAGGTCTAGGGGTATGGCACAAGCATCTGCCCAGCCCCTGATGAGAGTGATGCATGGACATATGCAGAAGTGCAGGTAAGAGAGGCTGAGGGGGGAGTGTCAGGCTGGCTTTTATAACAACCTGCTGTCACAGTAGCTTATCCAATTTCTTAACAACCGGTTTACTCCTTCAAGACTTAACCCAGTCTCTATAGAAAGACAGTAATCCACTCATGAGAGTGGAACCCCTATAACCTAATTATCTCTTAAATGTCCCATTACTTCTCAATGCTGATACATTAGGAGACAAATTGCAACAAGAGTTTGAAACCATGCATTACACAAAGATACAACTCTGTTGGGGCTACCATGAGGTTTCCAAATATATTTTCCTCAATTTTTACATATCCTAAATTTTTCAGATGAGCTACCATTCTCATATTCATCTTGAACTCTTGTTCAAAAGACTCACCTAGCTCCCAATTTCCTCAAGAATTGGGGTCCTCCCTTTGTTTTGTCTGTCATTTCCTATTAAACTAAAATCTTTTTTCTCATCTCTATTTTACATCTCCAACCTTGATGGTACACAAACAATACAGAGGCTTTGTCTCCTACAATTTAGACTCCACCAAATGGGACTATATCGGAGCAGAGTGATTTCCAGTTTAGAATGAACTATTAACCTCCAGAACATTTGGTTATCCTATTTAAGTGACATTTTCCCTTGACTCTAATAGACAAAGATTCTACACATATTGCAAGATACCCTCAAACCCCAGTATTATAGAAATAGCTTCCCAAAATCATGATACTGAAAATTTTAAGTTGACTGACACTAAGAAGACTAACCTGTTTTCATGTATTTTATCTTTATCATCTGAATAGGAGGAAAACTAAATGAGGAAAACACCACACAATAAATAAATGAAAAAATGTGAAAGCTCTACCTTATACAGGGAATTATTGTAAGTAGGCATTTGTTTTTAAATATAATGGATGCAAATAAAAGTAATATTAAAAAGGAAAATAGTTTAACTTTGATAATTCTCCATGATATTTAAAATAACTTCATTTTACTTCAATCTAAAAGTACTGAGTATAATGTAGGCAATGACTTTAAATGTAGATGGGAATCTAAGATATTAAATATACAACAAAAAATACTGGTAGCATTAAAGATTCAAGAAGCTTCAAATAAATAGAATCATTTTATGGATTTCAAAGGCAACTTATAAAAATATATTTCCTGTGGCCAAAGTTAATATTATTTATATAATATTAGTATTAATTAAAAAATGAAATTAGAACTTCTGTTGGCATATATTAAATTATAATCAAAAGGGAATATTTTAGAAATAATTTTGTATCAACACAGCATAACTAAATATACAGATGCTATGCCAACATTAAACTCTCTGGAAATAGAACCATATATGTGTGTGATCCTAAATAATGAACAAAACAATTATTTCAAGTTAGTGGAAAAAAGAAAGCCTAATGTAATACTGTAGAATACTCTAGAATTGTATTAAAATGGTATTCAATTGTATTAAAATAATTATGGTTCTCTCCCTGAGTATATGGAAACTGGCTGCTACTTCTGAAAATATGGCATGTTTAAGAGGGAAGATACTTAAATAAAATTAAAGATACTTAAATAAAAGACTCTTAAAAATTATCCCCAAATATATCAGAAGGAGGATGGGGTGATGGGGTAGATTTCATGCTAGCAATCAATGGTATTCGGAATGAGAAACTTTGCAGTTAGTCTAAACTGATTCCATCGTGAAACTATATAGCTTCAAGCAAATTATGTAATATTTCCCATAAAACTAATTATTTCAGCTAGATCTTGAATACCCTGTTTATACTGATGACCTTGTTCTCAACCCTTATGTAATTTTTTATGCTTTTTAATGCCTCTTTTCAGTCTTTCAAAAATTTATTTTATCCAAGGATAAAATTATTGTGGAGCATCTTGTTAAGGGACACTCAAAGCATGAGTGGACTGGGGGAGCTCTCATTAAAATAGGCTTCAAGAAAATCTATAGCTAAATGCTTGAAATAGGCTGTGTTGCACACATCAACCTAGGTACATGGAGACCATAGAAACTGGTTTGAAGTTCTGTTTCAGGAATAAAATTCTATAGCCTCTGTAATAGTTTGTGAAACACCCCCCTTGCTTCCTGAGACTGTGTCCAATTCAGTCCTTTTGTTTGTTTTGGTTTGTCACTTTATGTCTTTTAATTTGGGAACTTAATTCATTCAAATTTAAGGTAATTATTTTTTAAATTTTATTTAAGGTAAACAAAGTTCATCTATTTCCTATATGCTGATTCAGGAATTAGTGACCCTCCTACCCTCCCTCCTGCCCATACTCCAACCCTTCTTCCTCCTCTCTATTGTATTCCCTCTCTTAATTTTTACAAAGATTTATTTTCAGGTTACTTTATACTCTCAAGTTTAACCCTACATTAAGTAAATACTTCAACAAAAAGTATGAAGAAAAAAAACATGGTTCCTCAACAGTAGAGACAGAGGCTATAAATAATTATCAAATTTGAAAATGTTCATTTCAGTACAATACATTACATTTTAGGTACTCTATTAGTTACACTAGATCAGGGAAAACATATGATATCTGTCTTTGGGACTGTCTTATTTCAGTAAGCATAGTTGTTTCCAGTTGTATCCATTTTGTTGCAAAAGACTGTATTTTTTTTAACTGCTGAGTAGTACTCCATAGTGAATATATACCATAATTTACCTAGTCATCAGTTGATGGACATCTGGGTTGATTTCACACCTTTGTTATTGTGAATTGAGCTGCAGGGAACATGGGGGCACAGAAAACTCTTTTATATGCTAATTTCTTTTGGTTTGGGCAAAGTCCCAGGAGTGGGATGCCTGGAACATATGGAAGGTCAATATTCAGATTTCTGAGGTATCTGGATGCTGTCTTCCTTGGTGGCTGTATCCATTCCTACCAGTTGTGGATTAGAGTATATTTTTCCCTACACCCTGGCCAGCATTTGTTCTTCGTTGATTTCTGTATGAGAGCCATTCTAGTTTGGGTGCGGTGATACCTCATTGACATTTTGATTTGCATTACCTTGATGATTAGTGATCCTGAGCAGTTTTTTCAAGTGTCTAGTGGCCATTTGAATTTCCTCTCTTGAAAAATGCCTGTTCAAGTCCTTTGCCCATTTCTACACTGGATTATTTGTTTTGTTGTTGAATTTCTTGAGTTCTTTATAGATTCTGTATACTAATCCTTTATCAATTGCATAGTTTGCAAATATTTTCCCCCATTCAGATGCATTTTAACTTTGCTGAGTGTTTCTTTTGCAGTGCAGAAGCTTCTCAGCTTGATGTAATTCCATTCACCTACTTTGTCTTTGACTACCTGTACTTTTGCAGTCTTTTCCAAGAAGTCTTTGCCTATGCCAATGTCTTACAGAATTTCCCCAAAGTTCTTTGGTAATTTAATGGTTTCAGCTCTTAGATTTACATCTTTGATCAATTTTGAGTGGTTTTTAGTGAAAGTATTAGATAGGGTTCTCATTTCATACACCTTCATATGGAGATCCAGTTTTCACAATACCATTTGTTGAAGAGTCTGTCCTTGCTCCAGGGATTGATTTTAGCTCTTTTGTCAAAGATAAATTAGTCATAGAAGCAGGGATTGATTTCTGGAGTTTCTATTCTGTTCCATTTGTTTATACATCTGTTTTTGTGCCAATATGAGGATTTTTTGATTATAACTGCCATGTACCAATCATCATTGCTGACCAAAAGTAGATGTAATTTACAACTGTGCTTGAGATATGGTCTCTAGCCAGCATTTGGTAGAACCTTAAAGGACATTTTTAAAAGCTGCTTGGATTTTCTGTCTCCTGGGTAATGAACCTAAAAAGCCCCAAATACACCAAATTCATTGTTGAAATAGGTTAATTGCATGTTAGTGCACATTTTCTTACAGATCTTTGCAAAAGAGCCAAAATTTGCTGTTATTGATGAAATCCAAAGTTTTGATAAGCAATTTATTAATTTCTACATTGATTCATTTCCTTTTTAAATGTTGAATAAATTTGTTTCTTTTTCTAATCTTATAGACTAGTTTTAAAAATGAGCTTTTCCTCCATATTTTCTCCAATTTTCTCTCAATTTTTTCCACAGTTGTTTAGTTATTTTTGAATTGTATTTTGGCTAGAATATATTTCTTTTTCTTTTTTTATTTTCCTTTATTTTTCTTATATTGTTGAATGTCTTTAAAAATTTATAATTTGGATTCACAGACCCCCTCACAAGAGTACTTCAGAAAACTTGAGGAAAATGAGATTAAAAGGGGTTTTTTTTTTGGTGCAAAAAAATTCTTGGAATTTATTCATAATTTTTATATGCATTTTCCATTACCTTTTTGAAGACTCCTCATTCACTTAGCATTATTGATGTTAGTAGCCTAGACACTTGCCACATTTATTTATAATTTTCCTTCAGACTGTCAATATATGGGAATATCTTCCTTTAATTTACAATATTACACAAAGCACATTCATGTGATGTCTGTGGTTCACTCATCTTTTCGAGTGTCAGAATTGCTTCAGTGTTTTTGTCTGAGAATGGAAGGATCAGCTCTTAGAATTTAAATAATGATTACATCAACTTCCCATCAGTAATCTATTATCCCTGGTTCTATTGCAAAGATCTGGCAGTTTAGATTCTATAGTTCTGCAAAACAACAAATAAAAGAAAACCTTTATTTCTTTCCAAATGCAATTAGTTTACTTATCCACTTTCATTGAATCAGCTAGAAATAAGAAATAATTGCTTCTAATCACACAATTACAGTGTTGTACCACCAAAATAAAATCCACTTCATTCTTTATCATTTTTATTAAAATTATGCCTTATATAAGACATAAATAAAAATACATTAACTAGAATAAAAAGGAAAAAAAGTTTTTTAAGGCTTCTATTTTACATGTATATAATACATAGTTACTTGTATCTATTCGTATGTGTTGGAATTTGTCATCACTCTTATCCTAACCACAAATACAATCTGCTGACAACTTCCCAGCATGATGGCATTGCCACATGCTTATCTACATGTTGCTTTCTTGTTAATTTTACTGGTAATATATATTGTTAATTTGGTGAGCCATGGGAGAGAGAGAAAGGCAAAGCATGTGATCAGTCAACTGATTGGTAATTTATATCTCTTGTTTTCATTTAATTATAGAACTGTATCTACACCAGTGGTTTTCAAACGTTGTCCCATGGCAGAATCACCCATAGGGCTTGTAAGAACGCAGGATGCCAGGCCTACTCTGAGAGTTTGTGGTAATACGAGATGAGGTTGGGGAATGTACAGTTCCAACAAGCTCCCAGGTGATGCCGGTGCTGCTGATCAGGAAGCTACAATTTGAGAATCACAGCCGTAGCCATATCCGCACATGGAACTGCTGCAGAGGTGGATGTGGCAGTGCATAAGGTTCAGCTGCACTGGTGATGTTAGCTCCCCATATCAGACTTCCTGTCTGAATCCTGGTTACTCCACTTCTGATCCAGCCACTAGGCAATGCACCTAAGGAGGCAGTGGAAGATGACCCAAGTGGGAGACTCAGGTGGAGTTTCTGGCTCCTGGCTTCAGTTTGGCCCAGCTCTGGCTGTTACAGCCATTTGTGGAATGAACCAGAAGCTAGGAGATATCTGTGTCCCCCTACTCTCCCACCCTACTCAATATTTCAAATAAATAAATAAATATTTTAAAAAATAAAACTGCTGGAATCAGACCTCACATGGAACTCAGATTTTACGGTAGAAAGATATTCATTTCACTATAAACCATAGGCTGGCACCTTTCCCGAAACACAGAAAAGCAAAAAATGGTGATCTGCAGGGGAGGCAGGATTGCACTTCCTGATGAATTATTTGATTGAAACATTCATTTTCAGCGAGGAAAATTACAACAGTGAAAGTAAGTTACTTGCCCAAAGCTTATTACTACCCAGGAATACCCAGGAAACACATCTGGGGCAGGAGATAGTTTAACTGACTTAGATTTTCCTCTTTAAATGTAGGGCTCTACAATAAAACATTGGAACTTGCCATTTAGGAAGACCATCCTCAGTTGTAATAGAAAAGTCATGAGAGTTTGAAATCAAGACTGTCCTCTAACCGCATGAGACTTGCTCTGTCTGCGATTCCTTCTGATGCTCCTGAGTAACCATCAATGGCAACACTTCGTTACATGGATCAGCAAACAGCTCCTTCCTCTTGATCTTTCCACCTTTGGTTTCTTTTCTCCTCCATTTCAGCAAAGATTTCTTTATCATTTTTGTCCAGGTCACAGGACTTGTCCTCTTTCCCTGCTGCCACTTAATTGACAGTTTAAACTAGATTATATTTAAATATTACATATCCTGCTTACCATTAAGTTATAATTGCAATGAAATTTAAGCTGGAATCAATATTAAGTGTTCACCCAAACCATTGCATTCAACTTGATTAATGATTGCCATTGATTGATGTGAATTAAGAATGGCAGAGCATTTAAAAGCATTACAATGATCTGCTACATTTAATTTTCACGGCAATAATCCTCTTAGACTACTTCATATGTAAATGGGTCCAGAGTTCAGAATTCTATACAAGGATTTTAAGAATACTAATCAGAGATTCAGAGCAATACTGTTATCCTCATAGCTTAAAAAGATCCAAAAATAAGAAACTGCTAAGTTCTTGAATTAACTAGGAATATTTTGGCTTTATTAGCTGAATTATGCAAGTATATACTCATATCTCCAATTTCTCCCTGAATAGTTGTAAGATATTAATGCTTCATGAGTATTTATATATAAACATATACATACAAATGAATATATATGTACTTAAACACACACATATATAATGTATTTATATGTATAAAGGGAGGAATAGATCGGCCATTTTAAAACTGACATATTTAAAATCTCCAAAAAACACTTTGTTTTAATAAATGTGTCTATAAATAACACCAAAAGGCAATAATCTATAGGCATCCCTTCAAATCTGAGTTGTGCTTAACTTGTCAAATGGAGGCAAATGATGAGATGAGAACAAACATAGTGTGCCTTAGCACTTGATATCACAAAGTGACATACACCTCAGTGTATCCATGATGTCTGGAATTACACTTGGTCCTCCTTTCTCAAACACCAGTAGAAAGATTGTTTAATGTAAATAATTAAGTTTAATTTTATAGATACAATGAATTTAAAAATGCTTCAATTTCTATCTTAAAATTAAATTAAATTGAAAAATTGATTCCATGAACATACAATTAAAATGTTTTTCTGTTTTTTTTTTTTTTCATTTTTCCAGAGCTGAAAAGAATTCTGTCTTTTTAACTAACTTTTGTTTTGGCTTTCATCATATCAAAAATGGAGAATAGCCAATTGTGGAGAAAATGTTGATGGTTTTGCAAGGTGCAGGAATGCAGTTTAATGCTTAGCTATGTATAGAGTCAGCCTTTTTTTCTGCCAAAATGAATAAACCTCTCAGTGAACCTCTGAAGTTCACCTTGAAGTTCATGGTGGAGTCAACAGAACATTTAAGTACAAAGGGTGAGCAGAGTAGAAGTAAACAGATTTCTGCCAATTATGAGATGCAGGGAATATTATTAATTCTAACCCCACTGAATTGAGACCTTGTAATGTCAGTAAGTATTCCTGGGGTAAGACTGGGGGAGTCGGATATCTTTGCTGGCTGAAAATATTGCCTGAACATTTGAAATGTTTATATAGCACATTCTGTGGCTTAAATTATGGAGGAAAACTGTTTTTGAACACATAATAAAACATCAGTGTGCCTTTGAGATGTTATTCCATATCATTACTTTTCATCAATTAAAAATATGACTTTTTATCAACTAAAAATAGGGGCGGGTGCTGTGGTGCAGTGAGTTAAGCTGCCACTTGGGACATCCACAGTCCACGTTAGAGTGACTGGTTCGAGTCCTAGCTCCTCTACTTCTATTCCAGCTTTCTGTTAATACATCTCCGGAAGCAGCCAATGATGACTCAAGGGCTTGGGCCCTTGCCACTCATGTGGGAGAATGATTCTGTTATCACATTGATCTTTTTTAACGATTACAATATTAGGCTGTAGAGTTTTAGCATAGAGTTTTACCATAGTAACCTGGTTCAATTAAAAATATCTGTTGTTTCAATGTTTATTTCTGCCTTTGAGTTACCTTACCACACATCTTGTAGATATGAGAACAAGTTTCTATATAAAAAACTTGAACATAGGTACAGAATAAACCCACTTTTAAAGATATATAAATTTAATTATAATTAATTAGATTTAGTTCATTAATTATAAAAATAAGTTTAATGAAGAAAATATAAACATGAGATAAGTTCTCTACAACCCATCCAAAAGATATGATTTTTTTAATGTGGAACTATTTAATACTCTAAAAAGTATGTATTCTCTTGAATAGACATCTTTTTAAATGGAGGGTTTTAAAATTTGTTCAACTATTTATTTGAACAGCAGAGTGACAGAGAAGGCTGGGAGAGGAAGGAGAGACACAGAAGGAGACCATCTTTCCACTGGTTCTCTCCCCAAAAGGCCACAGAATCCAGGACTAGACCAGGCTGAAGTCAGCAGCCAGGAACTCCATCCTGTACTTGGGCCATGTTCTACTGCTTTCTTAGGTGCACTAGAAGAGAGATGGTTTAGAAGTGGAGCAGCTGGCACTTGAACTGGAGCTCTCATATGGAATGCCAGTGTTACAAGTGGTGCCCTAAACTGCTGCACCACAATACTGGCTCCCAAGATGGAAGTTCTGAAATATATATTGTGTAATATTCTCTTTATAAAATGTTGAGAAAAAAGTTTAAAAATTATATCTGTATTTGTTATCATACACCAGAAAATTTATAAGGAAAATAAATAGTTAGATTAAAACTGAAAATTGCAAAGGACAAGTATACCTTGCATTGCCAATCATGTAAGTCATTATCAATCAATAATTTGCAAGATGCAGTACCTCAATTACTTTTTCTTTCCCAGACCTTCAAGAAAGGGAAGACATTCAAGCATAAATACAAGGTTTAAGATAATAATGCAAAGTGAAGGATTATTGTGTTAGTAAAATAACTGTGTGGAGGACTCAGAGACTGTATTCTAAATTTAATGTTCTCTAATATTTGGCAAGGCTCCTGCAGAAGTGCTGAGCCAGATGTAGCTGGCCTTCAGAGCCCCGGTGTGAGGTTTTGGAGTTCTGTGCAGCTGGGCTGTTGCCCTCTTACAGGCTGTCATCACACAGCATTGTCAGATCTCAGCAAAAGGTCACTGTAGGGTGCCAAATACTAGGTGTTTCAAATGTATCTTTTTCTAATATAAATTCCAAATTACATTCTCCAAACTATAGTCATTTGCAATTCTCACAGTGTACACATAACAGTTTATTAAAATTTGATTAGACAGTAATGTTCTTTATTAGATAAACATACCTGAACATATTTAGGCTATTAATTATAACTGAAAAAATGTTGCCGCTTGGGGATAAAACACTTAGTACATATGTTAAACATATGTTCTAGGTAATAATAAGTATGTGTATTGTCATTTATAATGATTATTATTCATTCTTATTTTACTAATTCACCATAAGATATATCTAGGATAACAAATATATAGGATACTGTTTCTCTCCACGATAAAAGTAAAAACTGGCATTTTGCACAAAAGCATGTTATTTTTTTCACAAATTATAATACTGACTATTTTTTAAATATACTAGCATTAAATGTTTTTCTGGATCATTATTAAAATTATTCCCTCCTCTTTACTTATGGGCCATAAATTACTCTTATTCATAGAAAAGAAAATTACTTTCTAGGACAGATTAATATTTCAATGTCATATAGCAAGATACCTAATGGTCTCATATGAATAACAATGTGATATCCTTTTTTGAACTTAAATTTTAAAAAAAAGTGTGTTGCAATGTATTTAGCAACTTTTTTTTAGTAGCATGTATTTCTTTTGTAATGTTTATTTTCTACAATGGGTTTTTGTGGATTCAGCTTACATTTATAAAATACCATTTGAACTAAGAATTAGAGGGGATGAGGACCATGTTGTTGTCTGTGTCCCAACTGCTCCATTTCCGATCCAACCATGCTCATGGCCTGGGAAAGCAGGAGAAGTTGGCCCAAGTGGCCCAAGTGCATGGGCCCCTGCACCCATGTGTGAGACCTGGAAGAATCCCCTTGCTCCTGGCTTCAGTTTGGCCCACATCCAGCTGTTGTAGCTATTTGAGGAGTGAACCAGCAGATAGAAGACCTCTTTGTCTCTCTTTCTCTCTGTAATTCTGCCTCTCAAATAAGTAAATAAATCTTTAAAAAAAGAAGAATTAGAGGGGATGGGGCCAACATTGTTGTGTAGTGAGTAAAGCCACCATCTGCAACACCAGCATCCCATATAGATGCTGGTTCATTTCCCAGCTGCTCCACTCTGGTCCTGTTTCTTGCTAATGGCCTGTGGAAAGTGGTGGAAGATGGCACAAGCAGGAAGAGCTCCTGGCTCTGAGCTGGCCCAGCCCTGGCTGTTGGGACCCATCTAAGCAGTGAACCAATGGGTGGAAGATCTCTTGTTCTCTGGCTCTTCCTCTCTCATTAACTGTTTCAAATAACTCTTTAAAACAAAGAATTAAAGGGTTAAAATTATTTATACTAATGATAGGGGACAAATATCTGCATTACATTTATGTGAAAAAAGGTTTCATTTATTCTAATAGTTTTTCAACTTTGTATTTTATGTGTATATATAAATAATAATGGGAAATATTATAAATAATTTCTTTGTCATAAGTTTTGAAAATATGGGGAAAATATATTCCACAGTGCAAGAAAATGTGGCACTCCAAACAATACTATTATAGGATTCAGAGATTTTTTTAACCACAAATTGGTTTAGTTAGGTGATTGGTTATATGATAATTCTGTGTACATTTGAATACCTGGAATAGTAACCTGACGACATGAAGTTGTTTATTATACTTACCTTGTCTATACTCATTTTAACTGTAGAAGTACAAATATCCAAGAAATGTTTGATTATAGTGACCTGGAAAATGATATTTTTTTCTAAAGTTGGTTGAATTTCTAAAGCCATTTCCTTCATGTGAGGCAAAAATGAATTCTATAAATGTATGTATTCATATTATTTGCAGTGACATCATAATAGGGTAATTGGTATTCCATACAATGGGAATTAAGGGACATCAGCCATATTTGGAAAAGAAGAAAAGAACATATTTACAATTTGATGAAAATAGCATAGTGTTAATGAATTAGCAAACGTAAAAACTATGTAACAAAGCTTACTTCTATTTCCTTCACTAACAGAAATAGGGTAGAATTTAAGAAGGAGAGGTAAACACTGGGCTAGGAAACTATATGAACACATGTAACTTTGTAAATGATATTAGGACACTACACTCAGAAAATTCATCCTACAGTGTCAAATGAATTAATAGATACAATTTCAGAATACCTGTCCATGATCTTAACAAAATCATAATAAAAGGAAGCATGCTATAACCCTAATGATAGGTAAATGTTTTCAAAATGAAGGGAAGAATAGAAGACAGAAATGCCAGTTAGATCAGTTAGATTCTGAGAAAAATTTAGAATAGATTATATGTTTATGAAAGCTTCATTAGCATAATTTTAGACTTGTGGTTTCAGAGGACCAAAAATATGAGCAATATTGAAGGTTTAATAGATTGTCATATAAGTGAATAAAGAATAATAGTTGCCTAAAGCTAAACAAATGCAGATTCCACTATGTATTCAGTAATGTTTGGGAACTCTGAATAGGTGAATCTTCATCTAACAATATCAGATTGAAGAATGTCAAATGAATGGCGTGTGGACTTGGAGACCCTGCTGTCTATAAAAAAAGAGGGAGTTCAGAGTGCTTATAGCAAGAAAAGCCTCAAGGTAGATGTTTACTACTTCTAGATCCCTAGTGCATGGTCGACATTCTTGGGTAAATAATATCGACTCTGAAATGACCGTGTTAACAGTCACACATTATCAGTCTAATAGCCTCAATATGTTTGAGATGCTAACATATCTTCCAGAGTTAGCAAGTTATCTTCTCAAACTCCACAATATTTTTGAATAAAAAATAAAAATAAAGTACATTATACACAGATGACCAATATAGCACATTTAGAGATTTATAATTCTCAAAATTTATTGCAGCAAATAATCTAATGTATTTTAATTTGAAATAAAATATACAACTGATGGATATGGATTTGTGATCAAGTTTGTTCATGAATTGTGGTGATTAAGAAATATGGATTAACATTATATATTCATGTAATTTATTAGGTTTATATGAACTATTTAAACCATTGGAAGGTTTTTTTTTTGTTGTTAGAATTATAGATTATCATAGTCTGGTACTATAAGTTATGATTACAAATATGATCATATTAGATGAATTAAAAGCAAACATGAAAACCACATGAAAAAGATCACACTTTAATGATAAAGTGGGATTTATCTCAGAAACCCAAGGGTGGTTTAACATTTACAAATCAACAAATAGAATGAAAAACAAAAACCATATGGTCATCTCAATAGATGCAGAGAAGTTATTTGATAAGATTCAACATCCCTACATGATAAAAAAAAAATCCACAAATTAGGTATAGAAGGAACATTCCTCAAAATTACAAAGGCTATGTATCACAAGCCAACAGCCAATATCATACTGAATGGGGAAAAGCTGAAAACATTTCCCTCAGATCTGGAACAAGACAAGGACGTCCACTTTCACCACTCTTATTCAATATAGTACTAGATTGTTTAGTAAGAGCAATTAGGGAGGAGGAGAAAGAAATAAAGGGCTTCAGAATTGGAAAAGAGGAAGTCACCTTATCTATGTTTGCAGATGACATGATATTATATGTGAAAAAACCTAAACACTCCACCAAAAAGCTGTTAGAACTGATGATTCAATTCAGTAAATTTGTAGGTTACAAAATAGACATACAAAAAAACAGTGCTTTTTTAAAACGCTGATGATGAACTCATTGAAAGAGAAATCAAGAAAAAATCCCATCCACAGTACCCACAGAAGACATCAAATATTTAGGAATAAATTTAAGCAAAGAAGTGAAAGATCTCTACAATGAAAATTATAAAATATTTATGAAAGAAATCATCAAGGACATACACCCAAAAGGAAAGATACTCCTTGCTCATGAATTGGAAGAGTCAATATCAATAGTCTTTTTACTACCTAAAGCAATCTATAAATTCAATGGAATCCTTATCAAAATATTGATGGCACTCTTTACAGAATTAGAATAAACAATTCTGAAATTCATGTGGATAACAGACTCCAAATTGCCAAAACCATCCTGAGCAAGAAACATAAAGCTCAAGTCATCGCAATACCTGACTTCAAAGAATACTACAAAGCTATAGTAATTAAAAGAGTTTGATATTGCTGGCGCCATGGCTCACTAGGCTAATCCTCTGCCTGCGGAGCTAGTACTCCGGGTTCTAGTCCTGGTTGGGGTGCCGGTTCTGTCCCGGTTGCTCCTCTTCCAGTCCAGCTCTCTGCTGTGGTCCGGGAAGGCAGTGGAGGATGGCCCAAGTGCTTGGGCCCTGCACCCACATGGGACCAGGAGGAAACACCTGCCTCCTAGCTTCGGATTGGTGCAGCGCCAGCTGTGGTGGCCATTTGTGGAGTGAACCAATGAAAGGAAGACCTTTCTCTCTGTCTCTCTCTCTCACTGTCTAACTGCCTAACTCAGCCATCAGAAGTGGAGCAGTCAGGATTGGAATCAGTCCCCTATGGGATGCCCGCACTTGTGGCAGCCGCTTTACCAGCTATACCAACAGTGCCGGCCTCCAGGCAACTAATTTTTGAAAAAAGTACTCAGACCATACAATGGAGTAAGGATAATCTCTTCAACAAATGGTGCTGGCAAAAGAATGAAATGAGGTCCATCTCTTTCACCATATACAAAAATCAACTCAACATAGATCCAAGACCTAAATATAAAACCTGAGAATATGAAGTTACTGGAAGAAAACGTAGAGGAAAAACTCCAAGTAATTGATGTAAGGGAATGACTTTGTGTATAAGAACCCCAAAACACAGGCAGCAAAAGCAAAACTAAACAAATGGGACTATAGCAATCTCAGAAGTTTTTGCACATCAAAGGAAATGATAAATAGAGTGAAGAGATATCCAACAGAATGGGAAAAAACAGTTGCAAGCTACCTATTTAAAAGATTATATTCCGAATATATCAGCACCCTAAAAATCTCAACAACAACAAAAACAAATCCATTTAAGAAATGAGCAAAGGACGTCAATAAACACTTCCCATAAGAATACAAATGGCCAAAAGATGTATGAAAATATATTCATTATCACTAGCCATTAGGGAAATGCAAATCAAAACCACAATGACATATCACCTCACCCTTGTCAGAATGGCAAAAACTCAAAACACAAACAGTAACAAGTGCTGGCAACAATGTGAAGAAAGAAAAACACATATATGCTGTTAATGGGAATGTAAATTAGTGCATCACCTATGGAAGAGTGTGGACATTTCTTTAAAAGCTAAAAATAGGTTGCCATGTGATCCAGCAAGCCCACTACTGGTATACATCCAAAAGATATGAACACACTGTATTAAAGAGATATTTGGACCACCATGTGTATAGCAGCACTGTTCACAATAGCCAGAATTTGGAGTTAACAAAGGTATCCATCATCAGATGAATGGATAAAAATATTGTGGTATATATACACAATGGAATGTTATTCAGCTAGAAAAAAGAATGAAATTCTACTATTTGCAGCAAGATGAATGCCACTGGAGGATATCATGTTGAGTGAAATAAGCCAGACACAGAAAGACAAATACTGCATGTTCTCCCTTCTGTGTAGGAGCTAAAGCTGAAAGGAACGAGGGAGGGAAGGAGGGGAAGAGGGAAGAAGGGAAGGAAAGAAAGACCTGTGTGTATCAGTATTGGTGCAAATGTAGTTTTTTGAAAATTTGTTTTACAGCTTTGTAAAACCAATGGTCAATAATGTTATGCTACTATACTTTTAAAGATCTGTGATTAGTTTCTAATTCACTGCATATGGGTGAAATGGTCATTTTTCCATTCAATTATTGTTTATAGCCATTTATATTCCCACTAAACTATGGTCTTTTGCTTTTTCTTGTTAAATTTCTTATTGGGTAAAGTATTAGATAAAGTATTCAGCCTTTTTATTGTAATGTAAATTCAAACTGTTATCTCAAAAACAAAAAAGGAAAGGTGAAGATAGGAGGGTGGGCAGGGAAAAAGGAGTAGTAGGGGGGAGGGAGGAAGGGTATCATTATGTTCTTAGAATTGTTTCTACAAATCATATCGAATCTGTTAAAAACTAAAATTAAAACAAAGTGGCTACAAAAATATTTATGGATACTTAATAATTAGATAAATACATGATACTGATTCTTTTAACATCTGGGAAGTTGTCTGTATTGTAATTGGAGTCTCACAAGTAATGGGTGAGGGCATAAAAATATTTTCAAAAAATCATGGCTAAATTGTTCTAAGAGTATAAATTATAATGAAAATTTAAATCTACAGTTAAAAGAAGTTTGGCAAGCACTAAGGCAAGGAAATAAAGAAAAGTTATGCCAAGTCTGGCTTAACTATTAAATGGTTAAAACCATTAGTAAAGAGAAAACCTTAAAAATAATGAGTAAATAAGTATGTGTTTTATATATAGGGGAACAAAATAAGAACCCCAGCAGCAGACATTGTAAGAAGCAAGCAAGCCAGAATACAAAGATCAATAAACTACTGAGAAAAATAAAATAAAGTTGTATCAACCTAGAATTCTATCCTAACAAACACAAGAACAAAGTGAAGGCTTCTTTATACAACAGATAACTGAGATAAAACTTATGATGTTCTTTTAGTTTCTCTAGAGAGAAATTTGTAACTTACAAAAGACATAAATAGCACGTGACATGGAAAATAGGTAGGGGCTGGTGTTGTGGTGCAGCAGATTAAGCCACCACCAGCAATACTGGCTTCCCACATGGGAGCTAGTTTGAGTCCCAACTTTTCCAAAGCAATCTGAATTCCAATGCAGCGCCCTGCTAAACAGCCTGGGAAGGCAGCAGAAGATGGCCCAATAATGGGCCAAGGCCACCCACATGGGACACCTAGATGCAGTTAGAGTTTCCTGGCTTCTCTCTAGCCCAGCCCTGGCTATTGCAGCCATTTGGGGAGTGAACCAGGGGATAGAAGAACTCCCTCTCTCTCTTTCTCTCTCTCTCTCTCTCTCTCTCTGTAATTCTGCCTTTTCAATAAATAAATATTTTTTTTTAAAAAAAGACAAAAATACACACATAACTGTGAAAACTTTTTTTGATTTTTAATCTATTTAAAGAACTACTTAAATTGTGATGTATTAAGGAATTTATGACAAATGTAGAATTTAATTGTATGGCAATGCTAGCCCCAATGATGGGTGTAAGAAAATTATAGAATTTTTAGGTCTTTCTGTTACATATGAAGTAGTATAATGTTATTTGAATATAGGCTAAAAGTATGCAGTCAATTCTATATCAACAATTAAAAATTAACAAAACAAGGAATGATGGTTAATAATCCATAGTGAACATGAATAGTGAACATGAAATGAAGCCAACATAAGTCAGTAAGTCAAAAAGAAGTAGAAAAATAATAATAGCAGAACATTTATATTTAGAGATATTATCAAATTTGATTTTTTACAAAGCAAGATCCCTGCATAAACTCTCTATAAGAACCTCATGTTGGGGGCTGGAGCTGTGGCATGGTGGGCAAGGCAGCTGCCTGCCATGTCAGCATCCCATATAGGCGCCGATTTGAGTCCTGGCTGGTCCACTTCTGATCCAGCTCTCTGCTGTGGCCTGGGAAAGCAGTAGAGGATGGCCCAAGTCCTTGGGCCCTTGCACCCACGTGGGAGACCCAGAAGAAGCTCCTGCATCCTGGCTTCAGATCAGAGCAGCTCCGGCTGTTGCGGCCAATTGGGGACTGAATCAGCGGATGAAAGATCTCTCTCTCTCTCTCTCTCTCTCTCTCTCTCTGTGTGTGTGTCTCTGTGTGTGTGTGTGTGTGTGTGTGTGTGTTTCTTTCTCTCTCTGCCTTTCCTTCTCACTGTGTAACTCTGACTTTCAAATAAATAAATAAATCGAAAAAAAAAAAAAAAAAAAGAACCTCATTTTGGTCCAGTTGTCCTGATGAAATTTTGACTAGTGATGTAAAAGGTAACCATAGTTTTCATGAATTGGTTCAGCAAATAAATTCTTACCTTGGGAGATACGTAATGGAGTAATTTTGGGGTGAATTTTGTTTAAACTTTTTATCAACAATTTGAGTGAAGGCAAAAAGATAATGTAGTGTAAGATGAAATAAATTCAGATTTGAAATTGCCCATTGAAACACTGGGTATAATCAAAGTGGATTATTTTAAGAACAAGAACAAAGTTGTAAAATATAGTTGTGTGGCAGATAAAAGCTAATTTAGGAGAATATCATTGACAATCTTGGTAGGCTGCATTGAAAATACTGATATATGTTGAATGTATCATGTTGTCTAGAGTTGGATCTTGAAACATATATTACATGTTAGTGGAAAATAGTGACATCTGAATAAAGCCTACAGTTTATAGTATTAATATCAGTGTTTAATGTCTTAGTTTTCATAAATGCACCATGGCTACCTAAGATGTCCATTTAAAGTAGAATACGTTAAGGAATATGATCTCTCTCTCATATTATATTTAGAATTCTTTTAAAATTGCTTCAAAATTAAAAGGCTTAAAAATTTATTTGTTTTTTTTTTATTTTTATTTTTTATTTTTTTGACAGGCAGAGTGGACAGTGAGAGAGAGAGACAGAGAGAAAGGTCTTCCTTTGCCATTGGTTCACCCTCCAATGGCCACTGCGGCTGGTGTGCTGCGGCCGGCGCACCACGCTGATCCGATGGCAGGAGCCAGGTGCTTATCCTGGTCTCCCAGGGGGTGCAGGGCCCAAGAACTTGGGCCATCCTCCACTGCACTCCCTGGCCACAGCAGAGAGCTGGCCTGGAAGAGGGGCAACCGGGACAGAATCCGGTGCCCCGACCGGGACTAGAACCCAGTGTGCTGGTGCCGCATGGTGGAGGATTAGCCTAGTGAGCCGCGGCACCAGCCAAAAATATATTTCAATGAAGTATGGTGGCATGTTAGATGTTTAGGAAATGGGTATTTCAAAGTTCTCACACTTTTTGGTAAAGATAGAGGTACATGGAGAACTGAACTAGGTAATGATAATTGAGATAAATAAAACTTGGGATTTTCCATAGAGTGTTATGTTTATTTTCATAACAATCACTATAGCTGACAATTTATATCATCATTTTTGCAGATGAAGTTAATTCATCTGCTCAGAGCCAAGAAGTTGCAGATAGGGGCTATAAATTGGTGTCTGTGTAACTGCAAGAGCAGGATTTTTCCATAATATGTGGTAGCCTCTAGTGCTATGATTTCAGTTTTCTGCACTATTCTTATATTTTAAGTTATGTTACTTTGTTAAGATTTTTTTATTTATTTATTTGGAGATAGAATTACAGACAGTGAGAGGGAGAGACAGAGAGAGAGAGCTTCTGTCCGCTGGTCCACTCCTCGGAAGGTCGCAACGGCCAGAGCTATGCCGATCCGAAGCCAGGAGCCGGGAGCTTATTCCCAGTCTCCCATGCGGGTGCAGGGACCCAAGCACTAGGACCATCTTCTCCTGCTTTCTCAGGCCATTAGCAGAGAGCTGGATGTGAAGAGGAGCAGCCGGGACTAGAACCGGCGCCCATATGGAATGCCGGTGCCGCAGGCGGAGGATTAACCTACTGCACCACAGCACGGCCCCAGTTATGTTACTTTTAACGTGGATACTCAAAAATAGAGTACATTGTAACACTCAAGATAGTAAAAGGGTCAGGAAACAATGCAGTTTAGTCCCTAATTTGTAAAAAGGAAAAAAAGACTGTTGTCTTAAAAAAAAAATGGTAGTTATACAAATGTATGCTAGTCATTATCAATATACAAGTTTGTTTTTAATTCAGAAATAATCCAAATGTATTTTACAGAAAAGGGCATATTTCACCATAAGAAAAAATATGCTTTATTATTGAGTTGTTTGGTAATACAATGAGCTGTCTTTTGAAATCATGCTAGTGGTATTATTCAAGTAGAGACAGGATGCCTTTTCTGGGGGAGATCTATGGTTCTTTTTTTAATTTTTTTTATTTAGTAAATATAAATTTCCAAAGTACAGTTTATGGATTACAATGGCTCCCCTCCCCATAATTTCCCTCCCAATCGCACCCCTCCCATTCCCCACTCCCTCTCCCATTCCATTCACATCAAGATTCATTTTCAATTCTCTTTATATACAGAAGATTGATTTAGTATATATTAAGTAAAGATTACATCAGTTTGCACCCACACAGAAACACAAAGTGTAAAATACTGTTTCAGTACTAGTTATAGCATTACTTCACATTGGACAACACATTAAGGACAGATCCCACATGAGGAGTAAGTACGTAGTGTCTCCTGTTGGTGACTTAACAATTTGACGCTCTTGTTTATGGCGTCAGTAATCTCCCTAGGCTCTAGTCATGAGTTGCCAAGACTATGGAAGCCTTTTGAGTTTGGTGATTTGATCTTATTCCAACAGGGTCATAGTCAAAGTGGAAGTTCTTTCCTCCCTTCAGAGAAAAGTACCTCCTTTGATGGCCCCGTTCTTTCCACTGGGATCTCACTCTCAGAGATCTTTCATTTAGGTCTTCTTTTTTTTTTTTTTTTTTTTTTTTTTTTTTTTTTTTTTCCAGAGTGTCTTGGCTTTCCATGCCTAAAATACTCTCATGGGCTCTTCAGCCATATCTGAATGCCTTAAGGGCTGATTCTGAGACCAGAGTGCTATTTAGGATATCTGCCATTCTATGAGTCTGCTGTGTATCCCGCTTCCCATGATGAATCGTTCTCTCCCTTTTTGATTCTATCCGTTAGTATTAGCAGACACTAGTCTTGTTTGTGTGATCCCTTTGACTCTTAGACCTATCAGTGTAATCAATTGTGAACCAAAATTGATCACTTGGACTAGTGAGATGGCATTAGTACATGCCACCTTGATGGGATTGTATTGGAATCCCCTGGCACATTTCTAACTCCACCATTTGGAGCAAGTCTGATTGAGCATCTCCCAAATCGTACATCTCCTCCCTCTCTTTTCCCACTCTTATATTTAACAGGGATCACTTTTCAGTTAAAATTTCAACACCTAAGAATAATTGTTAATTACGGAGTTCAACCAATAGTGCTAGAACAAAAAATTACTAAAATGGATAAAGTATTACATTGTACATCAACAGTCAGGACAAGAGCTTATCAAGTCACTGTTTCTCATAGTGTCCATTTCACATCAACAGGTTTCCCCTTTGGTGCTCAGTTAGTTGTTGCCGATCAGGGAGAACATATGATATTTGTCCCTTTGGGACTGGCTTAATTCACTCAGCATAATGATCTATGGTTCTACAGAGAAATAACTCATGCAAAGACATGGTGGCATGAAATGCATTGAATGTTTAGGAAGCAGAAAAATGTCAGTGTATAGTAGGAGCACATAATCTGGTACCCAGGGAAATTGCTTGGGAATTTTTGCTATGGAAAATGAAAGACAAACATACTGGCATTTTATCTAAATCCTGCTATTATGATAGAAATGATGTTATAGTTTTACTAAGTGGTCACTTGAAATGTTTCGAGGTATTTTTTAAGATTTATTTATTTATGTATTTCAAAATCAGTGTTAGAGAGAGAGAGAGAGAGAGAGAGAGGTCTTCCATCCAATGGTTCACTCCCCAACTGGCCTCAATGGTTGGAGGTGCACTGATAGGAAGCCAGGAGCCAGGAGCCTCCCCTGGGTCTCCCATGAGGGTGCAGGGGCACAAGGACTTGGGCCATCCTCCACTGTCTTCCCATGGCCATAGCAGAGCATAGAATCAGACATGGAATGGCCAGGACCCCAGCCGTGACACAAACTGGCACCTCTATGGGATGTCTGCAATGCAGGCAGCGGCTTTAACTGCTACGCCACAGCACCTGCTCCTGTGATTCTATTTTTAAAATTGACAACAGTCTACTAGCTCGTTTGCAAAGAAAAGGAGAATTAAGCATGAAACAAACAAACAAAAACAATTATTATTTATAAGCTATGAAGCATAATATATTTTATAAAACTAATAGACTTTTTACAAAGGTAAATATCAAGTACTACATATGGGACAAGTTTACTGAAAAAGTAAGTTTACTGAAAAAATATACCTCACAGTTCTGTTCCAATGCCACCTCATTTCTGGTAGAAAGTCATACTATTCTTCATTTGTTAAGCCAAAATGAGTACAAAATATAAATATTTTTCTAGGGAAACCACAGGGAAGCAGCAGTGTTTAGTTCTTTTAATACTAAATTATTTTCAATAATTTATTCCTTTGGTCTAAGATTCTGATCTTTCAGAGGGATAAGGGGAGGGATACAGGCCTCTGAGCCTTTATTAGTAATTGACCTTTTACTGTAAATGAAGTCTCTGAAGGCAGTTTTACTAAAGTAGGCTGGAGGCAGAAGCTGATGTTGCTGGAAGGCTGAATTGTAGGATAAAATGAGAATCATTGAGTAAGAAAGATGAGGATGGGTAAGAAAGAGGAAATCTGATGGAGACTCATGCAAATGCACTAAGTATGTGCCTTGTATAGACCTGTTGGTTATTATTCAACTGTGTGACAGCCTACAAAATTACAATTCGAGTTAATATTATCCTTAAGGGAAATGTGAGTATTATCACCCCTAATTCTTTCTAAGGACGTATTGAACATATATTACACATATCGCATATACTGCACATACTGGTCTTGTAAAAAGGCAAATCCAGTAATTACATGTCATACATATCCTATTTTGAGATGTACCATTTATGTATACTTTCAGTGACAGATAAAATTGGATATATTTACAGTGAACAACATGATGCTTTAAAGTACATATACCTTGTAGAATGACTAAATTGAGCTAAGTAACATATGTATTACATTACATACTTAACATTTTTGGTGATGATAACACTTTACATTCACTCTATATGTGTTTCAAGAATGCAATATATTGGTGCCAGGTTCTAGAACCGGGTGCTCCTCTTCCAGTCCAGCTCTCTGCTGTGGCCTGGGAGAGTGGTGGAGGATGGCCCAGGTGCTTGGGACCTGCATCCACATGGGAGACCAGGAGGAAGCACCTGGCTCCTGGCTTCGGATAGGTGTGGCTCTGGCTGTGGTGGCCATTTGGTGGGTGAACCAATGGAGGGAAGAACTTTCTCTCTGTATCTCTCTCTCACTGTCTAACTCTATTTGTCAAATAAATAAATAAATAAATAAATGCAATAAATTATTAACTGTAGTCACATTTTATTGCAACATTGTTAACAAAACCCAAGATATAGAGTCAACCTGAGCATCCATTAATGGATGAATGAATGTGGGATAACTGGCATATATACACAATAGATTATTCAGACGTAAAAAATATAGGAAATCCTATAATTTCCTTCATTATGGAGAATCCTGGAGAACATTACATAAGGTGCAATAAATCAGGCACAGAAAGCAAATATAATCTCATTATATGTGGAATCTAAGAAAACTGATCTCATAGAAT
Source organism: Oryctolagus cuniculus (assembly GCF_051225735.1). NCBI lineage: Eukaryota > Metazoa > Chordata > Mammalia > Lagomorpha > Leporidae > Oryctolagus > Oryctolagus cuniculus. The sequence goes on from NC_142870.1 coordinate 59,500,787, forward strand.
TAAGACTAGAATGGTTGTTACCGGTGGTTGGATTGGTAAGAGGAGGAGGGGACTGAGGAGATGTTGGTCAAAGGGAAGTGCTGTGGAAATAAGAGTTAATTCCGGACAAGTTGTTTTATAATTGGACAGAAGTCAGATTTTCCTTCTATAAAACATATTCAAGTAACAGCAAATAGAAATCTAGTATTGATCTTATCATAGCTATGATGGTTAATTTTATCTCTCAAGTTAGCTGGACTGTGGTGCTCAGATGAGTGGTCAAAAACCAAAAAGATGTTGCTGTGAAGGTATTATAAGGATGTGATTAATATTAACACAGGAAGAGTGAAAAAAGCAGATTACTGTGTGTGGGCTTCATTCATCCAGTTGAAGGCCTGAAGAAAAGATTGTGGTCCCTCAGGCAAGGGGATTCTCACTTCAGACTGCAGCATTGCTCTTTCCTGGGGCGCCAGCTGCTGGCCTGCCCTGCAGATTCCACATTTTCCAAACCCCACAATCACATAAGCCAATTCCTTAAAATCTCTCTTTTTAGAAAAATACACACGCACGCACGCACACACACACACACACACAATTTGTTCTGCTTCTCTGGAGAAACCTAATATGATACTACTAGACAGACATCATTACTTGCATGGTGCTTAGTTGCAAGCATAATGTCACTGCATATACATCTTCTGTACAATGAATCTGACATAGCTGCTGACTAATCACATGACATAATACCTGAGGAACTGAGTCCCCCTTATTAAGTGACAATCGTAGTATTTGTATTATTACATAAGTGTTAATTTTCATTTGTTATGATATTGCTTCTTGTGCTTTTTGTTCTACTATTTAATATTTACTCCAAATTATTGCAGCCTAATAAAATAATTATTTCCAGTTGACCCCAATACCAGTCCCTACAGAAAAATTTAATTTCTAATTTTAGTTTCTGTATATTTTAATCAGCAGACAAAAAGAAGTAGTTGTAGAACTTTGATTCTTAATATTTTGGTCTCTCATTCTAAGAAAATGTATACACATATACCACCAAACATCATTTTGGGGTTAATATTTTCCATCAGTTTCAATTTAATAAAAATCATATGTTAACTCATGAAATCATCACAATGACATAAAGCATTAAGTATCTATCACATTTGACTGATGAAGAAATTAGGATGTCTAGTACTGAGATGTTAGGTAACTTGGCCAAGGTCACCCAGCTACCATGTGGCAGAACCAGGTGTCAAGTGATGGTAGCCTTGACTACAGAATCTGTGCTCTTACTTCTTCATTATCATGTTTTAGGAATCTTTCCTCATTATTGCAACACTCTATAAAAATCATATGTGAAATATTACATTATTTTTTCACAAGTTATTGAATGAATACTTAAGTTTTGAATCCATATGCCTGAAAGCACTAAGGTCACCCCACCATCCAACCTTGCTGTCACCTCTAGGGTGGAGCAGCAGGACTCGGACAGCAGCCGAGAAGAAACTTATTGTTATGATATTATGTTTTCTCATTTGGTTAACATCATTTTATATTAGTTAAATCTAACAGTTTAATCTGGCTTCTGATTCAGTTAAATTGATTCTTTTTTTTTTTTTTTTTTTTTTTTTTTTTTTTTTTTTTTTTGCCAGGCAGAGTGGACAGTGAGAGAGAGAGACAGAGAGAAAGGTCTTCCTTTGCCATTGGTTCACCCTCCAATGGCCACCGCGGCTGGTGCACCGCGCTGATCCAATGGCAGGAGCCAGGTATTTCTCTTGGTCTCCCATGGGGTGCAAGGCCCAAGCACCTGGGCCATCCTCCACTGCACTCCCTGGCCACAGCAGAGAGCTGGCCTGGAAGAGGGGCAACCGGGACAGAATCCAGCACCCCGACCGGGACTAGAACCCAGTGTGCCGGCGCCGCAAGGTGGAGGATTAGCCTAGTGAGCCGCAGCGCCGGCCAAATTTATTCTTGATGTAAGCTTTCTCCATGCACTGTTAAATTAAACAAGTTGAACAGGTTCATAAGATAGTAGTGAAATCTTCCATTAGTCTGTCAGTGTGTATGCACATTTGGAGTAATGAGTCAGGGAGTACCCCAAGTTTTTTTGCGTTTATCTTCTTGTATATTCTTGTGCTTATCATCACATCCCTTACTACAAAATGTGGAAAAGCTACTCTAATTGTTTTTTATTTTATTTGAAAAGGAGAAAGAGGAGAGGGAGAAGGAGAGGGAGAAGGAGAGAGAGAGAGAGAATCTTTCATCTTCCAGGAGCTGGAAACTCAGTTCAGGTCTCCAACATGGATATAGGGAAGGAACTACTTGGGTCATGACCTTCAGCTTTCCAGACTGAGTACTAGCATGAAGCTGGAATCAGAAGTGGAACTGGGACTTGAGCTCAGGGTCTCCAATAATGAGATATAGGAAACTAAGCGGAACTCCTCTACTGCTGTGCCAAACCCTCAGTTCTAAAAAACTCTCCTTTCCTTTAAGGTGAAATCTTCATGGCAAATTTTTAGGGGTACATTGAAAAATTGTAGCTAGAGCTATCTTGGACATCAATATTTTTCCCTATTTGGAGACTTTCAGGAGACAGTAGATGATATGCTTAGCTATTTGAAAATACTCTGCACAAAGTTTTCAAATATAAGCCCCACAAATTACCCTTCTCATTTCTAACTTGCTTTTTAAATGATATGTTAATTAGTATTTTTATCATGTTACTTTGTATACACTTAGTGAAACATCACATTGTCCCCTCTAAACAAACACATTTATGAAAATCTACTTTGATGATTACTTTGTTTAGAATTAAATAGCGTTTAATTTCCTTTTTCTCTGCAAAAATAATGAGAAAAAGCAGGAGTTGTCTTAAAATTTACTTGCTGTGAAAAAAAATAAAATACTATGCAAAATATCATGGGTATAATAATGCAAATTGCTAAGGCTGATACAGTTTTCACAAAGCCAAATGATTCCCTAGCCTGTCCTCTCCCAGATGGAGCAGGCAGTAAGTTCCTCTCAGAGGAACTAAAACAGTATTTTTCTAATTATTGCTTTCTGTGTTTCATTTAATTTCCTAAAATCTAATTCAATAAAGACAGTCAAGTTATCCTTCAAATTCAAGTTTTAAAAACAATAATTATGCATAATGTTAAAATTGTTTATAGGTTGAATCATGAATATATTGTGATTTCTTATTATTCTCTAATTTTTCTTTCCCTTGAACTTACATTACCTTCCTAGAAAGAAATATATACCACTCCACAAGTATAAAAACTTTTTGAAGTTAAATGCCCTGATTAATAAATTGTTCTTATCAAGAGCACTACCACCTACATAGTATCTAACAAACACAAATGTATTTTGATTTTGATATGAAATTTATAACATATACTCCATAGAACAATTCAAAACCAGGAACAATTATATTTTTATTTAAAAATATTCAGCTAATAGAGACTATCAGTTTGGAAGATATAACACTATTCATTCTCTATTATAGCTATGTATATACTTGCCTATTTATGGCAGATTTATGTTGTGTGTTTGGGGAAATAATGCTTAAAATGTTACTTTAGGTTAATAAAATTATTTATCCATTTCTTATATGTGTGCTTGAACTTAATGAATACTACACATTTCTGTGAACAGATAAAATAGATATTACTGGTGTGCTTTTCCTTTCAAAAGACTTTAAACAGAAAATATCAATCTCTCACAGAAATGACATTTTACCAAAATGCTTGATCTTTCATGACATGCCATCTGGCTCTCATAGTAGGTGTAATTTACCAAATTGGTTTGAAGGCATTTCAGGAAAGTACAGGAACCATGGTCTGCATTACTGATGGATTTATCTAGGTACTTGATAGTCCATTAGGAGAATGATTCATCTGAAAGCCAGTCGACCAATATGCACATGGTACCCGAAACACACAACTAATATAAGAAGCAACCAGACCAGGCAGCTGCTACCTACTAAACGTCTGCCTGTGACCATATAATGATGCCTCAACAAGATTATATTTTCTACTTTAAACATTGCTATTTTCTTTTGAAGAGATGAGTGTCACCAACACTGTTATTAGAAAGCAGCTACAGAATATACAAGTTAGTGAGAGGGGGCACAGGGGAGGAGGAAAAGGATGTATTAAATACAAACAAGAATATTCGACCTAAGGAATCAAAATTCCCTCCCTTGTCTTAGATGATATTTTATAAATCTTAAGTCACCAATCTCTAAATAGGAATGATTTCCTTTGTCCTTCTCCGTATTTCACTTCCTAGATGTTTCACATAGAATCTCAGATTTTTACTTTGATAATATCCCATCATCACATGATATGATCATGTAGCCCTACAAATATAATTAGTGGTATTTTCCTCATAATGTGCATTAAGGCTAAAATATCTATTCATGATCAATGGTGAATACATTCTAAAAAACAATATAAATACTCTCAAATTTTTCTGTTGAAATAACAATGTAAAATAGCATGGATATATCTATCACACCTTTTATTGTCACCCACTCCTTTGCTTTTATTACATGGTCTGTGGAAGTGACATTGCCTTAATCTTTAGTTTATCTAATGAGACAAAACTTTTATGTTTCAGTGCTCTGTTTAAATAGTGCCACAGCTTTGAAGCCCATCTGATGAAATCCTCTTGTATGTTCTCATGGCCATTGTTCTTATAAGAAGTCAGCCATATATGTCTATAGACTTGCGTGCGTGTGTGTATGCAGAATAGTCTTTCCTACTTGAGATACTGATACTCCTTGTAAATTCATCCTCAGTTGAAAATACTGTAGTCAAAAAGGCATTTACCACATGTAATTTATCCAATATTGTAGCTTAGCAACACTGTACACTGTAGAGTATCTGCCCTCCTGATTGTGTGGCTCACTGCCCTACCAACAACTGTGAGACAATATCATACCACACATACCACAAAGGTCTCAGAAACCAAGATTCACTTGATTTCTACTGAGTGGGTATCACATTGGCAACACAATAAAGTCAACCATTGTCATTTGGGGACCATCTATTTTAAGGCTCAAGATCATGAATGGTTTATTTTTGAATTGGTACATCATAATTCCTGCTACATGGTGGACTTGAAATTATTTCTCAATTAATTTTAATAAATGGAGGATTCTTACATAGCACTTGACACTACTTCCAAAAGAAAAAAAAAAAAAAACAATAGCTTTTAGAGTTAAAAAGAATTGCCCCAAAGTACTGACTTAAAATTTTATTCTTAGAAATCATTTTGACTTTAGAAAAAGTCAAATTGTGTTTCAGACATTTTATTGAAATCTCTTTAAGCATGGTATCAAATACAGACTTACCAGACTCATTAGCAATTTTCCTGAAGCAATGCCTTCTTATGTCCCTGCTTGATTACTCCTCCAGTGGTCACAGCAGTGTGAAACACAGCTCTGTTTTTCAGTAATTCTCCCAAAGTGCAGGTTTGCCCTTTATGATGCAAATTAAAATCTGTGTATCAAAAATTCAGATAATTATCTTGAAGACCAAAAAATAATTATCTTCTATTAAATGCAGACATTGACCTCTGATCCATTTGAAACAATTCTCTGCAGTCAACTTAATGTATATGGCTCCTACTTTCCTACTGTACACAGGAACTTTAGCATGGTAAGGGCAAACAGATAGACAGATAATTGACCATTTTTAAATCATACACCAAAAAAGGGCTAGAGTGTCTCTAAGAAAAAATATGATGGTACAAATATCTAATTGTTTTTTAATTATTAGACATCAGGGAAGGTCTTAGAAGGCCATATGGATCCCCTTTAGGCAGCCAGTTTCCACAAAGCTGATAACATGGAAAATATATACAAGGGGGAAAGCCAGTTCTGAGACAGTGGTAGGCAAGTTTAATTTAATGGATATTTATGGAAAAACCTATGCCAGGACATTATATTGCCTAGGGTTAAAACCGAGCAAAACAGGAAAAAATCCCTTCCTTCAGGGAGTAGACATCCAAGAGGAACTTGATTATAAAATGTGATTTACATTATAGGCAACTTCAATTTCCGCATAAACCTATTGCTGTCCCATCTTTTGAAAAAGCTGGCTGTTACTGAATTCTAAGGAATTAACAGTCAGGGATAATTAAGGTACCCATGCTTCCTGGCACAACATAGCCACCTCTGGATACACATTTCCACCTGTGGCCTTAGTTCATGGTTCTTTGTGTGATAGCATGGGATGCAAATGCCAATAGACCTCAGTAGATTGTATGCACTCTGAAAACCAACTCCAACAGTTATAGACTGATCTGGCAGACCAACCTTCCCAAAAGACGCCTTCTAACACTTGAACATGCAGTTTTCTAGATGTCTGCCCCTTTTCACGTTGTAAACACAAGCCTTCTGTCAAACACCAGTGTTCAGTAATGAGCATCCTTCCCCAGTCAGTACTTACTCGTATCGCAGAACATGACAGTGGGTCTCCAAACACTGATTTACCAGCCAAACTCTTTCCGAAGAACACAGGATGTTAACCCTGACAATTGGCTGGTTTTCTCTTATGCTAAATAAACACTAAACAAAGATACGTTGTACTTCAGAATTGAACACACCATCATTAGTGGTTAAACTATCATTAGTGGCACTTAACATTAAGAAAAAAAATACACTGAACAACATTTTTTTCAAAAAAACATTTATTAATTTATTTGAAAATCAAGATTTACAGCGAGAGAAGGAGTCAGAGAGAGAGAGAGAGAGAGAGATCTTCTATCAGTTGGTTCATTCCCCAGTTGGCCTCAATGACCTGGGCTGGTTCAGGGCAAACCCAGGAGCGAGGAGCTCCATCTGGGCCTCGGCAGAGATTCAGGAGTCTAAGTATTTGGGCCGACTCTGCTGCTTTTCCTAGAATATTAGCAGGGAGCTGGATCAGATGTGCAGCAGCCAGGACAGGAACTGACATTCATACAGGGTGCCAACATCGCAGGTGGCAACTTTACCCACTATGCCACAACACAGGCGCCAAACAACTTTCTTATTAACAATTATTCCAAGAAGGAATTCTGTATGTGCAAGACTAAGTGAGGAAAACATTTGCTTTTCAATATAGTGTGGGTTAAACTGATTTAACTCTTTCAGAGGTCACTGAAAGATTCGTTTATGTGAGATCTGGCAAACAATATTGATGAATATGGTTAACATTAAAGTATTGTATAGTTCAGAGATATCATTTTAAATGTTCTTACCACAAAAAAATAATAACTATCCTGGGGAAGGATAAGAAAATTACTGTGATTTAATTCATACCATATGCGTGTTTCAACATATCACTTTGTACCTCATAAAAATCTAAAAATTGATGAAAAACTAAAGATACAGATACCACTGTGGAAATTTGCATAACTACTTAAACTTCCTATATCTCAGGATTCCTTACACCTACCTTTGGAACACAGCTAACCTTATAGACATCTTGATCTGCTTAGAAATTTTTCTCCTTTTTATTAGATTTTAATGTCTTAGTGTAACACTGACTATGAGAAATATAATGCAGGTCACAAACAACTTGATGCTCTAAAATCCACAATACAAAAAGAAAAAAATTAATTTAAAAACATATTTTTGCTTAGCAATTTTATTCAAAATGTTATCATTTCAGCAGGTGTTCATTATAAAGATTATCAATGAGATATTTTACCTTTTCTTTTTTTTTTGGTACCACCTTTTCAAATTCTAGCATCAGTTTTATACTAACAGCACATGTTTCAAACTAGCCACATTCTAAGTGTTCAATGGCCCCAGGTCACTAGTGAGTAATACATTGAATAGCACAATCTTATGCAGTTAAGACTATATCTGAGTCAATGGTTAGTATTGTGCACAGGACAAGTTTTGGGTGCACACCAGGGTCTAAAAATAGTGCGTTATAATAATGAAAGACATTTGTCATCCACTGTATGATTCAGAACCATGCTGTGATGATTTATCACATCATCCCACTATACTGTTTTAAGTCATGTCCCAGAGGTAAGCAATTGCCTTTTGCTTACCTGTAGAGGAAGCCTATTACTTTTTTAATACTAAGTCACTTAGCAAAAAGACTTTAAAGCATGAATAATTCTAAATTTTCTTTTCTGAACAAATAAGACAACAGATGTCAAAGTTTTAGAATTTCAATCCTCTTTTTGAACTAATAATAACATAAAGTAACAAAATACTAGTCAATATTTTAAAAATCATAGTCTAAGGTGACTAAATTAGGATCAGTAGGTGCCTGGGAGGGGATGTGATCCTGGGGTTAACAGCAATGGACATGAAGGAATATTGTGCAGCAACTCAAATATTTTCATACAGCTCAAAACAAGCAACAAGGACAAGTGTTTGGTGCAGCAGTTAATGCTTCTGCTTGGGATGTTAGTATTCCATACTGAAATTTCTGGTTAGAGTCCTGGTTGCTATGATGCTGATTCATGTCCCTGCTAATATGCAGTCTGGAAGGTGGCAGATGATAACACAAGTACTTGGGTGTCTGTCACTCTTGTGGGAAACCTAAATAAAAATCTGTGCTCCTGGGATAGGCTTGGCTCAGCCGTGGCTACTGTAGATACTTGGGAAGTGAACCAGTGGATGGAAAATCTCTGTCTCTCTGCCTTTCAAATAAAATGAAAATAAATAAATAAAAATTTTAGGAGTAGCAATAATAATATGGATATACAATCAACAAGTAATCACACTGTGCTCTTAAATGTGCATTATATTGTTTGTATATTATATATACATGAGAGTACGTATTACTTTATGGATATCAATATAGATAATTCAATAAATCCCAAAGCAAGGAACATAAAACAAAACAAATATAGAAGTGATATAAGCAGAAACAATAAATTCATAAGGCAGAAATAAATCAAAATATATTATTTATAGTGAAAAGACATGAAAAAAAATCCCTCCAGTTAGAGGACAAATACTCCCTGACAAGTTTTTTCAAATTCTCACAATTTGCAAATTTATTAAAGACTCACCCAAACAATGGATGAAATGAATTGGGAAAACGATGTAAAAGTTAGATAAGAGAAATAACCAAATGCTAGAGGTTAAGGTCACTTTGTAATAAAAGGTCAAATCATTAATATATTTAACAACTTGGAACTTGATTGGATCTAATAATCATCAAAATTTATACAGGATGATCAAAAACTATTTAGAGCAGTCAGGAAAAATGAGCAAGATTATGAAAATCATGGGAGATTTTAGCATAATGTTCTAGTAATGACAATCTAGGTCATAAAAATTACTCATAGAGTTTTTTTAATATTTATTTTATTTATTTGAAAGACGAGTTACAGAGAGAGGTAGATCACAGAGAGAGAGAGAGAGAGAGAGAGAGAGGTCTTCCATCTGCTGGCTCACTCCCCAAATGGCCACAATGGCTGAGCTGATCTCAAGAAAAGAGCTTCTTCCGCATCTCCCATGTGGGTGCAGGACCCTAAGGACTTGGGCCATCTCTTGCAGCTTTCCCAGGCCATTAGCAAGGACCTGGATGGGAAGCAGAGCAGCTGGTACTCCAACTGGTGCCCATATGGGATGCTGGCACTGCAGGCCAGGGTTTTAACCCACTGAGCCACAGTGTGGGCCCCAAAATAGAGATCTTAATAATATGACATCATACCTGAAACAATCAATATCTTTAGATATTTACTCCTAAAACAAGTGAAGAAATACTCATTCTTTTCTGCTGCCAGGAATCATTTATGATAATTTATCACAGTCTAAACCTTAAAAATTGTGCACATAAAGAAATATTATCAAGTTCACACATGGCGCTTGCTGAGGAAGGTGGCTGCTGCTTTGTCTTCTACTGTGATGTCTACAGCAAACACAAAGCAGTCCAAGCTAAAGAAAGGGAGTAAACATATGACCTACCATGAGCTGCATAAAATCCAAAAGAAGATTCAAGACCACCACCTAAAATTGAGGAATGAGGCTAAAAAAAATGCACAAGAATCTGCGGTAAGACCCAGGAGTTCCAAACAGTGCTCCTTTTAAGGAGACTCTTCTTCAGGAAGTTGAGCTAAGGAAACAATGGCTGGAAGAACTAAAACAGCAGTAGAAATTTGACAAGCAAAAAGAACAAGAGAGGGGCCGACACCATGGTGCAGTAGGTTAATCTTCCGCCTGCGGCGCTGGCATCCCATGTGGGCACTGGTTCTAGTCCCAGCTCCTCCTCTTCCGGTCCAGCTCTCTGCAACGGCCTGAGAAAGCAGTGTAAGATAGCCAAGGTCCTTGGGCCCCTGCACCCATGTGGGAAGACCTGAAAGAATTTCCTGGCTCCCGGCTTGGGTCGGCGCAGCTCTGGCCATTGCAGCCATTTGGGGAGTGAATCAATGGAAGGAAGACCTTTCTCTCTGTCTCTCCCTCTCACTTTCTATGGCTCTACCTCTCAAATAAATAAATAAAATCCTTAAAAAATTTTTAAAAAAGAACAAGAGAAGAAAGGAAAATTTGGAATCAATCCTAGTGCTAGGCCATCTGACAGGGAAACTGGGAAGGAGGCATTTGGACAGTGCAATGCTAAGAACAAAGACAAGTCAGGCAAACAGAATCCAAAGAAATAAACTTTGGGCCAGCACTGTGGCATAGCGGTAGAGCTGCCGCCTGCAGTGCCAGCATCCCATATGGGCGCCAGTTTGAGTTTCGGCTGCTCCACTTCCAATGTAGCTCTCTGCTATGGCCTGGGAAAGCAGTAGAAGATGGCCCAAGTCCTTGGGCCCCTACACCCGCATGGGAGACCCAGAGGAGGCTCCTGTCTCCTGGCTTCAGATTGGCACAGCTCTAGCCATTGCAGCCAATTGGGGAGTGAACCAGTGAATGGAAGACCTTTGTCTCTATCTACCTCTCCTTCTCTCTGTGTAACTCTGACTTTCAGATATATAAATAAACCTGTTTTTTTAAAAAAGGAAAGTGTTGATGGTAATGTAAATGAAAAGCTCTCAGATGTCCCCAGCAAAAGAGACATAGGAGGTACTGCCTGAGGAATCCACAGCAGGTAAACAGTCTGCAAGATCATTTATTTTGGATACAACTGATGAGGCTGATGCTTATGACTTCAGTACAGATTATGTGTAACAAAACCTTGTCCTTTTATAATAAGGTTTCCTAACATTTTATGCAGATTGCTAAAATGTTCTGTTTATGATGTGCCAGTAATAACACTGTAAATCTTGTGAATATGTATCATGATATATTCATTAAGCTGTTTACAAAGTATCAAAAAAGAAACATTATTATATAGTCAAAAAACTTACCACAAATTAAATTAAGTAAATGTGTTTTTTACTTATTTTATTTATTTTAAAATGCATTCAAATAATTAACTGAAAGAAATCTAAAATACATTTATTTCACAATAAAATTTAAGATTTTACTAAAGACATCCTATGATTTTTTTAAAAATACATCTATAAAGTCTAACAGTACAGAAGGAATAAAAATAAAACAACAAAATCATATCTAAAAAATAACATGTGAAATGTTTGAAATAAAAATTGCAAAACAGCTAAAATAATGACAGCCACTCATATATGTGTTTAATGGGGGATATTATACATCAGTAACCATATTGATTTTCTGTCATTAATTTATAACTCAATAGCTTCAATAAAATTCTAATCAAATTTCCAAAAGAATTTTTATGGCTATTGACATCAGTAATTCTAAAGTAAGCTTGGAAGAAATAAAGCTAATGAATGGACCAGATCCTTTTTGTAAGATTTATTTATTTAGGAAAGGCATAGTTACAGAGGGAAAGAGAGAGAGAGAAAGAGAGAGAGATCTTCTATCCTTCTATCTGCTGGTTCATTCTCCAAATGGCCTCAATGGCTGGGGACCAATCCAAAGCCAGGAGTTGTGTCCAGGTCTCCCACATGGGTACAGGTACCAAAGCAGTTGGGCCATCTTCGGCTGCTTTCCCAGGCACATTAGCAGGGAACTGGATCAGAAAGGAAGCAGCCGGGACTCAAACCGTGCCCATATGGGATGCCTGCACTGCAGGCATCTGCCTTACCAGCTGTACCAGACCTGCCAAATTTGGCACCAGCCCCGCCAAATCCTTTTTTAAGTAAAATGTTGACACAGGATCACTCTAATAGTTATAAAAATTACAATAAAGCCAAAGTAATAAAGACAGCATGACATTGGCTCAGGTTTATCAAAGTAAATGTCATATAATAGATATCTCAGTTATAGTGCTATTGGCAAGGGACAGCAAATATGTAAGAATGCCCTGGATATAAATTTACTGGCAAATTCATGCAAACATATGAAGAATTAATATAGGACAGCAGTTAGATGAATGGGGAAAGAACTAGTCCACAATGGTACTGTATCAATTGCTAACTCAAATGAACAATGAAACAGGATTTCTATACATACTCTATATGAAGTGAACACATCAGTGGTAATAAAAATGTCTTTGAAGAATTACCTTAAGGCAGAAAAAAATTTGTAGAAGAAAATTAATATAAGAAACATGCAAGAATTAAAGGCAGAGTCAGAGTGACAGAGAGAGGTCTTCCAACCACTGACTGACCCCGAAATGGCTGCAATGTCCAGGAGTGGTCCAGGCGGAAGCCAGATGCAAGGAACTTCCTTCAGATCTCCTGCATGGGAGCAGGGGCCCAGGCACTTGGGCTGTCTTCTGCTGCTTTTCCAGGTGCATTAGCAGGGAACTGGATCAGAAGTGAAGCAGCTGGGAATTGAACCAGCACTCAACTTATCCTGCCAAGCCACAGAACCGGCCCGAGTGCTTCCTTCTTGATTTGGGTGTTGATTCTCTAATCATATGACAAAAATTCCTTTATCTGCACATTTATTTGCATTTATTGGTATGTATACTGTATTAATAAAACATTAATAGAACTTAAAAATTAAATGTAAATATTGGCATATTTAATATGTAGTAAAGGTATTTTTAAAATCTAGAGAATGAGATATATTATACAATACAATATAGCATTCTCATATTAAGAAATGTTAAACAAAATGAGAATGAGAGATGAGTTGCTGCACAATATTCCTTCCAATCCATTGATGTTAATCTCAGGATCATATCCTCTCCCAGGCACCTATTGATCTGGATTTAACCACCTTAGACTGGATTTTCCTGTTCTAGATATTCACATACGTGAGATTATATTTGTACCTAATCCTATTCACTCAGCATAACAATCAAATTGACATTCTATTTTTTAGAAAAGATTTATTTATTTATTTGAAAGGCAGAGTTACAGAGAGAGAGAGAGAGAGAGAGAGAGGTCTTCCATCTGTTGGTTCACTCCTCAAATGTCTGCATCTGCCGGAGCTGGGCTAGGAGGCTGGAGCTTCTTCCGGGTCTCCCATAGGGGTGCAAGGGCCTAAGGACTTGGGCCATCTTCTTTGCCAGGCCATAGCAGAGAGCTGGATTGGAAGTGGAGCAGCTGGGACTCAAACCTGTACCCCTATGGGATGCTGGCACTGCAGGCAGTGGCTTTACCCACTATACCACAGCATTGGCCCAACAGTCATTTAATTTTAACCATCTTAGTAGAAGTAAAGTTGTATGCTCTTATGATCCTGAATTGCACTTACCTGATGAATAATGAAGTTGAGTTTATTGGTTCTTTAAGTGGTGTGTGTGTGGGGGTGGGTGTAAAGTGTGAATTAATATGTTGCTTATTTTTCTTGGTTTGAAAATATATATAATTGAGTTGTAAAAGTCATGTTAATATCCTGGATATATTTCTTTGCTGTTACACGTATTATATAGATACACACACATACATACACACACATATTTCTGATATGTATTTTGCTTTTTAAATTTTCTCAATGATTCTGTTCATAGAGTAGGTTTTAATTTTGATGAAGTCAATTTTTTAATGCTTTTGCTTTATGTTTTCTGTGTTACGTACAAGAAGATGTTTACCTTTGTCAAGGATAGCATAAGTTTTTCTTATTTTCTCCTATGGATATCCAATATTTTCACAACAATTTGTTGAAAAGACACTATAGATGGGATTCTATTTCTGTCATCAATTTGCATGTCTATTGTTTTGCCATTCACATACTTCCTTGATAATTATGTTTCAGTAATTCTTCTAAACAGGTTCTGATATTCTTGTAAGTATGTTCTCTTTTTTTTAAGATTTATTTATTTGAAATTCAGAGTTACACAGAGAGAAGGAGGGGTGGGGGAAGAAATAGTCTTCCATCTGCTGGTTCACTCCCCAATTGGCTGCAACAACCAGAGCTGGGCTGCTCGGAAGCCAGGAAGCAGAAACTTCACTGGGTCTTCCACTCATGTGCAGGGGCCACGCACTTGGGACATCTTCTACTGCTTTCCCAGGTCATAGGAGAGAGCTGGATGGGAAATGGAGCAGCCAGAACAACAGGAACCGGTGACCATATGGGATGCTGACACTTTCAGGCGGCGGCTTTACCCACTCCACCGCAGCACCGGCCCCAGTATGTTCTTTTTTAAAAAAGACTGTTTTAAGTATAATTTTAGATAAACTTTATAATCATCAATAATAGAGACTAGGAGACAATGCTGATATGTTTATAACACTGGAATGAGTAAAGAGGAACTTTCAACTCAGAATCCTACATCCAATGCAAATATTCTTCAAAAACTATACTTGAACAGAGATGATTTCAGAGAACTAGAAGTTGAAAGAATTTGTTAAAGCACAACTATCCTACATGCAATAAAAAAGGGAATTTGTGAATCTAAACAGAAATCACTCCAGAGGAGAACTTGGATCTACAAAAGAGATGAGGTGTGATGTACTGTCCCCATTTCTTGTGTTTGTCATTTTTCTTTGGCTGCTTTCAATGTTTTCTCCTTGACTTCAGTTTGACTGGTATGTGCCTAGAATTTGTGGCTTTTTTCCATTTCTCCTCTCTATGGTTTGCTTACTATCATTCAGCAGGTCACACTCTTTTCTTCAAACATTTTTTCTCTATTATCTAATAGCATAACGCCTGTGGCTCTATTTTCAAGTTCCCTGGCACTTGTGCCTACCATCTCTGATCTGCTGTTGATTCTGTCAGGGAAGTTTTCATTTCAATTATTGTTCCCTTCAGTTCTATAAATTCCATTTGGTGTTATTTTTAAGTTTCTGTTTCTCTGTGGAGATTCTGTATCTCCTTATTATTATATATTGTTTTCAAGTCCATTTATAATAGCAGCTTCAAAGTTTGTTTCTACAGATTCCTTCAATTTATGCCTGAAAAATACAAAGGATACAAAATGTGTGGCTGTAACTCTTTGCTAGATGATTATGCAAAAGCAGGCTGGCTTCAAGAAGTACCTTTACTGTCTACTGGCAAACGGTCTGGAATGCACAACTGTAGAGCAGATGTAGATCACTTAGGAACAAGGCTGAGGATATATTAAATCATGCTCAAGGAGAATATCAGATAATGGGGCATAATATCAGAAGCAAAGAAATGAGTAAATACTTAGAGGACCAGAAGATGGGAGAAATGTTGAATAACTCTTCAAGGTGCTAAATTTGTCCATGTCAAGGAAACTGATGGTGAGACATTATTAAATAAAAGGATAAAGTTTCATAGATCAGAAAATGTGCCTGTATGAGGAAAAAAAATGTTTTAAACATTGCTGATGGCTAGAAGAAACTGATGACAGATTAGCACAAATCAAAGAAAAATTTCCTGTACCGCCCTTCTGTCTTTCATTTTAATTCTGGAGGTCTCTTAAGTAATTCAGTAAGTAAAGGGGAATAAAAATACTAATTAAAATAATAATAGAAGACAACCACAAGGTTCACCTTTTCCACAAAATTTTCCTTGAAGGAGAATTGGGCTCCATGGAACACACTGGGAAAGGTACGTCAATGAGGGTAATGGCATCATTATTTCTTTATGTAATTCTAAATGTCTACGTTTTGAAATTTTACTCTGTTTTCTATTGCTTTGGTTTCTATCTTAGACTTCATAGAGATATTTCTTAGTTGAGACAGTTTCTGTCTAAAAATTATGGAATATTTCAAAATATTATTATCAAAGAATCAGAAAAACAATTCAGAGTCTTGAGAAATAATTCATGAGCAAGGGAAAAACTAATCACATAAAGCAAGTATGAACAGGATGGAGTTGTATGTGAATAAAATAGCTTTCTAGTTACATCCTAAAGTGCTTCTTGTTCAATTTAATTTGTATGTTTTGCTAAAGAGATCTGCATTTGCCCTTGGCAGGTATCAGTAGTAGCCTTGGACCATTTTAAATTAAACTGTTGGGTTGTGTTGCTTCCCATTGCTTATCAAGATCTGTCTCTGATAACCACAGGGCAGTCTTTTTTCTCCTTCTGTTTAGAGTCAAGGTAGTACACAAGTCCCCGTGTACCCTCTTCTTGGAAGATGACATTTTCTTAAGTTGGTGATGAGAGATTTTGGTTGTCCATGAGGTCATCAAAACTGACTTCATGTCTTGCTTAGGTGCAAGGTTGTCTCCCATCTCCCTTTTCCCCAACTACCTTAGACTGAAGGGATAATATTTCAAGCAGCTGTTTGCTTAGAAATAACTTATATAGGGGTTTTCTTCATGTATTTTGTATGACTGCTGAGGATTTCTTTTTGTATTTTGTTGCAAACTGAAAGTTTATCAGAAAAATATATTCAGCGTTTATATGATTTGTTGGGAACTAATTTACAGTATACTTCATCTGCCGTAATTCCAGTCATAGACAACTTCTTAGCTTTCCAAAGGTAATTATCCCAATTTTATTTTTTAAAGATTTTTTATTTATTTATTTGAGAGGTAGTGTTACAGACAGGGAAAAGGAGAGACAGTGAGAGAGAAGTCTTCCATCTACTGGTTCACTCCCCAATGGCCACAATGGTCGGAGCTGGGCCAATCCAAAGGCAGAAGCCAGGAACTTCTTCCTGGTCTCCCACGTGGGTGCAGGGGCTCAAGCACTTGGGCCATCTTCTACTGCTTTCCCAGGCTATAACAGAGAGCTAGATTGGAAGAGGAACATCAGGGACACAAACTGGCGTCCATATGGGTTGCCAGTGCTGCAGGAGGATTAGCCTACTACTCCACAACTCCAGCTGCACTTATCCTGATTTTAAATCCTTTACCTATATCTTCTACGGGAGTGCTCCTGGATTGTGCTCACTCATTTCTCGCTCTCTGAAGTTCCTCAGATACCTGGCTGCTTGTGTCTGTGTGTTCACTTTCTGTCTTATTTTCACTTGAGAGTAACTCAAATCCCAGGGCAGGGAGCTTATAGCTCCTCAGACTGGAATGAATCTTGTCTGCTCCTCTCATTTTCCCCTCCTGAGGCCATCCCATCACCCAGACATTACAGGCTGACATTGCTCCAGTCTGATTACTTACTCTTTAAAGGGTATTAATTTGGGGGTTTGAAATGCTCAGAGAGCTGTGAGTCAACCTATACCTACGCCTTTCGCCCATTGTTGTCATTCTTCAACCTTAGTCACTTACTAGTAGGCCACCTCAGCTGTAGTAGAGAGGCAGGCAGTGCCATTGTGAAGGTCGTGAGTACTCTCCAAACCTATTGTGGGGCTGCAGCAGGCTTGCCATTTGCCTTGCGCTGATACTGCTCTCCTCCCCAGCTTTCTGCTGCCCTCTGTTTCCCAGGATTTCTTAGCGTCTTCCTTTGATTGTTCAGATTCATGCACATCTCTTTCACTTCTGCAGTATTTGTTGGAATGGGCTGCAGGAAAGAGTCCTAGTCTGTGTGTGTCTGCCATAGTACAGAGACCACATCATGCCGTTTGTCATGAAGTACTCTGCTAATTAAATCAATCACTATTTTCTTTATGTGATAATGTGGGGCTTCAGAAAGGCAATGGACAATGTTTTGTTATTTTTTCTAAAATAATGTTCTTTGATATTATAATGGTTGCAAATGAAAAACAGAGTTAGCAATCAATTATTGAACATTTGTTATGTTTTAGACAAGGAATTCACGATTTTGCATATATGACTTCAATTCATCTTGGCTAAAATTCTTTAAGATATGAAAAAAAACTAATAATTTACT
Source organism: Oryctolagus cuniculus (assembly GCF_051225735.1). Classification (NCBI taxonomy): domain Eukaryota; kingdom Metazoa; phylum Chordata; class Mammalia; order Lagomorpha; family Leporidae; genus Oryctolagus; species Oryctolagus cuniculus. Next base: position 59,518,840 of record NC_142870.1, read on the forward strand.
TTAAAAGCTTTATTTATTCTAAGAGACAAAGTGACAGACAGAAAGCGTCAGAGCGTAGTTCTAGTCCTGGTTGAATCACCAAATGCCACAATACCCCAGGTTGAGTTAGGGCAAAATAAGGAGCCAGAACCCCAATAGAAGTCTTCCATGTCGATGACAGGGATCCAAGTGCTTGCACCACCATCTGCTAACTTCTGGGGTTCAGAGAAAGCTTGGATAGGAAGCAGAGTTGGGACTTGAACTGAAGTACTCTGATATGGAATATGAGTTTCCAACACTGTCTTTTAGCTACCAGGCCAAATGCCTATCCCAATTATTTGCTGTTTAAAAGAAAAAAGAGGATAGATAAAAGAGGTAAGTTAAATAACTAGTAAAGGTCAAACTCCTAGAATGTGATACAGCCAGAAAACTATGCCTGGATGAATGTGATTCCAAAATCATTGTCATCATTACAGTCTGATCAAAATGGAGGCAAAGTCACAAAAGAGAATAAGCAAATTTCCTGTAATGATATGAACTTGTTGCATTGAATTTGAAGGTATTTTTATTCTATCAATCTAATATCAACCTTGATGAATTTTGTGAAACAATACTTACAGTCTTTTTTTTTTTTTTTTTTTACAGGCAGAGTGGACAGTGAGAGAGAGAGACAGAGAGAAAGGTCTTTCTTTGCTGTTGGTTCACCCTCCAATGGCCGCCGTGGCCGGCGCACTGCGCTGATCCGATGGCAGGAGCCAGGTACTTCTCCTAGTCTCCCATGGGGTGCAGGGCCCAAGGACTTGGGCCATCCTCCACTGCACTACCTGGCCACAGCAGAGAGCTGGCCTGGAAGAGGGGCAACCAGGACAGAATCCGGCGCCCCAACTGGGACTAGAACCCGGTGTGCCGGCACCGCAAGGCGGAGGATTAGCCTAGTGAGCCACGGCGTCGGCCCAATACTTACAATCTTGAAAACATTCTATGTTCCTGCTTGTTTTAGGAAAAATTTAGTAAAGTGTGTGGAATATTTTCTCAGAAGACTTCTAAGCTATACTGTACAATGAAGGATACTTGTTTACAGAAACTTTTTGGTAAAGATTAAAAAAAGGATTTGGAATCTAAATCCTTCATTGCATTTTAAAACTTCGGTGATCTTTAGTTCTTAAAATAAGGAGAAACTGAAGTGGGAGTAAATTATCTTAATGCAATAATGAGGAAAGAATTGTTCTCAATTATCATATACGAGAAAAAATTCAAAACAACATCTCTGCTAGATTCAATTTAATCCCATTGATCAAGTTTAGAAACACTTAAAATTCTTTCTTCTTTGTTTAGTAGCAAGCCAGGAAAGTCACTGTGCACATTGCTTAATGTGCCTTTAGATATGCAGGATATGCTACAAAGACCAATCAATGATGTTGCCATAAACTTCACAGGGGAAGTTCTTGGTTTTACCTAATGTGAATTGTCATTTGTAGCACTAAATTTACTTTTCTTTACTAGAGCCTATGGTCAGAAATCAAAAATTACTTAAAAGATAAGTGGCTGGTCAAATTTCTAATTTGATAAATCCCAGAGGATACAATTTATTCACTGAGGTAACTGCTTGACAGGTAATAAAAATAACAACAAAGTTTCTCTAAAAGGTCACTAAAATGCTAAACAAATGCAAAACAATAGCATCTCTCAAAATAGTGAACTCTCTATTTAGCACTTAATACACCATGAAGGGGGAGTTTTATTAGGCAGGTAACAGAAAGCTCTGAAATCAAATTTCTCTATGAGCCCTAATAATTTCTTGGTCCAGGGTAGTGGTTTCTTGCCATCTGTACATTTAACCAATACTATGTAAAGCAGGCATCAGAAATTTAAAGGCCCTGGGGTCCTGGCTTATAATATAAATTAGGGAGAGCTAAATGTGAGACAGAGGAGGCAACTGAGCCTACTGCAAATACTGTTTGAAGGAAGTTGATACTACTTGGCTCAAGTTGACCATTATGAGGCAAAAACATAGGCTCAGGATTGTCATACATGGTTAGTCATTAAGTTGCTAATCTGAAATTGTATATAAAATGCTTAATTTTGAAAAATGTGATCCTGAGCAAATTTGACACTTCTACAGATTGCACAGCACTTTACTTATGTGTTCTTTGGATGCAATATTTGAAATATACATGAGACCACAGAAATAGAGAAATACATGAACAACAAAGGGAAAAAAAATCTCTCCATTAGAAGAAATTGGCCATAGTGGAAAATTTGTAGTGAACAAGAGTGAAACTGACAAGAAAGAGGGGGAACTGAATTTTTGTTTAAAGAGGTAAGGTATTAGAAAAACATGAACTTCTGACTCTACCATTTGGGGTAAGTCCGATTGAGCATGTCCCAAACTGTACATCTCTTCCCTCGCTTATTCCCACTCTTATATTTAACAGGGATCAGTTTTCAGTTAAATTTAAACATGTAAGAATAATTGTGTGTTAATTAAAGAATTTAACCAATAGTATTAAGTAGAACAAAAAATACTAAAAGGGATAAAGTATTAAGTTGTTCATCAACAGTCAGGACAAGGGCTGATCTAGTCATTGTTTCTCATAGTGTCCATTTCACTTAAACAGGTTTCCTTTTTGGTGTTCGGTTAGTTGTCACCGATCAGGGAGAACATATGATATTGTGCCTCTGGTACTGGCTTATTTCACTCAGCATGATGTTTTCCAGATTCCTCCATTTTGTTGCAAATGACCAGATTTCATTGTTTTTTACTGCTATATAGTATTCTATAGAGTACATATCCCAGTAGTCAAAGTGATCAGTTTCAGTTCACAATTGATCATAATGATAGGATTGAGTCAAAGGGATCACATAAACAAGATTAGTGTCTGCTGATACTAACTGATAGAATTAAAAAGGACAGAACCATCCAACATGGGAAGCAGGATACACAGCAGACTCATAGAATGACAGATGTCCTAAATAGCACTCTGGCCTCAGAATCAACCCTTAATGCATTCAGATCCGGCTAAAAAGCCCATGAGAGTATTTTAGGCATGGAAAGCCAAGACACTCTGACAAAAAAATAAATAAATAAATAAATAAAAAAACCTAAATGAAAGATCTCTGCAAGTGAGATCCCAGTGGAAAGAATGGGCCATCAAAGAAGGAGGTACCTTTCTCTGAAGAGAGGAGAGAACTTCTGCTTTGACTGTGGCCTTGTCTAAATAGGATCAGAGTTGGCAAAGTCAAGAAGCTTCCATAGCCTTGGCAACTCATGACTAGAGCCTAGGGAGATTACTGACACCATAAACAAGAGTGTCAAATTGTTAAGTCAACAACATGAGTCACTGTGTACTTACTCCTCATGTAGGATCACTGTTCTTAATGTGTTGTACTATGTGAATTAATGCTATAAATAGTACTCAATCAGTAGTTTATACTTTGTGTTTCTGTGTGAGTGCAAACTGTTGAAATCTTTACTTAATATATACCAAATTGATCTTCTGTATATAAAGATAATTGAAAATGAATCTTGAGGTGAATGGGATGGGAAAGGGAGTGGGAGATGGGATGGTTGTGGGTGGGAGGGAGATTATGGGGGGAAAAGCTGCTATAATCCAAAAGATGTACTTTGGAAATTTATTAAATAAAATTTAAATATATATATATGTTTGTGTGTGTGTGTGTGTGTGTATATATATATATATATATATATGTAGTTTTAGGGCCCAATAATCCTAACTTCAGCTACTTAGGTACTTGCATTTTTTTTTTTTTTGTGAGCATGTTAACTCAATATCCAGAATCTCAGATTCCTTATTTTCAAAATGACCAAAAAAATACTCCAACTTCATGGGATTTTGCAAGGCTATGAAAATTAAATATTATGAATTCCCCAAAGTAACAATAAAAATGTCTGCTATGGATAATAAACTTTGTAGATAGCAGGGCATCTTTCTCTTTCTCTTCTTGTTTGCTACTATTCAGTGTACTCTAGGATAATGGAAGATGGTTTGTAAAAGGAAATATAAAATCAATGATTTAGGCTGTATCTAAAAAAATAGTTTAAGAGGTTTAGTAAAATAATATTCATGTATATTCATGCTATTTTTTTCTCATAAATAGCCATAGAGAAAGAAGGAACAGGCATACAAATGATAAATCTAGACACTTTCACTGAGTGGTCACTGTCTGGGTATTAGCAGTGAGAACAGGAGATAGGAAAACTGACTACTGGAATTGGTATTGTGGTACAGCAGGTTAAGCTGCCATGTGCAGTGCAGGCATCCCATATGGCCGCTGGTTCAAATCCCAGCTGCTCCATTTCCAATCCAGCTCCCTCCTAATGTGCCTGGGAAGGCAGCAGTAGATGGTCCAAGAGCTTGGGCCTTTGCAATCATGTGGAAGACCTGGAAAAATCTCCTGGCTCCTGGCTCCTGGCTTCAGCCTTGCCCAGCCGTGGTCACTGCAGCCATTTGAGGAGGGAATCAGCAGATGGAAGACCTCTCTTTCTCTCTCTGTATCCCTGCCCCTTTTCTTTCTTTCTTTCTGACTCTGTTGTTCAAATAGAAAATATAGATCTTTAAAAAAACAAGAAAGGAAAACTGAGATATCTTGCCTTTTTCAGAAATGTATTTCAAACTTCTATTATTTTCACCAATACAAAAGAAAGCACATATTAATTTAGAATATATATTTTTAATCTGATTCCTACTTTTAATGATTCATGAAGGGCAGATGAATCAAATAATACCTGAACACACAAGGACATGTGTTGTAACATGGAAAGTCAGTGTTTTAGGGCCACAAATATTTTACAGTGCACAGCAAACTCACCTGACCTTTGGTTCAAATGAATATATTGTGTTGATTAAAGCTGATGAGTAAACAAATCTACCTTCTGGTCTACAGGGAAATACTAGATCGATCATCCATGGCTAGGTGCTATACAAACATACTTGATAATTAGGATCAACACAAAAGCAACCAGTGTGTCAGATGACATGCAGAAATTTTACAGATCCTGCACAGAGAGTGTATGTACAAACTGGAGAATTGTTCACCAATATTTGCTAATAAGTAATTCAGTCATACAAAGTAACTGTATTCTATTTCTAAAATTGTCTACATTTTCAATATTAATAATTTATTTCTCATTTATGGACAATAAAATCACTGATTTTAGATTAATTTCACAATTTTTAGTTACTACTTTGCTGACTTCCCATGTGTAACACTGAAGATCAGACCTTAATGTGCGCTACAGTGCTTTCTGATCAAGTAAGGGACTAAATCAGTATGTAAATTTCCTTTGTATTACAGCAGAAGTGTGTACAAAACCAAAGCAGTAAAGTACTCAGTTTTTGCCAGGGTGTTCTCTAAGTGGATCTTATTCTCAAAAGAGGTGAATTCCAAACTGTGTTAAAATTACGTTTTTAATAAATTTAATATTTTAAACATATTTAATAATGGAGGAAATAAGAGAGGAAGGGACAGGCAATGATAATAGGTAAGTCATACAACAAGAAAAAATTATGACACACTATGGGAGTTTTAGATATTTATTGAATCTAAGGCTCAAGGTACATAACAGAATATAGAAAACTAATCTACAAAAACACTCAGACTGGCCAGCGCCGCGGCTCAATAGGCTAATCCTCATCCTGCGGCACTGGCACACTGGATTCTAGTCCCGGTTGGGGCGCCGGATTCTGTCCTGGTTGCCCCTCTTCCAGGCCACTCTCTGCTGTGGCCCTGGAGTGCAGTGGTGATGGCCCAAGTGCTTGGGCCCTGCACCCCATGGGAGACCAGGAGAAGCACCTGGCTCCTGCCTTCGGATCAGCGTGGTGCCTCCGCCGCACTGCACCGGCCGCGGCGGCCATTGGAGGGTGAACCAACGGCAAAAGGAAGACCTTTCTCTCTGTCTCTCTCTCTCACTGTCCACTCTGCCTGTCAAAAAAATAAACAAACAAAATAAAAAAAAAAAAAAAAACAGGCAGACTATATCATGACAGTTCATCCTGTCTGCTATTTAGACTTTGCCTTAAGTTTACAAAAACGATTTTAAGCAAGTATATTAGTTTTATATTTAGCTAATACTTTCTGGTTAGAGAGTGATGCTGATTACTGTTTTAATGACATTTTGTTCAGACACACAGACTTAAATAAAAGCTATAAACACATTTTTGTATTCTTCTTGATCTAGGTTAGGCATGCTATACTGAATTCTTACTCTTGCCAACCCCTGCCAAAATAAAAATAAAAGAGATTAAGAACTTTACATGCAAACAAGTCTTCATAAACCTATTCACACATGGACAGAAAATGTAAAATAATTCATATTTATGATAGTGCAATGGGAATAGCATTGGCATGGATTGGTAGGTGGGATGCTCAGCCAATGAGCAGTCTAATTGCCTTGGACTGTTAAAGATAGTCTATAGCCATGTCCTCCATCGTATATGATTAGTTGAGTTTACTTTTGACTCCTATTTTATGGTAGCCATGAAAGGTAGGAAATGGCAACTTAATGGCATCAAGGGTAACTATATACTTATGAGTTGTCTTACCAAAGTACATAAAGTATTATACACATTCAGAGAGCTGATATTCCTCTGGGCAAAAAAAGAAAGCCTGTATGTATACAAGAAAGACACCTCATCCAAGTTTAAGCACACCCTTGAAAAACTACTACTTAATATTTTTGAGGAAATATTATTTACCAGAGAACATTATAAGAATTTCTTATGTATTTAAATTACTTCTTAATATGATACAAGTAAAATTGGGTCATATTAATAACTTTTTTTCTTTTTACAAATCAGATCACCTAGACACAGATATTAGGTAACTTTGGAGAGTGAGAGAGAGAGACAGAGAGAAAGGTCTTCCTTCTGTTGGTTCACCCTCCAAATGGCTGCTATGGCCTGTGCACTGCACCGATCCAAAGCCAGGAGCCAGGTGCCTCCTCCTGGTCTCCCATGGGGCTCAAGCACTTGGGCCGTCCTCCACTGCCTTCCCGGGCCACAGCAGAGAGCTGGACTGGAAGAGGAGCATCTGGGACTAGAACCCAGCATTCATATGGGATGCCGGCACTCCAGGCTGAGGATTAACCAAGTGAGCCATGGTGCTGGCCCCAGGTAACTTTTTCAAAGTCATTGAGGGACTAAGATTCACAAAAAATTTGTCTGCTTCCAGAATACATGCTTTTAAAAAGCAGTGGTACTCTTAGAAGAGACTTATCACATTGAAATTTCAAATAAAGGTGATCGTTATACTACAATCCAATTCATCAGCCACTTTATTTCTAAGGAGCACAATATTTAATCTCTCTAAGGTAGAATGCAGGGAAAATAATTCATTTGAAAGTGTATTTTCCTTGGAAATCAAAACAGAGAGGTCTCTTACCAAGATGAGTAGGGAAATAGTGAGCCATTTGGTTTCTGAAAGATCCCCCAGTTGCTCTGTGGAAAAAGATTTGGTAAGGATGCCAATATAAAATGCAAAGAGATATGATACCATCAACTAATAAGTATTTATACATAGTTATTATCAATATCTAGCTATTGGTAATGGAAACACTGTCAGATTACAACTGTTAATTTGAAGCTGAAACCAGAAGAATTTGTGACTAAGTAATCTGGTTATAAAGGAAATAAGTAAATCCTACAATGATGAGAGAAATTATGTTTTCATTTAGTGAGGTTTTTTTCCTCTTTGAAACAGAGAGCAATCCTTAGGGATTTCTATTTCTATATTTCAGTGGACTGTCGAAGATCCCAGTAGAGATATCCGGTAGTTAGTATCTAACGTGTCTGAAATGTTAGAGTCAAGTCTAGGATAGATCTGGTGTGAGTAGCATATGCCTGTTTTCAATGTTAAGATCAATAAGGATGGAAGGAATATGTCACAAGAGGGTGAAGCCTAAGGGAGTGCTACGTAATGAGAAGGTAGGAATGAACATTCATAGAGAAAGGTTAGCGTAACCTCATAGAAGCCAGAGGCATTTCTATGAGCAAGATGTTTTCAACAGTTTGCTTCTGGCACACAAGAAGTAATTTTTTAAACTAATTGCATGAAAAATAAGATTACTGGTGATTTTAACTGGAGCAATTATAAATGTGTAGTGGGAAATGCTCAAAATTTATGTAAATATGAATTAAATAAGAAGAAGTTAAATTACTTTTTTTTAAGAAGTAAAATTATAAAGTGAAAGAGTGATAAGGAGGTAAACATCTAGAGGGACGCAGTAAGAGCGGATTTTTGTTAGTTTTCTAGACGAGAATGTCTTGAAAAACAATTTTACAGATAGGAAGTGGAACTAATGTAAAATGGTAATTTTCAGCTAGGAAACAGATAATAATTTACGAAGCACAAAAAAAAGTCTAAGGACAGAGCTAGAACACTGCTATTTAATTTTTTCAGTTCCATTTACAAATTACTTTACAAAATTAAAAAAAAAATTGAAAATATCAAAGTATGCTTATAAGGTAAACACCAAAAGAAGAGAGAGAGAAAAAGAGAAATAACAACTGTAAATCAAATCATCAAGCTTTGATTTTCCATTGTACAATGTGTGCTTATTAAAAAATATGCTTGTGTGAATCAAGATTTCTAGGCTACCACATGTTCACATGATCCACAAATCACACTGATTATAAAAGTCCACTCTAGTGGAGAGAACTTAGTTCAAGCCAAACATCAAAAGAAATCTCTCTCTTTCCCTCTGTCTCTCTCTCCCCCACAACCCATATATGCTTTAAAATTTCAATCAACTCTAGTCCTTCAATTTGACTACACTGATATTTGAATATATTTAAGTGAGTTTGCATATGTGGACTCAAAAAATGTAGGTTTGAAAATGATCACTGTCTATTAGAGTTTACTTGAAATAGAGATATTTTAAATTACATTATAGCCATTCATCTGACAACCAAGAAATGTAGATCATGTAATTCTATATTAGCAGAGGAAGAGGACATGAAGGGTTTAATATACCACTGTCCCTTCAGATGGTTTGGAAACTGCCTATGGAAGAAAAAAATGACACTCAGCAGTTGTCAGACATTCTTTTCATCCTATTTTGCTTGCAAACAAGTTTATATGGGTGAATATCCGTGCCAGGTGTTGATAGATTTGCATTGATTTATTTAAAATACTTTTCCTTGTGATCAGATGCAGATATTTGCAAGAAGGCTAGCTAAAATGAAAAATCTATTTGTAGCCATAGAACAAAGAGAGGGAAACCCACATTCTTGATTGATCTTATTAGTATGGAGTTCTAAACAACTGCACTAACCAGCCACAGAGAAGATACTGATAAATGTGCACATACACAGAGAACATGATTTGAAGTACAGTAATCTATGTTCTTAGTTTAGATAAAATTATATTTACTTTTGAAAGATTTATTTATTTACATGGGCCATCTTCCACTGCTTTCCCAGGCCATTAGCAGGGAGCTAAATCTGGAGCAGAGCAGCCAGAACTCCAAACTGGCGCCAATATGGGATTGTGGCACCATAGGCAGAGGCTTAACCTACTACACCACAGCTCCAGCCTCAGAAAAAATTATATTTTATTATACAACAAACACCAAATTTCTACTGCAGTATTTAAAACAATGAACCTATATAATGGTCAGCATTTCAGATTTTGTCAAGCCAGCGCACCAGAATAAAATTGATATCAAATGCTACCAAGGAGGACAATCATTCATTTCTCTTAGGTTTACAGATCACATGTCCATATGTATGCTAGTAAGTGCCCCTATTGCATTATAATTCAGCTGCTTATTTTGCACATCATTATAGCATGAGTCACTAAACAGTTACATATATGTCTTCTTAAAATTCTGTCATTAACCAATGGTCCTACATATAACATATTTTTAATAAATGTTTGCTTTCTAAGGCAATGGAAGAATTTTTTTTCTTTTCTAATCATTTTTAACTTCAAAGAGTATATACAGGTATGTAGGTTATTATAAAAACATGCATTCCCCATGTGAAGGGAATATTTGTGGTTTAGGTTCAATTATGCTGACCTGGCCTGGTTATTTTTGGAAGTTTCTCCAGTAAGTTGCTTTTCATATTTTTTCAGGTTAAGATATTTAGAAACAGACTTTCTATTTAGTTGGTGTGTCAGTTCTGAATATTGTTTTATTGCTGCCTCCAGAATCTAACAATTGGATAATTAATCTATGATAGAAACCTGACCCAGTTCTGTAGTTTTCCAACTGCTGGTGAATTAATATGTCTTGAGTTTCATTGTTTTTGTTTGTTTGTTTCTTTTTCTTCTTCTTCTTCTTTTTTTTTTTTTGGCATGGTGATCAATATTAAAATATCTATTAAAAACAGAACTACACAAACATTGACATTTCTCTAACCAATCAGAGTGTGAGAGAGAAATATAATCTTGTCTTACTTTGTTGATCAGAGCCATTGAAAAGATAATACAGAATATTTAACTTAATGCTAGTTGAAGCAATGGACCTACTTCTCCTAAAAGCCATAAAATTAATTATAATAACAGAATTCTCACATTACCCTAAGGTAAATCTAGTGATTCTATTCTAGTCCACAAATGACAACTTAACTTAGATTTAATTATTTTAATTATTTAAGTGTATAAAATCCCTAAACTTTAAGCACCAAAAAAGGTTAAAAGTGAGGAATGCAACTGAAAAATAAGTACAAAAGTAAATCAACACTTATTCCCATCTCCATAGAATCCAGGTGTTTTCTGGTCTTATAGGGTCCTTATAAGGATCAAGAGTTACATGATTCTGTAAATAAGTACATTTGTCAAGAATGGCATTTCACTGCACCCCAGCCCAATTATCCTGCTTTGGCTTTTAGGGGCTGCTGCTGATCATCTAATTAAATTGACTTTGAAAGAACAACAGGGAAACTGCTTCTACCACATTTACTCACTTTCAGCAACAGTAATGCTTCATGATTTAATTGTCAACATCATTGACCTAATGGAAAGATCAGCGAAAATTCCTAGAAAGGTCTCCACTCAAAGCTAATTGCTATTGAGAGTTCTTTTTCCCTGAAGCAAGTAGAACAGCTTTTGTTCAGGCTTGCTAGATGAACCTGGGACCAACAGAAGAGAGCTTGCAGAAGAAAGGGAGATGTACTTTAAGATCCAGTTCTGAACTGGGAGGTGGGAAAGAACAGAATACTTCTTTTGTTTCCGCATGTGAGACTTCTGTCTGGGTTCCAAATGGGAAGGGGAAGAGAGAACAGTTACTTCCCCTGCTTCTTACATAAATAATGACTAATCAAGTTTTATGTACTTACTAATAGCAAAGACAAGTGACTGGGCATCTATGATCCTTAACAATACAATTAACTCTGGCTTGTGTTACTTCTTTTCTCTTTTAGTTACTTTTATCCTTGCAATTACTATCATCAGCAATCCAAAATAAAATATTTCTTACATATTTATTATGTGCCAAGCTATGCTAAATGATTCAAATATACTATCTGATTTAATTTTAAGTCACTGTGGTTTTCGCTGTTTCAAATCTGAAAAAAATACTGAAGCATATGGAGAACAAGTCATGAATCTAGAAAATGGTTTTGACCTCAGAACTATACAAGATTCTGCTCTGTAATCACTCCTCTACAAGATAGTGTAAATGGTTGAGCCATATCATCAAACGAGAAAGGACATTGCAATTACGTAGGTGGAAGTGCGAAGACTTTACGCATAAAAATTTATCAGTATGGAAAGACACATAAACTTAAATCTTTTCTATTTGCCTTTTTTATCCTATTTAATAGCCTAGCATATCACTTTTTGACCAATTCTAATGAGGAGTTAAAATGATCTATAATGATAAGGAGTCACTCATTAAACAGCTAGATTCCTTTTAGTTACCGAAAATACAACCCTCTAGTATTTTATCCTATTATAATGTGCATCTGTATGTTATTCTAAAGTGCTTTAAAAAATAAAAACTGACCCACTAGAGAAAAGTATATAAACATTGTGAAACAGGAAACACGTGCCCTGACTCTAGAAGAGAGCATTTTCAAGATACAGTCCTACTTTTTGAATTAAGTGCTAAGTATTGTCCATATATTCCCCGTTGTGAGCGAGAATTAAGGCTGCAATTAACTCCTATTCTAGACTACTTGATGTAAGCTGTAGTTCCTAGGTGATGGATAGAAAATATAAATTTCATTTTGCAGACCAAGAACACACTGAAAATACACTGATGACAGCAAGTTGGTTTAGGGAGTAGATTGCAGTTAGTTTGGAAGTGCAAAGTGGAGGGATATCTGCAGTAGTCCTCTCTATGAAAAAGTTGTGCCCTTTCTACAGCTGAGTGAGAATTCTCAGTAATTACCATGAAACCTACTGGAAATTATTAAATTTAAAAGAGCAATCACTATGCATATAAATGTTCATGTAGAATTTTGTTCATATGTATTGATATGCCTAATTTAATTTTAATTATTTATAAAGCCCTAATCATGAAATAGGAATATAGACTCAGTTGAATATTGCATGAATTGAATGAACCCTCCAAAATAGGAGATGCTTAATAATTGTATTTGGAATTTAGCAAAAAGACAAAGCACTTCACGAGTATTATTCTACAAGAGTTTCCATACATGTACACATACATGCAAACATATAGTGAGCATGCCAAACTCACTAAAACATGCACATATACACATCCATGTTCTTTAATCTACATGAAAAAACATTTTTTTTTTTTTAGAGGAAGGTGGGAGGCTTAAACCACTGAGTCTCCACAAAGGGGAATAAATACTTGTTTAGATGAGAGCTGATGCTATTTTGCTTAGAAGAGTGAAAGTGGGGTGTGGGCATTTAGCATAATGTTTTATATCTCTTCGGGTACTCATCTCATATAGGAGTGTCTGATGTGATTATTAGTACCTCTGCTTCTGATCCTGCTTTTTGCTGGTGCACACCTTGGAAAGCAGCAGTGACGGCTCAAGTAGATGTGTCACTGCTGGCCATTAAGGAGACCTGGACTGAGTTACAGTTTTCTGGTTTCAGCCTGGCTTTGCCCTGGCTGCTGCAGGCATTAGGATATTGAACCAGTATATGGAAGATTCTCTCTCTCTCTCTTTTCTCTCTCTCTCTCTTCCTCCCCTGCCTCTTTGCCTTTCAAATAAACTGAAACACATTTTTTTTTTTTAAACTGCGGCCGGCGCACCACGCTGATCCGATGGCAGGAGCCAGGAGCCAGGTGCTTTTCCTGGTCTCCCATGGGGTGCAGGGCCCAAGCACCTGGGCCATCCTCCACTGCACTCCCTGGCCACAGCAGAGAGCTGGCCTGGAAGAGGGGCAACCGAGACAGAATCCAGCACCCCAACCGGGACTAGAACCTGGTGTGCCAGCGCCGCAAGGCGGAGGATTAGCCTAGTGAGCCGCGGCGCCGGCCCTGAAACACATTTTAAAAAATAAATTTAAAATCATTTTTTACATTAGAATATTTCTTTCTTTACATTAGAATTTCTTTCATTAGAATAATGAAAACAGAAAGATAATGCAGAATAAAAAGAGATGTGAAACCTCAAAAGCAGCAAGTGAAAATATTATTTTACATAAATTTATGATAAAAGTACATAGAGAAAATGAAGCAGAATCTTTTCATTTTTGATATTTCAATTTTTAACAATTTATAGTATTTAGAAAATTTCTAATGTAGCTAGTAAGGATATTTTAATGATACATTATAGACCTCAAGGAAAACTATATCATTTAAATAAGGAATGTATGACAAGGCAAACATAATCATAAATAAGATATAGCAAAATAAATATTTTTTAATTTAGCAACATCTGTGCACTATTACAACTCTGTTTGATTTTCTTTTTCTCCAGTGATTTGTACAGTACAATGTAGAGCTATAACTGTTCAAAAGCAATTTTATTTTTTTCCAAGACGTCCAGGAGAATACCTATGCGTCCATGATCAGAACACTGTGGGGAAATCCAAAATGGCTGAATAGGGAAAAGAATGATTTTGATCAAGGGAAGATAGCAGAAGACAAGGGGAAGAACTGCATTCCCAGGGGACAGTCAGAGATATGTTTGCAGCGGAAAGTCTAAAAACAGGAGGTGCAGTGGAGTGGTGGGGATGGAACATCCACACAGCTGAAAGAGGGTGGGTCACTGCTGGTGACTCCTGCAGCCAATGGCTGGAGGGGATGCCATTTTGCTGGACCAGGTAAGAGGAACCTGTGGGAACACATGCCACAGGTGACGCTGCCTGAGGAAGAGCGTCGTGGTCCCAACAGACTTTGAGTCAAGCCCGAAGCTGTGGTGGGGGGCAGGGTGCCCACATAATACCTTGAAGGGAGAGCACATGGATGTCCTTCCTCTCCCTCCATCAGGGCACCTGGAATCAGTAGGGAGGAAGCAGCATCTTAAGAAAGTGAGTAGAGGCTACCACGGTCCGTGCATGACTTGGGGATTTTACCAGAGGGATATATCCACAGTCCCTACTGAACTTGAGTTTGGCCTAGAGGGCTACTGGGGGACAGGGTGCACACTTGGACCTGTGAAGCACTCCCTCTACTCTATCAGGGCACCTGGACTCAACTGACCAAAGCAGATCATATATAGACCTCTGTGAGGCTGGCAGCTGATGCCGGAAATGCAGAGGCTCTCTCTGTGGATGGGGAGGCTCACAGCACTGAGTGGGTCCTCTGCTCCCTTTAACAGCGGGAGTCCCATGTCCTTCGCCTATAGGAATCCTGTGACAGCGACAAGGCATGAGGTGTGGCTGGTTCTTTGGGCAATCGCTGAGTCAAGCTTCAGAAGCTCAGAGTTAAATGAGTGCTGGCGTGGGTCCTTATAGGGGACTCCGTGCTCACACTAAGGCCACACAGATCCTATATGTGGTTCATGAGCCTGTGTCGGTGGGGTTCATAGGCATGGTGGTCTCACTCTTGGCAGTTGGTTCACTTTGGCAGAGAGGGGCTAAAGCTGTGAACATGCCCTTCACCCGGATGATAATAGAGAAAATCTACCACATCCAACTTGGGTTTCACTCTGGACTCTTGCTCCATCCTCAGGCACTGGACAGAGCTCCCCAGCCCAACCCAGAACATGCTGCTGGTTATCCACTGAAGGAGCAGACACTCCACTAACCCAAGGAGGCACATTTCAAAGATAAAAGCCCTCAGAGGAGAAAACGAACAAGTGCTTCCACAGATGACTAAAAATAAACATTGAAATACAAGAAACATGAACAAGGAAGACAATATCTCTCCCCAACAGGAACACACCATCACTTCAATATTAGAATTTGAAGATGAAGAGATAGACGGCATGCCTGAAGAAGAATACAAACAAATGATCATAAGATTACTCAAAAACAGAGAAGTAAATACATGAATTAAAGAAATCTGTGCACTATATGAATGAAAAATTATACCAGGAGATAGAGATACTGAAGAGAAATCAAACTGAAATATCAAAAATGAAGAACTAATAGAGCACCTAAAATGTAATGTATTAGAGTGGAATTGACATTTTGAAATTTGATGATTGTTTACAGCCCTTGTCTCTACTGTTGAGGAACAGTGTTTTTTTCTTCATATGATTCTTTGAACTCTTTACTTAGTGTAGGAGTAATCTTATGAGCATAAAGTAAACCGAAAGTAAATCCTTGTAAAAATTAAGAATGGGAATAGGAGAGGGAGGAGGAAGAAGAGTGGGAGCATGGGTAGGATGGAGGGATGGGTGGGAAGCATCACCATGTTCCTAAAGCTGTATATATATATATATATATATATATAATATATGAAATTTGTTTAAATTGAATAGAATTATAGGAAAAAAATGAAGAATTCAATGTCAAATAAAAAATACAGTGGAATCCTAACAAGAAGAAAGAATATCCAAGCTGGAAGACAAATCTTTGGAAATATAAATAAATACAAATTAGAATTTCTAATAAAAATTAGAAAAACTGAAAATAGTGTTTATGAATACTATAAACAACCAAACACACATATTTTTGGGGTTCCTGAAGATGTGGAAGGACAGAATGGATTAGAAGTCCTATTCAATGAAACAGCAGCAGAAAATTTTCCTAATTTGGAGAAAGATAGGAACATCCAACTACAAGAAGCGCATAGAATTCCCAATAAACATGATCAGTAAAGATTTCACCAGGGCACAATACATTCATACTTTCAAATGTAAAACATAAAGAAAAGATTCTAAAATGTGTATAAGAGAAATGCCAGATTGCCTTCAAAGAACTTCCAATTAGATTGACAGCTCATTTCTCATCAGAAGCCCAACAGAATGGAGATAATTGAAAGAGATAGTCCATGTCCTAAAAGAAATTAAAAAAAAACCTCTCAGCTCAAAATATTATAACTAGCATAGCTCTCCTTGATAAATGAAGGTGAAATAAAGACCTTCCAAGACAAACATAAATTGAAAAACTTTGTCACTGCTCATCCAACCTTACTGATGATACTTAACGGTTGCTACACATAGAAACAGAGAAAGATATTCAGTATCATGAAATAATGTGAGGGGCCAGAGCTGTGGCATATTGGGTAAAGCTGCTGCCTGTAGTGCTGACATCCCAAATGGGCACCTGTTGGAGACCTGGCTGCTCCACGTCTGATCCAGCTCTCTGCTATGGCCTTGGAAAGCAGTAGAAGATGGCCCAAATGCTAGGACCCCTGCACCCACATGGTGCAGGAACCTGAGGAAGCTCCTGGTTCCTGGCTTCAGACTGGCATAGCTCTGGCTGGTGTGGCCAATAGGGGAGTGAACCAGCAAATGGAAAACCTCTCTCTCTTTCTGTATAACTCTGACTTTCAATAAATAAATAAATCTTTATTTAAATAAATGTGAGTGCAGAAAATTTCCTAGTAGAAGTACAAAGGAAATAGAAATATTTAGGGAAAAATGGCAGGATCGAATCTTTTTTTAAAGATTTATATATTTATTTTAAAGTCAGAGTTACACAGAGAGAGGAGAGGCAGAGAGAGAGGTCTTCCATCCGCTGGTTCACTCCTCCGATGGCTGCAATAGCCGGAGCTGCACTGATCCGAAGCCAGGAGCCAGGAGCTTCTTCCAGGTCTCCCACGTGGGTGCAGGGGCCCAAGGACTTGGGACATCTTCTACTGCTTTCCCAGGCCATAGCAGAGAGCCGGATCAGAAGAGGAGCAGCCAGGACTAGAACCGGCGCCCATATGGGATGCCGGCGCTTCAGGCCAGGGTGTTAACCCGCTGCGCCACAGCGCCGGCCCCCAAATCATTTTTTGTTAATAATAACTTTGAATATAAATGGCGTATATTCCCCAATTAGAAGATACAGACTGGCTGAATGGATAAAATTAAGACCCTTTTATTTGTTGCCTACAAGAAACAGCTCACCAACAAAGATACAGACTGGAAGTGAAAGGATGGAAAAGAGATATTCTATGTTAATGGAAAGCAAAAACAAAAAGCCATCCTAATATCAGAAAAATAATTAAAAATAAGAACTGAATGAGCCAAAGAAGGGCATTATGTAGTGATTAGAGGATCAATTCAACAGGAAGATGTTAATATAGTATAGGTATATGCACCCAATGGCAGGACACCTGGCTATTTAAAACAGATCTGAATGGATCTAAATGGAGACAGATGGCAGGTTCAAGTCCCATCAACTTTGTTTCCAGTTCAGTTCCCTGCCAATGTGTCTGGGAAGGAGCAAACGATGGTTCAAGTTCTTGAGTACCTGCCACCCTGTGAGAGACTCAGATGAAATTTCTGGCTCCTGACTTCAATTTGGCCCAGTCTCTACTAATTTGGCCATTTAGGGAGTGAACTGTCAGATAGAAGATGTGGGGTGTGTGTGTGTGTGTGTGTGTGTGTCTGTCTCTACCTTTCAAACAAATAAATGCATATTTAAGAAAGAGCATTGGCCTAAAGCTCTGCCACATGTCGCCTTTAAATTGAAGAAAGCCACACCCAAATCAGACATAAAATTAGAAATTACAGACACACTTGCACACACACACATCAAGTATTAATTATTTAGGAATTGTACCTCATTATTCATCAATAATAAGTTTAGAATTTATGACACATAAAGATTATCACATAAATCATCTGTCTCTCAACTTTTTTCTTACACTAAATATTTTTTTGACAGAGTTAGACAGTGAGAGAGAGAAACAGAGAGAAAGGTCTTCCTTTGCCGTTGGTTTACCCCCCAAATGGCCGCTACGGCCGTAGCTACGCCAATCCAAAGCCAGGAACCAGGTGCTTCCTCCTGGTCTCCCATGGGGTGCAGGGCCCAAGCACTTGGGCCATCCTCTACCACCTTCCCGGGCCACAGCAGAGAGCTGGACTGGAAGAGGAGCAACTGGGACTAGAACCTGGCACCCATATGGGATGCCAACGCCACAGGCGGGGGATTAACCAAGTGAGCCATGGCACCGGCTCCCTCTTACACTAAATATATATCTTTCCAAGATATCATATATCCCTTTTTTTTTTCATTTTTCACTGATGAATTCCAAATTATCTTTCATTCAAGTGTATTTAAGAAGATCCATGGGAAGAATGTGTTGTGCTCTCCTCCCACATGATAGAGGTATGTCAAGGAGCTGTTCTTCCTGTGTACACGAGTACGTGGAGCTGAATTTGAACATATAAGAATTGAAACGATGAATTCAGTTGTTATAAACAAGTGTTTCTTGGTCCAATCTCATTCTGCTTCTGTACCTTTCTTTATGGTATAATGTTTCTTCCAAAAAGATCACAATATACTTTCCTGTGTGTGATAATTGCTAAATGAACCAAATAGAGTAATACATTATTGATTACAACTTGGATTCTCAACTTTTAATAAAATCAATGAGATCCCAAGCTTCATGTGTACTTCAGAAGACTCATGTAAGATAAATGAATTAATGAAAACAATGAATGGCAACTTAAATAAGAATATGACAAATACAGAAGTGGTTATAATTGGCAAATGTTATAAACATATTTGAGATCATTTTTAAAGGCTTTCACTGTAATATTATATCTTTATATTTAATAAAAAATTCTGATTTTTTATCCTTTGAAAACATTGGAAAGTGTTTTAGATCTTTTTAGGGATATTCTCACTATCTGTTGACATAAAATATCTGTAAATGAATAAGTAATATGGGTTGTATGAATTATTCTGTGTGTTCACTAATTTGGTTTATAAATTCTTATTTAATTGTAACAACACAATGGAAATAGTGCATCCTTTTCCCAATCAGTTAGAAGAGAATTTATTTTCTTTATGACAAAGACAACACATTTATAATTCATTAATGATTTTAAAAGTAAGCCAAAGTTTAGGCATTGCGGTAACAGAGGGCTAAGCAGGTACTTGAGATGCCGACAACACATATAAGAGTGTATGGGCGGGGGGGCAGTGCCATGGCTCACTAGGCTAATCCTCCGCCTGCGATGCCGGCACACCGGGTTCTAGTCCCGGTCGGGGCGCTGGATTCTGTCCCGGTTGCCCCTCTTCCAGGCCAGCTCTCTGCTGTGGCCAGGGAGTGCAGTGGAGGATGGCCCAAGTGCTTGGGCCCTGCACCCCATGGGAGACCAGGAGGAGCACCTGGCTCCTGGCTTCAGATCAGTGCAGTGCGCCGGCCGCAGCGGCCATTGGAGGGTGAACCAATGGCAAAGGAAGACCTTTCTCTCTGTCTCTCTCTCTCTCACTGTCCGCTCTGCCTGGCAAAAAAAAAAAAAAAAAAAAAAAAAAAAAAAAGTGGATTGGATCAATTCATGCCTCTTCCTTGTTATCCAGCTTCCTGCAAACACACTTGGGAGACAATAGATGATGGCATGAGTACTTGGGTTCCTGTCACCCACATGGAGACCTGGATGAGGTTCTTAGCTCCTAGCTTTGGCCTGGCCAAGTTCCAGCTGTTTTATTTGTTATGAAACAAATAAAAGTAATCCAGATAAATTTCTTTTTCAAAAAGATTTACTTTATTTATCTGAAATCCAGAATTACAGAGAGAGAGAGAGAGTCTTTCATCCACTAGTTTGCTTCCTAGATGCCTGCAACGACTGGGGCTGGCCCAGGCAGAAGCTGGGGGACAGGAACTTCTTCCATGTCTGCCACATGCGTTCAGGGGCCCAAGGACTTGGACCATCTTCTGCTGCTGTCCCAGGCACATTAGCAGGGAGCTGTATCGAAAGTGGAGCAACCAGGACTTCAACAGGCTTATGTATGGGATGCTGGTGCTGTAGGCAGTGGCTTAACTCACCACAACACAATGCTGATCCCTCAAATAAATTTCTGAAATCAGTCAATTGGCGTAGAAATTTATTGTATTTATCATATATAGTTCTGAGCTAATTTATTAACAACAATAATATAACTAACATATTTATTTTATTCAGATATATCAAAGGATTTATTAAACACAAAATACTTCTATAGTTTATTACATATATACAGATAAATAAATCTGCTAACTTATTGAGAATATGGCACTGCCTCTGTTAGAGGCAAAAAAAAAAAAAACTGGATTATTCATCGACTGATATTGAAGACTATGTACTCAATTATCCATTGACTTGCTGTCTCTACGGTAACAAGAGCTGCAGCAAAGCATCATGTGTAAGTGCCCATTAAGAAGAATACCTCTTCTACAAGACAACACATCCGGTTCTTAAACATGGTCTGATGAAAGAGACCTCAAAAGCTCCTAGAAAATTGCCTTTTTTCCAGTAAATGCAATCACCCATGAAGTATGTTTACCAAACACACTAAGGCCACTTGTGCCCAGATATGGAAAGTTTCCACCTTTTGAAAGTGTATCTAGGACCTTGAAAAGTATAGAACCATACGAAGACAGATTACTTTTATCCTTCAGAAAGCCAAGATGAAAGTTAACAAAGGTTGCAAAGAAGACCAATGAAATCTTTGAGTGATAGTTACCACTACCTGAAGAACATGTAATCTTTCAGGAGACAAACCAAATTACCACAATCAAAATGAGTACTTCGATTTAGCTTAACCAGAATCACTAAAAATATACTCATGTTTTCAAGTTATAAAAATAAAACTGTAACAAATATTTCATATCTAAAAATAAGAAAAGATTTAACATGTTGTCTACAGAGTAAGATACACATTATCATAAACATTCCTCTTATAACTTAAATTTTGTGGGTTTACAATATATAATTATATTTACAGACTGTTGCAAATTATGCATTTTTCAAAAATCCAGCAACATAGCAGAATGTAATGTTTTGAAATCAGTAAGAATATATTTCATTGTTACTGTGAATCATTTAATGATGGCACTATCTTACTTATCTACTTTCAAACTAATAATTTCCTAAATCTTATAAGCACTTTATCTCAGTAAACAGCTTTAAGTATAGTAATATTCTCACAACTTCAGTCCATTTTTGCAAGTTGATTTTTTAAGTTTTTAGCTTCATAAGAAAGAAATATGTTAACTATTAGAAAAAGTAAACTCTTACCATTTTCTTTTCATAAATGCTTGCCTAAGTAAAATGTATGAAAGCTGGTTTCAATATATAGGTGTTGCTGAAACAATTAAATAGAACAAGATGAATGTAAAAGTTTAATTTCAAAGGACCAAAATGATACATATAGACCTATAATCTGCTTATGTATGATGGGTACATAGATAAGCCATTTTTTTTTTTTTTGACAGGCAGAGTGGACAGTGAGAGAGAGAGACAGAGAGAAAGGTCTTCCTTTGCCGTTGGTTCACCCTCCAATGGCCGCCGCGGCCGGCGCACTGCGGCCGGCGCACTGCGCTGATCCGATGGCAGGAGCCAGGAGCCAGGTGCTTTTCCTGGTCTCCCATGGGGTGCAGGGCCCAAGCACCTGGGCCATCCTCCACTGCACTCCCTGGCCACAGCAGAGGGCTGGCTTGGAAGAGGGACAACCGGGACAGAATCCGGCGCCCCGACCGGGACTAGAACCTGGTGTGCCGGCGCCGCTAGGCGGAGGATTAGCCTAGTGAGCCGCGGCACCGAGATAAGCCATTTTTAAGTCTGCCGGAGAGAGGTTTGTAAAACATAAAAATGTGAAACAAAAGACCATATGTATATCATCTTTCATGAATTATTTGATGTGTGTTTAGACTAAGTGCAGAGATAATCTTGTCTAATTCTATTCCACATCTCTCCTCTACCAGCAGCAAAATTGGGAGTTGATGCTGCGAAAGGATAATGAATTATGATATACTAGAGGGAAACAAGATAATTAATGACATTTAAATTCTAGGTAGGCTTTGGAATTCTTAGTTATTTTTCAGAAAAAAATGTTTTGTGCTGTGAGAGATTGAGTTTTTTTTTAAAAAAAACCTTAAATGTTTAAGCCTTCTAGGCTTTGTGACATAGACTCTGTGGTCTACATAGAGAGGTTGCATTGTGGAGGGAGTTCTATGTCAGTGCAACAGGAGTAGTGGCAGGAGGCATCTGCAGCTCTAATCACTTAGGTCTGCATTTTGTCTTGAAGAGATGAGGCAGATTCTTCTCTCCAGATTCTTCAGGAACATTGCAGCTCCCATATTACAGCTTTTCTTATTGCAACTCTCTCCTCTGTGCTAGGTCACAGAACTCTGTCAGGTTCATTAACTGCTGCCACCTTCTGGGTTGCTTTTTCTCTTCTGTACAAGGTTCTTGTGACCATGAAGAGTGAGGTACAGGGAAAAGGTAGTGAGCACGACTCTATAGCAGCTAGCAGGGTCTGCCCTGAATGGGTTTCCTACCCAGGAATTTTGTTTGCCCCAAGATGCTTCTCAGTACTGCCTGGATATTTCTCCAGAAGAAATGAAATCAACATATGAAAGAGTTATCTGTACCCTTACGGTTATAGATGTTCAATTTACAATAGCTAAGACATGAAATCAATCCCCATGTTCATCAACTGATGGCTGGATAGAGAAATGTGGTATACATTCATGATGGAATATTATTCAGTCATTAAAAGAATGGAATTCTGTCTTCTGCAACAAAATAGATGCAATTGAAGACCATTATGTTTAGTGAAATAAGATAACCACAAAAAGACAAATATCATATTTTTCTATGAAACATGATACCTAATATAAATAGTACAAAATAATGTATATGAGTGAAATTGGCATCATGAGATTTGATTATTGCTTATAGCCCTTTTTTGCAGTTTTGAGGAACAGTGTTTTTTCTACATACTACTTGCTGAATTCTTTATTTGGAGGAAAATTAACCTGTGGAAGTGCCACTGCAAAAATTAAAAGAACAATAAGAAAGGAAGGAGGAAGGAGGGTGGGGAACAAGGAAAGGAAGGAAGGTAGGGCATATTATTATGTTTTTAAGATTGTATACATGGGTCCAGCATTATGATGGAACCAGTAAAGCTGTCACCTGTGACACCAGCATCCCACATAGGGGAAGGTTTGGGACCTGGCTGCTCCACTTCTGATCCAGCTCTCTGCTATGGCCTGGGAAAGCCCTGCACCCATGTGGGAGACCCAGAAGAAGCTCCTGGCTCCTGGCTTCGGATCAGCGCCAGCCATTGCAGCCAATTGGGGAGTGAGCCAATGGATGGAAGACCTCTCTCTCTCTCTCTCTACCTCTCCTCTCTCTGTGTAACTTTGACTTCCAAATAAATAAATAAATCTTTTTTAAAAAAAAGCAAAAAAAAAAATCTGGCCCACATCTTTTTCTGTTTCTGAAGTGGGAAGTTTTCTGGCTTCTGGGCAATATGTATGCTAATGACAAATGCTGTGTAAATCAAACAAGAAACTAAAACTGTATGATGACAGGTTACATGAACCAATCAGAACTGACATTGGAGTAGCCTGTTTTTCACAGAAGTATGCAAAGTTCTCAAAGAAATCCATTTGTCAGACTCAACAACATCTGTAGATCAAGGCCGATGCTATGGTGTAGTGGATTAGCCCTGAGACAAAAACATGCTTATAGGCAGCTTTTCATATCCCAACTGCTCCACTTCTGGTCCAGCTCCTTGCTAATGTACCTGGGAAAGCATAATAAAGTGGTCCAAGTTGTTGGGCCCTTGCACCTACATGAGAGACCTGTATGGATTTCCAGGCTCCTGGCTTTGCCCTGGTCCAGTCCTGGTCATTGTAGCCATTTTCAGAATGAGTCAACAGATGAACAATCTTTCTCTGTCTGTCTCTCCTCTCTCTGTAACTCTGCCTTTCAAATAAATATATATTGTCCACTCTCCACACCTATCACTCTGCATGACTCAACTTTTATAGAAGGGGTGATGGGGCTGATAGATGCGTGACTATCTGTGCACAAAAATGATATATGTCTTTTATCCTTAAGGGAGTCCATGAAATGATAGGATCCAGAAAAACTTTCCAACTTACCCCTCAAAAGTATCTAGCAACCCAGCAATAGATGTGTATGGTTTAGAATGCTTAGGTAGTTAGATAAAATATAGTGCCACATACCTTTTAAGCCTCCAGAGTGACACAGATCAGATTCTAAATTCTTTACATCCTGAAGAATGAGTAGAAAGCACAGCAGAAAAACAGGTCCCTGATTTAGAGAAACATTGAAAGTGAAAGGTTTTGCTATCCTCAGCTTGCTACCTGAGAAAATTTTGTTCACTCTATGTGGTGTTTCTATGAGTATGTGCATATTATTAGATACCTAGAAAGGCTACTAGAAAGCAAATGTTGAAATATTCTTTGTGAAACTCTTTATTAACAATCATATATGATTTTAAATTAATCATGCATTTCCTTTGTAAGAAGTATCAATTAATATACAAGTTAAACAGGTGGCTGTTATGATCATATGCTTCATCTTCCTTACAACCTCAAATTTGTTAAGAAATATAGATTATTGATTAAAATAAAGAGGAAAACTATGATAATGACACCAAGAACTATGGAACACAGGGATTGGGATTCTTTTCTTGTAATAATTTATGAGAGATGAAATGGGGCCATCCTTTCTTACCTGGTTAGGAAAAAAGCAAAAACAATGGAGTAACTTTCTACGATGTGTGTAGACATTGCTCTATTGTAGCCATCAAGGAATAGTTGTAAAATTAATTAGCAAAAAAAAAAAAATAGAAAATTCACCAAATGAAGCAACTCACTATTTGGAGTAAACCTAAAAAACTTGTCAATTAACAGAAAATGAAAAATGCAGTTGATAACTATAAATAAGGCAGTATTTTGGTTTACCTAAGATGGATTAATATTCTCATAATAAGAACTAATATTAACACAATATTTAGATTTACGTAAAGTGACACAAATATTCTCATGAAAAGGTTGTAAACACATTTAAATATTAATATCTAAGATATTTAAATAAGCATTAGCTTCAGCCTAGTAATAATAACTGTTATATTCCTAGATTTTTCATGATACTGTATACAACTTTCTGTATCAGTACTGGGCAGGTATTGCCAAGTCCATGAAAACCCTTGCAGGTAGTATCCATGCAGTTTGATGTTATTTTAAAAGATGAGATATTCTTTGCTCCTAAACTTCCCTGGTGTCAGATTGTACCCCATATTTTCTCTCCATGGCAAAGAAGAAATCATCTTTTCTGTCTCAGTGTATCATATGGAATCATTTCTGATATATATCATTCTATTTTAAAACTTAATTATTTTTCTAGTCTTTCCTGAGAAGTTCATGTTTTCTCTGAATAGAGAGTTTAATTTTCCTCTACATAAAAATGGGAAATATAGGCAAAGAACACAGAAAGAGAGAGCAGAATGGTGGTTATCAATGGTTAGGAGAATCTGGGAAATGGAAAGAGGCAGACCCAATGGTACAAAATCAGATACAAAATGAGTTAAGTTCTGGAGGCCTAATGTAGAGATAATAGTGAATACAGTTAGTGATAATACATTATTACTTCCAACTTGCTATTAAAGTCAATCTCAAGTATTCTTACCATACTCATATTCACAAATACACACACACACACACACAGAGAGAAGCTTGAGTGTGGCAATCATTTCACAAGATATGAATATATCAGCACACCACATGTGCACCCTTCAATATATAAAATTTTCAGGTGTCTGATAAACCTCAATAAAACTGAAAAAACAGACATAAAAATAAAATAAAATATAATAGATACCTCATCAGGAAAAATGAAAGAGAAAAACGCTTTCCATAAATGTCAGGGAATTGAGGCACTATAATTTGGTCTGAAATGTTAAAATGAGAAAGCATAAAAATCCCAGGGAACATATGGCTTATATAAGGTTACTACTGAATGAAAAAGAAGCAAAGCTCTTTTATTTCAAGTCACCTCTCTATGTAGTCAAGATATAAATTTGAATGTTCATATACCATTCAGTGGAAAGAGTTCAAATGAACTTGTGAAGATAAGCATGGATAGAATGAAAAAAGCAAATAGCAAAACCATGGAATTGAAGGCATTGCACTTTGTCTTTGTGAAAATAATTTTACTTTCTCTTTCTCAGATGTAATATAAATCATGAAATACTGGTGGCCTGAAAGATCTCCTTGGTAATTCATAGCAATAAACATGAGAAGCATAAATGGAAATATACAGACTCTGACTAAATGTTCTCCACTCTGAAATGTCTAAAGCAAGTGTGCTAAAACACTGAATGAAACCCTTTCAAATCCTAAAATAGTAATCATCATTAAGTCTTTCATTTTTATCATGCCACTCTGTACTTGTTCTTTGCATAAAAGGCACACAAAGCTGTTCTTAGAATATCCAATGTCATGAGGGAACAATAGAACCAGAAATCTCACCAGAATATCTTTTTTTGTGTGTCAGGCTCTTGGACCCAGTTTTTCTCACTTGGCAGGTTTGTTGTAGATAAGCTTTAATTAAATTATCCAATATTTTCCTTGGCTCTACTGAACTTACCCCAGTCAACAGAGTCCTATATGCTGCTTGAAGTTTGTTTATCTTAATAGATGGAATTTAAGCAGAGACTATACATACGAAAATAGGAATTAGAAAACTGGCCAGAATTATTTATCTCAAGGTTGAATGTGCAGCATATGGCTTCTTTGTTTCATGCTAATGTGTTATGATTGAATCATTCCCTTGTCAGATGAAACAGGAAGCCAAGATGAATATACATATATAATTTAGCAAGCATTAGGTCTGTGTAAAATCGTTGTATGTCAACTGAGAAGAAGAGAGCCTAAATCACCTTAATGATAAATCACACTTGTTTTGTTTCAAGAATAATGGTTGAAGCCCAACCTGAGACTTTAAGATGAATCAATGTAATGATTTTTAATGTAATTCCTTGAGATCACTTACTCATATCTGAAAATCCCACTTCATCTTGTGAAAATCGCTAACTACTTTCTCCCTATTTATATGGCTGGAAACTTTAGGAACATATAAAATAGAAGGTCAGTTAGTGCTAAAACACAGGATGAAATCTTTTACAATATTAAGGCCATTCATTGGACATCACAGAGAAAATTGTAATATAATTAACATCTAATGGCTGAATAAGTGGCTAATTTCCCTATAGCACCATACACATAATGTTAGCAGACAAGTATTTTATTTCACATACTATTGGTATTAAATTTAGAGACCGAATCACTAAATTTATCAGGGCACATGTGTGACTATCCAAAAGGAGAAACTAAATAAAATAAACATTTAAGTCATTTATTGCTATCATAGGAGAGCTTCTGTATGCAAGGTATATTTATGTGAAATCTATTCTATTTTGTTATACTAAATGTAGTAAATCAAATGATGTGAATATGATGTGTGAGTATGACTAAACTGTCATGAATAAACTAGCAGAGCTATCTAGGCTCTCTTTTCTGTAAGTTTTGTAAACAAAACACTATCCAAAATATTTCTTTAAATAGGATCAACTTACTGGTTAAGGTATCCATGTCCCACATGGAAGTGCCAGGATCCAATTCTTGGTTCTGGCCCCTGACTGTATATAGCTTTCTACTGATGCAGATCACGGGGCACAGGGGAGATGGATCAGGTGACTGGGTTCCTGTCACTGTTGGGGGAAAACTGGGTTGAGGTCTGCTCCTGGCCCTGACCATTGTGGACATTTGGGAAGTAAATCAGCAGACAGAAGCTCTCTGTCTCTGTTTCTGTCTCTGTCTGTCTGTCTGTCTCTCTCTCTGCCTCTCAAAAAATATATCTTTAATAAGAAATATTTCTTTAATAAGAAAGTACTTTGAAAATGCCATGTACTTGGTAATTAAGGTGCTTATCTTAAGGTAAACATATTTGAAATTAAACTCCTGATTTCCACCCAAACCTGCACCACCCACATCCTTTCTACATTTTATTGATGGTTATTCTTCCCTGAGAGCTGGCCAGGTCCCAAAACCTAGAATTCATTTTGACACATCTCTTTTCTCACATCTTGCATTCCTCTGGTCTCAAATTCCAAAACATGCATAGGATCAAGTGATTTCTCAGTACTGCCCTTGTTCACCTGGATTTTGCCATAGCGTCCTGGCAGAGCTCCTGCTTCCGCCCAACTCTCTCCAGCCTGTTCCACACACAGCAGTGAGCCTTTAAAAATGCGAAACCTATAATTTCTGTCTTCAGAACGTTCCAATCCATTCCTATTTCCTTTAGACTGAAATTAAAGTACTTAAGGTGATCTTAGGGCCCCACATGAATCTCATTTTCTACTCTCGACCTCATTTTCTTCTCGATGTTCATGGAAACCAAAGCTTCCTGGTGGTCTCTGTGTTTACTCTTAGCGCAGTAGCCGGTGTGATCAGTCAAAACATGAGGGAGATTGTGCTGCTCTTCTGAAATCATTAAAAGGTTTTCTGTTTCCCTAAAAATAAAATCTGGACTTATTTTGTTATATCAGCCTTTTATTTCCTTGTCATGCTGACTCCCCCTCTAACTTCACCCCTGATCACACCAGAACTCCTTCCTACCGCAGTGTTAGTGTTGCCCCTTTCATTTGTATGAAATCCATTTCCACAGATAAAAATACTCATCCCTACCTTTTTATGCATTTTATCTAAGCACAGATCGTTCTTTCTTTCTCAGAAAAGATTCCTTTAGCACGTATTTTATGCCATTCCTTTCTTCATTTTTTCGCTAATATCACTCTTCCTTTTTCATAGCATGTATTGTATCTTTATATCCTTCTTTTAAAAAAATATTTTATGGGACAGCGCTGTAGCACA
Source organism: Oryctolagus cuniculus (assembly GCF_051225735.1). Lineage (NCBI taxonomy): Eukaryota > Metazoa > Chordata > Mammalia > Lagomorpha > Leporidae > Oryctolagus > Oryctolagus cuniculus. Next base: position 59,547,986 of record NC_142870.1, read on the forward strand.
GTGGGTTAACGCCCGGGCCTGAGGTGCCAGCATCCCATATGGGTGCCGGATCTGGTCCTGACTGCTCCCTTCTGATCCAGCTCTGTGCTATGGCCTGGGAAAGTGGTAAAGGGCGGCACAAGTCCTTGGGCCCCTGCACCCACATGGGAGACCCAGAAGCAGCTCCTGGCTCCTGGCTTCAGATCAGTGCAGCTCCTGCCATTGCAGCCATCTGGGGAGTGAACCAGTGGATGGAAGACCCCTCTCTCTCTCTGTCTCTACCTCTCTCTGTAACTCTGACTTTCAAATAAATAAAATAAATCTTTTAAAAAAAATTACATCTCACTTCTCTGATAGCTCCCAGAGTATAGGGACTGTGTTTTCCTTGCTAGCTTTTTTTGTCTCCAACACCTAAAATGGTCCTAGCACCTGTAGGTATTCAACAAATACTGAAAGCATCAGATGAAATGTCAAATAAAAGTAAGTTCCAAACTTACTTGATTTTAAGAACGTCTCATTTTGTAGCAATAAAACATTAAACCAGCCATTTCAAATTCATTATTTCTGATGATTAGCTTTTGTAAGTTGTCCAGTCATTCAGTAAGAAAGGAATGTGTGTTGGAGCTGATTTATAACTACAGGGTTAACACTACATTTTGTCATTCATTTTAGGTTTAGAGTAACTGATATTCATGAATACTGGATGAGATTCCATAAACATACTCCCTACAGTGCATGTTTTAGTTTTGAGAGCCTGGGGAAGAGTGCTTCCTAATTAATGACTATTGTGTCCTTCCAGTTATACCATCTGCTCTAATTGGTAACACAGTGCATGCGTGTATGATATGGTGCAGAACACCTTGTCGTTCTGGGCACTGGTTCCTACTTGGGTGAAGGATGTTATCCCTTCCAGCTCATGTTCAACAGCCCTTGTTTCTCACATCACTCTTACGTGGCTATAGCAACAGGGAAAAAAGTAACTTGTAATACCAGCTGCCTACAGTTTTTGTTATTTATTTTTTTAAACTTTTATTTAATGAATATAAATTTCCAAAGTACAGCTTATGGATTACAATGGCTTCCCCCCCATACCTTCCCTCCCACCCACAACCCTCCCCTTTTCCGCTCCCTCTCCCCTTCCATTCACATCAAGATTCATTTTCAATTCTCTTTATATACAAAAGATCAGTTTAGCATACATTAAGTAAAGATTTCAACAGTTTGCACCCACATAGAAACACAAAGTGAAAAATACTGTTTGAGTACTAGTTACAGCATTAAATCTCAATGTACAGTACATTAAGGACAGAGATCCTACATGAGGAGTAAGTGCACAGTGACTCCTGTTGTTGATTTAACAAATTGACACTCTTGTTTATGGCATCAGTAATCACCCTAGGCTCTTGTCATGAGTTGCCAAGGCTATGGAAGCCTTTTGGATTTTTTTTTTTTTTTGACAGGCAGACTGGACAGTGAGAGAGAGAGACAGAGAGAAAGGTCTTCCTTTGCCGTTGGTTCACCCTCCAATGGCCGCCGCAGCTGGCGCACTGTGGCCGGCGCACCGTGCTGATCCCATGGCAGGAGCCAGATGCTTCTCCTGGTCTCCCATGGGGTGCAGGGAATAAGTACTTGGGCCATCCTCCACTGCACTCCCTGGCCACAGCAGAGAGCTGGCCTGGAAGAGGGGCAACCGGGACAGAATCCGGCACCCCAACCGGGACTAGAACCCCGTATGCCGGCGCCACAAGGCGGAGGATTAGTTTAGTAAGCCACGGCGCCGGGCTGGAAGCCTTTTGAGTTCACCGACACTGATCATATTTAGGCAAGGTCGTAGTCAGAATGGAAGGTCTCTCCTCCCTTCAGAGAAAGGTACCTCCTTCTTTGATGACCTGTTCTTTCCACTGGGATCTCACTCGCGGAGATCTTTCATTTAGGTCATTTTTTTTTTTTTTTTTTTTTTTTTGCCAGAGTTTGGCTTTCCATGCCTGAAATACTCTCATGGGCTTTTGAGCCAGATCCACATGCCTTAAGGGCTGATTCTGAGGCCAGAGTGCTGTTTAGAACATCTGCCATTCTATGAGTCTGCTGTGTATCTCGCTTCCCATGTTGGATCGTTCTCTCCCTTTTTGATTCTATCAGTTAATATTTGCAGACACTAATCTTGTTTATATGATCCCTTTGGCTCTTAGTCCTATCATTATGATCAATTGTGAACCGAAATTGATCACTTGGACTAGTGAGATGGCATTGGTACATGCCACCATGATGGGATTGAATTGCAATCCCCTGGTATGTTTCTAACTCTACCGTTTGGGGGAAGTCAGCTTGAGCATGTCCCAAATTGCACATCTCTTCCTTCTCTCATGCAACCTACCTAAATTGAACCAGGAAGACAAAGAAAACCTAAACAGACCCATAACTGAGACAGAAATTGAAACAGTAATAAAAGCCCTCCCAAGAAAGAAAAGCCCAGGACCAGATGGATTCACTGCTGAATTCTACCAGACATTTAAAGAAGAACTGACTCCAGTTCTTCTCAAACTATTCAGAACAATCGAAAAAGCGGGAATCCTCCCAAATTCTTTCTATGAAGCTAGCATCAGCTTAATTCCTAAGCCAGATAAAGATGCAGCATTGAAAGAGAATTACAAAGCCGGTGCCGCAGCTCAATAGGCTAATCCTCCACCTTGCGGCGCCAGCACATCGGGTTCTAGTTCCGGTCGGGGTGCTGGATTCTGTCCCGGTTGCCCCTCTTCCAGGCCAGCTCTCTGCTGTGGCCAGGGAGTGCAGTGGAGGATGGCCCAAGTACTTGTGCCCTGTACCCCATGGGAGACCAGGAGAAGCACCTGGCTCCTGCCATCGGATCAGCGCGGTCCGCCGGCAGCGGTGGCCATTGGAGGGTGAACCAACAGCAAAGGAAGACCTTTCTCTCTGTCTCTGTGTCTCTCTCTCACTGTCCACTCTGTCAAAAAAAAATCTTAAAAAAAAAAAGAAAGAGAATTACAGACCAATATCCCTGATGAACATATATGCAAAAATCCTCAATAAAATTCTGGCCAATAGAATGCAACAACACATCAGAAAGATCATCCACCCAGACCAAGTGGGATTTATCCCTGGTATGCAGGGATGGTTCAATATGCACAAAACAATCAATGTGATACACCACATTAACAGACTGCACAAGAAAAACCATATGATTATCTCAATAGATGCCGAGAAAGCATTTGATAAAATACAACACCCTTTAATGATGAAAACTAAGAAACTGGGTATGGAAGGAATATTCCTCAATACAATCAAAGCAATTTATGAAAAACCCACAGCCAACATCCTATTGAATGGGGAAAAGTTGGAAGCATTTCCACTGAGATCTGGTACCAGACAAGGATGCCCACTCTCACCACTGCTATTCAATATAGTTCTGGAAGTTCTAGCCAGAGCCATTAGGCAAGAAAAAGAAATTAAAGGGATACAAATTGGGAAGGAAGAACTCAAACTATCCCTCTTTGCAGATGATATGATTCTTTCTTTAGGGGACCCAAAGAATTCTACTAAGAGACTATTGGAACTCATAGAAGATTTTGGCAAAGTAGCAGGATATAAAATCAATGCACAAAAATCAACAGCCTTTGTATACACAGACAATGCCATGGCTGAGGAAGAACTTCTAAGATCAATCCCATTCACAATAGCTACAAAAACAATCAAATACCTTGGAATAAACTTAACCAAGGACGTTAAAGATCTCTACGATGAAAATTACAAAACCTTAAAGAAAGAAATAGAAGAGGATACCAAGAAATGGAAAAATCTTCCATGCTCATGGATTGGAAGAATCAATATCATCAAAATGTCCATTCTCCCAAAAGCAATTTATGGATTCAATGCAATACCAATCAAGATACCGAAGACCTTCTTCTCAGATCTGGAAAACATGATGCTGAAATTCATATGGAGACACAGGAGACCTTGAATAACTAAAGCAATCTTGTACAACAAAAACAAAGTGGGAGGCATCACAATACCAGATTTCAGGACATACTACAGGGCAGTTGTTATCAAAACAGTTTTTGCTATTTATTTTAATATGATTAATTATGTAAAAAAACCCCCTCCTCTTCAAATACCCTCTTTACTTGCCTCAGAAGACCCTGCTTAAGACAAGGGGGTGGCCTTGTTGGATAGTGGGTTAAGCCACTGCCTTCAATGCTGCACTTCTTATGAGTACTGGTTCAAGTCCTGACTGCCCCACTTCTGATCCAGCTTCCTGCTAATGCTCCTGGAAAGCAATAGAAGAAGACCCAAGTGTTGGGCCCCTGCACCCATGTAGGAGGTCTGGAAGAAGCTCCTGGTTCCTGGTTCCTGGCTCCTTGGCTCTCAGCTCCTAGCTTAGGCCTGGCCCCAACCCAGCCTTTGTGGCATTTGGGGAATGAACCAGCAGACAGATCTCTCTCTCTCTATATATATATATATACCCCCATCTCTTCATATTTCTCACTTTCAAATAAATGAATAAATCTTAAAAAAAAACAACTAGCAAATGCCAGCTTTTATAGCAATATAATAACAACAGGAATTCTTTTTTTATACATATTAAAACATCCATGTAAAAGTTAAATGTTATCCATGGTAGATAAAAATAGAAAGCTAAAAAGATAGATAAGTTATTCACCACAGGTTAGAGTCAAAGTACTTAGCACTGATTTCTATTCCTTTAATCTACACAGGCTATAAATCCTAAATTTTGCAAGTATTGACTGATGCTTTTCTAAGAATAATGACCTGCTAGGAAGTGGCTCTGAAAGAGATAGTTGTTATTTTTCATAAATATTCAAACTCACAAGTAGTCAACCATATTAAAGTATAATCTTTTGATTTTATTACTTACAGATAAACTCATGGAAGAGTCTATAAAGAAGGCATCAAGTTTACATAACCTAGTGAAAAATGACAAAATGTCATTCCAATACTAACATCCACCAAAATTCCAATTCATTAACTCAGGCTCAGTATTTTGCATTGTAGTAGGAGGATCATAATAATACTTATAAATGCCGTTATCACCTTTAATTAGAGAATCCACTATTCCAATTGGCATGCATTTGTGAGCTATAGAGAATGCAGTAGTATAGTACTGTCTTATTCATTCAGAATTGGAAACTTTTTGCTTGGGATTCAATTTTCCAGGAAAAACAGTTTGGAGTAATATTTTTAAAAGAGACTGTGACTGTGGTTTAGTTTTCTGATCAGTTCCTCAAGGTCAGAGAAAAGAATTTCTTTCCCTGAGGAGTACTATGTTTTATTTCTATGTAAGCTTTATGCAGTACCTTCAATTTCACACTTTTTTCAATATGCAGGGATATTTGTACAAGAATGTTCAGAACTCCCCAAACCTTAAAACACAATTTTAAGTAAGTTAGAATTGTAATTCAACAGAAACAGGGAAATATATATTTGCCTAGAAAGTTATTTGCTGAAGAACTTTCTAAGTTATTCTGGTGAAAGGTTAAAAACAAATGACAAAACTACATATTACATAATGGCAGCCCCACTTAATATTTTTAAGCACCCATTTGTGATACTGACATCCATTCCAGAGTGCAAGTTCCAATTCCAGCTACTCTACTTCTGATCCAGGTTCCTACTAATGCTCCTGAGATGTCAGAAAACAAGATAGAAGCTCCAAGGTTCCTGCCACCCGTGTGTGTATGTTGTGTATATTATACACATACATAAATACATTTTGTATATATATATATATATATATGTATACACACACACACACACACACACACACACACCAGTACTAAGCTTTAGCCTAATGGTTAAGATACCCTTATCCCATACCAGAATACCTGTGTCTAATGCCCAACGATGACTGCTGACTCTACTCCCAAAAAAGGCATATCTTGGGAGGCAGTGGTGATAGCTCTATTGAATGGATTCCTGCCAACCATGTGGGAGACCTGAATTGAGTTCCTGGTTCCCAGTTTCAGACTAGACCCAGTCCCAGATGGTGTAGTCAACTGGGGAATGATTCAGTGAATGGGAGCTTTCTCTCTATTTCTGTCAAATTAACCTAAAATAATATATTTGAGTAAGTATACAAATAAGGCATATGTTAATAATGGTTACTTCTCACTGGTGGGATTGTGACTTTTAGAACTAGATGTAGGTATATTCTGAATTCATTGCAATTTCTACAAGAAATATATGTGTAAGTATATGCTATGTATGTATATGATCTTACAATTAAATTTTAAAACAAATACACAGTAAAGATGCAAAAAGCTAGTCACATTGTCTGCTTTCTTCATTGTGCAACTAAGACACTGACTACTGTTGGTGTAAAATCACCTCCTTTCATCAGCCACTAGAATCAAACAGAGGGGATTTCAGACTAGTCTTGTGACAGAAAAGTGACACCACGGAAAGTGTGGTACTCACTCTCCTGCTTCTAAAAACTGTTCTGCTGTGTCAGCACGAGAGTGGCAGAGAAGAATGAAAGCAGAAGGGATCTGATTTGTGGGTCTGAGCTCATATTCTCTGTAATCTTTACTTCAGTAAAATTGCTTTTATCATTGAACTTTAACTGCACTGCACTGCAAACAGAAAGTATAGCGAAATCATAGTAAAGTAGTTCATATTTTTGCCCTGTTCTTGTAAAAACAAATGCTTGACTTTAAGCATAAAGAACATTTGCTTGATTGTGTTATACTTAATATGCATGTGCTTGTTTTCATTGCTTACAATTTACATTTGGGAGCCAGGGGGTGCTGTGGCATAGCGGGTGGGACTGCAGCCTGCAGTGTCCACGTCCCATGTGGGTGCCAGTTCAAGTCCCAGCTACTCCACTTCAGATCCAGCTCGCTGCCATGGCCAGAGAAAGCAGTAGAAGATGGCCCAAATCCTTGGGCCCCTGTATCCAAGTGGGAGTCTTGAAAGAATCTCCTGGCTCCTAGCTTTGGATTGGCAAAACTCTGGCTGTTGTGTCCATCTGGGGAGTGAACCAATGGATGGAAGAACTCTCTCTGGCTCTCTCTGTTTCTCTCTCTCTCTCTGCCTCTCTGTAACTCTGCCTTTCAAATAAATAAATAAATCTTTAAAAAATAAAATTTACATTTGTGTTCTCAGTAGAGATATCCATTTGAGAAGGGAGAGAGAGAAAAAAAATAGAAAGAAGACTTCTATCCACTGGTTCACTCTCCAAATGCAGAAAGACCAAGGCACACCTGGGGTGAATTCAGGAGCCAGGAATGCTATCCAAGTCTCCTGTGGGTGGCAAGGATTCAATTACTTAATCAATCACTGCTGTCTCCCAGGGAATAGAAATCATCAGCCAGGGCTGGGAATTGAACGGGGGTACTCACAATGAGACACAGGTGGTTTAATCAGCATTTTAATTTCGAGGCCAAACACCAACTTTGCCTTTTTTAGTTTTTTAAGGAAACTATTTCTAGATTCTGCACATGAAGTCATTTTATAATTCTGCTGCTAAAATTTGAATTTGGAGAATATGCCTTACAAGTGTCCCAAGAAATGACCATTAGTGAAGTATGTATCAGAATTGAAATCCTTAGACTCTCTGGACCCACAGTTTTAATACTGACAAGACTGACATAGCTCCTTAATTTTTCTGAGAGATAAAGTACATTCTTTGTAGTTCAGCTTATTTGGGCCTTTTAGAAAAAAAATGTTTTTCTATTCTCAAAAAGCTTCATTAACCACCTAATTAATGAAGAATATTCCATAGAATTTTCCTCAAGAATTATCTTTTAAAAAAAATCATAATGCTTATTAGAGTTCCACAAGTTTTAAAAATTCAACTATATTCAATATAGTCAATACATAGAAAGAATATACCATGTTGTTATTCACAAACCACTATCAATAAACTGATGTAAACACTTTACTATATTGTCTTCAGCTCCTTTTATAAAAATTTTTTGCTCAAAAATAAAGTATTTGAGGGGCTGGCGCTGTGATAGAGGGTTAAGCTTTGCCTGCAGTGCCACCGTCCCATATGGGTGTGGTTTGAGTATCCACTGCTCCACCTCCCATCCATCTCACTGCTAAGGGAGTGGAAGAAGGCCCAAGTATAAGTACGTGGGCCCCTGCAGGCATGTGAGAAACCCAGAAGCAGCTCCAGGCTCCTGGCTTAGGATCAGCCTAGCCCCGGCAGTTGCAGCCATTTGGGGAGTGAATCAGCGGATGAAAGACCTCTCTCTCTCTCTCTTTCTCTCTCTCTCCTTCTCACTCTGTATTTCTGCCTTCCAAATAAATAGATAAATATTTTCAAAAATAAAATGTTTAAGGTATATCCTTGTATATTAATAAAGCATTATTTGTACAGTTTTTTTTTGTTTGTTTGTTTTTTTTTTTTTACAGGCACAGTGGACAGTGAGAGAGAGAGACAGAGAGAAAGGTCTTCCTTTTGCCGTTGGTTCACCCTCCAATGGCCGCCGCGGCCGGCGCGCTGCGGCCGGCGCACCGCGCTGATCTGATGGCAGGAGCCAGGAGCCAGGTGCTTTTCCTGGTCTCCCATGGTGTGCAGGGCACAAGTACTTGGGCCATCCTCCACTGCACTCCCTGGCCACAGCAGAGAGCTGGCCTGGAAGAGGGGCAACCGGGACAGAATCCGGCGCCCCGACAGGGACTAGAACCCGGTGTGCCGGCGCCGCTAGGCAGAGGATTAGCCTAGTGAGCCACGGCGCCGGCCATATTTGTACAGTTTTAAGTATTTGTGATTGGATCAAATTAGACACATCCTTTGATGTGACACTTTATTTTTAACATCAGTGACATACTTTGGAAATTCATATTAATCCTTAGAGTCCTATAAAATATTCCATTGTATTCATTAACTTTGTTCACCCCTGTATAGTTATTTAATATGAGAATTCATTTTATTTCATTATTCTAGTTTTTCATTAATTCATCATCACAGTCTTTTTTTTTTTTTTTTTTTTTTTGCCAGGCAGAGTGAACAGTGAGAGAGAGAGACAGAGAGAAAGGTCTTCCTTTGCTGTTGGTTCACCCTCCAATGGCCGCTGCGGCCGGTGCACCGCGCTGATCTGAAGCCAGGAGCCAGGTGCTTATCCTGGTCTCCCTTGCAGGTGCAGGGCCCAAGGACTTGGGCCATCCTGCACTGCCTTCCCAGGCCACAGCAGAGAGCTGGACTGGAAGAAGGGCAACCAGGACAGAATCCGGCGCCCTGACCGGGACTAGAACCCGGTGTGCCGGCGCCGCAGACAGAGGATTAGACTATTGAGCGGCAGCGCCGGCCCACAGACTTTATTTCTAATTGTTGGTTTTACCACATTGCCCTACTCTCCCTACCTGCTTGTTATGGAAATCTCACTTCACATCTTGACTTTCCATCGACTTTCCATGCCTCTGAATTTTTCTATGGTGTGATTATGGTTATTGTATCCATAGCTGTTATGTATTTATGTGTTAAAATTCATCTTTTTGTATATTATGTATTTGTTATTTTTGTGCAATTATTTTATATTTGCACTATTGTAATAATGTACTTGCATATTATAGGTATATATGCATATATATGAAATGCATGTAGATCTATATATATACTATAGTATTATAACAATGTACTTAAGTCTTATTGCCAATAAATGACACCAGTGTATTTTACACTTAAAATGCATATACTTACATAAATGTATATTTAAATAATAATATGTAAAATATTTTTACTTTTTTCTGCCTGCCATCTTATTGACTTTTTATGGTTTTTGATGCATTTATATGCTTTGTAATAAATGTTTATATTTATTTAAAAGTCAGAGTTACAGAGAAAAGGACAGATAGTTAGGTGCATAGACAGACATATCTTCCATGCACTGGTTCAGCTCCCCACAAAGGCGCAAGTGATGTGGCTGTGCCAGGCTGAAGTGTCGCTCCCCCTCTTCGTGGAGGAACGACACAGGACCCTGCGCTGTTCTTTCGTCTGCTCGGCCCTCCCCGGGTTTGCTGCTGGTTCTTCCCGGGTTGGCTACTATCCCTTCCACCTCCGTGGAAGGGCAGTTCCCCCTGGCCACATTCCCCACTTCCGCGGGGGAGCGGCACACCGCCGGCCGGCTCTCAGGGGCTGCACAGGTGTTCCCCTTAGATGTTCCTGGTGAATGCCGTCTCTCTCCTCCTTTATAGTCCTCCTCCGCCAATCCCAACTCGGCTGCCCACACGCCGAGTACGCTGCTCTCCTCCAATCAGTAGCAAGTCCTACAGTTTATTGGTTGAACTGGAGGCAGCTGTGCGGAAGCTGTTTACTTCTCTCCCAGCGCCATATTGTGGGAGAGCAGATGCATAGAATAAGTCTTAATTCCAGTAACTCAGTCTAGTCCGATTTGCTCCCCACAGTGGGAGAGCAGATGCATAGAATAAGTCTTAATTCCAGTAACTCAGTCTAGTCCGGTTTGCTCCCCACATGAAGTTAGTAGCCAGGAGCTGAATCTGGGTTTCCTACATGGGTGCAGGGGCCAAAAGAATTAGGACATCTTCTGCTGTCTTCCCAGACACATTAGCAGAGAGCTGGATAGGAAGTAGAGCAGCTGGGACCATTTGGAATGGTGGCACTGCAAGCCACAGTGTAACCCACTGTACCACAATGCCAGTCCTGATTTATAAGCTCTTAACCATTTTAAACAAATATTCTGTTGTCTGTCACCTTGTAGTCTTTCTTTGCTACTTCAACATGGAATTATAATAAAGATAGTAATAATAATAATATAAGCATACTTTTTGTGACCAGCTACTGTATGCTGTATACCATTCTGAGTGCTTTTTGTACGTTATTCTTTCAATTCTTAAAACAAAACAGTGTAGTAGGTCTTCTTCAATTTTACAGATAAAGGAATTGAAAGTAAGATTGCACAACTAATAAATGATTGTGAAATACACCTTCAAAATCCATACTCTTCATCTGTATATTACTGTGTCTGGCGATTAATGTGTGCAAATTTTATTAATTCAGTTCTATATTTTTAATTTGAGACACAGAGAAAAAGACAAAGAAAGGAAGCTCCCATCCACAGGTACATTGCCCAAATGCACACAAGATCTAGGATTACATCAAGGCTAATGTCAAGTGCCAGAAATTCTGTGCAGGTCTCTAGCATAGGTGGTGGCAACACAATTACTTGAGCCATTGCTACTGCCTCCCAGGGTCCTAATTGTTTTTTTCTTGATTCCTATGGATTGATTCATTATCCAAAAATATTTAACCAAAACAAATAAAGGCATAGTGTGTGTGTATACATTCATACATATATATGTTTGTGTATGTATATATAACATTATATCAAATATAGTTTTATATGCATGTATGCAAAAATGATTGCATAACTTATCATGAAATCATTATGGTCTATCCATTCAAATTAAGGTTGAGTAACACTAAAGGAAACAGTATGTACCCCAATCAGCAAATTCAATTATGTGAATATTTTATTGAACTCACATTCTAAAAATGTATATAGTCCTCAGATGTCAGATTGGAAAACATAATTTGCCTTTCACTCAAAATGTTCATACATTATGAATATTTCTTGATTCTAGGACAAAATGTTTGGAATGATCAAATAGAATCAGATGTAAGCCATATGTAAGTAATTGTGTTTTGGTAACAAAATACCCTCTCTTTTAAGTTTTTATTTATATAAAGGTAACAGATTTCATGTACTTCATATTTATAGGTTTAAGAACGTAATGATACTTCCCTCCCTCTCCACCTCCCTCTCTTCTTTCTTCTCTCCCACCCTGGCTCTTCCTCACTTTATTTTTCTTTTTACTCTTTCAATGACACACTTTCAACTTACTTTATAATCACAAGCTAATCCTCCAATAGATACAGAATTTGACAAGTAGTAGGTAAAAAAAAAAAAAACAGTTTCTCAGGAGTGTAGACATGGCTATAAACAATAAGCAATTCTCAAAATGTCAATTTTGGAGCTGGCATTGTAGCGCAGCAGGTGAAGCAGCTGTCTGCAACACCAGCATCCCAAACGGGCTCCCGTTCGAGACTGGGTTGTTTTACTTCCTATCCAGCTCCCTGTTAATGACATGGGAGAAGCAGCAGAAGATGGTCAAAGTGCTTGGGCACCTTTACCAAATGGTCTAGAAGAGATCTGGAAGAAAATCCTAGCTCTCGTCCTTGGCCTGCTCCATCCTAGGCCATTGCAGCCATGTGGGGAGTGAACCACAAAGGATGGAAGATCACTCTCTCTTTTTCTCTCTGTTTCTCCCTCTCTCTGTTAACTCTGACTTTCAAATAAATAAATAAGGGCCAGTGCTGTGGCATAACAGGTAAAGCTGCTACCTGCAGTACCAACATCCCACATGGGAGCCAGTTTTAGTCCCAGCTACGCCACTTCCAGCCCAGCTCTCTGCTATGGCCTGGGAAAGCAGTATAAAATAGCCCAAGCTCTTGGGGCCCTACAGCTGTGTGGGAGACACAGAAGAAGCTCCTGGCTCCTGGCTTCAGATTGGAGCTGCTCCGTTCGTTGCAGCCAACTGGAGAGTGAACCAGCAGATGGAAGACTTCTCTCTCTCTCTCTCTCCCTCTGCCTCACCTTCTCTCTCTGTGTAACTCTGACTTTCAAATGAAAAAATATTTTAAAAATGTCAATTTTACTTGTATACACTACTTTTTTAGCACTGTATGTTATCACAAATCATAGAAAACATGAAATTTCTGTTTTTGGGCCTAGATTATTTCAAAAAGGATTTTCTGGCATCTTTGGACAGAATCTTAATTGTAACACATATAATTCATGCCAATTAATTAACAAAATTATGTTTGATTCAAAGGGAAAATCCTTATAACCTCAAATTCATTGTTAAAAAAGAGTCTTCAGAACTGAAAATGAATCTTGATGTGAATGAAAGGGGAGAGGGAGCGGGAAAGGGGAGGGTTGCGGGTGGGAGGGAAGTTATGGGGGGGGAGCCATTGTAATCCATAAGCTGTACTTTGGAAATTTATATTCATTAAATAAAAGTTTAAAAAAAGAGTCTTCATTCTCTCTGTGCAATTAAAATAGAAGAATACATAAACTATTTCTTGAGCACCAAAGGGGAAACCTGCTGAAGTGAAATGGACACTATGAGAAACAGCGACTTGATCAGCTCTTGTATGACTATTGATGTACAATGTAATACTTTATCCATTTTAGTATTTTCTCTTTATTTTGTTCTAGTACTATTGGTTGAACTCTGTGATTAACACACAATTATTCTTAGGTGTTTACATTTAACTGAAAAGTGATCCCTGTTAAATATAAGAGTGGGAATAAGAGAGGGATTGGATGTACAATTTGGGACATACTCAATCAGACTTGCCCCAAATGATGGAGTTAGAATCTTGCCAGGGGATGCCAATAGAATCCCATCAAGGTGGCATGTACCAATGCCATCTCACTAGTCCAAGTGATCAATTTCAGTTCACAATTGATCACACTGATAGGTCTAAGAGTCAAAGGGATCACACAAACAAGACTAGTGTCTGCTAATACTAACTGATAGAATCAAAATGGGAGAGAACGATCCATCATGGGAAGTGGGATACACAGTAGAATCATAGAAATGCAAATGTCCTAAACAGCACTCTGGCCTCAGAATCAGCCCTTAATGCATTTGGATATGGCTGAAGAGCCCATGAGAGTATTTCAGGCATGGAAAGCCAAGACACTCTGGCAAAAAAAAAAAAAAAAAAAAAAAAAAAAAAAAAAAAAAAAACCTAAATGGAAGATCTCTGCGAGTGAGATCCCAGTGGAAAGAATGGGGCCATCAAAGAAGGAGGTACCTTTCTCTGAAGGGAGGAGAGAACTTCCACTTTGACTATGACCCTTTCAGAATAAGATCAAAGTCGGCAAACTCAAAAGGCTTCCATAGCCTTGGCAACTCATGGCTAGAGCCTAGGGTGATTACTGATGCCATAAACAAGAGCATCAGATTGTTAAGTCAACAACAGGAGACACTATGTACTTACTCCTCATGTGGGATCTGTCCTTAGTGTTTGTCCAATGTGAAGTAATGCTATAACTAGTACTGAAACAGTATTTTACACTTTGTGTTTCTGTGTGGGTGCAAACTGATGAAATCTTTACTTAATATATACTGAATTGATCTTCTGTATATAAAGAGAATTGAAAATGAATCTTGATGTGAATGGAATGGGAGAGGGAGTGGGAGATGGGAGAGATGTGAGTGAGAGGGAAATTACGGGGGAAGGAGGAAGCCATTGTAATTCATTAGCTGTCCTTTGGAAATTTATATTTACTAAATAAAAAATAAATAAATAATTAAAAAATATTTCTTGACCTATGAAAGAACTAGAAAAATGCCTTTGGCTATCAGAAATAGAAAAATTAATTCTTGAATGAAACCATGTATTTGGGTTTTAAAAACTTTTAGGAACAGAATTAGAGTCTGTAAATATTCAGACCCACTGTTAGGAGAAAATGAAAAATATTAGTATGAATCATATGCTTACCTTTTCATTATTAAGGGAAAATTCTTCACTGAGGCAAGTCACAGTATGTGCTAACCGATCAGTTATAATTAAAACAATTTTCGATTGCACATTACCTTACTAACAGTCTAAAACAAGAGTTGGCAAACTTTTCCTGTTGTGGACTCTAAGGTAAATATTTAAGTTTTATGAGCTATATGGTTTCTATCATTACTGCTGCAGTTCTTGTAACGCAAATCAATTGTGAAAAATACATAAATGAATGGGCAAGAGTATTTTTCAATAAAATTTTACTTAAAAAAAAAACAGGTAGTGAATTTTTTGGCCAAAGCATGAACTAAAACATGCTAAATGTTACAGATAATTTGAAAATATTACCAAGTACCACTTTTGCAAATAGGAAAATCGAGTTGGATTTCAAGTGACTTGTTCACAGTTATGAGTACATCTAATAATTATGTGAAAATTATCACTTAGCATGAAGCTAATCAATATTACCTGGGTTTTCATATGCTAAAGGGCTCATTCCTAATATCATCAGAAATGACCAAAATGGCAATGGATTTTATCACTAAATATCAACTTTTTTGAGTACATAAATATATTAATATTGTGCATACTTTTTACTGGAGGTAGAATATTCTTGTTCTACTTAATAGAAAAAATTATGGAAACATCCTGTGTTTTTTGGTGTCCAAAAGAGCGGGAAAATTTTCACTGACACCATCAACTTTGTTTCAAAAGAAGACAGTAAATGCAGCTCTGAATTGCTGTTTTACCACAAGCATTTTATTGCTCTTTCCCCCATTATAAAAATGGCAAAGTGCTCTGAAAATGAAAATTTTTCCTCAGGGACAAATTCATAGAGATTTATTATCTTGCCTCAAAGGGATGGGATTGAGCCATTTTTACAGCCAAAACTTACTTTTATTTTCAGCATTGAAAGTAGTGCTCTGAAGTCTTGCAATCAGTAAAAAGATTATTCTGTTGAGAATTTCTGCCACTGATACAGCCACCAAAATGCCATCACTGATACTAGTTAAGTGTGTTAATAGCATTGCAGTGATTCCCAATCAGAAAAAAATATTAGAAATTCTTGTGAGACATTAAAAAACACAGAGTTCTGGGCCTTATACTCATTATATTCCTTGCACTGAGAAGTTCCAGATCTTACCCTCCTTACTCCAGTGATATGTGGTTATATTTTCCAGAGATGGCATCCAGATATCCATGCATTTTGTTTAAAATCCTTCCAGTGATTCTCACGCATAGCTTGGTTGAGAACTATTGCTAACAGAGAAGAAAGCGATTTCCAAGATAACATGCAATTTTAAAAAGTCAGTGTCTAAACAATGGTTATTTGTCAGCTTATAAATAATGCTGTGTGTCTAGAAAATATGCAAAAATGTACACCTCCATAGCATTCACCAGACTGTCAAAGGCAGCCTCCGAAGCTGATGGCATTGGTCCTGTCAGACCATCTGTAAGATCTGCCCTTGGATCGTTCCCTCTAGCTCTATCTAAACCAGGGCTGATTTCATCTTGTTCTGGGAAGACTGGTGTCAGAACACTCTTCTGTTTCCCATGCAGGGTCAGTTAGGGCTATTCTTAAGAAGGGGAAATGTGAGCAGTTCCAGAAAGTAGCTGCCCCCACCCCCATCCAAGTACACACCAGTCAATAGAAAACAAGATGCCTTGCCAACTGCCTATCACATTTACATTATCCTTACAATATTTTTTGAATACTGAAGATAATTTTAAGTATTTCCTCTTAACAGGCAAGTATGTTGATAACTTTTAAACCCAAGTGATCTCACACAGGAAAGTACCTTCACCTGGCGAGGGACTCACATGGAATATATCAAAGGGTGTATTATAAATTCACCAGGTACACATACTATAGTTGTTTATGTTTAGATTTACTGTCTACCTTGTTTCAAAAAAAAAAAACATATAAGGGTACAATATCTGATGTTCAGTGCTTAATTACTTCCTGTAGTCAAGACAGCGACTGGATGTCATTCTAACCAATTTGGCTGCACTACTGTTATAATCTGTTAGTACTTCTGTTACTAGGTTTTTTATAAGAAATAGGAATTTATTTCTCACAGTTCTGGAGGCTGAGAAGGCCATGATCAAGGTACCAGCAGATTCAGTGTCTGATGAGAGCTGCACTGTACTCCCAAGATAACCTCTTGCTGTTGAGACATCCAGAGAGGACCACTGCTTTGCCCTCACCTGGTAGAAGGGATACACGACCAAATGGGGTGACCTTGCCCCTCCAAAACTTTTCCTAAGAGCTCTAGTCTCAACCATGAAGACAACCTAATAACCACCTAAAGGTCCTTTCTTAATACTGGGATAATACTGGGGATTATTTTGCAACTGAAGTTTGGTGGTGAGACAAACATTCAAACCATTACAATTTGTAATTAAAATTGATGCTGAATGTAATCATATTAATTCCAACAGAACTCTATCAAGCACTTAGGAAATGATAATTTATCATCAAAAGAGTGAGTGACTGTACTAGATATTGATGAATCCTTCTTTCACTTGGCCTTTCAATGTGGCATCAGACAATGGTAACTACATCATTTTAACACGTTGTGCCTTTAAATTTCATGGAATTTCACATTCCTAGTTTTATTCCTAATCTCATTTCTTCTCAGTGTTCTTTTAAGGAAACTCTTCTTCCATGAAACATAAACATTAAAATCCTCCGTATGTTAAACAAGGTACTACACATTTACTATCCAGGGAAACTTAACATTTTGTATTTTTTATTTGTCACAAAATTGGTGATGATATCCAAATTTATAGAGAAATTATACATTTGTTGAACTCCAGACTAGTATAGCCAACTTGTATTATCACTTGGATGTGTACTCCTGAGAATGGTCCTCACATCCCCCCCTCTTCAATAACCCATTCCTGTCTATTTTACTTTCTATGACCTCCCTCAACATCCATTATCATAGTTCAAAAATCTCCATCTTTCCTTAATTGCACTGTTCTGATCTCCTCCTAACTGCTCTCCCTGTTTCCATTCTTGCTCATTTCCAATCCCTACTCAGCAATTAGAGTACAAATCATCATGCCAACCACCATTTACAAGCTTTCAGCAGAATCCCATTCTCCCATTTGCCATGGCTTGAAAAAAATGGCATTTCTTGTTTCCTTCCTGCCTCTAAAGCTTTACCATTCTTCCCATTCTCTATTAGCTGCCTAGACCTCAGCTGCCTGGTATCCTTTTATTATCTCCTGCGTTGACAGCACAAACTATCTTTGTCAGATGCACTCTTCATTCCGTTTTTCTCTTGCAAAGTTCTTTCACATTCTTAAGTGTTGGATTTCAATCCCACTTTCTTAGAGCAAGTGGTCCCTGTATTCCCAAATGAACACTGTATTTTCCTTCCAAGGTATCATTTACTTCCCTTTTTGTTTTCCAACATGTGACATTTATAGTGCACATTCTAATGTTATAATAGTCGTAGGATACATGAGTGTGGACAATATGGTTGCTTTATTGTCTGTATGGAATCTAGGTTCAACTATAATTCTTAGCCCAAATTCATATTTTTGAGAGTAGGTGAACTAGTGAATAAACAATTTTTCCATATTATTGCTTCATTTTCATCAGGAAAACATTGATATTCCTTGATCCATTACTGTTATGAAGAGAAAAACATATGTGTTCTGCATGTTTGTGGATTTATTATTGTATATCACTTTATCTGTTAACACCTTAAAATTATTAATTATATATTTGAAGAGTAAGATAAAAATGGAGCTGAGATGTACTAACAGAAAAAGAGCAGAAGAAATAAACTACTACAAAATTATCATTGAATGCTAATTACTTTACTCATACTTCTTGGTTCATGTTTTGTACTACATGCACTCTTTGTTTGTATGTGTATTGTGAAGTCTCCAGTTGACCTAAAACTATGGACACATCTCTTATTAGCTGTCTGTCTGTGATCTAATTACATACTTTTTCTAGATCTTTTTCAATTTATCATTCCAAAAGGGAGAAGCTGGCAAGAAGAGAAGGGTAACAATTTCCAAGTAAGCCAAAGCTTCAATAGGACAAATGAGTAAACCTTAAGGCTTGAGAATAATCTTCATTGTCATCCCGTCCACCTTTCAGGCCCATTGTTGCATAGGTTGAGCCCTCAGCGTTTCCAGTAGCCTAGCTTCTATGACTTTGCTCCATGCAGACCATATCCCATCGCTCAGGAGTGGAGCCTGGTGCCTGAGGCTCTCCCAGGCTGACACTGCCTGTTGGTGGCTCCACAGGTCTTGCATCTTGGGGATAGTTCACCCTCATTGCTACAATAAGCATTGTCTTAATGATGGATCTCTGCTGTGACTTAGATTCTGTGGTTCTACTGGACACTGCCCTAGTGGGGCACTCTGAAGTGGTCTTGCCCCGTGTCAGATTCCTGCCTGGGCCTGGATGCTCTCAGGCATCCTTTGAAAGCTAGGGGAAAAGGACACACACCCCAGCTATAGTACTCTTCACCTGCGAAGTTATTTCCAGGTTTCTGGAGCAGAGATCTTGGCCACACCTGAGCATTCAAACCAACCACAACTGAAGTGGCAAAGTTTCTGCACAGGAATGTGATGAACAGAGACTTGAGCTGGTTCTGGGCAGCATGCGCAAGTTCACCCAGGCACCTTGGTCTTCTCCAGTTTCCAATGAATGATTCCTCATTTATAAGGCCTCATCAGAATTACCCTTGTTGATCACATTTCTCCCAACATTCTGTTTACAATCACTTAGATGATCTCTAACACTAACGCTTTCTCTACAGCTCTCCTCTTTTTCTGAGCCCTTATCAGAATCTCCCTTCATTTTGATCACATTAATGGAGTTTTATTCCATCATTCACTCCAAAACTCTCCTGTACTCTACCACTATCTAGATCCACAATCATTATCACATTCTCAGGTATTTATTACAGCAATACCTATGGTCCTCAACACAAATTTCTGTCTTTATCTGTTTGTACTATTTTAATAAAACATGAAAAATTTGGTAATTTATGAATAATATAAATTTATTTCTCATAATTCTGAATACCAGGAAATCCAGGAACAAGGATTGGTGTATTTTTTAAGATTTATTTATTTATTTGAAAAGTAGTTACAGACAGAGACAGAGTGACAGATAGAGAGGTCTTACATCTGCTGGTTCACTATCCAGATGGCCGTAATGGCGGAGCTGGGCCAATCTGAAGCTAGGAGCCAGGAGCTTCCTCCAGATCTCCCACATGGGTGCAGAGTCCACTCACATGGGGCATTTCCTACTGCCTTCCCAGGACATACCAGAGAGCAGGATGGAAAGCGCAGCATCCAGGACTATGCAATCTGCTATGCCACAGTGCTGGCCCCAGGATTAGTGTCTTCTGCAGGCTAGAATTTTTCCACTTGCAAGCTGGTACCTTGTTGCTGTTTTTTCTGGAGGGTACAAATACTGTATTTCCATGTGGCAAAAATTGCAAACTTTCTCTGAACTGTCTTATTTGAGCATTAATGCCTTATGAGAGTAGAATTTTTGTGACCTACCCACTTCCCCCAAAAGCCACCCTTTTAATATCAGTGCATTAGGAATTAGGTTTCAACATGCAGTTTGGAGGGGCAGCATCATTCAAATCATAGAAGAGTCAATGTGACTAGTAATCTTAAAATATTCCACATAAGTCAGTGGATAGTGAACATTGTTTAGTCTATTAAATTTGAGTAATCTCTGCCCACATTTATCTATGATACCCATTAAATATATTCCCAGTCTCTACCTACTCCATAGAGAATAGGTACAATGATGTGCCTTCAATAAACATAGAACATGTTTTGTGAGATAAAACCTTTTTAAGTTGATAAAGAAATATTAAATATGTGTCATGTTTCTGTTAACAGAATTATCTACATAACTGCTCTTTTCCTCTTCAATTAAATTTATATAAAATTCCAAACTATTCAGAATAATAAATACAAACATCAAAAATAAAGCAAATATTGAGTAGCTATCACTAAAAATTAAAAAAAAAAGTCATTTAGACCCAAAATGTGATTCTTAGTCACACAAAATCTTTTGGAACAGTATTTCAGTGACAACCTATTCAAAAAGGTTTTGTCTTTGTTTTTACTACTAAAACTTTTGATAAAATGTCTACAATTTTTGGAACTATGATCTGAAGGAATGAGTAATGGATTTTTAGATTATCAAATTTATTTTAATTCACATATGAGGATCTTAAACATGGCTTTACACTAAAATTTCTCATCACCAAAGGACATTGCCTGCCAACGCTCCTCTGAGATCAGAGCCTTGCTATGGAAGCCTTCTGTAGCGTTTCTTCACTGGAGCTAAATAAAAAGATGCAGAAGACGCTTTTTTGGGTTCCCAGTGTTAATTGCATCCTAATAAAATCATCTAGTTAAACTGTCTGCTTTGTGCTGCAGCACCATAGAGAAAAGATTTCTAAAGAAAGCCAGCTAAGTTGATTGTGCTTCTAGATAATTAATTGAAAAGAGAAAAAAACAACCAAAAATGAAAGTTCTGCAATGCTGACTTTTCAGACCTTTTTCATAGGAAAGTTTCTAAGATTACTTGCATCGATAGAGAATTCTCCACAGCAGCGTGTGCCATTTTACTAACCCTATCAGCTATTGCCTTTGTATCTGACCAATCTTTTTTGATAATTAAAGAATGAGAGATGAGAATAAAATTTATTAAAACACATTGATGAAATAACTGATTGACTTACACTAATTTAAAATTTTTCTATTTTAAAAAACCTATTATCAAGTTCAGATTTTTACTACCTTATTATGTTTATGTGATTATTCTGTTTTATTTTAGTTGTAACAGCCCCATTCATATCTATCTTCCAGAAATAATTTAGCCTTTTATTTATTTTCTGGAAGCAGATGATCAATGTGCTATTTATTTTTCGGTATCAATGATAATACATTATCAGTGCCTTATGCTCTAAATTTTTAATATTATGATATTGATTTCATTTATTTTCCCCAACATTAGTTACAAAATAAAATTACACTATTCTTTTCCTTAAAAATTTTAATGTGATTTATTATAGCAACAAACATTGCACCCCAGAGCTAAGTCTTTCTTGTCTTATGGTGTGTCTTTTCTCTGTTTTGCCCTGATATTATGAAGAAGCATATTTTTTCTTTTATAACACATTCTTAAATATCACAGCCTGCTATTACTAATAATTCAACTACATTTCTGACTCCACCCTAGTTATACTTACCTGTACCTACAAAAAAAAAATCAGCTTCAATTCATACTCTATGCCTTGATATGCATTTACAATTCACATTTCAGCCCAAGTATTAAAGCTTTCCCTCAACAAGATTATTTAAATTATGAGAAACAAAATATGCAAATAAATGATATGTAAATTTTCCTCTTACTGTGCTGTTCCTTCACATCAACCATTGCAATTAAACAATAAATGATGATGATGATGATGATGATGGTGATGATGGTGATGAAGATAAATAGAAAGATAACAGATACATTAAATGTAATTCAAATGCTCACAGATATGACTATGGATTTGATTTTCTAGACATAGTCTAATATTATTCTGTTTATTTGCTCACCATTTATTTTAGAATAAATTTTGCTATATCCTTTTAATGAAGTTTTCTCTATAATCTTATATATAGTACTGTTTTTAATAAATTTAAGTTTACCTTCCAATGATTGCAGCCCCGATTTATCATTGTCCTCAGTAAGCAAGTCCTACATCATGATTCTATTGTGTCCTTCCAGGGCTGTTAAAGTAAAATATAATCCTAAAATACTAGATTTATATAAAATAACTTTCGTAGAAGTTTGGTTTAAGAAACAAATTAGTTGAAAAGCTTATTTTTCTTGTTTTTTTATTTATTACTTTTTAAACTTTTATTTAATGAATATAAATTTCCAAAGTACAGCTAATGGATTACAATTGGAATGGTGAAATTTTCCATTCAATATGTCAACATAAAAAAGCATTTAACCATTTTCAGATTGTTGTTGTAACTGTAAAATACAGATAACTGTACTTATTTGTCTACTATCCTTACAGATGTTTGAATTTGGGGCCAACATTGTGGCATAGTAGGTTAAGCCATTGCCTGCAATGCTGGCTTCCCATATGGACAGAAGTTTGATTCCTGGTTGGTCCCAGAAGAAGCTCCTGGCTCCTGGCTTTGTTCTAGTCCATCCAGGGGATAGAAGAGTTATCTCTCTTTCTCCATCTCTCTCTCTGTCTGTAACTCTTTCAAATAAAATAAAAATTAAAAAACAAGAAGTTTCAACTTGACTACACACAAGCCAATTTTGAGACCACATCCGTTGAGCTACAATCCCAGTAAGAGTGAAGAGTGCCTCTTTTCTAAATCACCAGTCTGGTCTTTCATTAATTTAAGTTAATTAATTAACAATTAATGTATTAGGAAACATAGTAAATTTACAGATACCTAAAATGGCCTGAAATATAATTTAGGAAATACCCAAATGAAGATAGGTAAGTAGTATTCACTCTGTGTCTCTCTTTCTTTGCTTAATTTTTAGAAAGTAAGGTTACACATTAAGACATCTCCCTGGATAGTTTAATTGTATTGTATTATAATGATTATCTATTTTAGCTCCAAGAAATCAAAGAATTGATATTCTAGTTTCTAATTTAAAGCTAGGAGATTGGACATATAATAGATAAGAGATATTTGAGGGGCTCATATTGTGACTCAGAAGTTTAAGCATTACACATTGCAGTGCCAGTTGTTCTGCTACCTATCCAGCTCCCTGCTAATGCACCTTGGAAGGTAACAGATGATGGCTATAGGGCTTTTGCTTCTGCACCCACATGAGACACCCAAATGGAGTTCCAGGCTCCTGGCAGGGCCTGGCCAAACTCTAGTCATAGTTGCCATCTGTGGAGTGAACCAGTAGACTGAAGATTTCTCTTTATGTCTCTCCCTGGTCATTTGCAACAAAATGGAGGAATCTGGAAAACATCATGCTGAGTGAAATAAGACAGTCCCAAAGGGACAAATATCATATGTTCTCCCCGACTGGGGACAAGTAACCGAGCACCAAAGGGGAAACCTGTTGAAGTGAAATGGACACTATGAGAAACAGTGACTTGATCTGCCCCTATCCTGACTGTCAATGAACAACTTAATACTTTATCTCTTTTAGTATTTTTTCTGTTCTACTTATTACTATTGGTTGAACTCTTTAATTAGCACACAATTATTCTTAGGTGTTTAAATTTAACTGAAAAGTGATCCTGTTAAATATAAGAGTGGGAATAAGAGAGGGAGGAGATGTACAATTTGGGACATGCTCAATAGGACTTGCCCAAAATGGTGGAGTTAGAAACATAACAGGGGATCCCAATTCAATCCCATCAAGGTGGCATGTACCAATGCCATCTCACTAGTCCCAGTGATCAATTTCTGTTCACAATTGATCATAATGATAGGATTAAGAGTCAAAGGGATCACATAAACAAGACTAGTGTCTGCTAATACTAACTGATAGAATTAAAAAGGAGAGAACGATCCAATATCCGAAGTGGGATACACAGCAGAATCATAGAATGGCAGATGTCCTAAACAGCACTCTGGCCTCAGAATCAGCCCTTAAGGCAATCAGATCTGGCTGAAGAGCCCATGGGAGTATTTTAGGCATGGAAAGCCAAGACACTTTGGCAAAAAAGAAAGAGAGAAAGAGAGAAAGAGAGAAAGAGAGAAAGGAAGGAAGGAAGGAAGGAAGGAAGGAAGGAAGGAAGGAAGGAAGGAAACACCTAAATGAAAGATCTCTGTGAGTGAGATTCCAGTGGAAAGAATGGGGCCATCAAAGAAGGAGGTACCCTTCTCTGAAGGGAGGATAGAACTTCCACTTTGACTATGACCTTGTATAAATAAGATCGAAGTCAGCGAACTCAAGAGGTTCCATAGCCATGGAAACTCATGACTAGAGCCTAGGGAGATTTCTGATGCCATAAACAACAGTGTCAATTTGTTAAGTCAACAATAGTAGTCACTGTGTACTTACTCCTCATGTGGGATCTCTGTCCTTAATGTGTTGTCCAATATGAATTAATGCTATAACTAGTACTTGTCGCTCCCCCTCTTCGCGGAGGAACGACACTAGACCCTGCCTAGGCTTCATATCCGAGTCACGGCACCATTATGTCGCTCCCCCTCTTCGTGGAGGAACGACACAGGACCCTGCGCTGTTCTTTTGTCTGCTCGGCCCTTCCCGGGTTTGCTGCTGGTTCTTCCCGGGTTGGCTACCATCCCTTCCACCTCCGTGGAAGGGCGGTTCCCCCTGCCACTTTCCCCACTTCCGCGGGGGAGCAGCACACCGCTGGCCGGCTCTCTCGGGGGCTGCACAGGTGTTCCTACAGATAGATGTTCCTCGTGCATGTTGTCTCTCTCCTCCTTTATAGTCCTCTCCACCAATCCCAACTCTGCTACCCACACGCCAAGTACGCTGCTCTCCTCCAATCAGGAGCAGGATCAGCTCCTGCAGGTTATTGGTCAAACTGGAGGCAGCTGTGTAAAAGTTGTTTTACTCCTCTCCCAGCGCCATATTGTGGGAGAGCAGATGCATAGAATAAGTCTTAATTCCAATAACTTAGTCTAGTCTGAGTTGCTCCCCACAAGTACTGAAACAGTACTTTACAGTGTGTTTTTTGTGGGGGTGCAAACTGCTGAAATCTTTACTTAATATTTACTAAATTGATCTTATGTATATAAAGATAACTAAAAACGAATCTTGATATGAATGGAATTGGGAGAGGGAGTGGGAGTTGGGAGGGTTGTGGGTGGGAGGGAAGTTATGGGGAGGAAAAAGCCACTGTAATCCAAAAGCTGTACTTTGAAAATTTATATTTATTAAATAATAGTTTAAAAACAAATATATAAATAAAACATTTTAAAAACAATTGGTCATTTCAATGTCATTTTTAAAAAGAGATATTTGTGGGGCTGACATTGTGGCAGAGTGGGTAATGTGGTTGCCTGCACCACTGGCTTCCAGTATGAACGCCAGTTCTTGTCCAGGCTGCTCCACTTCCAGTCCATCTCCATGCTAGTGCACCTGGGAAAGCAATACAAGATGGCCCAAGTTCTTGGGTCCCTGAACCCATGTGGGAGACCCAGAAGAAGCTCCTGGCTCCTGGTTCAGATTGGCTCAACTCCAGCCATTGTTGTCATTTGGGGAGTCCCCCTTTTGCTCTGTCATTCTCTCATATGTCTATTTTTCTCTGCAACTCTGTCTTTCAAATAAATCTAAAAAAGTCATCTTTAAACTTTATATATTTATAAATATACATTTATAAGTGCACATATATATTTATATATGTTTCTAAGTCAAAAAATTTGAAATAATGTTATCAACACTGTAACGTCAAATGAGATAATTATGAGATTGCTACTTTTCTAAAGAAAGGGTTTGGAGCCAGCATTCTGCCGTAGCTGATAAAGCTGCCGCCTGCAATGCCAGCATCCCACAGAGGCTCCAGTTTGAGTCTGAGCTGCTCCCCTTCTGAACCAGCTCTTGCTAATAGCCTGGAAATGGATAGGAAGATTGCCCAAGAGTTTGCTTTCTGGATTCACCCTAACCCAGCCCTGGCCATTATGGCCATCTGGAGGGTGAATCAGTGGATGGAGACTCTCTCTTTCTCTCTTTGTTTCTCTCTATGGTATTCCCTGTCTCTCTGTAACTCTGCTCTGACTTTCAAATAAATAAGTGAATCTTTAAAAAAAAGAAAGAAAGGACTTGATATCAAAACCATCAGTTCCTATATGTCTTAAGTTCATTTTCTGTTGCTAATAGCACAATATCAAAGTCTAGTTAAGTTATAAAGAAAAGATGTTTATTTTGCTTCACATTTCTGGTTCTAAGTCCATCTGGCAATACCCTTCTTCTTTACATAATCACAAGGCAGTACAAGCATCATGTGGCAAGATACAGGGAGAGTCTGTGCACATCTATTCTACTTGTTCTTACAAATGCACTAATATTCAATCATGGAGGCCCCAGTCAACTCTCAAAGCCCCCACCTCAAAGCACCATAATTGGATTTAGATTTCAAACTCTTACTGCCTTATAATCATAGTTAAATTTCAATATATGAACCCTTGAGGAACACATTCAAACTATATGCAAACCATAGCAATACATGACCAAAAATCTAATTTATCCCTTACTGGGCTAGAAAAGGAGTTTCAGGATGCTAGTTAGGTAAGGACCATATTAAAATTCAGAAATATTTCAGTTTTTTCCTGCATTGTCCATCTTGACTTTTTGTTTTAATTTTGACCTCCATCTTTTTACCTTTTCGAACATATGGTATGAATAGAAAGGGAAAGCCTACTGTAAAATTTAAAGTGCCATGATGGCTATTCCTTAGGCTGATATGGATTTGTGTATCAATTATGTGACCCTCATGCAGGTTTACAGGGCAGTCTGAATCAAGATTATTGGATCATTAAGAGTTTCCGTAAGACTAACATCCAGCTTGGTATCTGACTGTATTCACATTTAAAGAACACTAAGGAGGACTTATATTCAAATGACAAAAGAACTTAAAATTGGAAATTAATTCTTCTAGCCACTCAGTAACATACTGTACAACAAATATTTTTAATTGCATGCTACAAAACTGGTTACATAAAAATGACAATTTATTTTCACTAATCCAATGTAAATCTGACCACTGAATTCATAGGTGTACAAATATCTTCTTTCCTGGTTCACCCTCCATGACTTCCCCCTTTTTGTTAGTTACACCAGAGATTAGAGTCCTAAACAGTGCTAGGGTGGAAGGGAGTCAGTCATAGACAAGCAGTGGGGGTAGGAGTTTTCTGGATGCTGAAATTACCTAGCTGTTCATGTTACTACAGAACTGACATTGGCCCTGCAATCAGGAATTGTCAGGGTCTTTGTGGCTAGAGTATCATGCATACAATTGGGTCAGTGATACAGTTTTCCTAAAGCAATGATCATGAAGCTGCTCCTTTTGCCCTGCTCCTAAAAGACATGGTCAAGTTGTCCTGTGAGTTAAAGGTCTCTCTTTACTCTGCATAGCCAAAATAATTGTCCTTTTTTTTTCTTCTATAAGGTAATGTTTTTCCCCTTTGGCATTTTTTTCATACCAACCTTCTAGCGCATTTCACATCTCATTTCTTTCTTGTCAATGACGAATAAAAATTATACCTAGAGCTTATGTTTTGAGGATGGGTTATGTTTTGTGTATGTCAGGATTTAGTAAGAATTTCAAGCTTTTGACTGGTAGTTTTGGCCTTACTTCATGTCTTCCTTGAGGTCCTGCCAGATATCTTTCCTGAAGAATGAAAATATCAAAACATAAGGAGACTGAAAGAGTGTAAGTTCATGTTGTAAAATATTATCCAGCCACATAAAGGTATTTTAAACACTTTGAATGCTATCATCTACCTGTGGGCATTCATCAAATATGAGAATGTGTAACAAATTGGGTATAGATAAGAGAATGAGTTAGGAGCAGAATGGTAAGGTGAACACCTACACTAAATCTGGGTTTCCCTTTATTGTTAAAACATAGTGTAGGCCAGCGCCGCGGCTCAATAGGCTAATCCTCCAACTACGGTGCCAGCACCCCGGGTTCTATTCCTTGTCAGGGTGCCGGATTCTGTCCCGGTTGCTCCTCTTCCTGTCCAGCTCTCTGCTGTGGCCTGAGAGTGCAGTGGAGGATGGCCCAAGTCCTTGGGCTGCAGCAGCCACTTGGGGGGTGAACTAACGGCAAAGGAAGACCTTTCTCTCTGTCTCTCTCTCTCACTGTCCATTCTGCCTGTCAAAAACAAAAACAAACAAACAAAAAAGCAAACAAAACAAACAAAAAACATAGTGTAAATGCAGATGCCTGGGCAGACTCAAATGGTGATATTAATAAACGCTTCTTGCTCTGGGATACAACTAAGTCTGCATAGCTATCAATGCTCTTTTGTCGTGAACTTCTTCACAGAATCTCAGGCAAACTTTGCTGCCCTTTCCTTGTTAGTTCTGCATTTTTAAATCACTCAAAATGCAATGGCCAACCCTCTTTTCTCTCACTAATGCAATATCATGAGAAGGATGAAATCAACTGTTTCTCTGGTGAAATTGCCTATACCTTTTCTCTACCTTTACAATATGTGATTTTACGATCCCTGTGGAACAAAAAGCTCAAGGTTTACAAGCTTGGAGATTTGAAATGTTCAAGACAGAATGTAAAGGAGGCAAACATAGTGTCTATGTTTGTAAGGACTGCACGGCTATTTGTTCAGTAAAATAGGCCATTTCCACTCCTTCCCTGCATAATCCAATAATTTATGATCCAAGAGTTAGGATTTTGAGAAAATTAATGGCTATCCTCTAAAAAGCAATGTGAGATACACGACTTTGAAAAGAAAGTTGGTTATAATTAGATTACTATCACAAAATATCTAGTTTTAAATTTAGATAGTGGTTTTTGAATGTATGTTTTTTAAAATGAGTAGTAGTTGCTATGCAAGGAAGTCTTGATGAACTGCTTGCAGCCATGAGAGCGGAAGTGACAGAGAGAGAGAGAGAGAGAGAGAGAGAGAATCTCTTCTCTTTAATACTTTCTTTTTATATTTGTTTCTTTATGTTTTCTTTTTAAATTTAGATAAAAATGCATGTATTTTATATATACACATCTAGGGAATCTAGTGCTGTTTCCTACCCTACCCTCGCTCCCAGCCGTGCTCCAACCCTTCCTCTTCCTTCTTCTCTTATTTTCTCTCTTTATTCTTACAATGATCTACTTCCATTTTACTTTATTCTCATAAAATTAACCCTACACTGAGTAAAAAATTCAACAAATAGTAAGAATAAAAACCACTCTTTCTCAACAGTCCAGACAAGGGCTGTAAATAATCAACAAATCTTGTGTCTTTTCTTAAGAATGCTTTTACATTCAGAGGAAAATACTTTTCTGACATGAATTTCTGAGATATCTTTTTGTCATGAAAAGTGCCTTTAAATGTGACTTATTATTTGAATTATGATTCAACACCATCAATTTTTAAATTAAATAAATGAATAATATTTGCTTAAATGTCACCAAAGGAGTCCAGGGACCTTTCTCCCTTTCCTTTTGCATTCCTGTGAATAAAAGTTGTCCTTTGGAGCTGCTCTTACATAATAATAGCTACATGAATTGAAAAAGATGGTTCTCCTGACAGATTGTTAACTGATTAGATGATAGAACATGGGAAAATTGAGGATATAAATAGATTTCAAATTCTTTTTTTTTAAATTATAAAGTAAGTCATACATTGATTGCTTGGGTTCCTTGCCAGAAAACAAAACAACAAAACAAAAACAACAAAAAAAATAAAAACAAAAACAAAAACAAAAAACTCCTAAGGGGTAAAGACAGCATGTCTATTTTAGAACATTGGGTGAAGCCAAAAACTCTCAGTTGATCTATGTCAGATCAAATAGTAATTTGACTTTGAACAAGAAAATAACTCTTGAAAAGAAAAATACATGTTGTTGTCTCATTGAAAATTATGTTATAATAATGGATGTGGGAAGTCCAGATTAGAAGAAAGCAGTATAAATCAATACTTGAATAAGTAAATATTAGTGGAATATAAATATTTCTAACAAAATAGGGGAAATTTAGACAAAAGTTTGGTGTAAGAAAACATTTAAATAACCTTCAAGATTTTATCACTTAGTTCATTCATTGTTTTTGCCAGTAGCATTTGTTATAACTAAATGATTCAGAGAGCTTTATGTGTTCACTGTTGATTAAAAGATTAAGTATAAATACATATCTATATCTAGGTATACATTATGCAGGATCTTTTTAAATATTTCCTTAAAATAAAAAAAGAAATAACTAGTATAGCACAAATGCAGTTAACTCATGGTGAGACTGACTTTGCAACTCAATAGATTAATAAAAAATAAAGATAAGGTGAAACCAATTTTTGAAGAAACACATTAGACTTCATTTTTAGCGTAAAATATAGAAAGTTTCTAAGAGTGTCACTCCATACCTAACAATGAATACAAGTCATACAGCATAGAAACTTCTGATTTTGTTAAAATTTATTACAAAGCTCAAAACTGAGTAAAAAGAAACATGAATAAACTGAAACTCAAGAAGTTGTAATCCCCTGTGGGAAGAGAAGAGCCCCTATCACCTTCATGGTGGAGGAGGAAAATGAAGAGAAAACCACCAAAAATGACAGTAAGAAGAAACTAGTTTTTAAAGACCAAGTGAGATGTTTTAAAATTACAAAGAACCTCAACTGTTAAGAGAATCTATATTCATCTTCTAATTCTTCCCCTTTGGCTATAACCAAGTTTTCTTGCAGAATAATAGGCAGGTGCAGAGGAAGAATTAAGAGGGATACTACCCATCTCTAAATCATAGATATGCAAAAAGAACTAGGAACTATGAATAGAACAAAATAAGCTGGTTTAATCATCTGAAAATTTCCATTCTCTCACTGAATACTAGGGGAAGCATTGTTTAGAAAGAGTCCCTTGAGAAATAAGTGTCCAGAACTTGAAGAGCACTGTGGGCAGGGGGAAAAAAAAAAAAAAAAAAACCTTGTAAAATCCCCCTGAAAAGTTTAAGGTCCTTAGTGAACACTTAATACAACCACTCTCCATTCAAGTCTGCTGAAAGGGCAACTGAGGTGGAGAGACCTCCTAAAGTACAGACCTCCATGACTGGGCAGAACTCACCAACCATAGCCCCAAACGTTGACAACCAGATTGTAAGTTAGAGTGGGGATTCCAATAGTTTAGAGAGTTTGTGGTTGGGCTAAAAAGCGAAAGGAAATTTTTGAAATCTTCTTAGGCTCAAATCTCAAGTCCTCCTGAAAGGAGATCTTGATCCAGCACTACCATCGTGTAAATGGAGAGGTGAATATTTCTAGCTAAAGCCCAGACCCACTTAATTATAGATGGAAGTGCTGCTCCCGTTCTAGAAGACAGAACCCTTTCCTACATGTAAGTATAATTTATTTCAGTCTGTACAGGTATTTCCTATAAAAATATTCAAATTTAATACAATGTTAGAAGACACACAGATACAAGTAGCCAGAAAATTACTACAAAATAAACATAATAACTGAGGGGAAGAAGAAGCTCAGTATCTCTAAATGAATGTGAATTTTCAGCAGCAAAACAATCTTATGAGAAGATCCAAGTCAGAAAGCTGTGAATGGCAACATAATACATTTTGTTGTATAAAATGATAATTAACAGTTATTATTAAACTAATAATTAGCAATAAATTAACAATTGATTTGATGGATTAGAATACTGGACATAGAGGAGCAAATTATCAGTTCACTGAGAACATATCATCAGGAGTTATTCAAACTAAAATATACAAACAAAAATGTGAAATGGAGTTTTATGATCTCTATAACATTAAACAATAGATTGCATGTGCGTTTTAGTCACAAAACAAATGAAGACAGAACATATTTGAAGATAGACTATTAGATAATTTTTAAAAATTAATGAAAGATATTAACAATCCATCTAATCTTACTGAACTTTAGTGACACAGAACAAACACATTGAGAATCACACTTAACATATAACAAAGGCTAACTACTAAAAATCAAATGTAAGGGAAGAAATATAAAATGAGTCGGGATATAAGGTGATATAAGGTGAATTCATTACATATGAATGTCTATTTTGCCACTAAAACAAATGGCTGACTTCTCTTCATAAGTAGTGAGGGTTAGAAAAATATAGAACATACTTCAAGTTCTTAATGAAAAAAGAAATTTAAAAATCGTTCTACTTTGACTGTTATATTACCAGAATACCCTTCAAAAGAATACTCACCTGTGTGTTGCATACAAGTGAATGAAAGTGTTGATAATTCATCTATAGCAGGTATGAACTTAAAGTAATAATAAAGAAGTTCTTTGGACTCAAGTGAAATAATTCCAGATACAAATGCAGATCAATGTAAAAATTATAACATCAGAAGTGATAAAAGCTTGATAAATACAAAAACTGGGGTGGGCATTGTGCTTCAGTGGGTTAATGCTCTGCGTGGGATGCCCACATCACATCTTGGAGTGTTGGTTGGCATCCCAGATACTCTGTTTCCGATCCAGTTCCCTGCTAATGCACTCAGGAAGCAGCAGATGAAGACTCAGGTATGAGTCCCTACCACTATTGCAGGAGATGTGGATGGAGTTCTGACTGTGGCCCAGCACTGACTGGTTCTTTCTTTCTCTCTATTTCTATCTACCTATATTTCTCTCTCTCTCTCTCTCTCTCTCTCTCTCTCTCTCTCATATCTCTACCTCAGTATCTCTATCCCTATCTCTATCTCTCTCATATCTCTATCTCTATCCCTATCTCTCTCTCTCTCTCTCTCTCATCTCCACCTCTATCTATAACTCTTTCTCTTTCTCTGTGACTTGGCCTGTAAAACATATAAATAAATAAATATTTCAAAAGATACAAAAACCTTTAAAATTTATTTTAGTGTATACTTGTGCATGTGTGTCTTGTGCAGCTATAATAAATGTTCACAAACTTAGTTACTCAAAACAACATGAATTTATTATCTTATTTCTCTGTAAATCGGAGAGAGCTGTGTTTGTTTTTGAAGTTTCTAGAAGATAATCTGTTTCTGTGCCCTTTCCAAATTCTACAGCCTGCCTGGCTGCTTTCTTCACCAAGTGGTCCTCATTCTCTATCATTGGAGCTGGTGCCACTGGATTAGCTGCTCCTTAAATCATATCATTCTTACCTCTGTGGCCTATCTTTTTCTATTTGCAGGGCTCTGATAATTACATTGAGCCCATTCTGATAATGCAGTTTAATTTCCTTATTTTAGGTTAGGTGATTAATACTTTAGTCCATTTGTGCTGTTATTTTTAAAAAGTAAAAACTATTTTTGTAATTCATAAAACACACACCCTTGTTTCTCACTAGCCTGGAGATCAAGTCCAGGATCAAGGCATTGGCAGTTTTGGTGTCTGGTGAACAGTGCCGTGTTTCAAAGATGTCACCTTGTTACTGCATCTTCCGGAGGTAATGAATGCCAAAGAATAAAAAGGGCAGTCATGGTTCCCTCCACCTTTTATAAGGCCACTGATCCCATTCATGACTGGATTACCTCCTAAATACTCCATCTCTTCTCACTGTTGCATTGGACTTTGTTTCAACATGAACTCAGGAGGGTCCACAAATATTAAAATCATAGCATTTCAGTCCGGGCTACTAGAATTCTTGTCCTTCTCTCATACTTAATACATTCATTCCATCCAAATAGTGCCACAAATCGAAACTCGTTTCAGCACCAACTCAAAAGCCCAGAGACCAGAATCTCATCTAAATAGAAATAGATAAGGTCAAAAGTATGTTTAAGTTTGATGCAAATTTCCTCCAACTACGAGCCTATGAAATCAAGAAAATTTTGTACTTCCAAAATACATTGGCTGGACAGTCATAGGCTAGATACTCCCATTCCAAAAGACAGCAATAAGAAAGAAAAAGGGGACCGGCACTGTAGCACAGTGGTTCGTCACTGTCTGCAGTGTCCGCATCCGACATTGGCACCAGTTTGAAACCTGGCTGCTCCAATTCCAATTCAGCTCTTTGCTAATGCACCTGGGAATTCAGTGGAGGATTTCTCAAGTCCTTTGGCCCCTACATCCTTGTGCATCCTGCCTTCAACCTGACCCAGCCCTGGCCATTGCCACCATTTGGGGAGAGAAACAGCAGATGGAAGATCTCTCTATCTCTCCTTCTGGCTGTCTTTAACTCTGCCTTTGAAACAAATAAATAATATCTTAAAAACAGAACTCTGAAGGGAGGAGAGAACCTCCACTTTGACTATGACCTTGTCTAAACAAGATAAGAATCGGAGAACTCAGAGGGCTTCCATAGCCTTGGGAACTCATGACTGGAGCATAGGGAGATTACTGATGCCATAGACAGGAGTGTCAATTGGTAAAGTCAACAACAGGAGTCACTGTGCACTTACTCCTCATGTAGGATCTCTGTCCTTAATGTGCTGTGCATTGAGATTGAATGCTATAACGAGTACTCAAACAATATATTTCACTTTGTGTTTCTATGGGGGTGCAAACTGTTGAAATCTTTACTTAATGCATACTAAACTGATCCTCTGTAAAAAAAAAAAAAAAAGAAATTATCAACTCCCAACTTGACTCTCACTGGGATTAAACATGACAATAGGTCTGATCTGATTTCATCATCATTTTAAAAAAATCATCTATTATTCCTCACTTTATGTTTCTGTGTGGGAGCAAACTGTTGAAATCCTTACTTAATGTATACTAAGCTGATCTTCTGTATATTAAGATAATCGAAAATGAATCTTGATGTGAATGGAAGGGGAGAGGGAGTGGGAAAGGGGAGGGCTGTGGGTGGGAGGGACGGTATGGGGTGAAGCCATTGTGACCCATAAATCGTACTTTGGAAATTTATATTCATTAAATAAAAGTTAAAAAAAAAAAAAAAAGCAGAAAGAAAAAGAGGAATAGATTCCAAGTAAATAACCCAACATTGAAACAACATTCAATGTTGAATTTTGATAAGAGTCTTTGACTCCACGACATAGACTCACTGGGTGTGTTTTGAGCCCACAGGCCCTGGGTAACCCTACCATGATGACTTTGCTAGGGCAACACCATGCAATGACACACACAGGTTGAAGTCAGGTGCCTGCTGTTTTCCTGGACTGTCATTGCACACTTGTGACAGGCTCTACATGTCTGGAGTCTCCTACTGGTGACCCTGTTCCCATGGCTTTACTGTTGCCCCATTGGAGGCTCTCTGCAGAGCCCCACCCCAACTCCATGTAAATCCTCTGACTGTGCTTTGAGTTTTTCAGAGAGATCCTTTCAAATACAAGTGGAAGTAGCCATGTCTCCACTGTGGATGCATTCTGTACGCATGCAGAATTAACACTGTACCCTCTGGAGCATAAGCACAAGTCACACCTTGGATGGTTTAAGCCACTTGTGAGGCAGCCAAGGAGTACTGCACTGCAGTGCGGGGAGCAGATATTTGAGGTAGCCCTGGCTGCAAGTCCCAAGTTCCCTCAGAAAACAACCGGCTTCCCCCTTCAAACCCTTGTGCCAAATCTCCAAAATATCTTCAAAGTAACTCCTACATTGTCCTGATGAATAGTAGCTGCCTTTCTTCTATCCATACTAACTTCTCTATCAACTGTCCAGCTGACCACAGTCTTGATGTTTTCTCCTAAACATGTGTTTAACTCTTTACTATTTGGCAAGACTAAGAGTTTTCCAAATCTTTAAGTTTTATTCCAATTTTAATTAAAATTCCATCCTGAAATTATTTTTCTCATATCAAAAAATTATGTTAATCTTATGTGTATGAAGTTAACTGAAAATAGATCTTAGTAAAAAATAAAAATGAGAATAGGAGAAGGAGGATGAATAGGGGTAGGAGTGTGGGTGGAAGGGCAGATACAGTAGGAAGAATCACTATGGTCTGAAAGTTGTATTTATGAAACTCAGTAAGTTTGTATTCCTTAGATAAAATATTTCTAAAAAAATAAATAAAAAAAAAACTTTGCTACATTTGAAAGGCAGACACACAGAGACAGTGCAAGATAGAGACATCTCCTACCTACTGGTTCAATCCTCAATGCCCCAACAGTAGGGACTGGGTCAGGCCAAAGCCAGGACCCTGGAAGTTGTTCTCAAACACCTCTATGGGTGGCAGCAATCCAGGTACTTGAGCCATCAACTGCTGTCTCCCAGAGTGCACACTAACTGGAAGCTTGAATTGGGAGTGGTGACAGGACTCAAACCCAGGCACTCAGATATGGGATGTGGGCATCTTAACCCCTACACCAAAGTCAACCACATCTTCTTGTATTTTAATGTAAGCGGTTAAATGAAGGCATGCAGATTCTTTTTATTTTACCAAAATACTTTGCTTAGATATTTCTTCTACCAAATATACTCTCTTCATTTCTGCCTTCTACAAAGTACTAGGGTAAGACACAATGCATCCAAATTCTTAGTCACTTAATAACAGAGATAGCCTGTCATACAGTTACCAGTAAGATATTCCTCATTTCTAGATCTTTCTAGAATGGCCTTTACTGTCCATAATTCAACCAACATTGTGATCATGACTATTTACATGATCTCTAAAAAGTTTGAGGCTCTGTCTATAGCTCTCCTTTTCTGAGCCCTCACTAGAATGGACCATCACAATCCAGCCGCTAGCCATCACCAGTTTCAAAGCTGCTTTCAGATTTTTAGGTATTTTAGTACCAAAGCTGCTTCCACGTTTTCAGCAACAACCAATATCTTCATATCAATTTGTGTTTTGGTCTTTGGGTGCTGCTATAATAAGATGGCACATACTAAATAACTTAGAAAGATAGAAATTCATTTTCACAGTTCTAAAGGCTTAGAAGTCCAACATAAAGATGCCTGCATGCTTGGTGTGTAATGAGGGCTTCTCTCTGCTTCCAAGATGGCACCCTTTTTCTTGGTCCTCTCCAGAAGGGTTCCAACTTCAGGACTTAATGAGCTCCTAGAAGCCCTACTTCATGAGACTATTACCTTTTGAGCTAAGTTTCAACATGAATTTTGATGCAGACACAAACACTCAAGCCATAGCTATTAGCTACTTTACTTCCTTTTTGATAGGTAACTTAACATATTCTTAGGTTGTGGGATTATCATGGGGACATATGCTTTGAATCTACTATTTTGTCTATCATCATATGCATGTGTTTATTATATTTATGCATATGTATGTGACCATTATATTTTATAATATTTTATTAGATATTGTTATGTTTAAAATCTAAATACTATTGGCTGCTTGAAGTAACAGCATATTATATATTTATTGAATATTTGGAAGTAAAATATATAAAATAATTAGGGATAAGTAGATATATTTTTCAACATTGTTTCATTGTACAGTGTTTGGCAATTTTTGATTTTAGACATTTCCCAGTTAGAATGCATTTTGTGATCTCTAGGGCAGCTATCAGAAGGAGGCATAAATAAAAAGCTGATGGAAGTGATAAAATAAATTCCTCCTTCAGGAAAGGTCAAAAAACAATGAATAACAGAATGATAAATGGATTGAATAAACAGAAAACAACAAGGTATGTCAATATTTACATTAAATATAAATTATCTAAACCACTATTTAAAATATAGACTGAAAACCCCAAGTACATATGCCCTAAATATGAAGACAAGGTAAGAAGTAAATGGTAACAAAGGTAGATATAAAAAAACAAAACATAACATATGTTTGTGTGACTATTTTAATACAGAACAAAATAGACACAGAGATGAAGAAAAAGAAGTGTGTTAGTTTACATGTTTTAAGCTGTATATACTCCTTTTTCTAAATCTTAATTACTAACTTCCAATTATTTTAACAATAAATATTACGAAGTTCTTTATTTCCACATAGAAATTTAAAAATTTCAAAATTTGAGTAAAAGACAAAAATATTCACTTACTTCAAATCTAAATTAGTAGTTAGTAATCAATTATTGAAAAAGTAAGGGTATGTTATATGGGCTTTGGTACCCCTGAGTAAGGTAAACATTTTAATTATTGATTTAGCCACAGCTTGACTTTCAATAAAAGATTTTTTTTTCTATTTTGCTGATATTATCAAAGGTTAACTTCTGTTTCTGACCATGTAAAGAAAGGATTCTTTTAGGACCAACATTCTATGGCTTTCATTTTCATGATCAACACACTAACCATTCAGAAATGAAATATGAAGGCAGTAGCAAAATTCTGTTATGATTTAAATCTGTATGAGAGATATTCACATAAAATAATTCAATATGAACAATTATATAAAATAAAAATATTTTAATGTTGACTGATTTTCTGTCACATATAGTACCCAAGGTTCTTTCCTCAATGATGGTTTTTGTGATATGTTTATGGAGTTTGGGTAAAGAGATGGTGTGAAGGAATGTGTATATTGTCCTGCGGTTGGTAGTAAAAAAGCAATTTCAGAAAGGATTTTTAGAATTATCTTCTTCTTTTCTGGAATATTTATTCTTTCTCCTATTATGGGGCATCTTCACACTCTATTTTCCACTTGCAGTTGCATAAGGCACATTAATAGATGCCTAATGATTGGATAGAATGTAGAAGTCATAGGAGGGTGTTAGTCAAACAAACTTGAAATGTAGGAAAATATAACACTTGTTCATATTCATAATATTTTACTTATATTTTCTAAATGTCAATCCTCTACTATGGTTTTTGAAAGAATCTAGTTATATATTTACCAGAGAACCACGAAATATAAATTTAACAAAATTTCCCCTATAGTTAAATCTTACTGGGATTTTTCAGGGTACTTGACTTACTTCTCTACAATAATTTTTGTCAACTTCCAGGGAAAATCACTATTATAAATTGAAAGAACATCCAATGTAGTACTATATACCCCTCCTTCACATACAGGCATGATATTTTCTGGTCCAGTGACAACTGATATTTTATAAAAGACTGCATGTTTATAAATTAATTGGAAAATTGGAAATGCCATTTTCCATGCTATAGTCTTATATTAACTTGGGACAATCTCAAAGAGTTTCTGAGGAGCCATTCTTCTTCTAATTCCTTTTATTTATGCAGGGATATCAGTATGAATGGTGTTTATAATTCTTCATTCAACAGTAATTTACTTTTAATGAATGAATCACCTCTACTATACATGAAATTATTGTTTAGTATCATGACTATTCACCATCCCACAATTTGCCCAATTACATTAATTTTTAAAGTGCATTTCTCACTGAGCCACTATACTTCATTGTTAGAACCCATTAGATTGTATCCTTTTTAAATTTACAAATGTTTATTATGGTGAAAATTACTAATGTCTTACAAGATTTTTGGTTATTTTCTCCTTTCAGACACATGGTCTTCTATTATGCCCTGTGTTGAGGACTGAATGTTTGTACACCTCCAAAATTTAAAGACTGAAATCCTAGCCCCTAACGTGGATGGCATTAGGAGGTAGACTCTTTGGGAGGTAATGAGGAGTAGATTAAGCTGTCTGATTGGAGCCTCCACGAATTAGGGTCCTTTAAAAGTCTATAGAGAGCTGTGCTTCCTCTTTTACCACGCGAAGACACACTGAAAAGATGATATCTTGTGAACCCTAAAGCAAGCCCTCAGCATAGACAGAATCTGCTGGAGTATTTATCTTGGACTTCCTACTTTCTAAGACTATAAGAAAAAAATATTTGTTGTTTAAGTCTCTGTCTCTTCCCCATTTATGTATTTTTTAATAGCAGACATAGATAAGACAACCTGCAACTAACGTGGGGCCATGATGAATAAACAGAAGTCATATGCTACCTCTAGGTAACACTTACAGAGCCAGCAGATGATTCTACATGTTTCTTTGAGGTTACAGAGACAGAATATTATTAATATCACAATTAAAGTATCCTGAAATGCCAAGACAATCAATGAGAGATAAATAAGCCCAGAAGGAGTGTAAGTACAAGGACAAAATGTGCATACATAAATATGCATTTTTATTTATCAAATGACAATTTAGTGAGATTCTACTCTGTTCCATCCCATTAGATACAATAGTGAGTAAAGCCTCACCTCCAGAATAGTCTTTTTATGAGAAAAAAATAAAAAAATTTCCATATGATTTTTATGATTATTTATTACTTCAACATAAACTATTATGATTAATGTAATACTAAATGTTTAACCAATGAATTCTGAGTTGATGTCACCCAATAGTGATTCAAATTTTTTAGCTCTAGATAAATAATTAGGTGATCATACTGGAAAAACTAAAAATGTAATTTTATAATTTTACACACAAAACATCGAAGATCAGTGTAGACAAAAATAGAAATACAAAGAAATGCAAAGAACGAACACCATTGTCTTACCACCATACCTAAATACTGAAATTATTCTTGTTCTTCACACACACACACACACACACACACAATCATTTTAGTAGTAAAATTGAAGGCAGAAAGATTCACTGCAAACTGTTCAATAGATCTAGGACAGGAAAAAAAAAAGAGTTGGTTGAGGATAATGGGAATAGAGGTCAAAAAGAGTTAAAAAGACATTTCTAAAGCATAATCAAAATGAGTAGATGTTGTGGTAACAGGAATATCAGGATGACTACATATGTGCTATCAAGGCTTAGAAGGACCATACCTTCAACTGAGCTAGGAGATGAAAAAGAAGGATCTAGTCGATTCAATCAGTGTCCCTGGCCCAGGCATTCAAAACTTATCGCTATAAGCAGAACCCTTAAAATGAACTTGACTGTTTCTAATCAGGTTGTATCTTTATACTGATATTTTGATTTCCAAGGGAAAAAAGTCTACATTTATGGTTCCAAATTGCAAGAGTAAAATGAAAAAAAAAAAAAAAAAGTATGGGCAATGTGGACTCATCAGTTCCTCCAAAACCAAAATAAGTATTTGAAAATATCACTTCTAAAGTTATTTTGAAAGGATTATAGGCTTGTTGAATTTCTTCTTCCTGCCAGATGCTCCATCATTTAAACATTCTGCATTCTGCAAAACTTAAATATTATTTATTTATTTATTTTTATTTTATTTTATTTGAAAGGCAGAGAGAGGTCTTCTAGCTACTGGTCCACTACCCAAATGCCTGCATCAGTCAGGACTGGGCCAGATCAAACCAATGAGCCAAGAACTCAACTGGAGGCTCCCACATGAAGAAGTGGGAGGGCGTCAGACTGCAAGACCCCAGTACACGAGCCATAAACTCTTGTCTCCCAGTGGCTGCATTAGCAGGAAACTAGATCAGAAGATTACCTGGGACTGGAACCAGGCACTCCCATAATATGCAGATTCCCTAAGTGGTGCTTTAACCACTGTGCCAAATACCTGCCCCTGCACGATTTGTTTTTAAGTTATTTGCTATTAGCAATTGTGTGAAGTATATCTCTTCAGAATTTATCTTTAAGGCTCTCATATTATATCAAGTATTCCTACAAGGGTTAGTCATGTTTTATTACCAAACCAATTAGTTATTCAGTCTTGAAAGATACCTTTTTAAATTGAAACATACCTCTCTACACAACTCAAATCCTATGAGACTCTCTATATATGCATTCATTTTGTCAACACCACAGTTCTGTAACTTTTCAGTAGTAAAAAATTGATTTTATTTCATTTGCTTTTCTATGCAGTCAAGATGGAATTCACATAATTTATATTTAATCAAAATAATCAAAATTTGAAGAGGAAAGAAAACATTTCTCTTGAATTATGTCAAGCAAGTGTCAAAAGATTGATAAAACTTAGACTGTGTTTCTTGCACCTGAAAATAAGCGCAACACTACTATCCTTAGCAAAACTCTAGTTTTAGAACTGTTCTTTGTCTTAGAAATTCTTTTGTGTTTATGGTCTTATAACTATAAAACAGCAGCAAACTTCTACAAGTTTCCATACAAAGGATGGAGCACTATTTTGTTCTCCAAAGTATAAATAATTTAGGGTCACTATGACCTACGTTGAAAATAAAAGAATCTTTTAAAAGAAAAAATTTCATTTCAAAGTTTAAAAAGAAAACTCTTGAAGAAAATTCAGTTAGTTAAAATTAATTTTATACTTCAAACTTCATGAGGAATATGCTTTCTCTTGGTATCTTCATAATGCTGGTAGATCAGTAAATATGGTTATAGGTTTAATGTTTATGTCCCTCCAAAATTTGTATAGTGAAACATAACACCCAGTGTGATATTTATGGGAAGAGATCTGCATGGAATTAACATTGTTATAAAAGAGAGCTCTTTTTAGTCTTCTCCATGTGCGAAGATGGCTCACATGCAAAAAGGTGAGAAGTGAAAGACGGCTCTCTATGACCCAGAAAGACCCTCCACAGAAATTCAATCTGCTAGTGCCTTGAGCTAGGACATTCCAGCTCAAAAATTATTCAAAATAAGTTTCTATAATTTGCAAGCCACTTAGCCCATGATATTCTGTTATACCAGCCTGAAGAGACTAGATAGAAATAGGTATCGAGAAGAGGGAGTGCTGCTAATAACAGATGTCTGAAATGTGAAAGTAGATTTGGAAATGGGTAATGAATAGATGCTGCAAGAGTTTGGACAAGCCTGATAGATGCTGCATTGCTGTAAGCGGATCATTAATGGTGATTCTTGGGAGGGTTTAGTAAGAAAATAGGACAGCTATAGAGAAAGCCTCTATTTTTATAGCAACCCTGAATAACAGAATATTGGTAGAAATAGTAAGGGCCATTTTGATGACGTTTCAAACAAAAATGAAGACTATAGTATTGGACACTGGAAGGAAACTTACCCTTTTTTGTTTAAACTGATAAGAACAGGTACTACACTTGATCTTAGCCAGAAGGCTGTGAAGCAATACTTTTTTTTTTAAAGATTTATTTGTTTTATTTTTAAAGATTACAATTTATTTGAAAGTCAGGGTTAGAGAGAAAGAGGGATCTTCCATCCAGCATGCCATCTTCATTAGCGAGGATCAGGATCAGAAGTGGAGCAGCCAGGACATGAAAAAATACACGTATGGGATGCAGGTATTGGAGGTGGTACCTTTACTCACTATATCACAACACCAACTCCTAAGTAGGAATTATTAAGCAAAAGCAATAATAGCATAAAGATTCAGAAAATTGGCAGTCTGTCCATACTGATAAAAAGAGAAAGATCTTTTGGAAGATAACACCAAGGGTATGCTCAAAAATCTGCTTGATAAGTAGACTAGCCAGCTGTCTCAACAGAAGTCCGGGACTATTGTTCCACAGAGAGGGAAAATGACCTCAATATCCACTCAGGGATCACCAGGGCTGCCAGTCTCCTAGTGTGCTCAGAGTGAAAATGCTTAACAGGCAACGTTATTTCATTGGATGGGGCTATCTCTCCAGTTCAGACGGGTACATGATGACGTGGCCCAGTGCCTCAGGGCTGGGGCTGCACACAGAGCTGTAGAGTTGACTCTGTCAGGAATTGTATAGGAGTCAGTCTTCCTAAATCTTGATTTCGAGGGATAGGAGTACCTATTTAGAACCATGAGCGCAGAACCTAAGCTCAGAAGAACTGGAGACCTTGGACTTCAACCTAAGAACATCAGGGGGCCAGGCAGAGAGCTGCTGTGGTGAGTCACGCAGGGGACACTGCC
Organism: Oryctolagus cuniculus; assembly: GCF_051225735.1. Taxonomy (NCBI): domain Eukaryota; kingdom Metazoa; phylum Chordata; class Mammalia; order Lagomorpha; family Leporidae; genus Oryctolagus; species Oryctolagus cuniculus. The sequence continues at coordinate 59,591,726 of NC_142870.1, forward strand.
ATTGGGATGTGTCTGGAATGCAGAGCATTGAGCTAAAGATTATTCTAAAATCTTATGATCTAATCCAATTTGGCTCAATGGATTTTGGCTTCAGTTGGCACCCGTCACTCCTTTATTTTTTTCTATCTCAATTTTGGAATGGGAATGTCTTTTTCATGCCTGTTCCACCATTCTATTTTGGAAACCCATAATATATTCAGTTTTACAGTTTCACAGCTAAAGGGGAATTTGCCTCCGAATGAATCATATCTTGAGTCTCATCTATGTCTGATTTAGATGACATTTATATGAAATATTGGACTTCAGATTTTTGAGTTGATGCTGGAGCGAGTTAAGACTTTTGAAACTTTTGGGATAAAATGAATGTATTTTCCATGTAAGAAAGATAAGAATTTTAGGTAAACAGGCTAGAATGCTATATTGGAATGCTATAGAGTGAATGTTTATGTCCCCATCTAAACATGTATGTTGAAACCTAGTTTCCAGTGTGATGTCACTGAGGGGGAGGGAGTTTGAGAAGAGATTAAGTGATAGGAGTGGAGCCTCCGTGAATGGAACGGGACTGCAGGGGCTTCCTTGCCCTTTCTGCCACATAAACACACAGCAGACAAACAGCCACCAGGAAGCAGATGCTCACCACACATTGACTTTGCAAGTGCCTTGATCTCGGATTTTGCAAACCCTAGATCTCTGAGAAATATACTCCCCTCGCTTATAATCCGCCCAGTCTATGGTACTCTGTTATAGCAGCCAAATAAACCAAGAAAGTATTTTTCCATTCTCCCTAAACTCCGTTTCAGCATTTTCTCCCTCTATAATTGGCTCACAACCTCAGGTACCTTATTGAGAGCTGTTTGGAAATGGAGTAATCTGTGCAAAGCATAATTGTTAATAATTATGTTTACAAATGCATCTCCTCCACTTCCCTGCTCCATCTTCAGCAGAGAATATTTTTCTCATAATTTTGATTAGTGGACCCTTTTTCCTGTCTGTCTTTACAAATGTCTCTTCTAATTTGCACAGAGATGTGCTGCTTTTCTGTCTCATGACGTGAAGATTGCACAGAAACCAATGTTGGGACTCCACACCCTGGAACCTGTGCTCCCGAACACGTCACTACATCTGAACACTTTCCTGAATCTTACTTGTTATGTTTGCCTCTGCGAAAGCTGAGTGCCTTTGGATTCCTTTTTTTTCCCCTAATGTATTAATTTGCCCTCATATTTCTGAGGCTGACATTGATATCTTACTTTAAATAGATTCATTTATGTATTTAAAAAGCAGAGTGACAAAGAGAGAGAGAGAGAGAGAGACAGAGAGAAAGAATTTTCCATCACTGGTTCACTTCCTGAATGGCTCTACCAACCAGGCCTGGGCCAGGCCAAATCCAGAAGTCGGGATTTCCTTCCTGGTCTCCCAACTGGGCAGTAGGGGCCACATGCTTGGGCCAGCTTCCACTGCCTTTCCAGGCACATGAGCAGGGAGCTGGATTGGAACTGGGGCAGCTGGGACTCAAACTGGCACTCCAATGCACAATGCCTTGGTGGTGGTTTAACTGGCAGTGCCACAATGCCTGCTTTTCTCTGCTTCTCTCCCGAGTCTTCTGCTTAGCTCCACTCTGCACTCCAACATTCTACTCCTAGATTAGTTTTCACACCCTAGTTTCAAATTTTTCTCCTGAATCACTTATTGAGAAAGGCAGCAAATTTTCACTCTTGTAGCCATTTCAAACGGGCACTCTCCTACTTGGCAGTTTATTAATATTTATTCAAAAGTGAGTGTATTATCAATGACACAATAGTGTTTGTCAACCACTTATGCAATAATATGAAAATCTGCTTTGGAAATAATGATGTCTATGACTTTGCTCGTATGCTACATACATTAGAATGTGTCCTTGAATCAGTCTTTGATTTCAGCTATTTTGCATCAGATTTTTTCTTTGGTTACCATAACATTAGTGTAAACTTTATTTTGGGATTCTGCTTATCAAACCATGTGTTTTTGATGTTTGCTCATGTCACGCCTTCTTCTCTCCTCTCATGCTTTCTCTCATCTTCCTGCTTTAGCGTCTACTGTCCTGCTGAGTAATCAAACAAATCTCTAGACACTGTGGTCTTGCTGCTCATCTCACTAAAGGAAAAAAACAAATAACAGCTGCTGAAATTGTGAACCTTCCTTCCTGGCTGTCAAATTTAGTGAAAACAGATGCTTCAAAGAGTCGTTTGTAATTCAAGCAGGAACAGAGGCAAAAAAGAAACCCCTTATTTGCTGAAACTAGAGAAGTCTGGCTGGGTCAACTCAGCTTCCATCTTACACACTGGCTAAAAGAAACAGTGTCATTATTGCTGTGCAAGTGCCCAGCACTGCTTTCTAAATAAAATAAAGCCATTACTTACACTAACAAGGCCTAAATAGATGTCTGTGGGAAATAAATGTCCTAGAAGAACAACGATTTAAAATGATCATGCTGAAAGGAAATAAGTGTTTGAAAATGTAAAGTATTCCTTCAGAAGCGTAAACTATTTTCATTTCTACATTCTTGGGCAGGTCCCAGACTACCTAAGCCACCTGAAAGAACACTGAGCCAGCTAGTGAGAGATGTCAGGTCTGGTTAAGTGATCTTTTACAAGTCATTTACTCTGTGACCTTTAATTTTCCTTAATGGTAAATGAGTAGCATTGAATTTAGTGACATCTGAAGTCCAATATAACACAAAGGTTCTATGATTCAGTCACTTCTAATATTTTATTAGCAAATTATTGCCAAAATATCATAGTCATCCTAATGAGGCCAACAGCCTGACAATATGTATTAATAGAAACTCTTATTAAATTTCTAAAAATCTTTCCTGTGTTGTTAAATAATAGATTTTTGTCATAAAAATAGTTATTTTTGCAAATCTATTAGTACAGTAAGTAGTGTGAAACAATGCAAAAACAAAAGTACAAATATTGAGACATTCACTCCCCTTAGTCACATAGGAATATGAACTTCAATTCTAAGTGTATTTGAGTCTATAATGCAGTTAGAGAGATAGAGAGAAGTTAAATGAGACCTAAACATTTAAGGGTTTGGAGAAACAGATGGGGGGAGGTGAATACAAGTCTGTTGGATTTCAGGAGGCAGAAAGTTGTTAGAAATTCATCCATCTGAGACTAGTTAGATTCTGGGAGAAATATTTTTTCAGGGGGTGTGAGATTAAAATGCTGGAAAGTGAGAGTATAGTAAAGGACAAATGACTGGGATTACTTCTGAATGCTAAGAAATCACTATTAATAATTTTTTCCAATTCATGTGTGTTGTTGAACACTGGAAAAAGTTGATGTCAACTCCCAGGATTGCTACCAAGAAGTAGTAAGGTTGATTTAGGTGGTCTTTGTCAAGAGCATTTACTGAGGGGTATTGCTGATAGTTGAAGCCCCATGCTTTCATAGTCAAGTGCTTTGATATTTCTCCTTGTTACCCATATTATTGAAAAATTTGGAATCTTTGGCCAATGCACTAGGAACTCCAGTTTCTCAGAGTTTTGAGGCAATTATATTGAGTCTTGGATCTCATCTCCTCAAAAAAACAATGCCCCTCCTCATCCCCCTTTTCATAAAAATCTGATCAGAATTGGAAAAAATCAGAATTAGGACCAAGATAAAGAAACTCACAATGGAAGGGGAGAGGGAGTGGATAAGGGGAGGGTTGCGGGTTGGAGGGACGTTATGGGGGGGAAGCCATTGTAATCAATATTCTGTACTTTGGAAATTTATATTCATTAAATAAAAGTTAAAAAAAAAAAAGAAACTCACATGACTTTTAGTACCTTACAGGAACTTTAAAAACTTTTCCTTTGTATTCTTTTTCCATGATATTGCCCACTTCACAGCTGTACCTTAACTCAAATACAAAAGCGCAAAAGAAGCTGCTTCCCTTATATTTGTATAGATTTATTTTGTGCTGGAAATCATTTTGTTCATTCCTTCAAGGATCCTCCCTAAAGCACTGGGAGCTGTCATTAGAAATGTAGTAAAATCAAACACAGAAACAAAAATAATACCAGCTTATAATAATATGCAAATTTTATTTTTCCTCAGGTATCACATTTCCATTTTTCTTTCAAGAATGTGAGTTGATAAAAGATAGCTACTTAAAGGGAGAATTCCTAGGTCCTGGATGCCAGCCAAATGCTTTCCCCTTATAACTAACAAATTTTTGTGGAAAAAACAAGTATCTTTCACCTCACTGTAATCTCTCCTGTAACATATCTTGAATGTACCAGCTCCATAAAGAGAAGTATGCAGATCCAACTTTAAAACATACAGCCCCAATATAATTTGATTTTCAAAATTGTGGAGCTCACCAGTGACCACAATTTACTAAACCTCCTAGTGAGTTTTTTTGTTTGTTTTTTTGTTTGTTTGCTTCTTTGTTTTTTGTTTTGACAGGCAGAGTGGACAGTGAGAGAGACAGAGAGAAAGGTCTTCCTTTGCCATTGGTTCACCCTCCAATGGCCGCTGTGGCCGGCGCACCACGCTGATCCGAAGCCAGGAGCCAGGTGCTTCTCCTGGTCTCCCATGTGGGTGCAGGACCCAAGAACTTGGGCCATCCTCCATGGCACTCCCAGGCCATAGCAGAGAGCTGGCCTGGAAGAGGGGCAACCGGGACAGAATCCAGCACCCCAACTGGGACTAGAACACGGTGTGCCGGCGCTGATAGGTGGAGGATTAGCCTATTGAGCCGCGACACCGGCCACTAGTCAGTTTTTAATTCTCTTATATATCCCATCAGTAATATTTGGCAAAATCTATCACTCTGTACTCCTACAATCTCATTTTTCACTTGGATTTCAAAATGTTACATCTGCTTGGTTTTTTCTTTTATCAAATACTACACTAATATGCTCCTTGTCTTGTTTGCTGTTTTTTTTGAAGTATCCCATACCTCAGTCCTATTATCTGTTCTCTGCTTACATAAACAATTTTGTTGATATTAAAGCTTACATTGCCTGAGTTTGTCTCTTCATCTTAGACCACTATTCTGAACTCGTGACTTGTATATTAAATTACCAAGTCAATATCTCCATTGGGCATTTAGTATACACGTCAAATATTATCTAATATTTAATATATCCAAAACCAAATTCCTGATTTTAATTCTCAAACCTGTTTTACCTGATGTCTTTCACATTTCACTTAAAATTAATTCCATTCCTCTAGCTGCTCAGGCCCCAAATCCAAAGAGTCATCGTTGATTAATCTCATTCTCTCACACACCACATCCAATCTGTCAAGATATCTGTGGCTTTTATATTGGGTATATTTTCATATTCTGATTCCCTTTCAGCATCTCACTTGAATTAAATCACATAATCTCTTCCCTGTGTTAGTGCAATAGACCTTTAAATATTCTCTCTGTCATCTGGAATCCATTCTCAACATAGCAGCCAAAGTATTCCTTTTTAAACATTTCTCATTTTATGCTCTTCCCTGCTCAAAGTATTTCCATGTATTTTTACTCACTCCAGATGAATGAAATAGTCCTTACAATGCCTGACAATGAGGCATACTACTTAGTTTTCTAATATTTCTCTATCTCATCTTATTCTAAACATTTTCTTAAATCTCTCTTCCTGAAATCCTCTCCTATATACCTACATGACTCACCCTATCTCAATGAGAATAATTTTGCTCAATAATTTACGGTTGGCATCCCTTTGATACACTCTGTTTTTATTCTTCTCCAAAGACCCAATCATTTTCCAACACAGAAAAATGATATACATGTTTTTTATATTGATTTTTTGCCCCCACTTTGAGAGAAGGGCTTATTATCTATTTTTTTGTTTAAGCCTACAATGTGTAATTCTAACTAGGTACTCAAGTGAAACAAGAGAAAAATCTTTAGGGAGAATAACCAAATACCTGATACCGAAAAACCTTACCTTGGGAAAGATGAGTAGCAACTCCAGACAATGGCCCATGAAAATCATAATTTTCCAAATTAAATACAAGGAGTACCAGTATCATAAAACTATTCTAGACTATTCACATCTGTTTCACTGGGTGCTGATACCTTCATTTCACACATTTTGTCCATCATTCACTTATTTCTTTGGTACAAGTCTTATATAACATTCATTTTATCTGCATCCCAGTCTATATCCAAATTCCTTCACTACTATTTTCTTTAGTTCAGTTTCCTAACTTGTATTTAATTTGTCCAGCCTGCCACAGACTCTTGGTATTTTATCGCTTACTTTTTATTTATTTCTGATTGCTTCCAGCCTAAGAAAAGACCTTGCTTGTCTCTCTAGTTAATATCTATAACCATTAAAATATCTGTAATCTAATAAGAAAATTGTGGAACAGACCATAAAAATGTATAATAACAATTCACTCCCATTTTTTAAAGTGACATCTTACCATATGTGTTAGTAAAATTTCCATTTTCCATACAAAGAAACTGAAATTCAGTTTCCAACTGACTCCTCTAACATTATTTAGGTTCTGTATGGTGTGTGTAGCCTTTAACCCCAGGTAAGTGTGGCTTCCTAATCAATGTTCATTATAAAATGTTACATTGCCTCTTGAATCCAGATATCTCGACCCACACTCCAGTGCATTTCCCATTACATATGCATTCTTCTCTCATGTTTTCCAGATATACTGTTTGCTGCTTTTTCACCCTTAGGCAATTAATAATCATTTATTCCTCACACTTCACTTCAAAATCTATTTTATATACAATGCATTCATTATGCATACTGAAATGGCACCCAAAGTGGGAAGACATCCAGCTATCTGCCAATAAAAATATGTGAATACTTGCTAGTGTTAGTAACAGCCACTCTCCCATAGACATATTTTTCTTTAATTAGGGGTACTGATGGTTCAAAACACAATATCACTCATAGCTTCAGATTCTTTTACATCTATTTTTATGATCTCCCCCCCCCAGGTAAATTAATAATCCAGATAGAAGTAAGTATGGAATGTACACAAACTGAAGATAAAGCTATCTAAATTTAGATTATTCCAAATAGGAAGCAATATATTTTCTCCCTTTAAAAACAAAAGAACAGAAAGGAAGACTCTGAGCTAATGTTACTCACAGTGAACTTAGTGAACAGGATAATCTTGGAAGGTGGGCCAAAGCCATTTTTGTCTTCTGAAATAGAGGCTACAGTCATTTCGGATGTCTTTTAATCACATCTCTAAAAAAGAGAGTAGTCCATTGTCACTGTAACTTTTTGTAGTGACTAATTGGCTCACTTCTTAGAGACTGTGATTCTGTAAGGAAATGAAATTGAGAAGGAAGGGAACCTAGACCTTTTGTAAACATTGCCTCCACTCCACTGCCATATAATGAGCCAAACTTAAAGTGATTGATTTATAGGGAAGGTAAATTAACCTGAATTTTCAGAAGTCTTGATCTCAAAAGGCTATTGCCAAGTCAAATCCCATTGGTAGATTTTGAGTTTAAAATTAAAATTTTATTGACTTTCCACATGAGTTCTCAAGTAATATAAAGAATTTGATTGCTTTTATTAAGTAATGCATCAATTTTTAAGACTTTTTCAAAAGACAGAGGGATAGAGAGAGGGAGGGAGAAAGAGAGGTTGTATATCCACAGAAGCCAAGAGTCTTCTACATGGGTGTCAGGGGCCCCAGTCCTTGAACAATCATCCAGTGCTTTCATGGGTCATTAGCAGGAAACTGCATAGGAGGTGGAACATCCAGACTCAAACTGGTGCTCTGATAAGGAATGCTGGCATCACAAGTGGCAGCTTTTTTAAGATTTTTTTTTATTTATTTGGGAGATACAGTTACAGACAGAGAAGGAGTGACAGAGAGAGAGGTTATGCATGTACTGGTTCACTCCCCATGTCGATAGAGAGCAGAAAAACATTTTGGACATACTTTAACAGCTTTGCCAGCTCATGGCCCCACCCAGGAACCAGCTGAAGAGAGACTCCTGAGTCTGGTGGGGAGAACTGACAGGAGGTTGGGTGCTCATGACTATGGGAGGCTGTGTGAGGGACTGTGAAAACACTGAGGCTGCATAGGAGGGCTCATAGTGTAGCTGGAACTTTGTGCAGTAACTGTGGGAGGCTCCACACACTCAGAGTTCCCTGGTTCCCTGGTGTGGAATCTGAGGACTGCACAGATCCTTTGTGTGGTTCTTGTGGCAGCACAGATGAATATTATATCCACTAGAGCTAGCACCCAGGCACTGGTCTCCTTTGAGGAGAGAAAGTGAGCTAAGTCTATGCCAATAAAGCAGAACAAACCTCCTCTCTGATTAAAAAAAATGAGAGAGATTTACCATGTCCAATCCGGGTGTCACTCCCTTCACCCTGGAGCACTGAATAGAGTTCCCTAGCCACACTCACAACACACCTCTAGGTATTCACTGAAAAAAGTAGACACTACAGTAATCTACAGAGGCATAGTCCAAAGATAAAAGCTGCTGAAGCAAAAGAAAAACAAACAAAAGAATGAAATAATGAGTATCTCTACAAATGCTGAATAATAAGCACACCAATTCAAGAAACAAGAATAAGGAAGACAGCATGATGCCACCAAAAGAAAACAACACTTCAATACAGGATTGTGAAGATGAGATTGAAGAAATGCCAGAAACGGAATTTAAAAAATTGATTTTAAGATTATTTAGAAGTAGTCAGAAGCAAATGCACAAACTAATGAATTCCATACATGATATGAAAGGAAATTTCTCCCACAAAATTGAGATCTTAAAGAGAAAGCAAAATGAAATCTTGGAAATGAGGAATTTAATAGAACAACTAAAAAAATGTAGTGGAAACCTTTAACAACAGAATCAGTGAAGCAGAAGAAAGAATATCTGACTTAGAAGACAAATCACAGGAAACTATACAGTTAGACCAAAAACAAGAAGAGGAAATTAGAAAACTAAAACACACTGTTGATAATCTATAGAATACTATCAAATAACCCAACATACGAGTGCTAGGAGTTCCTGAAGCCGTGAAAAGCGAGAGAGGATTAGAAGGCCTTTTTTTGTGAAATAATAATAGAAAATTTCCCTAATTTGGAGAAAGAAAGGGACATCCAAGTACAGGAAGCACATACAACACCTATTAGACATGACCAGAAAAGATATTCACCACGACACATTGTAATCAACTCACTACAGTAAAACATAAAGAAAATATTCCAAAATGTGCACAAGAGAAATGCCAGATTACTTTCAGAGGATCTCCAATTAGACTAACAGTGGATTTCTCATCAGAAAACCTACAGGCTAGAAGAAAATGTTGAGATATATTCCAAGATTTCAGAGAAAAAAAGTATCAACCCAAAATACTGTACCCTGCAAATCTCTCACTTATGAATGAAGGCAAACTAAAGACATTCCATAATAAATGGAAATTGAAAGAATTTGGTCCCACCCAACCAGCTCTGCAAAAGATGCTTAAGGATATGCTGTACACAGAAACATTGCAATCACTACAAAAGCAGGTAAAGGCAGAAAATCTCCCAGTAAAAGTGCAAAGAAATTCCAAAGTAAAAAATGGAATATTTATGGAAAAATGGCAGGGCAAAGACATTACTTATCAACAGTCACCTTGAATGTAAATGGCCTCAACTCTCCAGTTAAAAGACATTGACTGGCTCAATGGATTATAAAACAAACCCATCTATTTGCTGCCTACAAGTAACACATCTCACCAACAAAGATGCACACAAACTGAAAGTGAAAGGTTGGACAAAGATAATACATGCTAGAAGAAACCAAAAAAGAGCTGGTGTATACATCCTAATATCAGACAAAATAGGCTTTAAAAGAAAAACTGTAAAAAGAGACTAAAAAGGTCACTATGTAATTATTGAGGGATCAATTCAATAGGAGGATTTAACTATTATAAAGATATATGCACCTAATTACAGGAGACATGGCTATTTAAAAGAATTGTTAAAGGATCTATAGGGAGACATGAATGCCAAACAATAGTAATGGGGGACTTCAATACCTAATTTCAACAATGGACAGATTAATCAGATAGAAAATCAACAAGGAAATAGCATATTTAATCAACACTATAGGCCAAATTGACCTAACAGATATCTACAGAACTTTTCATCCTACATTTGAAGAATACATGTTCTTTTCATCAGTGCATAGAACTTTCTTTCTCTAGGACTGACTACAAAGCTGGAGATAAAGCAAGCCTCAGAAAATTCAAAAAATCTAAATAAGCAACTCAGAAATCTCTAGAACACAGGCAAAAATGGAGATTGAACCACATGCTCCAGAATGAGCGGTGGGTCATAGAAGCAATCAAAGAGAGAGCAAAAAATGTATGGAAACAAATGAAGATGACAATACAACATATCAAAACTTATGGGATACAGCAAGAACACTGTTAAGAGAAAAGTTTATAGCAATTTGTGCCTACCACAAGAAAGGCATAGAATAAATGAAATATCAATGCATCTAAGGATCCAGAAAAACAATAACAATCCAAACCCAAAATTACTAGGAAGAAAGAAATAATTAAAATTATAGAAGAAATAAGCAAAATTGAAACAAAAACAATATAAAAGATCAGCTGGGTTTTTTTTTTTTTTAAATTATGGGATATGTACTCTTTAGAATACTATACCGCAGTAAGAAACAATGAAATCCAGTCATTTGCAACAAAATGGAGGAATCTGGAACACATCATGCTGAGTGAAATAAGCCAGTCCCAAAGGGACAAATACCATATGTTCTCCCTGATCGGTGACAACTGACTGAACACCAAAAAGGAAACCTGTTGAAGTGAAATGGACACTATGGGAAACGGTGACTTGATCAGCATAGCCCTGACTGTTAATGAACAACTTAATACATTATCCCTCTTAGTAGTTTTTTTGTCTGTTCTACTTAATAGGACTGGTTTAATTCTGTAATTAATACACAGTTATTCTTAAGTGTTGAAAATTAACTGCAATGTGATCCCTGTTAAACATAAGAGTGGGAATAAGAGAGGGAAGAGATGTATAATTTGGGACATGCTCAAGCTGACTTGCCCCAAATGGTAGAGTTAGAAACATACCAGGGGATTCCAATTCAATCCTATCAAGGTGGCATGTACCAATGCCATCTCACTATTCCAAGTGATCAATTTCAGTTCACAATTGATCATAATGAAAGGACTAAGAGTCAAAGGGAGCACATAAACAAGTCTAGTACCTGCTAACACTAACTGATAGAATAAATAAAGGGGAGAGTGATCCAACATGGGAAGTGAGATACTCAGCAGACTCATAGAATGGCAGATGTCCTAAATAGCACTCTGGCCTCAGAATCAGCCCTAAAGGCATTTGGATCTGGCTGAAAAGCCCATGAGAGTATTTCAGGCATGGAAAGCCAAGACACTCTGGCAAAAGATCTCTGTGAGTGAGATCCCAGTGGAAAGAACAGGTCTTCAAAGAAGGAGGTACCTTTCTCTGAAGGGAGGAGAGAACCTCCACTTTGACTATGACCTTGTCTAAACAAGATAAGAGTTGGAGAACTCAAGGGGCTTCCATAGCCTTGGAAACTCATGACTGGAGCATAGGGAGATTACTGATGCCATAGACAGGAGTGTCAATTGGTAAAGTCAACAACAGGAGTCACTGTGCACTTACTCCTCATATAGGATCTCTGTCCTTAATGTGCTGTGCATTGAGATTTAATGCTATAACGCGTACTCAAACAATATATTTCACTTTGTGTTTCTATGGGGGTGCAAACTGTTGAAATCTTTACTTAATGCATACTAAACTGATCTTCTGTAAAAAAAAAAAAAAAAAAGAAATTATCAATTCCCAACTTGACTCTCACTGGGATTAAACATGACAATAGGTCTGATCTGATTTCATCATCATTTAAAAAAAAATCATCTATTATTTTTCACTTCATGTTTCTGTGTGGGAGCAAACGTTGAAATCCTCAGTTAATGTATACTAAGCTGATCTTCTGTATATTAAGATAATCGAAAATGAATCTTGATGTGAATGGAAGGGGAGAGGGAGTGGGAAAGGGGAGGGTTGTGGGTGGGAGGGATGGTATGGGGGGAAGCCATTGTAATCCATAAGTCGTACTTTGGAAATTTACATTCATTAAATAAAAGTTAAAAAAAAAAGAGCTGGTTTTTTGAAAAAATAAACAAAACTGACACATCATTGGCTCAACTAATCAATAAAGGAGATCAAAGACCCAAATTAATAAAATTAAAGATGGAAAAGGAAATGTAACAACAGACACCATAGAAATAAAAAGAATTATCAGAAATTACTGCAAAGTGCTCTATGCCAACAAACTGGGAAACCTAGAAGAAATGGATAGATTTCTGGACACATACAACCTACCTAAATTGAACTATTAAAATATAGAAAACCTAAATAGACCCATAACCAAGTCAGAAATTGAATCAGTAATAAAGGCTCACCCAACAAAGAAAACCCAGGACCAGATGGCTTCACTGCTGAATTGTACCAGACATTTAAAGAAGAACTAACTCCAATTCTTCCCAAGTTATTCAAAACAATTGAAAGGGAGGGAGTCCTACCAAATTATTTCTATGAAGCCAGCATCACCTTAATTTCTAAGCCTAAAAAAGATACAACACAGAAAGAGAATTACAGACCAATTTTCATGTTGAACATAGACACAAACATTCTGAATAAAATTCTAGCCAACAGAATCCAACACACATCAGAATGATCAGTTATCCAGTCCCAGTGGGATATATCCCTGGTATACAGGGATGGTTCAACATTCACAAAGCAATCAATTGATCACATCAACAAACTGCTGAACAAAAACTACATGATTATCTCAGTAGATGCTGAGAAAGTATTTGATAAAATACAACATCATTTATTTAATTTGGAAAAATCAGAAGCATTTTCACTGAAACCTGGAACCAGACAAGGATGCCCACTCTCACCATTGCTATTCAATATAGTCTTGTAAGTATTAGCCAGAGCCATTAGGCAAAAAAAAAAAAAAAAAAAAAAAATCAAAGGGATACAAATTGGGAAGAAGTAAGTCAAACTATCCCTATTTGCAGATGCTGAGATTATATATATATATATATATATATATATATATATATATATAGGGGATCTGAAAGACTCCACTAAGAGACTTGAAACTCATAGAAGAGTTTGGTAAAGTAGCAGTATATAAAATCAGTACCCAAAATCAGTAGCCTTTGTATACACAGACAATGCCATGGCTGAGAAAGAACTTTCAAGATCAATTCCATTCACAGTTGCTTCCAAAAAATCCAATAGCTTGGAATACATTTAACCAAGGATGTCAAATGTCTCAATGATGAAAATTACAAAACACTAAGGAAAAAGATAGAAGAAGATACAAAAAAATGAAAAACTTTTCCATGTTCATGGATTGGAAGGGTCAATATCATCAAAATGTCCATATTTCCAAAAGCAATTACAGATTCAATGCAATACCAATCAAAACACAAAAGACATACTTCTCAGATATAGAAAAAATGATATTGAAATTCATACGGAAACCCCCAAATAGCTAAAGAAATCTTATACAACAAAATCAAAGCTGGAGACATCACACTACCAGGTTTCAAGACACGCTTTAGGGCAGTTATAAGCAAAACAGCCTGTAATGTTATGGAAACAGATGGATAGACCAATTGAGCAGAATAGAAACACCAGAAATCAATCCAAGTATCTAAAACCGACTTATGTTTGACAAAGGAGCCAAATCCCTGGAGCAAGGACAGTCTCTTCAACAAATGGTGCTGGGAAAACTGGATTTCCACATGTGGAAGTATGAAGCAAGACCCCTACTTTACTCCTTACACAAAAATTCACTCAACATGTATTAAAGACCTAAATCATGACTGATACCATCAAATTATTACAGAGCATTGGGGAAACCCTACAAGACACTGGCACAGGCAAACCACTCTTGGACAAGACCACAGAGACAAAAGCAAACAAAAACAAATTAACAAATGGGATTACAACAAATTGAGTAGTTTCTGTACTTCAAAAGAAACATTCAAAAAGTGAAGAGATAACTGACAGAGTGAGATAAATTATTTTCAAACTATACTACTGATAATGTATTAGTAACCAGAATGTATAAAGAGACCAGGAAACTCAGTAACAACAAAACAAATGACCCAATTAAGAAATGCGTAAAGTACTTAAACAGACATTTTTCAAAAGAGGAAATACAAATAACCAACAGACAGATGAAAAAATGTTCAGGATCACTAGCCAGCAGGGAAATGCAAATAAAATCCACAATGAGCCCAGTTAGAATGGTTTTCATATAGAAGTCAACAAACAAAAAATGCTGGGGAGGGTGTCAGGGAAAAGATACTCTAATCCATTGTTGGTGGGAATGTAAACTGTTGAATCCACTATGGAAGACAGTGTGGAGATACCTCAGAAATTTTAATATAGACCTACCATATGACCCAGCGTACCCATTCATAGGAAAATACTCACGGGAAATGAAATCAGCATATCAAAGAGTTACCTGCACCCCATATTTATTGCAGCTCAATTCACAATAGCTAAGACATGGAGTCAACACAAATGCCCATCAACTGAAGACTGGATAAAGAAATTATTGGGTATACATACCATGGAATATTAAACAGTGGTTGTTATAAGCCGTCGCAAAGCACACCGGACACCGGAGTAAGGGAAAGGGTTTATTGGGGAACACCCTACAGACTGGAGTGAAGGCGCAGTGAAGGAAAAAGAGAAGGAGACTGTAAGAGAGAGAGACAGAGAGGAGGGAGAAGAGAGATGAGAGGAGGAGAGAAGCCAAGAGAGGCCAAGAGAGCGTAGGAGAGGAGGATCGAGAGAGCACATGTGCAGGAACAGGCCCTTTTAAAACTTTGCCTGATGGCGGGCAGGGAAGCAGGAGCAGCAAATCCCATTAGGATGGGGGTGGAGCCTGGCTCAGGTAGCTGGGCCATGCGGCCACCTGGCTACAACTGCGCCAATTTCCTAACAGTGGTTCTGGAAAACATCATACTTAGTGAAATAAGCCAGCCCCAAAGGGACAAATACCAGGTTTTCTCCCTGATTTGTGATAACTAATAGAATATCTAAAATCAGTCTGTAGAAGTGAAATTGACTCTTTGATAAGCAATGACTTAACAGCCCTTGTCTTGATTGTTGACGAACATTTTTTATATTTTTTATTAACTTTTTACTTAACATAGAATTAAGTAAAATCAATTGAAAATAGATATTAGTAAAAATAAGAGTGTGAATAAGAGAGGGAGTAGTAAGGGTGGGAATGTGGGCATGATGGAGAGAATCACCATGTTCTCACAGTTGTAATTATGAAGTGTATCATGTTTGTAACTGTGAAGCTGTATAGCTCTGCATACATTCCTACAGACTTATTTCTAAGGGTACAGTTTAAAAACTTGCTATGGGGCCAGCGCCGTGGCTCACTAGGCTAATCCTCTGATTGCAGTGCCGGCACCCTAGGTTCTAGTCCCAGTTGGGGCGCTGGATTCTGTCCCAGTTGCTCCTCTTCCAGTCTAGCTCTCTGCTGTGGCCCAGGAAGGCAGTGAAGGATGGCCCAAGTGGTTGGGCCCTGCACCTGCATGGGAGACCAGGAGGAAGCACCTGGCTCCTGGCTTCGGATCGGCACAGTGCTGGCTTTAGCGGCCATTTTGGGGGTGAACCAATGGAAGGAAGACCTTTCTTTCTGTTTCTCTCACTGTCTAGCTCTGCCTGTCAAAAAAAAAAAAAAAAAAAAAAAAAACTTGCTATGGGATCCCAAATCCCCTTAAGCTGGGTGCTAAAAATACCATCTTTAGTGTTAAAGTTATCATATAGATAGGATTAAGTGTCTGGTAATCATAATAGATAAAATTAAAAAAGAGTGAATGCTCCAACATGGGAAGTCCGCACAGCAGAATCATAGAATGACAATTGCTTGAAGTATTACTCTGACCTCAGAATCAGTCCTTAAGGCATTCTGGTGTAGCTGAAAATCCCATGAGAGCATCTCAGGCATGGAAAGCCAAGACAATGTGGAAAAAAGATCCTGCATGAAGATACTCTTTTGGTGAGTCCCCAGTGGAGACAAGTGGTCATCAAAGAAAGAGGTAATTTTCTCTGAAGAGAGAAGAGAACTTCCGCTTTACTTATGGCCTTGTCTAAATACTGGCACAGTTTGTGTATTCAAAAGGCTTCCATAGCCTTGGCAGCTCCTGTCAAGAGTCTGGGGTGCTAACTGATGTCATACATAAGACTATTAATTGTTGCATTAACAATAGGGTCACTGTGCACTAACTCCCATGCAGGACCTCTATCCTCCTACAGTTGTACTATAGAGTTAATAGTAAAACTTGTTTTCAAAAATTTATTTTGTTTCAGTGTATTAAGTGAAGGATATTCTTATGTCTCATAAGTTATAGTTATATCTGAGTGCTCACAAAAGATGTAACATTCTTGGTTGCTTCCTTAAAGTTAATTAAGTTTCAAAAAAAAAAAAAAGTGAAGTGAAATTAACCTGGAGATTCAATAACTCTGAACAGCCCTTGTCTTGACTGTTGCAGAGCAGTTGTTTTTTCCACGCAAATTGTTGAACTCTTTACTTAGTATAGCATTGGTCATTTGTGTATAATGTTAATTGAAAATGGATCTTAGCGGAGAATGTGACTGGGAATTGGAGAGGGAAGATGAAGAGGGGTGGGGTGTGTGTGGGAGTGAGGGTATGGTGGGAAAAATCACTATAATCCTAAGAGTTGTACTTATGAAATGCAAGAAGTTTGTATTACTTGAATAAAAGTTCTCGAGGAAAAAAAATAGACATTATTAGAGAAATGGAGAATAACTTATATTAAGAGGTGAAAAGGCAAAAGTCCTGGCAACAAAGAGAATAATTTATTTTTTAATCAAGCCTGGAACTTAAATGTGATATTTGAGGAAGATGAAATCAATAATATGATCTAGATAAAGAATGACATTTACTACATTAGAAGTGATTATTATGGAATGAAAAATTTAAGATTGGAACTATGGAAAAAAGGAATAAGATTTAATTGAATGGAAAAATCTATAAGATATATAAGAAATTGATGGGAAATATAAATAAATATGTCAGTGGGAATATGAAGTGAATTTTTACTTGAGAGAGTTTATGGATCCAGAATTAGGAAAAGAACCCAAAAGTTGCAGTTAAAAGAAAGACTGGGGTAGGACTTTCCATTAGAGATCTCAACAATGGCACATGGAAGTGTGCACTGTCCGCCAGATAATGGGATGCATAATCAAACTGGGCATCAATTGAAACAAACTCAGGCTCCTGATTGATGTAGTTTTTCTGAAAGTTGATTATGATGTTATTTTTAAAGAGTTTTGTAGCTAATGATGAGATCTAGCTGGCATATGACTCAATAACTTAAAATGAACAGAAAATTAAAATTAAAGTATAAAGAAAATAAAAAAGAAATTAATAAAAATATAAAAGCAACTTTTTTGAGAGGATGTTAAAATCCAAAGTTTATCATCTATCTTATCAAGAGATAAAGGCACAAGTCACTGGAATAAGGAACAACAACAGGATATTTGAATAGGGTCTATAAGGATTAGGTACATAACAAAAAATGTTATAAATAACTTTATGATCACAAACTTAAATATTAGATAAAAATGAAAAATTTGTTTATAAAGTCATATCTTCACTAAAATTGAACAGGAAAAGGTAGAAAATCTGAATAGGGTGTATTTAATACAGAAATTACATTTTTTGAAAAAAGACTTATCAGACAACTCTTAAAATATATAAAGAGAAATGATCACAATCATATACAAAATATTCTAAGGATAACAAAGGAGGAAATGATTTCCAGTGCATCCTCTAAACCAGCATATGTACATTTCCAAAACTTGGCAAATATAGCAAATAAAGAATATAGCATTTTCCCCTTATCTGTAGTTTCACATAACATGGTTTCAGTTGCCAGTGGCCAACATGAACTGAAGATATTAAATGGAAAATTCCAGAGATAAATAATTCATAAGTTTTAAATGATCTTTATCAAGGTATGCATTATAATTATTTTATATTATTATTAGTTATTGATGTCTTACTATGGCTAATACATTAATGCACTAATGTTTTTAATAAATGTATGTGTCTAGAAAAAATCTATAGGGTTTGGTACTATCTGCAGTTTCAGACATCCTCTGGTGTTCTAGGTGCATATGTGCTGTGGCTAAGAGATGAAAAAACAGCAATATACAAAGTTAAATCCACCGTGATCTAAAAAGGATAATGTATATCAAGTGAAGTGCTTCTATTTAGCAATGTCAATTTGGCTTAACAACATAAGAAGATATATAATTCATTATATAATGTTTTTAAAAAAGAAAAATAACATGATCATCTTGTTAGGCCAATATTAAACCCTTGAGAGAAAGTTGACACATAATTCCAAATTGATCCCCACACTTCTACAATCTCTTGCCCTAGAATGAGGATTGAGCCATGACTGTTATGAAATATCACTCCCCTGATATGATTATGTTATATGATGTTGGGATATGCAGATCAGTTGACTGTAAAATATGCAGATTAACTGGATGGCCCTTACCAAATCACCGGAGCTCTTTACATCTGAGTTTAGAGGCCAGAGACAGGAAGTCAGAAATGGAAAAAACGGTTTGACAGACATGCAGGCTTGAAGATGAAAGAAGCAACCAGCAATAAAGACAGCTTCTAGGAACTGAGAGTTTCTTCCAGCTGATAGCCAGCACCAGATAGATTCTGACAATGATAAGAGTAAGCTTCAGAGGAAAATTTTTCCCAGAGCCTCCAGATGAGAATTCAGCCTGGCCCAGACTTTGATTAAACCCGGTGATACCCTGAGCAGAAAACTCAGAGGATTTTGACCTATAGAACTATATGCTCCTAAAATTGTGTTATAATCCATTCAACCAGCGCTCATTTTGTATATAGAAATAAAAAAACCTCATATAAATACAAAAGAATAGTTAAAACTGAAATTGACTGCAGATATATTTTAAATATTTATTTTATTTATTTGAAAAGCAGAGTGAGAGAGTGGGGTTGGGGAATTGATCTTCTATCCCACATGGCTGCAGTGGCCAGGAATGGGCCAGGTTAAAGCCAAAAATTTCAACCTCTAGGAATAAATGTAATTATTTTGAGAATGTAAGTAAGACAAATTAAAAAAAAAAACACTATATTCAGGGACTATTGTAAGATTTGCTATTTAAAAATAATATATAAATCAAACTATACTCATCTATTCATTTCAATCACATGCAAAAGAAATTTTATGTATGTAAGTTCACAAACTGAATCTGAAATACATAGAAAGAAGCAAAATTATTAAAGGAAATTCTGAAAAGACACAAAGCAGTAGGATTTAACAAGATATATGGTTAGAAAAATAGATCAATGAAACAAATCATATTCAGAAAAAACTCAGATATACATATATATATACACAATTTTTTCACATGATTAAGATAACATTTTAATTGAAGAAGTAGAAAAGTGTCATCAAAAGATATTTATTTATTGGATATACACTGTGAAAAAAGCAGTGCTTCATATCATTTAAAATAGTAAATCATCAATGGGCCTTAAGTATGCTAAAATTTTTATGGGTTGAATTATATCTTCCCCAAAATTCATACATTGAATTTGCAACCACCAATATGTCACAATTTGATGCTGTTTGGAAACAGAGTCATTACACATTTAATTAATTAAATTACAATGAGACCACACTGGAGTGAGATCAACCACTAATGCAATATCCTTGGTGTTTTTATGTAAAGACACATTTTGGAAACAGGGAAAACATCATTTGAAGATGAAAGCACAGGTTAGGCTGATGCTCCTACATGCAAAAGAATGCCAAAAATTCCTGGATAGCCAACAGACTGGAAAACCACACAATCTGGGGAGAGAGAAGCAAGGAACAGATTTGTCCTCCTATCTTTTAGAAGAAACAATTTCTGATTAAACCTTGACTTGAACTTCTAGTACCCAGAATTTTGATTTAATAAATATCTGTAACTGAAGACATCCAGTTTGTGATAGTTTCTTTAACAGCCTTAGAAAACTGATACAAAATATAAATATAAAATGTAAACTAATACAGTGTGTAAAACATAACAAAGAAAAAAATTACCACTTATGGTTTGGCAAAAGAATTCTTAATGGTACACATATTGCCAGCCTCAGAGAAGACTGGTAAGTTGAACATTAAGAATTTTCATTCACGGTTAAGAGTGAAAATTCAAGCTACAATGAAGAAGAGGATATCTGTAATAAATAGGAATGAAAATCAAACATATAATGAATTCCTAAAAATCAGTTAAAGTCAGATAAATAGCAAAACAGGAAAATAAGAAAGAGACTTAAATGAGTATTTCAAATGAATGCTTTCAAATTGAATAAAGAATATTTTCAGGCCGGCGCTGTGGCTCATTGGCTAATCCTCCGCCTGCGGCGCCAGCACCCCAGGTTCTAGTCCCAGTTGAGGCACCGGATTCTGTCCCGGTTGCTCTTCTTCCAGTCTAGCTCTCTTCTGTGGCCAGGGAGTGCAGTGTGGGCCCTGCACCCACATGGGAAACCAGGAGAAGCACCTGGCTCCTGGCTTCGGATCTGCACAGCGCACCGGCTGTAGCGGCCACTTGGGGGTGAACCAACAGAAAAAGGAAGACCTTTCTCTCTGTCTCTCTCACTAACTCTGCTAGTCAAAAACAAAAATAAATTAAAAAAAAAATCATTGAAACTGTACTGAATATGTATAGGTACTTTTCTTGCCATTATTGCCTAAGCAATACGTAAAACAACTGTTTACATTGTATTAGGTGTTATATGCAATCTAGAGATAAAGTATACAGGAAGATGTATGTAGATTATATTCAAATACTATGCCACTTATTATAGCAGACTTGAGTGACAGCAAATTTTGGTGCCTGCAAAATATTCTGGAAGCAGCGCCCTGCAGGTACCGAGGGGTAATTTCCATTCTTTCTTCTGGTTTTCTTTTCTTTCTTCCAAGATCACCATTGTGTGATATCAATATTTCAATTCATATCATTTACATTACATAGCAATTCCTACATCTAACTTATTATCCCTTCCTAATATTTTCAAGCCCAATTTTCTAATGTTTTTCTGTGTTTGTATCATGTCCGATATTCAACTCTTCCAGTGAGTTCTTTATTTCTACAATTATATTTTGGGGTTGATTCTATTTTATGTTTCTTCATTACTTTTAAAGATTTTTTAAAAATTTATTTATTTCAAAGGCAGAGTTACAGAAAGGCAGAGGCAGAGAGATAGGTCTTCTAACTGCTGGTTCACTCCCCAAATGGCCAATCCAAAGTTGGGAACAAGGAGTTTCTTCCAGGTCTCCCACGCAGGTGCCAGTAAGTACCCAAAGGCTTAGGCCATCTTCTACTGTTTCTCAGGCCATAGCAGATAGTGGCATCAGAAGTGAAGCAGCCAGGACTCAGACTGGTGCCCATATGGGATGCCGGCACTGCGGGCAGTGGCTTTAGTCGCTATGACAGAGCCCTGGCCCTCTTCACTGCATTTTTTTTTAAAGATTTATTTTATTTATTTGACAGGCGGAGTTACAGAGAGAGGTAGAGACAGAGAGGTCTTCCATCCACTGGTTCACTCCCCAGATGGCCACAACTGCTGGAGCCAAGCTGATCCGAAGCCAGGAGCCAGGAGCTTCTTCCAGGTCTCCCACGTGGGTGCATGAGCCCAAGGATTTCAGCCGTTTTCCACTGCTATCCCAGGCCACACCAGAGAGTTGGATCAGAAGAGGAGCAGCCAGGACTAGAACAGGCACCCATATGGGATGCCGGCGCTTCAGGCCAGGGCATTAACTGCTGTGACACAGCGCTGGCTCCCTTCATTGCTTTTTACAATTAAATCTTTAAATTTATGAATGGGAACAAATTGCATGCATTTCACATAAACAGTTTTAAGAACTTGCTCTCACCTTCCCCTATTTCCTTATTTTTCTTTTTCTTTTAATATTTGCAATGACATATTTTCCATGGACTTTGTAATCTGGACCCACCATTAAATACAGTGTTCAACATGTAGTAAGTAGAGACACCACTGTCCCTCAGGAGTATAAACATGGGCTACAAACAGTGATCAAATCTCAAAATGTCAATTTTGTCCATATACTTTAAAATATTTGCACTCTGTGTATTCATTACCACAAATCAGGGGAAACATTTTTGTCCTTTTGGAACTGGCTTATTTCACTAAGAATAATGGTCTCTAATTGCATCCATTTTGTTGTAAAAGACAGGATTTCATTCTATTTTTATGTCTGAGTAGTACTCCATTGTGCAATTTCTTTATTCAGTCATCAGTTGATGGACATTTGGGTTGATTCCATATTGCAGCTATGGTGAACTGGGCTGCTATCAGCATAGGAGTACAGATAGCTATTTCACATGCTGATTTAGTTTCCTCTGGGTGAATTCTTGGGAGTGGTAAATTCTCAGGAAGGTTTCTTTGTGAAACGCTCTTTCCTTCCATTCTTTATTCCTTCCTTCCCTCCTCCCTCCCCTCCCTCCGTCTCTCCTTCCCTTTTTCCCTTCCATTTTTTTCTGCTCCAGGATAGGAAAAGTTACCATGTAGGCTCAGCACATATTCCTTTTGTGCTGCCAGGTTAGGTCTAGTAAGTTATTGGTCAAGTCCGGACTTACTCTGCTTCTTTCCTGGTGAATACAAGTTTTGTGCCACTAGTTTTATTCTTCTTATTCCCTACATACCATCCTCCAAAGGTCTCCTGCTCCCTCCCTCAAGTTATGGGTATCATTATGAAACAAGTCTCTCTGTAGTATTTGTCCATCAAATATTTATCCATCCTGGTTGTGGTTCATCAAACAGGAAATAGGATTGAAATTATAATTGTTATTGTTCTACTTCTAGAAGAGTTCCCAGGGTTGTCTGATTTTCCAAATGTCCTGAGGTATTGAATATTTCAACTGCTCCTCTCTTGCATATAAAGAAGGGTAAGCAAGGTCAATGCAGAGAACCTTATTATTATTATTATTATTATTTTTATTACTATTACTTTACTATAAGTATTTTTGTCTGTGGCTGTATTAGACCATTTAGAATTCCTATTTAGGCTTCTACGCATATCTCTAGAACTCTTATAGTTCCTACAGTGACAAACCACACCACTTTGTGTCTCCAAAGTATTTCTCACTGATTTTGTTTCAGTTATTAAGCACAGTTCTAAATGCACCAAATACTCTATAATTTACATGGTGTCTCTAGTTTTGCATTCTAACATTACAGAGTCAGAATTTGACAGTATATTTTATAGTGTCATATCTATAACACTAATAATTACTTTTCATATGGTTTTCTTCCCACTATTATTTAAAATTTGCAATGAAATTTAATGATTTTGCATGTCCAACCTCTAGCATCATGTCTGTACTCATTTAAGGATTTGCTTACTATTTATTGAGTGCATAATCTACACGTTTAGATGGTAAAATATTGCTAAAAGTGAGAATGTATAAAAAATACAAAGAAATACATTTCATAGGTCATTGATTGATATTTCTTAATATCTCCACCTTTACATAACAAGAACACCTCCACAGAAAGAAGGCAGATCAACCACTACTTCAGGATACTTGGATCTTCCCAAAGTTTTCTCATAATACTACTGTAGATTTTATAAATATCTCATGGATGAAATCACTCAGAATTTAGGTTTTCTGTTTTCTCTTTTTCTAACAAGGCAAGTAGTTAGGAAATTTTTTTAGAAATCTCTGTCTTCATGAAGGACTAGTTTAATGAAAAATAATAACATTCAACAAAAGCTTCTGGGAAACCCGTGGAACTTATAAGTAATTATTAAAATTATAAATGCTTATGGGTATTTTAATTTGGTGAAAGGTGGTAGCAGTTGCTATAATGTAAACAAAACAAGGGAGTAAGGCATTCACTATATTTCTTACTCATATGTATTAAAAACAATGGGGACAATATGTGTATTATTTTTATTTTTAAGGTTTATTTACTTGAGAGGCAGAGTTACAGACAGAGGGAGAGAGAGACAGAGAGGTCTTCCATCTGGGGGTTCACTCCCCAAATGGCCACAATGGCTGGAGCCGGGTCTATGCGAAGCTAGGAGCCAGGAGCTTCTTCCACATCTCCCACGTGGGTACAGGGGCTCAGGCACTTGGGCCATCTCCCACAGCTTTCCCAGGCCAGAGCCGAGAGCTGGATCATAAGTGGAGCAGCTTGGTTTCAAACCGCTGCACATGTGGGATGCCAGCACCGCAGGCAGTGGCTTAGCCTACTGTTCCACAGCGTTGGCCCAATGTGTGTATTCTTTTAGAAGCTTAAACTAAAGAATTAGGCAAAAAAAAAGGAAGAGAGAAAGAAAGGAAAAGTAGAATAATACCTGTGGTCTGACTTCAACAGCCTTAAGTTGTTCTTTACATTTTTACATGTGCATTCATATGCATTGAAAACCCTAATAAAAAAAATGCTAAGCATTCAACAAATGTTGAATCCCTTGAAATAACAGGATTTGAAAAGAGGCTATGGATATGGCTAAAATATGTATTTTCTGTAACTTTGTTTGATTAAATATGTGGCTATATTACTTAAAATTACATACATTTTCAAATTGTTTAGGGCTATAGAAAATGAAGAGGCAAAGAAAATTAATTAACCAGGATGCTGAATTACTGATATTTGCCCACCCTTGCTTCTTTGACCCTTATTCATTGTCTAGAGTTGCAAACTTTTGTCAGGCAACATTTTGGAGAGGAAATTTTTTTTTTATATCTTAGCAAAACTCACAGTATCATTCCCTTGCTTCTAATGTTATTTGAAAAGGTCCTTTTTCTTTGCCAAGAAATGGCATCTTCTGCTATATTTGGAAGTGTTTTCAGAGTGAGAATAGAAGGAAGAAACAAGGTGGCAGGTTGGCAGTG
The DNA here is from genome assembly GCF_051225735.1 of Oryctolagus cuniculus. Classification (NCBI taxonomy): domain Eukaryota; kingdom Metazoa; phylum Chordata; class Mammalia; order Lagomorpha; family Leporidae; genus Oryctolagus; species Oryctolagus cuniculus. Next base: position 59,616,745 of record NC_142870.1, read on the forward strand.
TTTCTTCTATTACTGACAAAGAAAAAAAAAGAAGAAGAAGAAGGAAAAAGCTCACAACTTGGGAACTAAAGGGAATCCTACTCTTGCTTCTTTCCCAGGCTCGGCTCCCTCTGGGAAAATGGCTGTTTGGGAGAAATTCTAAGTGGCAACCACCCAAGCTCACTACTCTGTAGACTAAAGGAATGGGCAAATTGCCCTACTAGAACTACCCAAAGAAAACCTTGGCTGATAGAAGAAATAAGCCCAGCCCCCACTGTACAATAGCTCAAGCCCTCAGGGAAAAGTCCTTTCTATGCCAAATGCCAGGATTAAAGAGCCAGAAATCCTGCTTAAGATTCAACTGAAAGTAATGTCCCATTTAGATATGCTGGAATGTACAAAAGTTGAAAAGGAGTTTATTGGAATGTAAAGGAAAGGAGGAAAAATACCGAGGCAGGCAGACATACAGTGACAGACAAGATCTGTTAAGACAAGGTTTATGAAAACTTCCTGTGATGATTAGTAGTAAAATAAAAATCTGCAGGTAATGAATATCTTGATTCTTTTATAGAAATAACAAAGATTCTTATTTTATGGTGCTGATGGTATTTCCTGGTTGGTCTGCATGCTTTTTCCTTCTTTCACATTCCAAACAAGAGATTTTTCCTTTCAATTTGTTTTTCACTTAGAGTTGGCTATTTTTGGAAACAAACTACATTTTAGCACATTATTTATTTATGTGAAAGGACCTGGAGAGTCACCTCATTTTCATGGGTGGATTGCAGACTTCTGGAAGAATCTAGAAGTGATGAGTAGAATAATTAAATGAAAGACCTGGGTATTCCTTGCTCCCCTCAAAATACCATAAACATCACTTCCCATCACCTCACCCAGGAGAGACAGGTCACATCCCTTTAAAGAAAAGAGCATTCTCCTAAGCCAGCAAGAAATATTGAGTGGCTTACTGATGGGGAACTTATGGGAGGGAGTTTTCTAGAAACAAATTTAAGGCTCTGGTCTTTGAGAAAACCAAAAAATTTATTTTAGTACCCTTTCTAATCTAATGATGCCCAGTTTGCTTCCAGTTATTATAGCTCAATTGCAAAAGAGCAAAAAAGGAAGGCTAGGCTAGGAGGAGAGAAGTTGCAGTGAATGTCTAATTGCTGATAGGAACTTATATCATCAGGAAAATCTGCCTGGCCTCTTCACTTAAAAGATATTGGAAAACATGTATTGCATTTGAACTCTCTAGAGTCTGATACTAAGTTATGTCCCTGCTTCAAAGAATCAGTTCACTCCTTTTATCTGACCACACATGGAGTCTCTGAGCCAGATAAGAAATCATTTCTTAAGGAAAAGGTAGTTTCCCAGGGTGTTTACCACATAAAGCATAAAGTGCACAGGTAAGGGAAAGTTAAGGGCATAGAACTGGATGCTTATTTTTCATCTCAGAATTTCAAATTATTTCCCTAGCCTTAAGAACATTATGGTGCTGCACCTACTTAAGTAGAACAGTAAAGGAATAAATGACAATTTCAGGTAAATAATAAATTGATGGCAGAAGCAGTATATGATCCAGGAAATGTTGGGCACCAGGCCATTGCGCAGATCCAGTATCTACCCTTAATTATTACGCTCCAGTGCTTGCATACAGATATGCTTATGCTAGTGTGTAAAGTTCTGCTGTAACACTAGAAGGCATTATCTTATTTATTTTTAATTACCTTATGCAATATTATTTCAACTTCGTGCTCTGATGGCCTCTGCTCAACTGAGAAATTTTTTTTGGCAGAATCCTCCTGGGAATTATAGCAATCATGAGAAATGGTACACAGATAACAAAACACAAAGTGATAAGAGTATAAAGTGCAGTAGTTATAATTAGCAATGAGGTAATGACATTCAAAGAAAAAAATGAGGACCATGGGAGCATGAATTTAGCAGAGTGTGCTGTGCCCAAATGGTCTTCCAATAATCACTGTGAAACTATAGCTGTGCAACTTTGCCTTTGAGATTCAAATAATTTACAATTATGCAAAACTAACTCACTAGAAAAAGACACTTGCAGGGCGGAAAGATTGTTTGTGTAAGCACCATGTTAAGAGTGGAAAAAGTGCATATAAAGAACTCTAGGACCCCGATCCTCTTATTACCCATGGTTATTATTCATCAACCACAATATTTTCTGTTTCAGCCCTAAAAATACTTAGAACTGTCATGCTTCCAGACTTTCTGCACAGAAGAGGTTTAGGAGCTGCAAATTACCCAGAGAGGGCATTGCATATAGTGATGAAAGACTTAGGAGCAAATTGACTTCTCTTAATCCTGACTTATCTTGATTTATGAGAAATAAAATTTAATTAATGTATTAGTAAGAAAGAGAATAAACAAAATAATTTTAAAATACCATAAAAATATTCCTTACCTAATTGATCAGCAAGTGCAATGAAAGAAGGGTAGAAACAAAATAAAGTATAATGTCTCTACTTCAATGTGACTCTTAAAATTTGTAGAATCAGATTTTTTCCTTTCTAATGCTCAGCTAATTATTATAGTGACAAATTATTTTATGTCTACATTCAGTTGTGAAGTCAGTTAGTCTAAAGACTACAAAATAATTGTACAGTTTTTTCACATCACTTACTATTATTTTAATAGTTCGTTTATTTGAGATGGCTTGAGTTTTTCCATTGTATTCAACAATATCTCATAATTATATAATAACATTAATTGTCAGCAAAGGCAACTATTGCATCCCTAAGGAACTACACAGAAGGTTCATTTCTGAATGCAATATGCCTATCAAATTGAATACTGGATATTCTAGTGGCCCCAGACATGCAAATGAGCAACTCACCTGACCAAAATGACTGTACTGCTGCAATTTTAGGTTGACAAGAGGTCAAGACTTGAAGGAAAAAATCAACAACTCATCACTAGAAGACAGATCAGAATGGGAGATCTGAGATAGTGGAAGAAAAGCCTACATCATCATTTACCAACTTAGGAGGAAGTAAAAAATAAAGAGACCCACCACCACAATAATTTTATAAATATATAATATTCAGGGTTTTGTGTTTAAAAAAATTAGTTTTTTCTGTAGAAGTTAGTGTTTGGAGTTTCAGAATGAAACAATATTCTATCTACATTTAAGGGAGGTAAGAAAAGAAAAGAGAGTAAGAATAGAGTTGCCAACACAGTTATGGTTAGTAATGACAAAAGGAACAACAATGTAAGCCTAGGAGGAATGGTCATGAAAATAAGGGCATGGGTTTGTGTCCTGGCTGCTCCTCTTCTGATTCAGCTCTACTTATGGCCTGGGAAAGCAGTAGAAGATGGCCCCAGTGCTTGCATCTCTGCACCTATGTGGGAGATCTGGAAGACGCTCTTGGCTTCTGATTGGCCCAGCTCTAGCCTTTGTGTCCATTTGCAGAGTGAACCAGTGGATGGAAGATCTTTCTTTCTCTTGCTTGCTCTGTAACTCTACCTCTCAAACAAATAAATAAAATATTTTTTAGAAAAGGAAAATAGTCATTATTATCTCCATTTAAGAGATGAAAGATGAGATAACTAGTTCAACAGGATCAAGTGATGTGTCTATGGTTCTGCTCATACAGACTCATAAACCAGAAAGCTGAGCATGTCAGGGGGATGGTACACCTGCAAGATAAGCCTGGGGAACTACCAATAAGCCCTCAGGAGCAGATTGAGGCCACCTGATAGGTGGGAAAGCACCCAGACTGAGTTTCCACAATTGCAGAGATGCCAAGAGCAGAGTGGAAGGAAATAATCCCTGTGAAGATGCCAAAAAAAAAACATTTTTGAGGAATCTGAATGAACCATGAGGCAATTAAAGAGCCTATGTAGAGAACTGGAGTTCAGAAACGCTGGCCTGATTCATGTGTAGGGGTGGCCAAATTGTGCACCTTTCCAAAGCAAAATCAAAGTATTTAGAAATCATACAGGTGTGAGAAATGGGAGTACAGGATCAGACTGGAGCCTTAGATCTTCTTATACTGCCTCTTTATTTCGTAGGTGAACACAGTAAGAGAGAAGTGCCTAAGTAGACAGAGAAACAGATAAAGCAATTCATTACCAGACCTCACACTGTTAGTCAGATTCTGACTCCTAATCCAGTACTCTTTATACCAAACAGCCCTAATTTCCTGCTACATGCATAAAGGCATGGACGACTTCTAGAAACTCCTCCCATGTCCTGGTTCTCTATGTTTTTTTTTTTTTTTTTTTTTTTTTTTTTTTTTTTTTTTTTTTTTTTTTTTTTTATTAGAGATACGTTAGGGCTGTCATCCTTTCTGTCTAGCTCAAGATCCCAGTGCTTGGGACTGTTTCTTTTCTTTCTTTTTTTTTAATGAAAATGCGGAAATGGCTTGCATTGATGTGCAAAACAGCCATTATTCAGACATATGTGAGACAATATCAAATTCAAATCTCTGTTTTATTCATGGCTTAGATCAAAGAATAAAGGAATAAAGTTCATAGAAAGCCTTTTCCCAAGAGGTGGTACTTATCCAAACGTTATCTCTGCTGCACGCTGAGCCCTCAGGTAGAGCTTCTGTGAGCACCTGCCTCAGGGGAGGGAGGAGTCCTTTCATTGAGTTCTGGCACACACACAGTGGCTATGGCAGCTACTTGGAATTTCAGGGGTTTTCCCAGTCTCCAAATGAACTGACTTTCTTGGAAGAAGGTGAATGGCAGGTATCTTTTTGATTTCCCCCCTAATTTATCTAGGACTTTTCATGAGAAGATCTAAAAGAAAATTTACTGAGGTGCCACAGAAATCACCACTGGCAATCAGTTAACTTAGCATGCTTTGGTATCATAGAAACCCATAAACACCAGAGGAAATGTATATTTTAAATGTTCTATGTTCTTCCAGAGGGTAGAGACTTGGCAATTTGACTTTAATTGATGCCTTGAGAACATAGCTGGAATGTAAAATGAAAGCCAAGGACCCCCCACCAACAAATCAACTCAGATATGCATCTTATAAAAAGAACCTTTGAAATCAAAACTGAAGAGTAACACTCCATGGAGACAAGCTAATCTATATAATTAGAAGGTAGGTACAGCCAGATATAAAGAGGTACTTTTAAGTTGTAACTTGATGCTAGGCACTTGGTGGATGCTCAACACATATTTGATGAATAAATTAAATGAATTAGCTATAGCAATGGGAATATATATGGATAGAAAAATTGATAAATAAATGCACATATCTGAAGCTTCTACTGAGTGCTGATTCTGTGCCTATTACTAGGTAAATGTTTAAAATGTACCATCCCAAGCTTCCCCAAATAGTGCAGAAACCAAAAAGAAAATTCAGAACTTACAAGCTTGAAGACCAAAAACTAAACCACTAAACTGTTCTGTCTTCCTTTATTCTCAAAACTCAGGTAAAAAAATTTCAACCAATGCTTTTTTGCTTAGATGTGTCAAAAGAAATAATTCTTGCTATTTATATGTTAACAGTATAACTAAAAGTTATTCTTTGCTTTCACAGTATATCTCCCAGGCATATCACGTTCAAACTCACCAGCGATAAGGGCTGAATAATCTACAAAAGAGAATGCCATGCTCAGTCAAACCAGTCTGTAGTTTTCACAAATACATTAAGCTGTGTAATTCATTGTATCTGACTATCCCATTATTAGACATATTAAAAAGATGGATAATCTAAGTTAAGTGTCAGCTCCAGGGTAGGTTGTTTCTTGCTCAGTCTCAAGCTAGCATGTGTATAGTGCACCAAATGATTCATAATATAGACCCTTGGAGAAGCTAAATGTAACTAAAACATGACATAGGTCTGGCATATTAAACTAATCAGCTTTGGTAAGCACCCTTTGTGCAGCAGCAAGCAAGCATTTCATAGGTGTCCTCGTGGTGCCTGCACTCTGATGGACTTCCATCATGTAGTTTTATTGTCAGTTTCTTCAGGGATCATTTGCTCCTGGGATAATGTGCTCTACGGTTATGTAAATCATCGTGAGATACTCTCTACTGCTTCTGTTACTATTGCCTAAAGTTAGACATAATTGTTCCTTTAGTGCATTATTTCATGTTGACAAAATTTAAAGTAAAATGAGAAATATGAAGCTATAGTCTGATGAAGATACAAATTATATTAATATTATAAAAAAATACTTAACCGTTCCTTTGGCCTTATGAAACTTCTGGGAATCAGTGTCAAATGCATCCAATTAGAAGGTTTCTTCCAAGAGTTACTGATTTCCACCTAAGTGCATAGTGCTGAGTTGGATTCTAAAACTTTTGTTTTACTGACCACTCTGGATTTTTGTTTGTTTGCCTGCTTTTTTTATATTATCTTGTAGCACAAAATAATAATAGTTACTATTATCATATTAAAGTACTACTAGGCACTTTCAATGCATATGTTTATGCGTGTGTGTGTTTGTGCTTATAGCTAAACTAGAATGATGTTGTTCCTTGTTATTACTTAGAGTATGTTTCTTTCACTCATCTACAGCAAGATTGTGTTTTATGTGTATTATCTATCCCTATATATAAAATTACCCTAGAATTGAGTAGCATAAGATAACTTATTATCTCATAGTTTTGTGGACCAGAAATCTAGAATGCTGAGATGGGTCCTCCAGTACAAGGTACCACAAAAAGCTAAAGTCAAAGTGTCAGCCAGAGCCATATTCATTTCAAGCTTTAGTTGGGGAAGGGTTCAATTCTAAGCTGTCTTAGTGGTTGTGGGAGGATCTGCTTCCTTATGAATTGCTGGACTTCAGTTCCTCACAGTTGGCTAAAAACTACTTTCATTTCCTACAAAATGAGCCTCTGCATAGGGCAACTTGAAATATGGCAGCTTACTTCATCTGAAACCAACAATGAGAAGAGCCAGAGAAAAACTCACAGCATGATAGAAATCACAGTTGGTCGCATTATATTATCAGGAACAAGTCACTATAGCCAGCCCACACTCCAGAGGAAAGAGCACACGGGGCATGAATACCAGGAAGTGAGGACCATTGAGGAGCCATTGCAGTTGTAAGGCATAATAACAAAAAAAGTACTTATTTTGTATTTTTGCATTTATTCTTTAAATCATTCAATATTATTTCTTTCAGATGTTCTGTAAGAGAATTATTTGCAGAAGATGAGTACACATATTAATGCTACTGAAACATTTTTCCAAATATCAATCCAGAATTATGTTGTTAATATGCAATCCCATTAGTAGTATATTAAAGAAAATCCCATTTCCTCAAACCCTCACTAACACAGGGTATTATCAAGATTTTAATCACTTTAATATTTTGGTGAAAAATAGGGCTACATGTAGAATTTTCATCTTTTTTGATAACTTATGAAGTAAAATGCTTTTTCACATGCTTATGAGTCTTTCCATTACGAGTTCTTTCCATTATGAATTGTTCACATCTTTTCATATTTCCCTACTGGGTGACTGTTTACTGATTTGTAAGAGTTAACTATGTATTAAGGATGTTATATATTTGCCTGTGTTATTTAGAGTTCATATTGATTTCAAGTTTTTGATTTGCCTTTTCAGTTAATAAGATCTTCCTTAATATATTAACGTATTTTCCACATTGAATTATACTAAGACAGGAAACTACTCACTCATGTTTCAAAGATGTTTTTCTCTAAATAACAGCAAAACAAATAATAAGCACAGTTAAAACTAGAAAACTCAATGCTTTCTAAAGGCTCATGGAAGGAGAACGACTCAAATTCCGAGATTTTTTTGAAAAACTACAAAGAGTAAGCAATGCATCTAAGAGCAGTCTAACTTGAAGGTTTGGGATTTGTGGAAAGAGAGAAGAACGGTTTGATGGCGAGTTCTCTGAGTGGCCTTAGACCAACCTAGTGATCCTGCTTTCTTATATGTAGTTCTCAGTAACTTTAGAATGTACTTGGAAGGCTAAATCCTGAGATAGGGGGAACTTATCAGGACAGCCTTAGCTCTGTTCATGTCTCCTGTAGAACTGGGATATCGTTCAGGTATTAGCTCAGTGCGTCTTGTCACCCCTGTGAGATAAAAACAAAGGTGGGTTACATTCTGGGTCCCTCTTCTGTAGTATCAGTGCAGATGAGAATCCATCCTCCACTGGCAGATTTCTTGAGTCTTGGGGAACTGGATCGTCATGAATTCTAGACTTCAGTTGTTTCTCTTGCTTATCAATAAGTAATAAATCTTTACAAAACTTGTGTGAATAGATGTTCTGTATCACCAAACTCAGACAGTTTGGTAACTAAGGAACAGTGAACTTGCCTTACACAAACAATGTCATGCAGTATTAAATTCTGGAGAGAGAAAAAGAGAGTAATAATATCACTCTCATTATCATCACTGCAAATAAAACTAGCAGTAGCAATCTACATTATTTAGCAATGATTTTAATGTGAAATCAGTGCATCTTTCGGATGTAACACATAAGTAAGAATGATCATAAGTCGTCCAATCTTGTTCAGTTTAAAACAGATTTTAAATCAGAATACCAATTTGTCTCTCATATATATTGTAAATGCTGACACAATTATACCAGACAGTATTAAAGGATGCTATCTATTCTTATTGTTAAAGTTCTAATTAGCCAATTTGATTCATAAATTGAATTTCATTAATGTAGTATAATAGCAATTAACCAAACTGATCAATTCTTTTTCCTTTAAATTTTTTTTTTTTTTTTTTTTTTTTTTTTTTTTTTTTTTGAGAGGCAGAGTGGACAGTGAGAGAGAGAGACAGAGAGAAAGGTCTCCCTTTTGCCGTTGGTTCACCCTCCAATGGCCGCCGCTGCAGCCGGCGCACCGCGCTGATCCTGGCAGGAGCCAGGAGCCAGGTGCTTCTCCTGGTCTCCCATGGGGTGCAGGGCCCAAGCACCTGGGCCATCCTCCACTGCACTCCCTGGCCATAGCAGAGAGCTGGCCTGGAAGAGGGGCGACCGGGACAGAATCCGGCGCCCCAACCGGGACTAGAACCCGGTGTGCCGGCGCCGCAAGGTGGAGGATTAGCCTATTGAGCCACGGCGCCGGCCCTTCCTTTAAATTTTGTAAGCACAGTAGTAAATATGTGTCATTCTAATTCCCACAGCCTTGGGACAGCCTCTGTTCATTTTGTACATGTTAGTGAACATATAATGTAAGTACCATCAGCAAATTGTCTCTGTTATTCTCTTTCCAGACCAGAATACTTTCTGAATTTAAACATTCATTTATTCACACTTTAATTCAGATCAGGTATTCTGTCATTTTTATTTGTTTTCTTATTATTTAAAGTTATTGTTTGTGTGAGTAAAAACTGTACTTATTGCTTTATTCAATACACCTGAGAGCTACTAATGAGTTACAACCTAAAATGGCAGATTGAGCACATATTTTCATCCCTACTGCTTCCTACAGTATTTGAATTAATTCTGATATACCAACACAACAGAATGCTGAACAGTCATCAAAAAGAAGAAGGCTACTTTCATATACCACTTTGCACACTTTTTGGGTTAAGTGAAAAATTAGCAAGGGAAAAAGAATTATGAATTATATGATATTGTATGTAAATAGGGGTGAATACATGGCCATGTGTTTTCTTTTTTAATTTAGAAACTAGGAAAGTAAGAGCAGACATTTGGCATAGTGGTTAAGACTGAGTAACAATTAGTAGCTCAGTAACAAGATTTTAAATTCATCAACTTTGAAAATAGTACTTTTATATAATAAACTTAGATTATATCCTAAGGTAAAACCAGGGGCCAGTATAGTCCTGCAGCAGGTTAGCCTGCTGTCTGTGATGCCGGCATTCCATATGAGCTCTGGTTCAAAGTCCTGGCTGCTCCAATTGCAATCCAACTCCCTGCTAATGTGCCTGGGAAGTCTCAGAAGATGACCTGAGTGCTGGGGCCACTGCAAGATCTGTGACTTCCCCTTGGTCCAGCTCAGGCCCTTCCAGCCATTTTGGTGAGTGAACAAGTGGATGTAAGATCTCTCTTTCTGTCTGTCTCTCACTGTATCTATTAACTCTGCCTTTCAAATAAATAAGTAAATCTTTTAAGATAAAACAGACTAGAAAAAATTTTAAAATGTTTCTGTATTCACATTATTTTAGGTAATACAGTAACCCTAAACATTCAAAAACCCAGTTATTTAAATGTATAGCATAGAATGTGTCAGTACATATGAAAGAATTATACATTTATATGAAGTCATTCAACTATCCAATAAGAAGTGAACTATTGAAAGCAACAACCACAACAGTAAAATCATGCATACCTACATGTACATTACTGAAGAAGTGAATAAAAGTACTTAAGTTTGTTAATATTGTTAGTAAGATTTTCAACGTAAGAGAAAGTCATATAAGGAAAAATTTAGTAATTATACATGTAAATTGGAAATATCCATAGGAATTCAAAATGTATCAACTGATTCTCTGTATAGATAAATATAGCTAAAAATATTCAAACTGGAAATATTTTAAAAGTTGGCTTATAACTCAAAATAATTTATTTTACCTGTTCAGGTATAAAAACATATTTCAAGATTATTCATCATGGTATTATTTATAGTACAAAAGCTATATAACAACCCAATTGTTCAATAATTATTGGGAAACTATTTAATACAGCAACATCAACAATAACAAAACCATGTTATCAGTATATCTATATATATGCTAATCCTTCTTGGGTTCTGATAATTTTTCCCTTGATGGGACATTGAACAACATTTGAAGACAATTTGAGGTTCACAACGCAGGACGGGGAGCTATCACTGCTGGCTATTAATCATTACAAGTTGCTGAGCTTGTTATTATGCACAGGAAAACCCCATGTACTTTGTAACCAATAATGTTTTGTGCAAAATAGCAATAGTATTGAGGCTGAGATATCCTAAAGCATACATTGTACTACTCATCTGTAACAAAGCATGAAAATGATCTCCTTGTATTAATATAAACATATCTACAAAATATAATAAGGAGAAGAGCTATAGAGCAATACATCTAAAAATAATTTTAGAAATTTAAGTAATATGTGAGATAATAAGAATTCTTTCCTCTGTAAGCTTCAGACACAGAAGACACATGTGTATGCTTTCCTTTACAAACAGAAAAAAGGAAAGGAAAATAATGACTACATATGCAATGGAGAGAGGAGAACAGGTTAGAGAAAGCAAAGACGAAAGGAAGCAAGATGTACCTGTGTCTATAAATATAACTTACTGAGGACTATTGACTTTTGTTTTGTTTTGTTTTGTTTTGTTTTGTTTTTGACAGGCAGAGTGGACAGTGAGAGAGAGAGACAGAGAGAAAGGTCTTCCTTTGCCGTTGGTTCACCCTCCAATGGCAGCCGCGGCCGGCATGCTGCGGCCAGCGCAACCACGTTGATCCGATGGCAGGAGCCAGGTGCTTCTCCTGGTCTCCCATGGGGTGCAGAGGCCAAGCACTTGGGCCATCCTCCACTGCACTTCCTGGCCACAGCAGAGAGCTGGCCTAGAAGAGGAGCAACCGGGACAGAATCCGGCGCCCCGACTGGGACTAGAACCCGGTGTGCCGGCGCCGCTAGGTGGAGGATTAGTTTGTTGAGCCACGGCACCGGCCAACTATTGACTTTTAAATAAAGCAAACGCAACACTTAATCAAAATTAATTGAATTCCAGATATAAAATTAAAGTCAAATGTACAAGATATTCAAAATACCATTACAAGACTCACAAGAAAAAGAAAATCTCCCAGAAACAATAACTTAAAGAGGACATATGAACAAAGAATCTGAAAATTACAGATTGCTGTTTTCAAAAGTCCAAGAAATATATAACAATAAAGTGAAATAGCAGGAAATTGTAAAATATATTTCTGGTTATTTTTCTCAACTAGCAAATTGGTTTTCCACAGGGAAAGAAATTTTGATTGCCTATTAAGATGAATTAAAAAAAACAAAAGCCTGCATTACATGATATTATTGTAAAATTTAGAAATTGAAATGAGCGAGTTTGAACTTCAAGAGCTCTTTGTTTAATTCTTTTTAGATGCCCTGCCTAATATGTTAACTATCCAAAAGCACCAGGGCTCTTGAGAGCTGCTAAATGCTATTGAAACCACACTTCCAAAATTCTGAGGTTCAAGCAGGGTGGGCAGAAGTGGAGTAGGCTATTTCTTATGTCTGGTCCTCAATTTTCTTCCATTTTTTCCAAGTTCATTTTCTTTTACTGCCAGGCAAATTCACAAAAGGCCATGAAGGAATCTCAGAGCTCCCAGAATGACACCATGGAAAGAGTCAATCTCAACATGACTGTGGAGCTGTACTCTCACATTGGCCCAAGTCAGCCATGAGGTAGGTGTAAAATGATCTTTTATTATAGGAGGTCAATAAAAATATAAGACAGTTTACTTTAGCAGTTAGCATATCCTGGATAATATTCACGGATTCAGATAACAGAATCTTGTACAGAAAGTTGAAAAGAAGTCCAAAATTGAAAGTAATTAAATAGCTCTAGGAGCAACCAACCATTCCACTTTAACATTCTAGGGGAAGTCTCTAGGTGGAAAATGTTTAACTGACAGTTTTACATGAAAAAATTTTTAAAGGCTTTTGACAAGAATGGGAAAATATTAGATTGGGAAGAAAGTTCAGAATTCTATTTATTTAAATGAGAAAATGTTTATTCCAGCAAAAACATATGAGAGAGGAAAGATAATCATAGTACATTAGTTGAATCAGCAGTGACTATGATGAGAGTCATAAAATTCGTGATGAAGAATAGGCTGTTCTTATGACTTTGGGTAAATAGAAGCAATACTTCCACATTAATTGGAAATGCATATGTAAATATCAAAGATGTAGCAAAAATAATTAAAAGTGGCTTTCTCTGTGGTGGGGAAGAAAAAGAATAGGGCTGTTGTTTACAGAATACTTAGTACTATTTTACCATGTGTGTGTTCATATGCAGATGGTCCCTGACTTTTGACCATTCAAGTTATTATTTTAAAATAAAATTTATAGAAATATATTTTAAAATTGTGAGAAATCATGCCCATTCAACCATTCTGTTTTTCACTTTCAATATAGTATTAAATAATTTACATGAGATATTCAGCACTTTATTACAAAGTAGCTTTGTGTTGCAAGATGATTTTATCATACAGGCTAATGTATGCCTTCAGACCACATCTAAGATAGGTGAGGCTAAACTATGATGGTCAATAGGTAGGTATATTAAATATCTTTTTGATTTAGGGTCCCTTTAACATACAAAGTATTTATTTGTATGAAATCAATCATAAATCAAGGAGCATCTAGCTATGCATTTACAAATAAATGTACTGGACATTTTTAATTAACAAATGTATTTGATACAAATAAAATTAAGTTTGAAAATGCAGCATAAAGTTTTGAACAATAATTATAAGACAATATAGACAGAAAATGCAATCTTTATCTATTGTTCAATCTTGAGTAAGCTGCACATATCTGTATAGTATCTTTTATTGGCCTGTTAATGTATCTTGCATAGGGACCTCCTTTTTTGCATCAATAAATTTCTGGGACTGGTCTCTCTTCTTTACTCTATTTCATTGTATTTGTCTTCAAAATATATCTACAATCCTTACTCCAAAAATAGTATCCAAGCCTAAAATCTGATATATTCAGTGTGATGTTCAGTCATTTTTCTGTACATTTTGCAATTGACTATACAATACTTTGAAAATTTTATTAATATGTGTTAATAAATTTATTAGTTCGTATAATCACATTTTATTATTACATTTAAGTTCCTCAATGAGATTCAACCTATAAAAAAGAAGGAACCATGCTACTTCATATGAGAAACACAGTAAATGTCTAAACCTAAATTATGGAGCCAGGGCTGTGACGCAATCAGTTAAAGGCACTGCTTAAGTCGCCGGCATCCCATATGGGCTCCAGTTCAAGTCCTGGCTGCTCCATTTTGTATCTAGCTCTCTGCTATGGCCTGGGAAAGTAGTAGAACATTGCCCAAATCCTTGGGCCTCTGTACCCATGTGGAAGACCTAGAAGAAGCTCCTGACTCTTGGATTCAGATCAGCGCAGCTCCAGCCATTGCGGCCAGTTGGGGAGTGAACCAGCAGATAGAAGCCCTCTCTCTTTCTACCTCTCCTTCTCCCTCAGTATAACTCTTTCAAATAAATGAATAAATCTTTAAAAAAATCCTAAATTATACAAAGATGCGTAAAAATTACATGCAATGGAATTAAAAGATGAGTTTATTTTAATAAAAAAATCGATAATCCATGAATAGTTTTTACATTATCTGAATTTTTCATGAATTTTTTGAATATCTTTCATGTTGAGCATAATTGTTTTCTTTTAATACAATACCAAGCATACATCTTGCAAGATACATTCTATTTTAAAAACTCTCTGTCTCTCTCTCACTGTCCGCTCTGCCTGTCCAAAAAAAAAAAAAAAAAAAAAAACAAAAAAACTAATAGAAATGAAGCTTGAACTGAAGTGAGCTACAAGCAAACAAGAATGACTTAGAAAAATCTGATTATTTCCCTATCCCCATCAGGCTCCAATATACAAGATGTACATGAGAGGACTGATAGTTCGTTTCCCTAACCTTTTTCCCAATCCCCCAAAACCTGGGATTCCTATTTTCAAAGAGGTTAAAAATTGAAGAAAATTTCAAAGAAAAAAAAGAGAATTTTAAAAAGAGACAACCTTTCACAAAGAAACTACTTTTGTCCTTGGCAAAATTCCCCTATCATAAACAACTACTCATACAAGAAATGTTAATATTTTTTCATTCATGTTTGGTCGTTGTGGGTTTTGATTTTAATGTGTAGTTCTCCCAGAGATAACCCTGATGAGGACACCTGCACCCAGTGCAATCTCTAGCTGAGCACCAAACAACATGTTTTCTCACATTGAAATTTGTGGTCTTTGGTTTGACAAACCTCAACAAACTCAGATCTCCAAAATTAGCCTCACAAGTCAGGTACTTTATCTACTATCACTGGGGGGCTGGGAAGGGAAGAATGAGCTGTCAACATCAATTTCAGCTTCAAAATAAGAAGTGCAGTCTGCGTTCAAATACAGACCTTGAGGCCTCCATCACACAAATATCTTTTTTTAGCTAATGCTTTAATTTTCCCAAGAAAGACAACTGTGGTAGCAGTTTGTTTATAAAGGGAAAAAAATCTGAATGTGGAAACACGTAACAGCATGTGGGCTGAATCCAACAGTGTGAGTTGCTACATAAAGGAACAATTAAAAAATGTAATGGATGTTGCTACATCTTGCATAAGAAATGAAAGTCATTTCCCAGGATTATCTCAGTTACAGCATTCTAATGCTATCAACACAGGTATAGGGAAATTGCAAGTATCTTAGTGTTGCAGTAAACCCACAGGAGAAAGACCAAAACATGATGTGTTTTGTGTTTTACAAAGTTAGGGAAGTGATTTAACATGACATTTCTGTCACTCACAAGGAGTGAGCTGGAAAAAAAAAAAAAATGCTCCCATTTAATGATCACAGGCTTAAAAGAAATAAAAGTACGAGTTTTATGTCCTTAACCTGAAGTTGAACTTAGCCTGGTATGCTAATTGGAAATTATTGCATCATTAAGAATCCAAAATTGTAAAATCAAGATGAGGTCAGGATTGGTCAAAAGGATCCCTGCACAATTTATTGATTAGCTATGATGTGTCGTGATCTATGCTTAGCACTCTGCATAGGTTGTAAATACCTAGTAATTAATTCATAACAAATTCCAAATGTAAACAATCCAAAAACATTGGGACAATGAGACCAGCAATTTTCTGCTCTCTAACCAGAGAGGAGTAACCTAAAGGATAGGAATTCCAGCAAGGTCACTGAATCATAGCCATGCCATGAGAGGCTTATTAAAGGAGCAGCCCTGTCATTTGGAAATTAAAGAAGAAAATATAGTCCAGAATGTAAATGCACAGTTGCTAATAATATAAATGTTCTTGTGGTATCACTGGTCACTTTTCTCCATTTCCAGGAATTTTAAGTTTGTTCAGGCTATTTCCCCAAACATGGGTCAGGCATCTTCCCATAGTACTGCCTTGCCAGATGTCTACTTCGCTGGTAGACATCTAAAGAGAATCGACAGCAAGATGGAAACGTGCTTGAGGCAAGCGGGTCTGTCACTGCTGCTGTTTGGTTAACAGAGAACATTAACACGGAAGTCCTGCCATACATCCAAGGGAGCAACCACTACCCTGAAACAAGGTGCTGATGTGAGTGGTTCATGCTAAAGCAAAGATGCATGGTCTTAGGGACTTCACTTCCATGGACATGTGCGACACTTAAATGAGGTCTTCAACAGTGATTCCTCTGTAGCCAGAGTACCAATCTGAAACCAAATCAGTACCCATCCTTTCAAAGGCCACATATTTGCTTGTTTTTCTCTGGTCCTTTCTGTGATTTCTCTCACAAAACTTTGTTCATTTCATACAACCAACTCCCTCAATGCCATAAATACAATAAGCCTTGTTTTCCTCAAATAATATTTCTCTTTTTCAGTTTCAAAATTAAACACCAGACTCCATTAAAAGTAGAGCGTGGGGAACTAATCTTCAAATATTCTCAGGAGAGAAAATGACATATTTACATTTCGCCTCTGAAGTACAACACAGAACACAAAATAATACTGAATAGTTTTTTTTTTTTATTAAAACAAGCTGTACCTTTATGACCTGTCCTTCTAATGACAATAGCTTCAGTAAGTTTTAGGTTCTTGCATATATTATCTCCAATCCTGGATAATAGTGAAGCTGCACAATAGATATCATTAGATACAGTGCAGAGATTAGGAATGTAAGGCTCAATGAAGTTAACTAACAAGCCCAAATCTCAGAGTATACTAAGCAACCAGTTTGACATCATTTGTAAGGCTCTAATGTCTTTCCACTAAAACTTACCCAATTAGCTTAGAGTACAAGAAAGAAATAGGAATGGAAGTAAGCCAGATAGTCTTAAAATGCAGTGAGTTTTTCATGATAGAAATGGTAGATATAGTCATAAATGCAAGAGTAAAAAGTAATATTTTGGAGTAAGTGTTGAAATCTTGTATGATTATGAGCAAACACTGAGAAAATGTGATACTGTGAAAAAAAAGTCTCTAAAAGATCAATGAGAACTTCCGATGCAGTGCAACTCAATCTGAGCCTCTTTGGAGCTGGGGAGATTCCATTAGGAATCTTGTTACACCTATTGGCGGCTGGTAAATATTCAGCTACCTACATGAATATTGTTTCAGGAAGCTGTGATGATTTATTCGGATAGTTACTTTCTGTGTTGTCCTCTCAAAGAGATTTTCCAATTTTTCTCAGGTCGTAAGTTAAATAATATGGTAAATATTATAACTCAAATAGAATGTTACCATAATTATGTTAACCCAATCAGGCTAACATGATCATAGCCAAGATGCAGATGCTGTTAAACCATCAATTCATGCATAGAGACCATTACTGGAAAATGTCCAAAACCATCACTAAGTTCTGAAACAAGGTGTCCTTAGCAACGATTCTTTGTTTTTAAGGAAACAATGGGATAGTAAGTACCTCAGCTACGTTCAAATGGAACACTCAAGTCCACTTCTCACCTCATTGTTATTCCATAAAATAAACATTAGACTGGACACTATTTCATTGATTTAATTGGTCATTTTCAGAGGGACAGGAATAATCTTTATCAAATCAGAGTTAATGTGAAGCCTGATGAGATTATCTCCACAGTGACCTCAAGAAGATTGTTTCCTAAATCAGTCATTAAAATGAACATGTCCATCACTCCAAAGATACAAGAAAATTGCCTGCATCTAAAACCTTTATGAATCAGAGTGATTTGATGAATAATTTGAACACTGGAATGCTATTCTCACTGCCATCCGTTCTTAAATTGAAAACATTTGATGAACATTTTAAATAATATTTTTCTGAGACATTCATACATTTTCTCAATGTTCTCAGATCACTGGAAAAGCAGAAGGTGGGCAAACATAGAATTATTTATTCATACAGTAAAGAGTTCCCTTAATATCAACCTAGGTTGCTGAAATATGTGACAATGACTAATATGGTAGTCACTTATCTATATCCCCCATATTTAACCAAGTTAGTATTATTTTTAAGTGAAGTTTCTCTTATGCTACATCTACATTGATAATCATACCTTCCACAAAATACAAAATACGAATTCCACAAAATACAATTACCAGTCCAGAATTATGAGATTTTATTGTTCTAGTGACAAGGGAGGCTTGTCAATCACCTTTATTAATTTTTGAATATGGAAATATTGCTAAATGAAATTAATGCATCAAAAAAGAGATGCACAGCCAGTGCAATGAGTGCTGTCAATAATGATGCTTAAGGAATTCTGATTGTTGCATATACAAGGAAACATATATCACAGACGTGTGTATGCACAAGCAAAAGCATATAAAATTTGTTTATTCAAAGCAAAAAACATCATGTTATGCTATCGAAAATCTTTGAGGAAAATTTAAGACGAAAATATTTCTGACTACTTTTTAATGAAAATGTACAGAAATATATGTTACATTCATGTCCTTTCTCTTCAAGAAACTTCCTTGACTTAGCTATGCCCCTCTGCCTGCCTTTCAAACGTGTGCTTGGCTGTTTATAAACATGGTTGCAGAAAAAAAAAAAAGAAAAGAAAAGAAACTTCCAGTGCACATTGTTTCCAGGATCAGTTTTTGTTTTTTTTAATTTCTAAAACTGTAGCTTATTGTAATTCAAAGCTAAGAAGTGGGAAGAAAGACTAAAATAACAAAAGGTAAAAGAAACAGATCTCGAATTTATGACCCTTAATTAATAGCATACCCCTTCTGGGAGTTATTAAACTTAGGTATACAATAATCATAATAATGACAGTATTAAATGTAAGATGCTATCAGGAAATGTATTGTTAGTAAAATCAAATATGGAATATTCACACATGTGTATACACCTGTATTTTGTGTCAGATTTGACACTGTTAATTGCACCTGACATTCTCCGCTTATTGGAGATGACCCGGGTTTATGTTTATGTTTCATTTTTGTCCTATCTGATTTTATCTTTACCTATCACTGAGGACTCAGAAAAGTCACATTGGATTAACAGCAATATGTGAGCTCTGTTATATGATTTCTGATTTATTTGAAATGATTTATATTTACATATTTATGAATTACATTTAGATATTTGGGGTACCTCAGTGATAGACACTGACTAGAGTCTGAACTAGATTTTTAGTCTCTTTAATCTTTCAGAAGTTCAGAATTTTCATAAGCTCTATTTTAAGGAAAAACAATTTCATTTTACTGTTTTCTTTTAAAATAGGACTGGGGGAAATATTTGTACTCAATAATGACTTAAGTTGGTGTGACAGGCAGAAATATGATTCTCCAAACGATATCCACATCAAAACTCTGGAACTAGTGAAAGTCACTTTATTGAGAAAAAGTATCATTTTAGATATAATTAAGGATCTTGATGAGATCTTCTCTTATTAACAGAAGGTCATAAATCCAAAGGTTGATGTATTTATGAGAGACACCCAGGGAAAGTTTGACAAGCAAAAATACAAAGGCATTGCGATCATGGAAGCAGAGATTGTCCTGTTGGACCACCAGTTAGCAAAAGCTGCAAGAGGAAGAGACGGAATCACGCCTAGAGCCAATGCAGGAAGCAAGTTCCTGCTGACACTTTGGGTTGGAATACTGGCTCCACAAGAAAGCAGAGATTAAATTTCTATTGTTTTAAATCACTCAGTTTGTGATAATCTGTTACATCAGGCTCAGGAAATCAACAGAGGTGACACACAAGTTTACAACTGAGATATTGAAATCATGATTAATGAATCCACTACAAGTTGTAGGAATGGGAAAGCAGGGAAGAATAAGAACTTTTATGTGTAGTAAATGACAGAAAAAGACTTTTATTTTTATGCTATGTTTTAAGGGAGTAAAGAAGTTTATGTAAAATGATTAAGAGGCCGGTGCCGCGGCTCAATAGGCTAATCCTCCATCTAGCGGCGCCGGCACACTGGGTTCTAGTCCTGGTTGGGGCGCCGGATTCTGTCCCGGTTGCCCCTCTTCCAGGCCAGCTCTCTGCTATGGCCTGGGAGTGCAGTGGAGGATGGCCCAAGTACTTGGGCCCTGCACCCCATGGGAGACCAAGAGAAGTATCTGGCTCCTGCCATTGGATCAGCACGGTGCGCCGGCCGCAGCGCGCCAGCCGTGGGGGCCATTGGAGGGTGAATCAACGGCAAAGGAAGACCTTTTTCTCTCTGTCTCTCTCTCTCACTGTCCACTCTGCCTGTCAAAAAAAAAAAAAAGTGATTAAGAAAGTGTGGGTGTGTAAGGAGGTGTGGGTGTGTGTGCACATGAGTGCATATTAAAACATTCTTCTTAGGAAAGCATCCAAATAATGTGGCAAGTGGTGTGCAGGTAGGGAAGGCAAACATTTGATTTAAGGGATAATGAAATTGTCACTCATTTAGGAGCTGAATGGCGATTTAAAAAATGGGCTGAACAAGATATTGTATCTGAAGATCAACTCCTACCTGTGTTACAGAATACAAGTGTTAGAAGACTGAATTTTTGTAATAAATTGTTATGAATTCTTGTCTATTTTATTTCTTTAAAATCCATGTATCATAAATCAGTATTTGCAGGATTTCTGAAGTTTCAGTAATGATACCAAAATTGCACTTTCTTTTCAACAATATTCATTAGGAGCCAATATTTGAAGGATAAGGCTATCCCATTTGTCATTATCCTTAACTATACTGCTTTCCAACAAGTTGTAAAGTAGAATTAGATGATAATTGTATATAGATGGAAGTAGGTGACAGATTTAGTCAGTTCATATTATTAGCTTTAATATTTCAAGACCATGTAGCTGGATACAAAATCAGGGGCAATGGACATTGCTGCAATAAGGCTTTCCTAAGCCTTATTTTTGCACTTGTGAAATAGGCTGAAGGAGGATAGTTAACATTTTACAAATGCAAAGGTGGTAGATGGTTATGATTTATCAATCCTAAAATAAGCTGCAAATACATATAATATGCTGGAAAATGCTTTGACAGATCATTTCCTTGTGAAATGAGTAGTTCCTAGGGCCCCACATTTAAATAAAACTTTTAAGCGTTTATAGTCATCCCCTTTTCAGACAAGCAACTCATGAAACAACAAGGAAAGCTATTGTCTCTCCCAGTAGCCAGAATATCAGAGCAGCTTTTGTGTTTGCCCAGTTGAAGGAAGAGGATACAGAGCAAATGCTAAAAGGTTAATATATGATTAAAGATGGCTCTATGTAAGGTTTCGGAGAGAACATTTGTCCTCATGGCAAAGAACTGATTGACATAAAATCTGAAAATAATGTTTTATTGAATTCCTGTAGATGAATTTAACCCCATTTCATAGTATATAATTAATTGGCACTAATTCATGCATACTAACAATCAGGACACATGTTATGAGAAGAGACAACAGTCATTCCCCAGATCTAGGACTGTTATTCATATTTTACAAGGCTATAAATATCAACACATGTACAAAAGTGAAAGCCAATTTTATAAAGGAAAACAAAAACCAAAGTCAAGTTTTTGCTCATTTTCATTGAATAGCTGAGGTTTGTTTTAATATGCTGAAAAGAGATAACCTGTCATTTTTTTCTATTTAGATGTCTGTTTTTATTTAGATGAAATATAAAAAACTCAGAAATTAAGGACTTTTATATTTGGTTTGCAATAAAAAGATTATTTGTAATGAAAATTTTCTGCATAAAAGCCTCTCATGACACATACAATGAATTAAAAAACCAGAATGAATTAAATCCTCTGGTATGGCCAGATCAACAGAAATTTATGTTTTAATTGGAACATGACACATGTTCTAAGGTACAGTTTTATAGTATAATAATTTATTATGGTAGTGCATTAAGAGGTGGTTGGCAAATTTAAACATTCCAGACTAAAATGTTGTATTGAGTGGATGGGGAATGGAGAAACAGTAGTGAAATATATTTCTTGATCTCTATTAAAAAAAAAAAAGACAGAATGAGGGTTTGGCACTGTGGTGCAGCAAGTTAAGCCACTGCCTGCAGCAGTGGCATCCATATGGGCACTGGTTCAAACTCCCAGCTGCTACACTTCTGATCCCACTCCCTGCTAATATGCCTGGAAAAGCAGTGGAAGATGGTCCAAGTCCCTGGGCCCCTGCCACCCATTTGGGAAACCTAGAAGAAACTTCCCTCCTGGTTTCCACCTGGCCCAGTCCTGGTCATTGTAGCCATTTGGGGAGTGAATTAGTGGATGGAAGCTCTCCCTCTCCTTCTCTCTCTGTAACTGTGCCTTTCAATCGAACAATCAATAAAACTTGAGGAAAAGGGATAGGAACACAAGACTTTTTATTTAATTATAAAGATACCATTCAAAAAATTCAAAACTTGTACTGAAAAGTACTTAGATTTTAATATATCAATCAATTTTCTTAGAAAG
Source organism: Oryctolagus cuniculus (assembly GCF_051225735.1). NCBI lineage: Eukaryota > Metazoa > Chordata > Mammalia > Lagomorpha > Leporidae > Oryctolagus > Oryctolagus cuniculus. The sequence goes on from NC_142870.1 coordinate 59,639,253, forward strand.
GAAATTCTTTATCAAAGTACTAAAAATGTTTAATCAGCAAATTTGTACTAAAGGGAAGTACACGTATTCAGATTAAGAAAATATTGGAATGTTTCTGAGACTATTTCACTTGGGAGAAAAAGGTACTCTAATACAGTGTTAGTGGGAAAGTAAACTAGTACAATCATTGTGGAAGGCAGAATGGAGATTTCTCAGAAAACTAAAAATACATCTTCCATATGACCCAGCTATCCCACTTCTAAGAATACACCCAACACAAATGAAATCAACATATGAAAGAGTTATTCGTACTCCCATGTTTGTAACAGCTCAATTCACAATAGTTAAGATATGGAATCAACCCACATGTCTATCAACTGATGACTGGATAAAGAAAATGTGGTATATATACATTATGGAATACTTTTCACACATAAAATTAATGGAATCCTCATGTTTGAAACAAAATGGATGCAACTGGAAAGTATTCCTTGTGAAATAAGCCAAACCCAAAAAGACAAATATCACGTTTTCTCTGACTTATAGCAGTTAATATATACAACTAGTATAAAAAATTCTAGAAAAGTTGACTCCCAAGATGATGGAGTAGGGAGGGACCTAGTTTAGGAGAAGATAGTTAAAAAAAGTGGAGAGAGTACAGTCTCAGGGAAGAGTTAGAGAAAAGGCAGCAGAAACTACGCAAATTAGAGGGACATTGTGGACATATGTGGAGGAGGTGGACATCCACAGTGCAGAACCCCAGCAGTCGAAAGCCTATGCACCAGCATTGGAGAGTGAGGCAAGACCAGACCACAGCAGCCCAAGCCATTGGTGATAAAGCTGCAGCAAGAGCCTAGAGGGAACCTGGCTTAGAACCCTGTGGGGGATGGTGTATCTGCCAAACCATAGGAGAAAAAAAGGGGGGCATATTTCTCTCCCCCTGATCTCCCTGTATGAGCATCCTGTAATAAACCAATAGAGAGCTGGCACCATTTTGGACATATGTAAAGCTTTTGTCTGCACCCAGCAACCAGTTGAGAAGATAGACCTGAGTCTGGTGGGGAGAACTCACAAGGGACTGTGAAAACACTGAGGTTTTGTAGGAGGGCTCAGGGTATAGCTGGAACTTTCATTGTGAGTCACTGTGAGTGGTTCCACAGAGTCATGGCTCACTGGTTCCCTGGTGAGGGACATTGCTGTGGAATCCGTGCCTATACCAAAGACTGCACAGATGATTTGTGTGATTCTCATGGCAGCACAGATGAATATTAAACACACTTGGGGCTAGCACCCAGACACTGGTCTTGTTTGAGGAGAGGAGGTGAGCTAAGTATATGCCAACAAAGCAGAACAAACATCCTTTCTGATTAAAAAAAGAGAGAGAGAGAAGATTTACTATGTCCAACCTGGGTGTCACTCCTTTCACCCTGGAGCACTGAACAGAGCTCCTTGGCCACACCCAAAACACACCTCTAGGTATTCTCTGAAAAAATAGACATTTCAGTAATCCTGAGGAATAGTCCAAAGCAGACTCATAGAATGGCGGATGTCCTAAACAGCACCCTGGCCTCAGAATCAGCCCTAAAGCCATTCGGATCTGGCTGAAAAGCCCATGAGAGTATTTCAGGCATGGAAAGCCAAGACAATCTGGCAAAAAATCAAAACAAAAACAAAAACAAACAAACAAACAAACAAACAAAAAAACCAAACACCTAAATGAAAGATCTCTGTGAGTGAGATCCCAGTGGAAAGAACAGGTCTTCAAAGAAGGAGGTACCTTTCTCTGAAGGGAGGAGAGAACTTCCACTTTGACTATGACCTTGTCTAAACAAGATAACAGTCGGAGAACTCAAAGGGCTTCCATAGCCTTGGAAACTCATGACTGGTGCATAGGGAGATTACTGATGCCATAAACAGGAGTGCCAATTTGTAAAGTCAACAACAGGAGTCACTGTGCACTTACTCCTCATGTAGGATCTCTGTCCTTAATGTGCTGTACATTGAGGCTTAATGCTATAACGAGTACTCAAACAGTATATTTCACTTTGTTTTTTTATGGGGGTGCAAACTGTTGAAATCTTTACTTAATGTATACTAAACTGATCTTCTGTAAAAAAAAAAAAAGAACGAAATTATCAATTCCCAACTTGACTCTCACTGGGATTAAACATGACAATAGGTCTGATCTGATTTCATCATCATTTAAAAAATCATCTATTATTTTTCACTTTATGTTTCTGTGTGGGAGCAAACTGTTGAAATCTTTACTTAATGTATGCTAAACTGATCTTCTGCATATAAAGAGAATCGAAAATGAATCCTCATGTGAATGGAAGGGGAGAGGGAGTGGGAGGGGGGAGGGTTGTGGGTGGGAGGGAAGTTATGGGGGGGAAGCCATTGTAATCCATAGGCTGTACTTTGGAAATTTATATTCATTAAATAAAAGTTAAAAAAAAGAAAACATAAAAAAATAAAACAGGAAAAAAAAGTGCCACAGATTAAAGAAAAAAACAAAGAAAATAATTATTATCTCCACAAATGCTGAATAATAAGCATACCAATTCAAGAAACAAGAATAAAGGAGACAACATGATGCCCCCAAAAGAAAACCAACACTTCAATACTGGATTGTGGAAATGAAAAGATTGAAGAAACGCCAGAAATGGAATTCAAAAAATTGATTTTAGGATTACTAAGAAGTAATCAGAAGCAAATCCACAAACTAATGAAATCCATACATGACATGAAACTCAAACTCACCATCATAAAACATAAAGAAAAGATTCTAAAATGTGCACTAAATGCCATATTACTTTCAAAGGATCTCCAATTAGACCCACAGTGGACTTCTTATCAGAAACCCTACAGGCTAGGAGAGAATGGTGAGATATTGTCCAATGTTAAGAGAAGAAAACTGTCAACCCAGAATACTGTACCCTGCAAAGCTCTCGTTTATGAATAAAGGTGAAAAAAAGACTTTTCATAACAGAAATTGAAAGAATTAGTCACCATCGATTCAGAGGCTTAAGGATGTGCTGCACACAGAAACATAGAAACATGGTGATCACTATGAAAGAAGGAAAGGGAAGAAAATCTTCCAGTAAAAGTACAAAGGAAATCCAAAGTAAAAAATGGGAATATATTTGGAAAAATAGCAGGGCAAAGTCCTTATTAATCAATAGTCACCTGGAATGTAAGTGGCCTCAACTGTGAAAACTAATAGAGCACCTAAAATGAAATCTGTAGAAGTGAAATGGACATTTTGTGAAGGGATGATTTGAACTGCCCTTGTCTTGACTATCAAGGAACAGTTTCAATTTTTTTCCCTTTGTAATATTTGAAGTCTTTACTTTACATAGAATTAATCATATGTGTATAAAGTCAATTGAGGAAGGATCTCATTAAAAAATAGCAGTGGGAATAGGAGAGTGAGGAGGGAGTTTGTAACTGTAAAGCTGTGTAGTTCTACCTACATTCCTACAGATTTATTTCTAAGGGTATAATTTAAAAACTTGTCATGGGGCTCCAAATCCCATTAAGTTGGGTGATAAAAATGCCATTTTAAGTGTTAAAGTGAACATATAAATATGTTTAAGTGTTGAAGTGATCATATAAATAGGATCAAGTTTCTGGCAAATACAATAGATAGAATTAAAAAGGAGAGAACATTCCAACATGGGAAGCAGTCCACGAAGCCGACTCATAGAATGACAATCACTTTAAATAGCACTCTGACCTTGGAATCAGCCAGTAAGGCATTCTGGTGTGGCTGAAAATCCCTCGAGAGCATTTCAGGCTTGGGCAACCAAGATACTGTGGCAAAAAAATGTTCTCCAAGAAGGATCTCCTTGAGTGAGACCCCAGCAGAAAGAATCAGCCAGCAAAGAAAGATGTACTTTTCTCTAAAGGGAGGAGAGAACTTCCACTTTGGTTGTGGCCTTGTCTAAATACTGACAGAGTTTGTGGTTTCAAAATGTTTCCATAGCCTAGGGAGCTCATGTCAAGAGCCTCAGGTGGTCACTGATGTCATACATAGTAGTGTTAATTGTTAAATTAACAACAGGAGTCACTGTGCACTAACTTCCCATGCAGGACCTCTGTCCTCAGTGATTTGTATTATGAGAGTTAACTATAAAACTATCTCAAGCAGTTTTGTGTGTGTGTGTGTGTGTGTGCATATATGTGCAAACTGTTGAAATCTTTACTTAGTATAGAGTTGATCTTCTGTGTACAAAGTTAATTGAAAATGAATCTTAAAGGAGAATGGGACTGGGAAAGGGAGAGGGAGAAGGAGGAGGGCAGGAATGGTGAGAAGAATAACTATATTCCTAAAGTTCTACTTAAGAGATTTATATCCCTTAAAAGTGAATTTAAAAAATTCTAGTTCCTCACATATTTTGTATATTAATCCTTTATCAGATGTATGTCTTGCAGATATTTTCTCCCAGTCCATAGGTTGTCTCTCCTTTTTTGCCCAAAAATTTAATTATTTATTTGAAAGGCAGAGAGAGTCTTCTATCCACTGGTTCATTCCCCAAATGGCCACATTGGCTGGAAGTAGGCTGATCTAAAGCCAGGAGCCAGAAGCTTCTTCTAGGTCTCCCACGGGGGTGTGGGGGCCCAAGGACTTGGGCCATCTTCTTCTGCTTTCCCAGGCTGCAGCGGAGAGCTGGATTGGAGGAGGAGCAGCCGGGACTCGAACTGGCACCCTTATGGGATGTTGGCACTGCAGGTGGTAGCTTTACTTGTTACACCGCAGAGCTGCTCCCCTTAGGCTGTCTCTTAACTAAGTTAATTGTTCCCTTTGTTGTGCATATAAGTTCTTATCATATATATTCAGTTATTTTCTTCTAGTGTATGATTTCATTCTCCTAAGTGTCTTTTGGAATGACAATTTGTGATTTTGATATAATCCAATGTAATTTTTTTTATGGATGGTACTTCTGTGTCATATCTAAAATCTTTTCCTAAATGAAGATAACAAAGATTTCACTCCATGTTTTGTTTTGGAAGTTTCATAATTTCGGCTCTTACCTTTTATATCTGTGAACTGCCACAATAAACCATATGACTTAAAAAAAATTCTAATGTGTGTAAATGAAGTTTACATCTTTGGATTTAACTATTGTTTACAGCACTTGTCTGTCTTCTCCATAAGCATTGGTCCTTCAACTTTTTACTTGTTAAAATCTATTTAGAGGAACATTAAGCCTTTGACTATAATTTAAATTAGAAATATGTTAACACAACAAGTAAAAAAGAAATAAAGGAGGAGAGAGGAAAGAAGGAAGGGAGGGGAGTATCATAATATTCTTGGACTTGGGGAGTATTATAATATTCTTGGACTTGTATCCATGAACTACATTAAATCTGTTCTCTTTATATCAATAAAAATAGAGTATTTCACATACAGTGTTTAATAATTGAGTAAAAATGAAATTTCTCTGGGTGGCTTCATGAGGATAAAATATCTCAACTACTTTAAAATGTCTTGGGATACTTGGATGCATACATCTCTAACTGAATCTCCTTAACTCATATTAACATAATTGGGGTTTACTCTCTTACTATTATATCAACTTACCTGCATAGTACTGATTGTTGAAAAAAGATAAAGTGTACTTGAAAGAAATCCCCTAAGAAGTGAATGATGTGTCAGATTAGGTGAACTAGAATTGAAAAGGAAATGACCTGGTCAAGTGTGTTGGCTGTTCCATGTTCCAGATATTGATGTTTTATATTTTCTACAGGATTAGCATTTCCACAAAGCCCTTTTACACTCTGACATACAGAGGCTCTGCACTTTGAGAAGAATGTGAAATCCAAACTTCACTAGGATGAGACAATCAGGTATTGCAGTCAGAAACAATAGTATCTGGAGGCATTTGAGGTCACAGATGAGTCAGGACCACCATCTGTGTTGCCTTAGTGGGGCCCAAAACAGCAGCAATAGTAATTAATAACAGCAATTATGCGCTGGAGGCACAGATGCTGATGGGTCAAAAAAAAACAGAACTACAAAGGATGTGGAGCTGCAGACTGTTGCTAATAACAGTAAGGGCTTGCATATGACCACCTGAGATGCAGGATGGACAAGCTAAAGAAATCTTTCCTAGAACAGGCAAAATGATGGAGTCAAAGAAGACTGTTTTGCATTTTGTAAATTTAAGTCATATTTTTCACTAGCTATTATTCTTTTATCTGCAACTAGACTGTTCTGTTTATTGAAGTTATGTTGATATCAATCCAAAAGCAATCTGAATGAGAATAATATGAATTTATAGAGTCCATAGCAAATTCATTAATCAACTTATAAAATACATGCATTTCATCAATTATATGCAAGCCATAATTCTACGTGCTGTAGGAAATCCAAAGATAGCAAATAAAAGCTAACTTTGATTAAGCATCCATGACGTGCTAAATATTTGCCAACTTGTTAAAAGCTTATATATATAGGCCGGCGCCGCGGCTCACTAGGCTAATCCTCCACCTAGCAGCGCCGGCACACCGGGTTCTAGTCCCGGTTGGGGCGCCGGATTCTGTCCCGGTTGCCCCTCTTCCAGGCCAGCTCTCTGCTGTGGCCAGGGAGTGCAGTGGAGGATGGCCCAGGTGCTTGGGCCCTGCACCCCATGGGAGACCAGGAAAAGCACCTGGCTCCTGGCTCCTGCCATCGGATCAGCGTGGTGCGCCGGCGGCGGCCTTTGTAGGGTGAACCAACGGCAAAGGAAGACCTTTCTCTCTGTCTCTCTCTCTCACTGTCCACTCTGCCTGTTAAAAAAAAAAGCTTATATATATATATATATATATATAATTTGCATTCTGTTGTATATGTGATGGGAGTATATAGGTAAGTGAATAGGAAGACTGAGACAAGTAAAGCAAAGAAAGCCCTCGCACCCTACATTGAAGTAAATACATATATAAATACATATGTAAATATTTATATATAAATATATATGCAAAAATATATCATAAAACAACTTTATGAAGGATATTGTAACTTATAAAAATAAGGATGAAATACACAATGATTGATTTAAAGCAGTTATTACATCTCCTGTTATAAATTAAGTATGTTAGTGGCAACAAAATATGCTGCATTCACAATAACAGTGGAACTATCCATATATATATATAAAATATACATATATATATATATTCTAGATAAATAGACCAAGGAGAAAGGTGTTAAATGGAGAAATCGATATTGAATACAAACAGTGATAAAGGTGGAACCTCAGTTATTTAAACAATGCAATTGGGGCTGGCATCATTGTCACGTTAAGCCACCATCTGCAATGCCTGCATAGGAGAGCACTAGTTTGAGTCTCCTGCTGCTCTTTTTCTGATCCAGCTCCCTGCTAAAGTGCCTGAGAAGGCATATGAATGTAGCCCAACTACTTGGGCTCCCACCAACAATGTAGGAGACCTGGATAGAGTTCAGGCTCCTGACTTCAGCCTGGGGCAGCTCTGGCCATTGGGCCATTTGTGGAGTAAACCAGCAGATGGAAGATCTGTCCCTACCTCTTTCTATTTGATCACTCTGCCTTTCAAAATCAATTAATAGTCAGAGTTTGTGGTCTCAAGAGGCTTCCACAGCCTTGGCAGCTCATGACAAGAGCCTCGGGTGATCATTGACATCATAAATAAGAGTGTCAATTGTTAAATCAACAACAGGAGTCACTGTGCTCTTGCTCCCCATGTAGTACCTCTGTCCTTAATGTGTTGTACTATGAGAATTAACAGTAAAACTAGTCTTCAAACAGTATTTATATTTAGTGTGTTTGTGTGGGTACAAATTGTTGAAATCTGTACTTAGTATATACTAAGTTGATCTTCTGTATATAAAGATAATTAAAAATGATTCTTAATGAAGAATGGGATGGAAGAGGGAGTAGGAGGTGGTATGTTTTGGGGGTGGGGGACGGATATGGAAAGAAGAAACGCTATAATCCAAAAATTATACTTATAAAATTTATATTTATAAAATAAAAGCTTTCTATAAAAAAAGAAACCAGGAAAAATATCTCTAAAAAGAACACAATTACCTTATTTTACTACTACCATCATTTACACACACACACAGAATCATGCATAACATAATAATGTCTTGAACAACAAATGGCTGAATATAACAACAGCAGTCCCATAACATTATAATGGAACTGACACATTCCTATTAGCTAATGACATCATGGCCATCAGAATGCCCTAGCACATTGTATTACTCATGTATTTGTGGTGATATTGGTGTGACCAAACTTATCAAGCTGCCAGTCATATGAAAGTAGAGCTCACACAATTATGCAGAATACATAATACTTGAACATGGCAGCAAATGCCTATGTTACTGGTTTATATACTTTTTGTCATTAGAATGTACTTAAAACAAAACAGTTCCTGTGAAACAGTATGCCATGTTACACCAGCAGCAGACTCACATGTGTTTCCCAGATCTCACTTGTAGCAAAAGGCAACACTAAATGACTGATGTGTACCATGTAGGCTTGTGATTATACTCTGATATGTATATCAGAATTATAATCACCCAATGACACACTTCTCAGAATGTATCCATGTTATGGAGCAATACTTGACTATATAAATATATATATGTATATATATGTATATTAGCATCACTTAAGGATTACAAAACTTTCAAACAATATTTGAAATCACCAATAATTTGGGATCTTAAAAATTCATCCATTTATTACCTCACAGTTTTGCAGGTCATTTTTAGTGAGTTCAAGTGGGTTCTGTGTTCAAGACCCAAATCAAAATATTGGCCAGATAGGACCCTTACGGATACGCTCTGGAAAGAATCTGCTTCCGACTTCATTCATGGTGTTGACAGAATCAAGTTCCTGGAGATAAGGCTGAGTTTCTGCTTATTTGCTGATTTTGTAAGCCTCTCCTCCTTCAGGACCCTTGTGATTTTTCTCACTCAAGTCTCCTTATCTTCAATCAAGCAAGGTTGCCTTAACTTCTTCTCAAGCTCTTTTCCTTGGCATCACCCTGAGAAATCTGGTTTCAAGGACTTTGTGATAACACTGGAGCCAGACAGATAATCTAGGGTGATCTCCCCATTTTAACATCAACTATGTCATATAACATAACAGTCATGAATTTATATCTTCATGTGTTACAGAGAGGAGGACTGAACATCTTTGGGGGGATATTTTAAAATTCTGACCACCAGAACTACAACATTTCATTCTAAGAAGTGCAAAACACAATGATCGAGCCATATTGATTTATTCTTTCCTTTTTGCCTCCCTTACTTAAAAAAAAAAAGAGTTTCAATCATGGTGGTAAAATACAGGGACTATCCATCTAGCTGTTACTTTCTCCAGCAATGAAGAATGAAGACATAATCGTGACTGTCTGGCACTGGAAAATCACATGGCTGCCTCTCTGGGAGCATTACCAAGATCAATGACTCCTTCCCTCATGTCTTCCCATTCAGATTTCATAATCCTTCTAAATTACCAGGACTCCTGGTATGTTTCTTTGTTATATACTTTTAAACACATATTTAATGGGTTTAAGAGATTAATATAGTTATGTTTTGTGATCATAAAGGGTTCATCGTACCCTATAATTACTACATTTTACTAAAACTTGGAGGCAGACACAAGCCCTTTCAAAGAAAGTTCATTCAACCTCAACCTAATCCATACAGTAATACATTGCATAATATGCTCTTCATATCCGTGGGTGGGGGGGCTTTTGGTGGAGGCAGAAAGAAGACATTATGAACCAAAGTATTTAATAAAAAGTTTGTTGAGCAAGACTTGTTGAAGCATATTTTCCAGGGCCAGCGCCGTGGCTCACTTGGTTAATCCTCTGCCTGTGGCTCCAGTATCCCATATGGGCGCTGGGTTCTAGTCCTGGTTGCTACTCTTCCAGTTCAGCTCTCTGCTGTGGCCCGGGAGGGCAGTGGAGGATAGCCCAAGTGTTTAGGCCCCTGCATATTCATGGGAGACCAGGAAGAGGCACCTGGCTCCTGGTTTCGGATAGGCGCAGCGCCGGCCGTGGCAACCATTTGGGGAGTGAACCAATGGAAGGAAGACATTTCTCTCTGTCTCTCTCTCTCACTGTGTATAACTCTGTCAAATAAATAAAAAAAAAAATTTTCCATACATTCTTCATGTGTTTTTTATGTATCACTTAGGAAAATGCCTTAAAGACAGTATTATAAATAAAAAAAATTGCCTTCTTTTCTACTCTAGATGTCAGTAGTCTGACACATACTCAAAGAATACTGTAAGACCTCTGACATTCAATGTTTCAGAATTTTTTCACAGAAACACAGACACAACACACACAGAAACAAAATTACCAAATATACACATATGTGCACATATATTTATATGTTTATCTATGCACAAATATTGTGATGCAATCACACAGTCTGCTTCACATTTATGCATCTACATAATTATCTGAAGAAGTGCCCATTTAGAAGTATTTAGAGGATTGCTTATAGATTCCCAAAAGATGCTTAATTTTACAACTGCATATCTTATAAAACTACATTGAGTCTTTAAACACATGGCGTTAGACATGATATATTATATCTGACAACATTGGTATTCAAAAAATGATACTCCAAACCAAGGCACTTTGGTATGCTGAGGACTTTGAAACAAAGAAGATAAAAAGACTTTAGAAGCAGCTTCAGAAGCTAAGTCTTTCTCTGACGTCTCCTGTCCTGTGTACTCCCTTAAAGCAAATCATAGAAACTGACACTCAACCCTTATAATATAAAGGCAGGAGCCAGCCTCTTGTCTGTCTCCCTTACCCCAAGGTGTTCATGCCTTCCCTTTACCAAAAGGAATTCACTGAATGTAAGGAGTGATGCAGCTGCCCCAACAAGGGTTTAACCACTGGACTCAAGAAGTTATTTGCTTCTCCAATAAATAAAAACTTTGTTGGCCAGATTTCTCTGGAGGAGTTTATTTGGGGTAATTCCAGTTCCACGCAAGGAAGCTCCAGGTCTTGGGCAGTGGTAACTATCATACAAGTGTAACCCACCTCCTATCCCCAATCAACTGAAGCCCACTTTGCCATTATAAATTCCCTAAAGAATGTTGCATCACCAACCAATCAAAGGAAGGTCACAAACACCATTGAACAACCAAGAACTTGTACACGAGCTGAACATGTACCTGTCAGCTGTAACTTCAGTCTATAAGAATCATCACCCCTTACTCCTCAGGGGATCAGGGAATTAGGCAATAACAACCCTGCTCGTTGCTGTGCATTTTGCAATGCACGTACTTTCTTCCACTACCCAACGTCAGATCAGCTTTCTGTGAATCAGGCAAGCAGACTGTTTGGGGATTCTATAGCAATACCTCCAACTACTTTAGGGGGTTGTTCAGCAACAGAATAACGACAAATGCAATCCCAAGTGGGCTTCTTGCCCATGATACACTGACCCCTGGCCCACAGTCACCCTTGGGAGCTGTCTCACAGCTGCACAAATGCTTGTCTGTATCAGAAATAATCTCAAGTAGCTGTTTACCAGGTGTCCTTGGCCTGAGGCACTAGTTGGGTGGAAGAAATTTGGCTTAAATTCAGCTCAAAATCTAGAGAGACATCTTTGGAGAGTAATAATCTCATGCATGACAACACCAGGGTAGTTGCTCTTGTGCTAATTTGGTTTAGCTGTGATCCATCTGCCCATGCATATATATTTTAAAATTTCATTTTTTACAAACGTTATTCAAATAACATTATATCAGCGGATACTGTCTAATTTCAAAAGTAACATAATCATGTTTGATTTTTATAAGATCATCAAGTCACAGTTCTTTCATTAGGCACTAACCTAATTTGCGTATTGGTGTACTATTTGTATGGTATTCTGGTTTATTTGGATTATTAAATCATAGCAAATTTTAAGAGATTTTCTAAAAGTAGCTTGATATTAGCATTTTCCCATACTTCATATTTATATTGTATCTGTTTGATTCTTTTCCTGCTTTTCATTACTAGGTCACTAGTCCAGCTGATTGCATTACAGGCTTCTCAGTTTCGGAACACAAAAGCACAAAGAGATGCTGGTATCATGTTTTTCAAGGGTGGGTGCATGCACCAACTGACTCAGCATACTTGAGTATGTGCTGAAATGGAAGAAACTCTCGTGTCACCCCGATTTACTCACTCAGAATCCCTGTCCTGAAGGGGGAGGTTACAAGTCCTGACGGAGGATACAAAAATTTTCCAAGATTCATTCCCCTCAACTGTTGGGCAAGTATTTTTATTTTTCCATTTTGTTTCTTCTGTGTGTTCTAATTTATTGATACAATTTCTTTCAGAATTTTTAATTTTTAAAAGCCATCTAATCAAAGATGATTATCCATTGTTCAATGAAGAGCACATTTGCTAAAAAAATCTTCTATAGAAATCTCCATCTATATTTAGAGCTATTATTTATAAAAATCATTAGAGTAAATCAGTCCACATTTTCCATCTAATGCTGACTTCACTTAATAATTTTCTTTCTTTTTAAATAAAAAACTGACTCAAAAATAGGGCTGTTCTTAATGTTTCAACATCTGCTATAGCTGATTCTAGAATGACATTCACGAGTCATTTGGTTTTAAATTTGTTAAATTGTGCTGCCTTCCACAACAGCATCTATGATCTAGGTTTGTGCATGTGGTTTTTTTTTTCCAAAAAAATCTACTTAAAATTTTAAATGCTACAGTTTATCTTGAAGAGGGCCATCTGCACTAAATGATTCTCCCAATCCCAGCTCATCCTCAATGCCAGAACTGCTGAGGATAAAGTGGTACAAATACTGAATTTAGGAGGGTTTGAAGTCTTACTCAAAAATTCAAGGCTACTTTGAACCCTTCCATCATGTTAGAAATTAATAAAAACAACACATTTTGCAAGCCATTGTTATATGTTTCACTTTTCAAACATTGTCTCATAAAATTTAAAACCACCCTGTGATAAATAGACTTGGCATCACCCCCATCACACAGATGAGAATGACAGTGATAAGGAGAGATGCTAAGTTGCCCAAGATCCCCCTACTAAGGGGTCATAGCAAGAATTTCACCTAGGCAGTAACAGTTTAGTCAAGGCTCTTAACCATGAAGCTATGTGTTACATTCAGAACCAAATGGGTGGTTTTGATAATTATAATTTTTCCTTTCATCAACTCTTTTTCCCTAATGCTGGGCAAAATGAAGTCAGTCAGCCTCCCTTGCTATTGTCACTACCACTTAGCCAAGAAGCAGATAATGTTCTGCTATGTAACTACTTGATTACCTGCCCCACTGTTGTCTGTAAACATATATTTAAGATCCTGGGGCATAGTGGCGTGTGTATCCTCTGTGTGTGCTTGCCCACCACCATCAGAATACTCCACAGTGGTTCTTTGGCGTGTCTGAATCCAGACTTGATCTTGATGGAACTGAGCTCCTGTGATACATCTAAGTAAATAATTTGGATTGTTCCTAAATATCACAATTTCTGTAGTACTTAACTTGTTGCAAAATTAAATTGAATTTTGGAATTTAAATTAATGGCAAACAAAAGTTGAATTCCATGCATGTTTGTTGCTAGTAACCAGTAATTAAAAAAGAAGCCCTGGAGCCAGTGTTGTGGGCCCAGTGAGTTAAGCTGCCACACTCTTTCACAGCATATCAGAGGTCCAGTTCAAGTCCCAGCTGTTCTGCTTCCAGTCCAGCTCCCTGCTAATGCGACTGGGAAGATGATGGTCCATGCGCTTGGGCCCCTGTCATCCAAGTGAGAGACCAGGATGGTGTTCCTTGATCACAGCTTTGACCTAGCCCAGACCTGTCTGTTATATCCATTTGGGGACTGAACCACTGCACGGGAGATCTCCTTTTCTCGCTGTTGTCCTGCCTTTCAAATAAATAAATATTTTTTAGAAGTACTTAAGTTTTCATTGATTCTATTTTGGTATAATTATAAGAGCCTGAAGATAGATTATACAAATAAATATTTTAGTCTTTCACACAGTGGATAGCCCAATGCTTTGTTTATAGTAAATGTCAACAATTTAATGTGGGAGACACAGTAACTACTTATTTGCCAAAATTCAGAAATTTAGAGAAATTTCTTCAAAAATATACATTTTGTGATTTGGGAAATTACTTCAAAATCATATCACTTCTACAGAAAATTTTTATTTTAGTTAAATTATGAGAAAATAAGATGTGCATGGTTTAAACATTTATTAGAGAGAAAGCATTTGTGTTCATTATTATTGATATATCATCTACTATATAAATTCAATTAAAACTTTATGAAACATGTATTTATACAAAAAAAAAAAAAACCTAGCACAGAGTATTTATAGAAATCATGGGGTTGGAGCTGTGACTAGCAGGTAAAGCTGTCACCTGCAGTGTTGGCATCTCATATAGGCACCAGTTCCATGCCTGGCTGCTCTGTTTCCTACCCAGCTCTCTGCTATAGCCAAGGAAAGCAATAGAAGATGGCTCAAGCGATTGGGCCCCTGCACCTGCAAGGGAGACCCGGAAGAAGCTCCTGGCTCCTGGCTTTGGATAGGCCCAGGTCTGGCTTATTGCAGTCATGTGGGGAGTGAACCAGAGGATGGAAAGCTTCTCTCTCTCTCCCTCTCTCTCTCTTTCTCTCTCACTCCCTCTCTCTCTATGTCTGCCTCTCTCTAACTCTGCCTTTCAAATAAATAAATAAATCTCTGAAACAATCATAAAAGTACAAATAAAGGAAAAATCTTTCTTAAATCATCCAGCCAAATGTAAATATCTTCAACACATAAAAATAGTCATATAAATTTATGCTATTTATATTCTATTTGCACATCTGCAGTTAACCTAATTTAATTGGAGTTTTCAAAAGTAGTGTAAATATTTTTAGAATTATCTGATATTTATTCACTCATGTTGTGTTATTTATTTGAAAACAAAACTTTTTAAACTACTGTATTCACATTAGCAACCCCCAAAAATAGATACCCCCAAAGTATATACCTGTTGACAAGAATCACATTTTCAGGCGGGCTAATCCTCTGCCTGAGGCGCCGGCACACTGGGTTCTAGTCCCGGTGGGGGCGCCGGTTCTGTCCCGGTTGCCCCTCTTCCAGGCCAGCTCTCTGCTGTGGCCAGGGAGTGCAGTGGAGGATGGCCCAAGTACTTGGGTCCTGCACCCCATGGGAGACCAGGAGAAGCACCTGGCTCCTGCCTTAGGATCAGCGCAGTGCGCCAGCCGCAGCGTGCCGGCTGCAGTGGCCATTGGAGGGTGAACCAATGACAAAAGGAAGACCTTTCTCTCTGTCTCTCTCTCTCACTGTCCACTCTGCCTATCAAAAAAAAAAATCACATTTTTATATCATATATGTTTGTGAAATAGTTAAAATATAATAGATTAATCATAAAGTATATATAGTGACTACAAAGTATAAAATTTTACTAAGGGTAACTCTTTTTAATAAATGAGAAGATCAAATATAAATAGTATCATTTGCTTTCAAATTAACTTATATTTTATTTGCTAGTTTGTTTTGCTTTAATTTGACAAGAAATTTCAAGACATTTCTGGATATGCAAGAATTGATAATTACAAAGACAATTCTGAGAAGACAAATGTAATTGGAAGTAAGTTTATTACATAGAGATTTAATTAAACTATTATATGTCAAAAAGAATAGAAAAGATAGAAAAAAATTAACATCAAGAAACAGATTCTATTATGTATTTGAATGTACTATGTGAATAAAAATTACATCACAAATCAATATTGTTTCAAATCACCATTTCTGAATACAGATGGGAATGATCTTCTTTTCTATTTTTGATTATTAATAGCATATTTTTTCTAGAATTTATTGTATTTTCTGTATTAGTAATTATAATTTTTATAATAAAATATATTATCAGTAAGGTAAAATAATGAAACTCAGCAAATGAATTTCAGTTACTTTATCATTCCTGTTGTCCTGGCTGATGTGGGGAAAAAAACATTTGATGAGAATGTAAACTAGTACCACCACTATGGAAGACAGTATGAAGGTTCCTCAGAAATCTGAAAATACATCCAGCCAGTCACTCCTGGGAATTTCCCCACATGTGATGAAATCAGCATATGAAAGAATTATTTGTACCCCAATGCTTATTTCAGCTCAATTCATAATAGTTAAGGTATGGAATGAACCCAGCGTCCATCAGCTGAAAACTGTATAAAGAAAATGTGGTATATATACACTATGTAATACTATTCAGCCATAAAAAGAAAAAAATCCTGTCTTTTGCAACAAAATAGGTGCCAATGGAAACCATTGTGTTTAGTGAAATAAGTCAATCTCAAAAAGACAAATATCACATGTTTTCTCTGATATGTGGCAGTTAATACAGTATAAAAATGTATAAGGATGAAGTGGACATTTTGTGAAATGATTATCAATTTTAGCCTTTAAGCACCTGTGGAACTGTGGTTGTCCAACTTTTTACTTGTTGAAAATTATGGCTAGTGGTGAATTAAGTCTGTGAATATAGAGTGGATTAAAGTTATGTCATTACGAAATTGATGAAGAGAGGAGAGGGACAGGCAATGAGGGAAGTGTGGTTGTCTTAGAACTGTACCTATGCAACGCATGAAATATGTTCATTTTAAATTAATAAAAGGTCAACAAAAATGATGTACCTTATTATAATACAAATACTTTAAATATATGTTAAGAGTTGAGAGACTTTTATTAAAAGCATACATGCATATTTGTGCATTTTAGTGTGAATTGTACACCATACCAATCTAAATCCTTTCCTTTGCAGGTTGATTTTGGTTTAGCTTGTTTGATTGTTTTTCATTTGAATAGTAGACTTAAGTGGTTTTGTACTTGGTCACAAGTATTTATGATAGGATGAAATAAGACCCCCATGGGTCCTGACTAACTCTTTCTATCCACCCACATACATGTTCAGTCACTCTTTGTCTTTCACTTAGCAGGACAACCCAGGAGAAGACAAGATAGCTTGTTTTGTTTTCTCTATTTAGAACACAATTTAAATAGCTTGTCAAAGATTTCTGATGGTCATTTTATTTTAGCTCTTCCTGTTTCTACATTGTTTCTAGAGACTTGCAGTCCTTATGATGTGAGAAGAAAACATTTTTGAATGTTAACTGAGCAAGAATTAGTTGCAACTTTTTCTCCAGTTGATTCTGTATTGGGTTAAATTAGTAGACTCTGACCTGCTTTTAGAATACATTTCACTTGGCCGGTGCCGTGGCTCAATAGGCTAATCCTCCGCCTTGCGGCGCCAGCACACCGGGTTCTAGTCCCGGTCAGGGCGCCGGATTCTGTCCTGGTTGCCCCTCTTCCAGACCAGCTCTCTGCCTGTGGCCAGGGAGTGCAGTGGAGGATGGCCCAAGTGCTTGGGCCCTGCACCCCATGGGAGACCAGGAGAAGCACCTGGCTCCTGCCTTAGGATCAGCGGTGTGCGCTGGCCGCAGCGTGCCAGCCATGTCAGCCATTGGAGGGTGAACCAAAGGCAAAGGAAGACCTTTCTCTCTGTCTCTCTCTCTCTTACTGTCCACTCTGCCTGTCAAAATTAAAAAAAAAATACATTTCACTCTATCCCATTAATTAAATGCATTTGGTTATGGATATAGTTGATCTTCCATTTGTTACATTGTTCTATGATTTTCCTTTTTCTTGGTTGTTTGCTGGCTGTGGTGAACATGTTGATCAAGTCAGAAACTGGAAGTGTCTATCAGTACTTGACCAACAGAAAATATTTTGAAATGAAAATGTGAGATTGCTTTTAAGCTAACTATCTACATTAAAAATAAAATTATTGGTGCCAGTGGTGTGGTGCAGCAGGTTGAACCACTGCTTGGCATGCCTGCATCACATATTGGAGTACTGCTTCCAGTCCCATCTTCTCTACTTTCCACAGGCTCCCTGTTAGTGCAACTAGAAAGCAACAGATGATGGCTAAGGGGCTTGAGTCTGTGCCACTAACATGAGAGACCTGGGTATAATTCCTGGCCCAGTCCTGGTGGTTGTGGTGTTTTGGAGAGTGAAACAGTAGAAAGAAGACCAACCTCTCTCTGCACTCCCTCCTTCCTCCTCTGCGTCACTCTGCCCTTCAAATAAATCACCTTTAAAAGTATTAAAGATAATTCAGTTCCTTTCTCCCTTTACCTTTACTTTAAGAAAAAAATATTTACTTTTTTTTTCCCTGCCACCTTTTCATGTTTTAAGAATAAAATGACTTTAGTTTTGAAATTTGTGACCACATGCTTTTCATTGTAATTCTAAATGCATATGTCTGTCTAAGTTTTTAATATTTGTATTATTATTTTTTTTACTTCTGCCATGTAGTCTCGTCCTACAAGGCGCACCCACACTGTTGGGATGGGGGGCGATGGTGTTCAACAAGCACTGGAGACAGTTTCAGTGAACATGTCTGTTTATTAGCAGTTAGGAACAAGCTTTTATAGGGCAGGCCAAGGGGAATAGCTTGTTCAGGGTAACAACACTAATTCTATAGGATAAAGTAGATACTGGAGCTGCTATGCTTCTCCAATCAGCTTAAAGGCCACATAGCCTGGGTAGCCTTCCAGGTAGTCTTATTGGTCAGGGCCACACCCTGGAGCTGTTTACCTAGTTGACAATTACAGGGCTCCTCAATAGGAAGTGGGGGTGGAGGAAATGTGCCTGGGGCTCCTGCCGCCTGCCAGCAGTCAGGTCATATGTGGGTCTCGGTGTGCTGAGTCCTCAACCAGGGTTTTTCGGGGGTGGTGGTGGGGGTGGTGGTGTTCATGTTGTGCCGTGCACTCTGGACCTCTTGCAAAGGCTAGGCAGGCAGTCTTCCAGCCAGACACAGGATCACCCACAGTGCCATATGATTGTATAAAGTTACCTCTATATTTGATGGCCTTCTGACTCATATCCAGGCTTCTTATTTTGACTTCGGCAGTTTTGAAAGGTACAAAACCCATGAGCACGAAAGTTTTGAGTCAGACAGATAGCGATGAGCATTATGCCTATACTAATTACAGATTGTTTGACCTTAACTCCCTGGGATTAAATTCCTATATGTATAAAATGAGGTTATGAATAACTAGCTCCCAAGGTTGTTTTGATATTACATTATTAGAGAATTATTTAAAATACCCATGTACATGGCACATCATAAATGGCATTTAACAAATGGCAGATATTATAATGTTTTTTTATTTATATTCATGTTTCTTTGAATTAAATTTTGAGTAATTCATGTAATAGATTTTCCTATAGTTTCTGCAATAAATAACATCCAAAAATGTTTCCACTTAACGCCTTTGCCAATCAATGATAACTTATGGCTATGGTTATTGCTTTAGGGCTTTGAAGAAACATGAGTTTATTATCTTACATTTCTGTAGGTTAGAAATCTGACACATGCCTCAGTAGGCTAAAACAAAATTGCCTATGTGGCTTTGTTCCTTTCTGAAGGTTTTAGGGGATAATGTTTCCTAAAATCTTTCAAGTTCTGGAGACTGGTTCCATTCCTTGGCTTACAGACCCTTCCTTCATCTTCAAAGTAGCAGTGTTGGGGCAGTGCTGTGGTGTAGTGGGTAAAGCCACCACCTGCAGTGTCCACATCCTATGCAGGCACTGGTTCGATTTCTGGCAGCTCTTCTTCCAATCCAGCTCTCTGTTATAGCCTGGGAGGGCAGTGGAGGATGGCCCAAGTCCTCAGGCCCATGCATCCACATGGGGGACTTGGAAGAAGCTCTAGGCTTCTGGCTTCGGATCGGTCCAGCTTGGCCATTGCAACCATTTTGGGAGTGAACCAATGGGAAGACACTCTCCCTCTCTCTCTACCTCTGTAACTCTGCCTTTCAAATAAATAAATAAATCTTTTTTTAAAAAAAGCAAAGTATCAGTATTGCATTTCTTTGATCTCTCTTTATTGTCATATCTCTCTCCTATTTTAGCCTGGGAAAGTGTTTAAGAAATTATAAGATTAGATCAGACAAATGAGGATAATCTCCCCATCCCAAAGTCCTTCACCTTAATCACATCTGCAAAATAATTTTTGTCATGTAAATTAATATATTCATAAATTCCAGGAATTAGAACATATACATCTCTGGAGAACCATTTTTCTGCTTACCACAAATAGTTACAATACTTCTATAATTCTATAACAATATTTTTCATATCCCACCTATGTTTACAAGGCAAAATTATTTTCATCAGAATTCTGGTCATTTGTAATTAAAATACTGTTAATGATGATGATGATGATGATGGTTTTTTCTTATTAAATTTGTGTAGATTTGTTTGACTGTCCTTTAATTTAAAACACTATTTTAGATTATTGCTTACATTTATTTGTTTTTTTCCTAATTCGTAATATATAAAGTTTCTTATATTCATGAAACTGTCTTCTCATTTCTGTAAATATATTCACTCTTGAGTACTTTTCCTTGAAAAGTACTATCTTTAATTGTTTCCTCCATTATCAATCAATGTAAGTCTTGGGAAAATTAATCTAGTGAAGGAATTTCACATGTTCTAGAGACCTACTCAGAGGTATTTGCACAGGTGGTTCTGGAAGGTGGGGGGAACGAGTGTGGTGTTGAGGAAAGTGGTCAGTCTTCGAGTTACTTTAACCTCTCAGCTCCCCAGATGGTAGACTTTGGTGAGGGTTGGCCAGAAGAGGCTTTCTACATTGTCATGCCTATGTTAAGGAGGCCTTATCACCAATGTCCAAGCAAAGAGATAGATTTTCCAGGAAATGAGAAAATAAATAACATCTTGAGCCAAAAGAAAATAGGGCTAATTGAATACTGGAGGTAATATTGGTTTTTACTTAGACTAGATATAGAGCTTCCATGAAATTATTTACTACTCCCAAGTTTTTGAGTATGTAATTCTTATGTCCATGAAAAAATAGAATATCATTCTACCTGATGACTAGGATAGATGGGGATTCAGGACAAGGATTACCTGTATTCTCTCTACCAGTTGATTATGTAGCTGTCAAATAATACTTGTTTAAGCCAGGTATTCATGCAAATTGGACTGTACTGTAATATTATACATACAGTGGTTCTACTTGGTGTTGTTATCTTCTGTTATGTTTCAGAAGCATGTATAGACAACAAGCTGTTAAGTTTACTCTGTAGTATTCCTGAAAAGTGCTAATTTCTAAGTACGTAAAAGTAGTCATGGACTAAGACATGACTTGAATGTCACCAGTTTGTTAAATTGTGAAATTTTTACCCACCAGTCTCTGAGGTTGGGCTCCCCTGAGAATATAAAAATTTGGTCCTATCGCTACTGTAGTAGGAAAAATTCCATATAAATAAACCAGCTTAACAACCTTTCTCCTTGCTAGATTTATTTATTCAAAATATTTTTCTTGTGCCTTGTGGATAGTCTATTAAATATTCCACTTTGAGTAACTTGCAATACTAATATGCCTCTCCAGGGCAGGAATGAGAAGAGAATAGGAGGAGGCAGATTGGTATATTTAGAACATTTTAAAGTCCAGTAGTGTAAAAGACAAAACAGGCCTGAGATTGTTCATCTTTTGTAGCAATTATTTTTGTGAATAATGAAGACTAATAGCCATAAGGGGACTAATTACCCAAGGGTAAAGCCTATTTGCTGCAAGGCTATGTTGTTGACTTGATAAATTACGGCAATGAAAAAATAAAATTGCTTACTTTCATGTTAGCCTAAGGGACCTTTAAAAGTTATAGCTTGACTTCTGATTTCAAAGTTCAATGATTCATATAACTCTTAAAGTTAGAAGTAAAAACTTCAGAAGAAAAAATTACTATCAAAGTATTCATCAGATTGTGTTTTCAATGGTTTACCTTTTTTTTTTCAGACACTACCTACAATATGCCAAATCAATTTCTGAAACAGAAATACATTTATTCTTAATAGGCAGTTGGGCTTTGTACAAATGCCTGGCTTTATTGTCAGGTACAGTAATCAATACTTCTTAGTATGATTTTGAGCAGAGTAGAGAAAGCTATCTACTGAAAAGGTTGTTTTTTTTTTTTTTTTTTAACGTGGTGTCAAAATGACTGAGAATCTACTACTGAAGATTAAATTTGGTGGGTGTGGCAGTGCCCACTCTAGTTGTACTCCCTTGGATGAAATACTATTCATTTGCAAACACTTCAGGTCACTGACACCTCAATGTTACATTTTTTTCTCTTCCCATGTTTGTAACAGCATCAACAGAATCCTGAACATGAACTAAAAACAAAAAAAAGGCAATGTAAAAGACCATGAAGAGATAATGACTTGAAAACATGATAGGGAAACTACAAGGGTAGTCATTAGTTCTAAAAGAAGTATTCAAATTTAATTCAAATCTTTCTACAGCCATCAATAGTACTAATCCCCCTCAATCTCTTCTTCCCATGGATGGGTCACAGCTCTTCTTAGAATTTCCCATACTCCTGTTGAGAGTAGGCTGTAACATTCCAGTGTATGTGTACTCAAAGCTCTCACTTTTAGAAGGAAACAAAAGCTAACATAAGCATGCTGATGACCAGATGTCAAATTCTCAACAGTTCTGTGTGGCCATCACATTGTCCTAAATCTTGAAGCCTGAAAGTGTTTACATTTCAGATGTTATACATGATTTTCTCCTATACACATGCCATTGACTGTAGTAAATGAATAGAAAATCTTGGATATTTAGAAGCAGTTTCCAGAAAGTTCTCTGTGTCTTCCATGTATTATGTACATCACTATGTAGCAATATTGAAATGAAAAATTAAAGATAATTACTTACCACTAACACAAATATTAAAATATACTTAGAGTAGAAGCAAATGTAGAGGCAGAGATTAATAAAAGATATAGAAATATTCTTGAGAAGAACATACTTTCTGCTATTTTTATAGTACAATTTAGTCATAAGTTTCTAAAATGAAAATACACTTCTTTAAAGTGATTATAATTTTCATCTACTTAGAACATATTTCTTGGGATATCTGGAGACTGACAAAGCTCAGCTAGTGTATTTTATCTATAGTACCCAGATCTTTAGTGACAGCTACAATACACATGTATGTGGTGACCTCCACATTGAAGTTTGGTCTCAATTTTAAAAAAATGAGTAAATAAAAGAAACAAGTAAATTAATATTTAAGGAAATTTTTCCCATCTTGATTTTGTTTATTAAACTTTCGAGGCCATTGGCTTTCTTCTTCCTCATTTAGCACCTGATGGCATTATATTTCAAGAATTTCTGGGGAGGGAAAATGAGTCCTTTTTAAAAATGAAGCATTCATAGAATCATACCATGCAGCTTCTCAGACCATAAAGGAATGAAGTTGGAAATTAGCAACTCAGGAATCCCTAGAGCATATGCAAACACATGGAGATTGAACAACATGCTCATGAATGAACAATGGGTCATAGAAGAAATCAAAAGAGAAATCAAAAACTTTCTGGAAGTAAATGAGGATAACAGCACAACATACCAAAACTTATGGGACGCAGCAAAAGCAGTGTTAAGTGGAAAGTGTATATCAATAGGTGCCTACATCAAGAAATTGGAAAGGCACCAAATAGATGAGCTTTCAATTCACCTCAAGGATCTAGAAAACCTACAGCAAACCAGACCCAAATCTAGTAGGAGAAGAGAAATAATTAAAATCAGAGAAGAAATCAACAGGATTGAATCAAGAAAAACATTCCAAAAAATCAGCCAAACGAGGAGCTGGTTTTTTGAAAAAATAAACAAAATTGACACCCCATTGGCCCAACTAACTAAAAAAAGAAGAGAAAAGACCCAAATCAATAAAATCAGAGATGAAAAAGGAAACGTAACAACAGACACCACAGAAATAAAAAGAATCATCAGAAATTACTACAAGGACCTGTATGCCAGCAAACAGGGAAACCTATCAGAAATGGATAGATTCCTGGACACATGCAACCTACCTAAATTGAACCAGGAAGACATCGAAAACCTAAACAGACCCATAACTGAGACAGAAATTGAAACAGTAATAAAGGCCCTCCCAACAAAGAAAAGCCCAGGACCAGATGGATTCACTGCTGAATTCTACCAGACATTTAAAGAAGAACTAACTCCAATTCTTCTCAAACTATTCAGAACAATCGAAGAAGAGGGAATCCTCCCAAATTCTTTCTATGAAGCCAGCATCACCTTAATTCCTAAGCCAGAAAAAGATGCAGCACTGAAAGAGAATTACAGACCAATATCCCTGATGAACATAGATGCAAAAATCCTCAATAAAATTCTCGGCAATAGAATGCAACAACACATCAGAAAGATCATCCACCCAGACCAAATGGGATTTATCCCTGGTATGCAGGGATGGTTTAATGTGCGCAAGACAATCAATGTGATACACCACATTAACAGACTGCAGAAGAAAAACCATATGATTATCTCAATAGATGCCGAGAAAGCATTTGATAAAATACAACACCCGTTCATGATGAAAACTCTAAGCAAACTGGGTTTGGAAGGAACATTCCTCAATACAATCAAAGCAATCTATGAAAAACCCACAGCCAACATCCTATTGAATGGGGAAAAGTTGGAAGCATTTCCACTGAGATCTGGTACCAGACAGGGATGTCCACTCTCACCACTGCTATTCAATATAGTTCTGGAGGTTCTAGCCAGAGCTATTAGGCAAGAAAAAGAAATTAAAGGGATACAAATTGGGAAGGAAGAACTCAAACTATCCCTCTTTGCAGATGACATGATTCTTTATTTAAGGGACCCAAAGAACTCTACTAAGAGACTATTGGAACTCATAGAAGAGTTTGGCAAAGTAGCAGGGTATAAAATCAATGCACAAAAATCAACAGCCTTTGTATACACAGACAATGCCATGGCTGAGGAAGAACTTCTAAGATCAATCCCATTCGAAATAGCTACAAAAACAATCAAATACCTTGGAATAAACTTAACCAAGGACGTTAAGGATCTCTACGATGAAAATTACAAAACCTTAAAGAAAGAAATAGAAGAGGATACCAAAAAATGGAAAAATCTTCCATGCTCATGGATTGGAAGAATCAATATCATCAAAATGTCCATTCTCCCAAAAGCAATTTATAAATTCAATGCAATACCAATCAAGATACCGAAGACCTTCTTCTCAGATCTGGATAAATTGGTGCTGAAATTTATATGGAGGCACAAGAGACCTCGAATAGCAAAAGCAATCTTGTACAACAAAAACAAAGCCGGAGGCATCACAATACCAGACTTCAGGACATACTACAGGGCAGTTGTAATCAAAACAGCATGGTACTGGTACAGAAACAGATGGATAGACCAATGGAACAGAATTGAAACACCAGAAATCAACCCAAACATCTACAGCCAACTTATATTTGATCAAGGATCTAAAACCAATTCCTGGAGCAAGGACAGTCTATTCAATAAATGGTGCTGGGAAAACTGGATTTCCACGTGCAGAATCATGAAGCAAGACCCCTACCTTACGCCTTACACAAAAATCCACTCAACATGGATTAAAGACCTAAATCTACGACCTGACACCATCAAGTTACTAGAGAACATTGGAGAAACCCTTCAAGATATTGGCACAGGCAAAGAGTTTCTGGAAAAGACCCGGGAGGCACAGGCAGTCAAAGCCAAAATCAACTATTGGGATTGCATCAAATTGAGACGTTTCTGTACTGCAAAAGAAACAGTCAGGAGAGTGAAGAGACAACCGACAGAATGGGAAAAAATATTTGCAAACTATGCAACAGATAAAGGGTTAATAACCAGAATCTACAAAGAGATCAAGAAACTCCACAAAAACAAAACCAACAACCCAATTAAGAGATGGGCCAAGGACCTCAATAGACATTTTTCAAAAGAGGAAATCCAAATGGCCAACAGGCGCATGAAAAAATGTTCAAGGTCATTAGCAATCAGGGAAATGCAAATCAAAACCACAATGAGGTTTCACCTCAGCCCGGTGAGAATGGCTCACATTCAGAAATCTACCAACAACAGATGCTGGCGAGGATGTGGGGAAAAAGGGACACTAACCCACTGTTGGTGGGAATGCAAACTGGTCAAGCCACTATGGAAGTCAGTCTGGAGATTCCTCAGAAACCTGAAGATAACCCTACCGTTCGACCCAGCCATCCCACTCCTTGGAATTTACCCAAAGGAATTTAAATTGGCAAACAAAAAAGCGGTCTGCACCCTAATGTTTATTGCAGCTCAATTCACAATAGCTAAGACCTGGAACCGACCTAAATGCCCATCAACGGTAGACTGGATAAAGAAATTATGGGATATGCACTCTTTAGAATACTATACCGCAGTAAGAAACAACGAAATCCAGTCATTTGCAACAAAATGGAGGAATCTGGAACACGTCATGCTGAGTGAAATAAGCCAGTCCCAAAGGGACAAATACCATATGTTCTCCCTGATCGGTGACAACTGACTGAACACCAAAAAGGAAAACTCCTGAAGTGAAACGGACACTATGGGAAACGGTGACTTGATCAGCATAGCCCTGACTGTTAATGAACAACTTAATACATTATCCCTCTTAGTATTTTCTTTGTTTGTTCTACTTAATGCTTTTGGTTGAATTCTGTAATCAATACACAATTCTTCTTAAGTGCTGAAACTTAACTGAAAAGTGATCACTGTTAAATATAAGAGTGGGAATAAGAGAGGGAAGAGATGTGCAATTCAGGACATGCTCAAGCTGACTTACCTCAAAGGGTAGAGTTAGAAACATACCAGGGGATTCGAATTCAATCCCATCAAGGTGGCATGTACCAATGCCATCTCACTATTCCAAGTGATCAATTTCAGTTCACAATTGATCATATTGAAAGGACTAAGAGTCAAAGGGAGCACGTAAACAAGTCTAGTACCTGCTAACACTAACCGATAGAATAAATAAAGGGGAGAGTGATCCAACATGGGAAGTGAGATACTCAGCAGACTCATAGAATGGCAGATGTCCTAAATAGCACTCTGGCCTCAGAATCAGCCCTAAAGGCATTCGGAGCTGGCTGAAAAGCCCATGAGAGTATTTCAGGCATGGAAAGCCAAGACACTCTGGCAAAAGATCTCTGCGAGTGAGATCCCAGTGGAAAGAACAGGTCTTCAAAGAAGGAGGTACCTTTCTCTGAAGGGAGGAGAGAACCTCCACTTTGACTATGAGCTTGTCTAAACAAGATAAGAATCGGAGAACTCAGAGGGCTTCCATAGCTTTGGAAACTCATGACCGGAGCATAGGGAGACTACTGATGCCATAGACAGGAGTGTCAATTGGTAAAGTCAACAACAGGAGTCACTGTGCACTTACTCCTCATGTAGGATCTCTGTCCTTAATGTGCTGTGTATTGAGATTTAATGCTATAACGAGTACTCAAACAATATATTTCACTTTGTTTTTTTATGGGGGTGCAAACTGTTGAAATCTTTACCTAATGTATACTAAACTGATCCTCTGTAAAAAAAAAAGAAATTATCAATTCCCAACTTGACTCTCACTGGGATTAAACATGACAATAGGTCTGATCTGATTTCATCATCATTTAAAAAAAAATCATCTATTATTTTTCACTTTTTGTTTTTGTGTGAGCAAACTGTTGAAATCCTTACTTAATGTATACTAAGCTGATCTTCTGTATATTAAGATAATCGAAAATGAATCTTGATGTGAGTGGAAGGGGAGAGGGAGTGGGAGAGGGGAGGGTAGTGGGTGGGAGGGACGGTATGTGGGGGAAGCCATTGTAATCCATAAATCGTACTTTGGAAATTTATATTCATTAAATAAAAGTTAAAAAAAAATGAAGCATTCAGTGGGTTGCTTAAAATGCCTTACAGCTCTCCTTCTCCCTTCAGTGCTTGGTTAAAGCACAGGTTGAAGCAAGAAGGAATGAATTGAACTCATTCATTCTGGATTCAGATATGCAACTGTGTCTGCTGCATTCTGATGGTAGCTGCACACTTGACCTCACAGGTAAGGAGGCCAAAGATTACTGAAGGCATTAAAAAAATAAAATAACATGAAAAGCCTTTAACAGGCATTTGGCCTAGCAGTTAGGACACTCATTAGTATGTCCACATCCCACATCAGAATACTTTGGATCAGTTCCTGGCTTCTGATTCCTCTGGCTAATACAAATCCTGGGAGGCAGTGGGGACAGGCCATGTAATTGGGTTCCCACCCTCCGCATGGAAGACCTGCAGAGTTCCTAGGTCCCAGCTTCAGCCCAGCCCAGTCCTGTTGCAGGCATCTGGGCATTGAACAAGCAGAAGGGACCTCTGTCTTTCTGTTTGTCTTTGCATATCAAATAAAAGTGAGTAAATATTAAAAAAAAAAAGTCTTGCTCAATCATCTTGCCAAGGGAGATAAATTAACCACTCCTTTTTTACAAGATAGTTCTTTTCTTTCTATTTTTTTGACAGGCAGAGTGGACAGTGAGAGAGAGAGACAGAAAGGTCTTCCTTTTCTGTTGGTTCACCCCCAAGTGGCCGCTGTGGCGGGCGCGCTGTGGCCATCTCACCGCGCTGATCTGAAGCCAGGAGCCAGGTGCTTCCCCTGGTCTCCCATGCGGGCACAGGGCCCAACGACTTGGGCCATCCTCCACTGCAGAGAGCTGGCCTGGAAGAGGAGCCACTGGGACAGAATCCAGCACCCCAACCGGGACTAGAACCTGGTGTGCAGGCGCCGCAGGTGGAGGATTAGCCTAGTGAGCCGTGGCGCTGGCCAGATAGTTCTTTTCTTTATCACTAGACTGCAGTGATCCTTCATCTAAGATCTGGATACTACTTCAAAGAAAAGTGTACTTACACTGAATACTTCCTATTTCTTATCATCTTGCTTACTGTAGTACTTGCATGCTTTCTCCTATAACCATACACAGAAAGACAAGTACCTCCCACATGTTTTCTTTTCATGAATTCTCCAGCATGTTGCTACCATTGATATATATCCTAGGCCAGAGACTCTAGTACTAAGCCTTAGTATTAAGCTTCAGTACGAAGACTACGTAAATTTGCCGAACTGGGATGAGACTCAATAACTAGATTGGTTTCCCTACACCTCATCTTTTTCACTTTCATAACATATGTTTCTATCTTCAGTTTGTCATCTCCCCCAGTCCTACTGAACTCATTCTTGACAGGATGTTAATAATTAAATTACTAGCCTTCATAATATACAAAATATGATTTGTGAGACTATATTTCCCAATGGAAAAATTTAAGCATAGAAAGCTTATGTAAAGCATAATATAATCATTCTACATGAAGAAGGAAAAAAAAGGGGGAGTAGAAAAACTAAGGAAGGAAGAGAGATGGCCATTCATACAGTCGGCTCCTGGGATAATTCATTTCAAGATTAAGCAAATGTATTTTGAATAATATTTAATTACAACTTTTATATCTGTGCTTAAAAATGAAATTTATGACTTTAAAATTTGCTAGAAAGCATTCTAAAAAGTAGTTCATTGCGTTTTCTGGAAAGAACTATAAATTGTGCCAATACTTTTCCTCATGTTTGCTTAACATTCTCAGTATATACTTCCTATATATGTCTGAATGTTTACTCTAAGGAACATACTGTGGTTAGCCCCTAGGGATATAATGCCAGGGGGAAAAATGACCAATTCTTCAGCACTTATGAAAGTTACACCTTTCATATAAAGGAGAAAGAGTAAAGAGTTGTAACTTCAATGTAAAGTAAGAGAGTAAAGGAGAAATCCTATAGATAAATAATCACCACCAGATTCATAATATTATGATTGTGATATTTGCTATTACTGAACAAGGTTCATGGTGCTACTAATTCTATATTAGGGATAATCACTAAAGGAAATCCAAGGCAGTTTTGGGTTAAGGGGAGATTTAAAAGAACAGGAATTAATCATATTTGAAAGACTGGGAATTAACTAAGTTTGTCTGGATTGGTGATATGCAGTGCTACCAGAGAAAACATTAATATATAGGCCTGTCAGGGGAAGGAATATGTTTATCTAAGAAGTGGAAAAATTATGTGACTGTTATAAAAACAAAACTGAAGTAGACAACAAAAATTAGATTATCAACAGAATTTTATGCCAAATATTTCATTGCTCCAATACTTGAGGCAACATTATCTCAAGAGTTCAGCAAACAGTTAGACATAAATGTTACGTATTTTTACAATGTTAATCCAGGAAGATTAACATTTCTCCAGCAACTGTAATGCAATGCAATGGAAATATAGGAACATGGAAATTAACTTGAATTTGAGTAACCATGAAGCTCTAAACTAGGGTACCATTCATTGTGATTCTGTCTTCAAAAGATCCAAAACAAAATTAAAATTAGTCATGTTAAAGACACAGATTTTGGGCTTGTGCAGCTGCTCAATAGGCACCTGCGGCATCGTGGCACACCGGGTTCTAGTCCCGGTTGGGGCACTGGATTCTGTCCCGTTTGCTCCTCTTCCAGTCCAGCTCTCTGCTGTGGCCCAGGAGGGCAGTGGAGGATGGCCCAAGCCCTTAGGTCCTGCACTCACATGGGAGGCCAGGAGAAGAACCTGGCTCCTGCCTTCGCATCAGCGCGGTGCGCTGGCCGCAGTGCATCTGCCGTGGCGGCCATTGGGGGTGAACCAAGGGAAAAGGAAGACCTTTCTCTCTGTCTCTCTCTCTCTCACTGTCCACTCTGCCTGTCAAAAAAAAAAAAAAAAGACACAGCTTTTGGCCCTTGGGAAACAACATATGCAATATACCTAGTCATGATAGGGTAACAGACTTAAGTAGTAAAAAAAATAAACTGAAAAATACATGCAACAATAATGATGGCTATACAGTTACTATTATGCTTAATCACTAGAAGATATTTATAAATAATTATTAAGATAGATTTCTAATAGAAAATATTAATAATAATGCATTTAGATTATTATCCCAAGAAATCTGGTGGCAGTAATTCATATTGTACCCAGAAATCTCACATTCTCCTCAACCCTTGAAGCATGTGCTTTTTGAAATAAGTAATGGAATACTTTTTTTTCAAAAGTTTCTTTCTTATCCAAATAAGCCATATGATTGAAAGAAATCAATCAATTATTGGCCTATGGATAACACTTGTTATTTCAAGGCTTGAGACTAGAAGGTAGACTAATCTGAAATAGCACAATGAACATTTTCTTGACCTGTTTTCATTTGAAGGGACTGTTTATTTCTCATTCTGTCCTCACAGTTTCAGGAAGAAGCAAAACCTTTGTTAGGAAAAAAAACTTAAAATCATCAGATGAAAAATAAAATGAGTTAGAAATATTTTTGCATTAACATCATTAGAGAATGATTTGGCTGATTTAAATATCTTGGTTTTTTTTAAAGACAACTGGGAAATAGGATAGAAAGAACTCATTTAATTTCAATTTATTCATAAAGATCAATGAGAAAGAACAATTTAAAAGTGGAGCCATGCCTTTTTTACAGTTCTCCTGTGAGAGCAAGAAATCCCCTGAAAATAAATCTAGTTTAGTAGCAAAGACTTTGAGAAACAGGTTCAACCAAAGAAAATACTGAATATTGACATAGTTGATAAAAGGAAGCATATAGTTGTTCTAATAATAGCTGATAAAGGGAAAATAGCTCATAAAAATATGGTGATATTTTGGAAAGTATGTCTTATGGTTTGTGCATTTGGGGTCTTGATTCTACATAATATCTTTCTGCACTGCATGCAGTCAGACACTAAGAACAAATCATTTTAGCACTTTAGTCTATCTTTATTTTTCATTTTACCCTCCAAGTCAACCCATATGCCTGAGATATTGCAATAATGACCCAACTGGTCTGGCAGCCTCCAGCCTCTACTATGCAAAAAGCTTTGCAAATGTCAATAAAATCAGTTATTCAGAGCAGTCTCTTGCCCAGGTGTTCTCTATGTTCAAAATTCTTAGTAACTGACCTTTGCCTACAGTATGAATGCGAGCTATTTAATTATATCCAAAGCCTCATTCAATTGAAATATTAGCTTCCTCCCATATGCCACAGAGGAGAAATATAAACTAACTTTGAAGGGAAGAATTCGTTCAAGAAAATATAAAATCAGAGTTTATTGCCTCAGTGCCTTGTGAGTGGTGTGTGCTTGACAAATGTTTTCTAATTAAGTTTAGTTGAGCATTCTTTCTTATTTCTTCCTGTCAAAATATTCTTGACTACATACATTTCAGGAGACATTTCTGTCCCACAGCTTTTGCTGTGAAACACTCATATTCTGTTCCACGTTTCTGTTCTCCAACACCACCCACCACTCCAGCAGTGGAACCGTCTGTGGACATGTTACCCAGAGTGGCATCTCTGTATACCTTTCCCAGGAGCCCAGTTACTGTTCCTCTACACAGGCAAATATGAACTAAGCTTTGCTTTTATTGATTGAATGGCATAGAAGAAGGGAAGAAAAGAGAGTGAGTTCACTTGAAAGAGGAAGAAAAAACAGGAGATAATTCCCAATGTGTCTGGTTCTTCCCTAAGGTCTTTAAAAGCAGACTAAGCTTATCAATCACATATATGTATTTCTAAATAAATATATGTTTATTTTAAAAACTTATTCTCAATACAAGAAAATGCAGGAACTCAACTCCCCTTATCTTTGGAGAATACATTCCAAAATCTGGTGGATGCTTGAAACCACAGATAGTATCAAACCCATAAAAGTGAATGTTAAAAAAATTGTGAAAATATGTATTATGAAAAACAACTATTTATGCACTTCAAAATTTGTTTTCTACCAAAATAAACACATACTAATGTCCATGTTTGAACAGGTTTGAGACAATATGTCACATAAGACATTAATTTAAAAGAACCCTCTCAGAACTATCCTGAATTCTGCTAAAATTGAAGTACTAACAAACACAAAATTAATGGTGAAGCTAGGTGAAACCATTGATGTTTTATAAAAAGTTTATTGAAACCATGCCCCAAAGAAATGAACACTTTATAAATGGATAAATCACTTATTTTTTAAAAGTTTATTAATTTATTTGCTTGAAAAGTAGAGCTATAGACACAGAGGGAGAGAAAGAAAGGGAGATTATCCACCTGTTGAATCACTCCCTAAATTGTTAACAACACCAGAGACTGGACCAGGATGAAGTCACAAGTCAGGAATTCCATCCTGGTCTCCCTCATGGTTGGCAGGGGTCTGAGAACCTGGTTCCTGTTCTGGAGCTTCCCAGGTGCAATAACAGGAAGCTGAATCAGAAGCACAGCAGTCAGGACTCAAGTCAGCACTCTGATATGGCACAATAAGTAGTGGCTTAACATGCTGAGCACAATACCAAAGACTGGATAACTCATTCATAAAAGGGCCAAAATAACATGGAAAATGAATTCTGCAATGACAGATCATCCACATCAATTTTCACAGAAAAAAAATCATCATATTCATGCCCTAATTGAGGAAGACCAACAATGGTAGAAACAATAGCCAATACCATGGACATCTCAGTTGGTTTACCTTATTAAATTCTGACAAAAAGATCAAAATTGAAGAAACTTGCCACTCATTTGGGTGCCAAAACTGCCCATATCTATTGTAGACAAGGGCAGGGCTTTCAATGACAATTTTCAACAAATGAGATCAAGATTCTGAAGCATGTCTTTAAGTAAGTGAAACAGGAGATGAAGTATGGCTTTACCAGTACAATCCTGAAGACAAAGCACAATCACAGCAATGGCTATCAAGATATGGGAATTGTCCTATCAAAGGCAGACAAATCAAGAGCAAAGATCAGACAAGAGATTTGAGGGAAAGTTAGGCCATTTACTTTGTTGACTTTCTGTAGGGCCAGATGAAAACAATGTCTGTTAATTTTAAGAGTTCTTTGAGCAAGTTAGTCAAAGTTTGATCAGGAATAATCCTGGAAAAGTTTACCACAAAGTATTTCTCCATCACAACACGCTCCTGCTAATTTTCATTGTCAAACAAATGTAATATTGTGAGAGCTTCAGCAGCAAATAAATAAAAAATGGAGATATCATTAGTCATTCACCTTACAGTCCTGATATTCCTTTGGGCCTCTTTTTGTTTCCTAGTCTTAAAAAATATCTAAGAGGCATACACTTTTTTTCTGTGAATACAGTAAAGGAGCATCAGCATGGTTAAATTCCCAGGACCCTCAGTTCTTTTTTAAACTTATTTATTTTTTTATTTGACAGGTAGAGTTATAGACAGTGAGAGAGAGAGACAGAGAGAAAGGTCTTCCCTCCATTGGTTCACTCCCCACAAATGGCTGCTACGGCCGGCGCTGTGCCAATCTGAAGCCAGGAGCCAGGTGCTTCTTCCTGGTTCCCCATGCGGTTGCTGAGGCCCAAGCTCTTGGGCCATCCTCCACTGCCTTTCCGGCCACAGCAGAGAGCTGGACTGGAAGAGGAGCAACCAGGACTAGAACCCAACGCCCATATAAGGTACCGGCGCCGCAGGCGGAGGATTAACCAAGTGAGCCATGGCGCTGGCCCCAGGACCCTCAGTTCTTTAAAGATGGAATAAATGACTACAATTATTGCTTTAAAAAGAGTCTGGAACTTGATGCAACTTGCGTTGAGAAATGAAGCTCACATTTTTATATTTTAATTTAATCATTCTATTTTTTTTTAGTTCTTTCTTTTTGTTTTTTATCCATACAATAGCAATAACTAATAAAAATAGAATAGAGGAATATTGTCAAAAATTATGTGAGCATGATTTCTCTTTCTTGAAAAATATCTTAGTATACCAAAGACATTCTTTTTGGATTGATATGAGACAATACAATGCGTACATGATTAAATAAATGAGTAAATGATGTAGACATTGTGACAAAGTGGTAAGTTCCTTTTTCATCTTCTGAGGACACATGAAGAGAGGAAGCATCTCGAGTTATTCTGGGTTAAGTCATGACAATGTTGATAGTTGCATGTCAAGAGTAAATAATGTCAAGTGTTGGGGATCCTTGATAGTTGAAGACTTCTTTTTGTGGAAACATTTTTTTAAAGATGTTTTATTTATTTATTTGAAAGGTAGAGTTATAGACAGTGAGAGAGAAAGAAACAGAAAGGTCTTCCATCCGATGGTTCACCCCCCAAATGGCTGCAATGGCCAGAGCTACGCCAATCTGAAGCCAGGAACCAAATGCCTCTTCCTGGTCTCCCATGTGGCTGCAGGGACCCAAGCATTTGAGCCATCCTCCACTGCCCTCCTGGGCCACAGCAGAGAGCTGGACTGGAAGAGGAGCAACCGGGGCTAGAACCTGGTGCCCGTATGGGATGCTGGCACCGCAAGGCGGAGGATTAACCTAGTGCACCACGGAGCCGGCCTCATTGTGGAAACATTTTGAAAAGCACGGTAATTAGAAGTTGTTTCTTTTTTTTAAACTTTTATTTAATGAATATAAATTTCCAAAGTACAGCTTATGGATTACAAAGGCTTCCCCCCCATAACGTCCCTCCCACCTGCATCCCTCCCCTTTCCTGCTCCCTCTCCCCTTCCATTCACATCAAGATTCATTTTCGTTTCTCTTTATATACAGATCAGTTTAGCATACATTAAGTAAAGATTTCAACAGTTTGTTCCCACACAGAAACATAAAGTGAAAACTACTGTTTGAGTACTAGTTATAGCATTAAATCTCAATGTACAGCACACTAAGGACAGAGATCCTACATGAGGAGTAAGTGCACAGTGACTCCTGTTGTTGACTTTACAAATTGACAATCTTGTTTATGGCATCAGTAATCACCCTAGGCTCTTGTCATGAGCTGCCAAGGCTATGGAAGCCCCCTGAGTTCACCAACTCTGATCATATTTAGACAAGGCCATTGTCAAAGTGGAAGTTCTCTTCTCCCTTCAGAGAAAGGTACCTCCTTCTTTGATGACCCATTCTTTCCACTGGGATCTCACTCACGGAGATCTTTCATTTAGGTTTTTTTTCCCCCAGAGTGTCTTGGCTTTCCATGCCTGAAATACTCTCATGGGCTTTTCAGCCAGCTCCGAATGCCTTAAGGGCTGATTCTGAGGCCAGAGTGCTGTTTAGGACATCTGCCATTCTATGGGTCTGCTGTGTATCTCACTTCCCATGCTGGATCATTCTCTCCCTTTTTGATTCTATCAGCTAGTATTTGCAGACACTATTCTTGTTTATGTGATCTCTTTGGTTCTTAGTCCTATCATTATGATCAATTGTGAACAGAAATTGATCACTGGGACTAGTGAGATGGCATTGGTACATGCCACCTTGATGGGATTGAATTGGAATCCCCTGGTATGTTTCTAACTCTACCCTTTGAGGTAAGTCAGCTTGAGCATGTCCTGAATTGCACATCTCTTCCCTCTCTTATTCCCACTCTTATATTTAACAGTGATCACTTTTCAGTTAAGTTTCAGCACTTAAGAAGAATTGTGTATTGATTACAGAATTCAACCAAAAGCATTAAGTAGAACAAACAAAGAAAATACTAAGAGGGATAACATATCAAGTTGCTCATCAACAGTCAGGGTGAGGGCTGATCAAGTCACCGTTTCCATAGTGTTCATTTCACTTTAAGAGTTTTCCTTTTTGGTGTTCAGTCAGTTGTCACCGATCAGGGAGAACATATGGTATTTGTCCCTTTGGGATTGGCTTATTTCATTCAGCATAATGTTTTCCAAATTCCTAACAGGGTCACTTTTCAGTTAAAATTTGAACACCTAAGAATAATTGTGTGTTAATTAAAGAGTTCAACCAATGGTACTAGAACAAAAAAATACTAAAATGGATAAAGTATTACATTGTACATCAACCGTCAGGACAAGAGCTGATCAAATCACTGTTTCTCATAGTGTCCATTTCATTTCAACAAGTTTCCCCTTTAACTCAGTAAAATGCTGATGCAGAGGTTCTAACCTTCCATGCTCCATCTGAAGATCATATTTCAAAATACTGTCCTTTATGTGCAATTTGAACCCATTTGACAACTTTCTCTAGAGTTCCCACTGCTGAATCTGCTTCAGTTTCTTCTTAATCTTTCTCTTCCACTGTAGATGACTCAAAAAACTCTTCCAGCTGTATCAATGGTCTTCAAAATATTGTACCATTTATTTAACATTCATGCTAACAAATTCTTCTCTTCCAAGTTGTCTTGCTTCATGAATGATTTTTCTAACTTCTCCATATTTCCCCTGGAAACTTTTAAAATCATACAACTTCATTTCATAAATTCTTCCAGTAGGCATTCACAGTTTCTGGTTTTATTTCATTTATTGCAACTTCGAAGAATGTTAGTACATCAGCAATAGTGAATGATTTGTAGGACCCAGATTAGGACCTGCATCAATCATTGATCAAATTAAATCAAATAGCAGAAAGAGATACATAAACTTAACAAACTGCATAATGTTTTGGTCAGGAGCTGAAGCAATAAGGTTGTATTTGGCGGTAAAAATACAACCTTGAATTTTCAATTTCATAGCAAACAGATTCAGGATGCCAGGTGCATTGTCTATTATTGATAGGGCTTTAGATTCCAAACCTTTTTCTTCCAAGTATTGTTTTCACCTCTATAGTGAAATACTCTTAGAGAACCATTCTATAAACAAGATAAGTATCATGCATGCTTTCTAATTATGTTGCCAGAACAGAGGCAGGTGTTTTTTGTTTTTGTTTTTTTGGGAGGACATGCTGTATGCCTCACCTGGCATTATCATATGACCTACAACATTCCCTCATGGTTAGAGTTCAACCTTTTTATGCCCTGGTTACTCCTTTGTACTTTATGAAAATAGGTTCTGTTCAGACTGTGACTCCAAGAAAACCTGATTTCATCAAGTTGAAGACTGGTTATGGAGGATATTACTTCTTCTTAAACAACTTTGTTAAATCTGTTTTGCAAATGCAGTAGCAGATTCTTCATATTAGACGTAGCTTTTCTAGTAATGTATGTATTTTTCAGTCCAACCATGTCCTTGAATCTTATTAACCACCTTATTGCTGCAGAAAATAGCGATGTCACTCATTTCAGAGGAGGCTTTGCTGAAGCCTTTTGTGTTATCTCAATGCCTTCTATTATAACATGTTGCTGACTATTGGAAACATTTTCTGTTCATGTCTTCAACCCACAAATGTAATATCTTTTCCATCTTATTTTTAAAAAATATTTATTTTATTTATTTGAATGGAACACTTACAGAGAGAGAGAGAGAGGGAGAGGGAGAAACAAAAATCTTCCCTCTGCTGGTTCACTCCCAATATGGCCTCAACAGCTAGGGCTGGGTCAGAGCAAAGCCAGGAACCAGTAGTTTCCTCCTGGTCTCCCATGTGGGTGCAGGGGTCAAGGACGTGGCCACCTTCTGTTGCTTTTCCCAAGTGCACTAGATCAGAAGTGGAACAACTGGACTCAAATTAGCAGCCACATGGGATGTTGCCATCACAGGTGGAGGCTTTACTTTCTATGCAACAATGCCAGCCTTGCCTTATTCATCTTAACTAACACTTGCCCCATTCTAGTTCTTAATGACTATTGTTGGCTTCCACCTGCGGCACTGGCATCCCATATGGGCACCTGTTCAAGTCTCAGCTTCTCCACTTCTAACCTAGCTCCCTGCTAGTGCACCTGAGAAA
This sequence comes from Oryctolagus cuniculus, assembly GCF_051225735.1. Taxonomy (NCBI): domain Eukaryota; kingdom Metazoa; phylum Chordata; class Mammalia; order Lagomorpha; family Leporidae; genus Oryctolagus; species Oryctolagus cuniculus. The sequence continues at coordinate 59,677,842 of NC_142870.1, forward strand.
GCAGCAGATAAGATGGCCCATGTACTTGACCCTGAACCATTTGAGTGACCCAAAAGAAACTCCTGGCTTCTAGCTTCAGCCACCCCAGCAATTGCAACAATTTGGGGAGTAAATCAGCAGATAGAAGATCTCTCTCTCTCTCTCTTTCAATCTCTCCTTCTTTCTCTACCTCTGCTTTTCAAACAAATAAATATTTTAAAAAGAGCAATTATTTTCATACTTTTAAAAACATTTCTTAGTTCTTAAATAATGCATCATATACACACAGAAGTTCTGAATTCCCTTGATTGCTAAAGTTCCTATAGCTGTTTTGTTCATGAAAAATCGTGGGGTGGATGGGTGCTTCGTTTAACCCCACTCAAATGTGTATGAAGTTGCATGATACAAGGCTTGTTATTGCTCTTAATGATGCAAGAAAAGGACAGTTAAGACAATAAAGAAAAGAACAATGAAGAGCTCATGTCTACATGGTTTCTGAAAGAAAACAGCCAAGCTCCAGTTTTCCTGTTGCCCTTGTAGTCTTATAGATCCCTCTTTTCTCATGTTATACTTAATTTACTTGTGCATTTGTACCCATTTAGGTATCTACCAAAGATAATCTCATCACTTCCCCCAGATATGTAACATGTATTTTCATCTCTGTTGATTTATTAATGACTTCTGTTGTTCTGAAGCCTTGTTACTACAAGATGAAATAAAGCTTACTTTCCTTCCAGGAATTTCCCCCAACACCTGCAACCTTGAGTGCTCAGTGTCTCACTAAACTTCTGTGATACTTCTGTATGTACCATTCAATTAGTGCTAATTTCTGCTACTTCATTTTACACAATTTTTCCTTGAACGTCAATGCATCAAATCAGTAACTCCTCAAAGTTTGTGACCAGGTTTTAGACCTTCTATATATCTAATGTCAGTTTCAGTGCTTTGACACATCTTGATGCTTCAGATAACTTAATTGACTTAAAAATGATAAGGAGAGGGGCCGGCACCGCAGCACAGTGGGTTAATCCTCTACCTGCTGTGTCGGCATTCCATATGGGCGCCATTCTAGTCCCAGCTGCTCCTCTTCTGATCCTGCTCTCTGCTATGGCCTGGGAAAGCAATAAAAAAAAGGGGCCCAAGCTCTTGGGCCCCTGTACCTGAATAGGAGACCAGGAAGAAGAATCTGGATCCTGGCTTTTTCGGCCATGTGAGGAGTAAACCAAAGGAAGGAAGATCTTTCTGTCTCTCCCCTTCACTGTCTGTAACTCTAACTCTCAAATAAATAAATAAATAAATAAAATCTTAAAAAAAAATACAGAATTTCCAGAGCTGAGGCTTAGTAGGCTAATCCTCCTCCTGCGATGCCGGCACCCTGGGTTCTTGTCCCGGTTGGGGCACCGGTTCTGTCCCAGTTGCTCCTCTTCCAGTACAGCTCTCTGCTGTGTCCCAGGAAGGCAGTGGAGGATGGCCCAAGTGCTTGGGCCCTGCACCTGCATAGGAGACCAGGAGGAAGCACCTGGCTCCTGGCTTCGGATCGGCACAGCACGCAGGCCTCAGCGCGCTGATCGTAGCGGCCATTTAGGGAGTAAACCAACGGAAAAAGGAAGACCTTTCTCTCTCTGTCTCTCCTTCTCACTGTCTAACTCTGCCAATAAAAAATATATATACAGCACAAGTGAATCACACTTAAAATATATGATTAGGAGAAAACTGAGGAAAATTTATAGGGCTCCCATGTCAATATTTCTCAGAGATTTGCAAAGGACTTGCAATAGCAACTCCTAGGAAACATTTGAAATTCACATATATTGGCCATTCGGTATAGGTTCTCATTCTACCTCTGTTAAAAAAGCTGAACCTACCTGTACCATACTAAAAATTCAATGTCAAAAACAGCAATAGAGGAAATTGTATTTTCAAACAATTTTCTGGAGAATACCATAGGAGAACTTTGGAAAAGAGAAATATATTGATTCCCAATATGACTGTATTTTGCCTACAAATGATTTTTCAGAACTATATTAATTGTTGGAAATGCAAGAGATGAATACAATGTTTTGGGGAGGGTAAAGTTTCAATGAAACAAATTTCCCTAAAGGCTCCTAAACAAACCCAGCTGACAGAGCCACAGGTTTTCTCCTCATATATCTCATTACAATGATTTTGCCTATCGTATGTCCTATTCTCATTCACCAGCTACAGATAAATACATTTTTACCATTAGATATGGTGCTGTACATCAACTGACAGGGGTATGACGAAGGGTAAAAATAAATCCAATGGCCAAAGAAAGTGGCAGCGATGGGTGTTACACCTGGCTGTTAAGGTAAACAATTAACCTGTACTGCTTAAATTTTCCATTTTCACATGAACCTGAGTAAACGTGCAATGATCTTTCTCTCTTTGAATTGTCAAGGCAGATGTTGGTATAAAGCTAGGTTGACAGGTATAAAAATAAGCTGAATTAGCCATCAACTAATTGCAGCATTTGGCTGGAGGAGAGGTCAGTTCTGAGTGGCCAGCTAGACAGCTTCACAAACAGACTATCATTTTAAAGAAAACAAAAGATGATGCTGTCAAATGATTGTAAAGGCAAAGTCTACTGTGATTTATATAAAAACTAAATAAATTGTAAAACATAGATAATTTGCCACACTGACAGAAATAAAATTAAGAGATTTAGTTTCCCACACCCATTTAATTCACTAATGTCCCTACTGAAACCATTAGCAGGGTGGCATTTGCTGTAATTGTAATTTTTTTTCCTACATAGGCTTAATTTGCAGGAAGTTTAGCATCTGTGAAGCTGCTCATCTGACGGCCCCAGAGACAGAAGTCTGTTTATTGGCAGAGGAGTGAGGCTGACGCAGCCTAAAAGCATAGACTAATATCATCACCTTTGCCATGCACACTCTCCTCAATCTGGAGACGAGTGCACTGGGAAAAAGTGGCCTGGGAGAACCATTAGACGGTGACTAATCCCATCTGTACACGTGTGGGTTTTAAGTTGGGCATGCTGAAATCAAACAAGCCTATTCTTTGTTCATTTCATGACAACACATTTTCCCTCAGAAAGCTCTTCTTAGGGTACAATAGCCAGAACCCAGGAGTTCAATAACTATTATTGGAAAATATTGAATTAAATTTCTGGGTCACCTGGAAAATATATGATTGTGTGGCGAAGTCCCACTTTTGCCACAAAGGGAATGAAGTGTGTACTGCTTAAAGTCCAGGCTATGTCATCAATGCCTGGTAGAATCCTGCTTTTAACACTGACTTTGATTTTGTTACTTCACCCTTCTGGATCTTTTCTCCAAGACCAGACCATAATGACTAGTATCTTCATCATAAGGTTTTATGAGAATTAAGTGAATTAATACATATGCAACACTTAAACAATATTCAACACAAGTAAAAAGACAATGCCATATTAGCTATTAGTGCTATTTTCATGCAGCAAGCCAATAATTATCCAAGCAGTTACTTTATGTTAAAGGAAGTCTTTTGTTAAAATGACACAAACCAGTAATTTCCCCAGGGCTAGTATTGAGAATTTAGGAAGAAATTCATTTGTTCTCGCTCTCTCCCTCCCTCCAAACCCTGTCTTTTCTCCCGTCTCACATTTTCTCTCCCCTTCTCTCTCATCTAAGTCTCAATTAAAATTAGATTTTAACGGGCAATCCTCAAGCTTCAATCCTTTGTCAATTTCCTTTTTTATCTTTAGAGGTGTATGAAGAAAAAAGCAACTACATCTGTTATGCTATCTACACCACTTTCAGAGTTCACGGAATAAGGTGCTCGTGTGAGCCTGAGGATGGTTGTACATGGTCCTTATTGTGCTGTTTCTGTTATGTTTCACTTCTACTGGAACTGTGTTGATTTTAAAGCCTTTGCAACTGATGGTTATGTCAGCACGTTTGTAGTATCGATTCTTTAATCTCTACTTGATTCTTCCTTAAAAAGATGTCTTTGAATAATTAACTTTGTACAGGACCAGCTACATGATTTGTGCAGCAAGTTAAAAAAGAGAATTTCAGTCTCCTGTTAAAAAATTGTAAAGAATTTCAATACAGTGACAGCAAAGCATTAAACCATGAGCAGGTTCTGAGTGCTGGGCTTTGCGTGCCTGCCCAGGCCACGTCTCCATGAAGCAGACCTTTCTCCTCTGACTTTGTAACACTTGCATTCCTATCTAAACAATAGAAGTTATTTAGTCTGACATACAGATGTAGGCATTTATTTATACGTTGTTTTACAGGTTTGAAATTGCTGAAGATATATCCTTTGTTTTCCAAAAGTTTTAAATTTCCCTTGCTTTTCAATGGCTTCCCTAAATATTTTACGTACAGACAATACAAAAAAATTATATTTCACACCTAAATATAAGCCAATAATCTTGGCTATGAAATGGAACTACATGGTTTACTGGTTGGGGAAAAGGGAACATAGCAGAGAAAAAAAAGGAGAGAAGAGAAAAAGAATCAATAAAAAAAAGCGATTTGCTTGATTTTTAATTTCTCTCATTTGGTCTTTGTTAATATCTCACAAATAACTTTTTTTGATTCATCTAATGCTTTATTACCTATCCCCATTTATTAATATAATCTCTTAATTCTTTTGATTCTGATAACTGAAATACCAAAACTGTTTAAAGCATTTCCTTAAATTTTATCTTTTTGTCTACTTTATTTTTACTTTATGAGAGCTTTTTACAAAAACACAATTTAAAATTATAATACACTTGGGGCTAGAGCTGTGGTGTAGTCAGTAAAGCCTCAACCTTTAGTACCAGCATCCCATATTGGCTCAGGTTTGAATCCTGGCTGATGGACTTCCAATCCAGCTCTCTGCTATGGCCTGGGAAATCAGAAGATGATCCAAGACCTTGGGACCCTGTACCCATGTGGGAGACCCAAAGGAAGCTCCTGGCTCCTGGCTCTGAATCTGCACAATTCCAGCCATTGTGGCCAATTGGGGGAATGAACCAGCAGATGGAAGGCCTCTCTCTCTCTTTCTCTACCCCCCCCCCTTTGCCTCTGCCTCTGCCTCTCTGTAACTCTGCCTTTCAAATAAACAAATATTTAAAAAAATTATAACACACTAGCTGTTCGTCAAAGTTTTAATGCTCAGCTTGCAACATATAATCATTTCCAAAGAAAACAATCAGAATTTTACAAAACAGAACCTTATCATGTAAAATAAGAAAACTAGATAAAATTCTAAAGATAACGAATAAATAGCGATAATGACCTAAAGGTTCTATTGAGTATTATTTTAAGTATTGTGTATGTTTAATTTATTTAATTTACAGAATGTTTGTTAATAAAAATTTTATAGCTTTAATAAATAAACAAAGACAAATACAACCTTTTAGATGTCGTTGCTCCATGTTTCACAATAGTTATTGTAGGAAGTATAAAGTTGAAGTTTATTAAAGTACTTCATATATATATGTATATATATAATCAATATAATATATCAGTATCTATACATGCTGATATACATCTTCAAAAGAAACCTGTGGGAACATCATTATTAAAGAAGATGACGTTATGAGACGTTTAGTGGTATTTTCGTAGTTCATAATGCTAATAGCAAAAGATTTTTGGAGAACTTGTAAGAGTGAGTATTTGAATCAAAGAGTAGAAATGACATTGACATTATTGCACTGTTTTACAATAAATTGCTTGAAAGGCTGGAGGGAATGAATGATTAGCTCATGAAGCATGCAAGAGAAGTGCCACAACTTGATTCAGTGATTAATTCATGTTCTCATCCATTCATACATTTATTCAAACATTCTTTCCTTTAATAAATACATACTGATGAAACCTGCAAACAATGCAGATGGTTGTCTTATTCAACTAAAAATGGTGAATTGAACACATTCTTGACTTCTCTTGCTGACAGGTTCTTCCTTGTGAGGCTAGGAAGTGATGAGAAAACCTCTGTTGTGAATGGAATTCTGCCAAAAAGGAAGACAGTTGGCTGAAGTGGTGTGAAGCTTGTGAAGGGGAGCAGTGGATACCAGGCTTTACAGAAGGCAGACTGGAAAATCTTTAAAATATTTTGGACTCGGTTGTTAACTAAAATTATCTGGGAAGGTAAAAAAAAAGTAATCATAACACTTCCCTAGAGGTTCTGACTTAATTAGTCCAGGATGAAGCCCAAATGAGTGAGTGATTGAGCGTGTGTGTGTGGTACCTAATGACACTTAATGAAGCCTGAAAATAGTACCTGAATGGGACAGTGAGAAAAAAGGGAAAGCAGCAGGTCTGGAAATGAGACTACTCTAAAAAAATATTTTAAGTTTTTATTTTGGAAACATAAATTTTTTTTACATTTTAAACAAAATTAAATAAATTGGGTAAAATGCAAATACTAAAATCAAAGTAAATAGAAACTAGGAATCACAGAATTCTAGCTGCACTGTTAGTATGCTATAGTCTAAGAATAAAACGAAATGCAAAAAGATACTTGTAATTTGCATAAATTCTGTTTTTATCACAATATCTGTGTAGCAATACTTATACTATATTTTCTGTTTTATAGTAGGGTACTGTAAAATACATACAACACTTTTTGTAGTAGCCCAGGTTCTAACCAGAAATGAAGCAATACACTAATACGAAGTGAAAGACAATGAGAAAGAGCCTTTAGGTTCTGCATTTGAAGTGGGAAATACAAACCATCACCCACTGAGCCTGATGTCCAAACTGTTTGACTGGAATGAGATCGAATGTGATCGAATGTGATCAAATGTGATCGAATGTGATCATGGGGCAATCATCAGAGTTACAGGACACTGTGAGTCAACTACCTGCACTTTGCAAACTGTCAATGTTATAGAGAGAGAGAGGGGGGGGGGGGGGAGGGAGAGAAAGAGACAAAGAAAAATATGCCCAGGGACTGTTTCACATAGAAGGCAATTGGAAAGATATCAAACCCCATGTAATATAAGTTTCTTGTATGTTCTGGAAAGAAAAATTAAGTTATGAAAGAAATTCTCATAGTAAGTGAACTAACTGGACTATGAACTACATGTCAGATCATGTTGTCCTTATTATGTTGAATTTTTAGATATATTAATATCAAACGTTACGTAAAAAAACTGTTATTAGGCATATGCATGTTACTCACATAAAAAAAAAAAGACACTCTGTGGTGGGCACTGTGATACAGTAGGTTAAGCTGCTCCTTGGACATCCCTTATCAGAGCACTGATACAAGTCCTGACTCCTCTGCTTCTCATCCAGCTTCCTGCTAATTTGCCTGGGAGTCAGCAGATGACACAAGTACTTGGGTTCCTCCACATGGGAGGCCCAGATGGAGTTCCTGGCTTTTCTAAACTCTTTATTTTATTTTATGTAGACTTAAGTATTTATTTGAAGGCAAAGTTACAGAGAGACAGAGAGAAAGAGAGACAGAGACAGAGAGAGAGAGAGGTCTTCCATCCTCAGTTTCACTCCCCCAATTAGCCACAATGGTCAGAGCTGTGTCAATCTGAAGCCAGGAGCCTGGAGCTTCTTCCAGGTCTCCAACGTGGGTGCAAGGGCCCAAGGACTTGGGCCATCTCCTACTGCTTTCCCAGGCCATAACAGAGAGCTGAATCGGAAGTGGAGCAGCCGGGACTTGAACTGACACCCATATGGGATGCCGGCACTGCAGGCGCAGCTTTACCTGCTATGCCACAGCACAGGCCCCCAAAAGTCTTAATTTTATACCTACTTACCTATCTAGATAGATAGGTAGGTAGATAAGATGGGGTTGGCACTGTAGTGTAGTGGGTAAAGCCACCACCTGCAGTGCCAGCATCCCATATGGGTGCTGGTTCGCGTGATGCCCTTGTGATGCTCTGTGCCACCCTGGAACTCTACAGAAAGTCTCTTCAATAAGAAAGTCTTCAACACTGCAACCCAATGACCTTGAACCTCCCAGCTTCCAGAATCATGAGCTGAATAAATTTTTATTCACTATTCTATCCAGACTGTTTTATTCAGTTACAGTAACAGAGATAGACAACGACACATGGGGGCACTTCCACACATAGTTTTTCACAAGTATTTTCCATGAACTATTTGAAATACCCTCACAATAAATTCATTTTTGACCTATGATATCTATACAGCATTTACTGCCTTGGAAAATAATATAATTAGGCAGCCTAATACCTTAGAAGAGGTAATAACACAATTACTTAATATTTACTTTAAACCATGAGGGACGGCTCAATTTGAGGAATTACTTCAGCAAGATTTAAAAAAATTTTCCTACACTGAACCTGATCTGTAAAATGGGGTTTTTTGAATAACTACCTTATAAAAATGTTGAAAAATTAATTAGCTATATGTTGAGTCATTTATAACCACAAATTATAACTAAATAAACTTTCAATAAATGTTAACTATCATTATTAAAATTATTGCTTTTTCATAATATGTTTTCTTGAAGTGAAAATTATTTTGTAGCCCCAGCTATTTTGAATATTTACACATGGAATTTATTTATGTAGATAATTCTACATGTGTTTACATATGCACTTCTCCAGAAATCATAGATTTTTCTCTACTGGAAAAATAAAAGTCAAAAGTTATAAAACAATAAGCAATAAATAATTCATAATTTCCTATCTTCTCCCATTTACCAGTAAAAGAAAACATTTTCAACAATCTTATCATAGTTTAGCATTCTTTTCAATATACTTTCACTTCCTTTTGAAACAAATATGTTTGGGTAATTTGAACTTCTTGCCTACTCTTGGAAGGTTTGTGAGAAAATACATACATTCTGACAACTTTTGAGAAAAAGATTCATGACTGAGAATTAGGCTGATGTTATAATGGAACCTATCTTGCTAGATAAATAGATCACATGTGATTTTATGTGTTCATAAATATCGGTGTGTCTTTTAAGGTGGTGGTGAATGGAAGACAACTAGAGTGGTATAACTGCCATGTGAATGAAGTATAGGTTATCAGCACGCACAAGAAAAGTAGTAACTTTTCTTAAAAGGCAGTAAAGACCTAGACCTTGACATAGTCTTTGATAGAGTAGTTCAGCAATTTGTTGGCCCTACATTTGTTACTATCTCTGATTGCATAGTTGGTGGGTAGGATAAAAGTTGGCAAGCTGGGAAAATAGAGCTTTTATGCTTTGTAGGAAAGTGGATTTAATGTCACTACAAGTAGTAAATGGGTAGTTGTTCATATGCAGTTTTGGCACTAAGAAGAAAGCAATTATTCGGACTCTGGGTGGAAGGTAGCTTAAACTGGGAAGTTACTCACAGCATCCATTATTCGATATTTTTAGAGAAATACTAGTTTTCCAAACCACTCGTTATACTAGTAGTTTTTTTTATGCATGCTGTACAGACTTCCATTAGAATCAAGCCGCTTGTGAAACAATGCCATGATGAATTGATAAGAGTACACTGTCCCTTGAATTTGGAGAGTTCTCTGAGAACTCACTGGTAGCCCTAAAGTTTTACCCTAAAAATGTCTAAAGTAGGACTTTTTCTCCGTTAATGTTTCCATCGGGGTAGTACTTCAAGCACTCTTTAATGCCCCTCATTCTGCTGACCTCCTTAACCCTATTTGTGTGGCAATAATGACTTTTCTGTAACTCTGAATTAGAAAGTATTCCTCACCATTAAACACACCCTGAGCTCAGATGGGAAGAATCATTTGGCACCTGTAAAATACACAATCAAGCAAAACACCCTGTTAAAAAAATTACTCAAAGTTACACTTTGTATTTAGCTTCCTGACTCTGTGATTGCGCCTGCAGCACTTCCACGATGATGTTCCGCTCCCTGATAAGGGAATCACGCTTGCTTCTGCCGCAGCCGCATTTGGCACACATGGACCCACCATGGTGTCTGCTGACATGCTTTTTGTTTTAGACAGCCTCACAGATATTTAGGTCTTGCAGCACAAAACCCTCAAAGTCTACCCGGGCACATGTCACATGCAGATTTTGGTGCCTTCCAACATTCTTAGAAAAAGTAAACAATTCTATTACCAGGCATTTGAGATATTCTGGTTATGTTGAAGGCTATTTTGTAGGAAAGGCTATGGTGACAAGTCAAACACTGTACTATTTTTAAATTATTTTATTTTATTTAAGGAATACAACCTCATGCATTTAATATATACAGATTTGCGAACATGAGGATTCTTCCCCTTCTACCTCCCTCCCACGCATACTCCCACTATTCTTGACCATCTCTTAACACTGTACCTGAAATGGAAGAAAAATTTCACTTCTTCAAGTCAGTTGTCTATAAAATGGTATAGAACACATTCAATTGTCTCCATTCTCTTATTTTCACAAACATGCAGAATGACAATACATGACAGTTATTGTGCTGATAGGTCACAACACATTGTTGCTGAGAGACATTTTTCCTCTTTTGCTCATCCGCTTCATAGCCAACAAAATGTAAGGGTACACAGAATATTTTCTTTAGAAATAAAATAACTTATTATTGCTGTTGACTAAAATCTCCTGACAGACTGCATTATCAGAATAACTTCAAAAGTTAAAAATTAATCCTGTAGCCTGCATCCCAGTGTGTTTACCAGTTATAATCAATTTGATTCGTACAGCAGAGCCAGGCAATGATGTGAAATGTTTTCTACAGAGAATACAGATGCACAGAGGGCATCAAAAAAGGTGTTGTCAGGTTGAACCAGATGTACTAACGAAAGTCATTCGCAGAGCTATAAATAGAATAATCCCGAAGGCCTGCCTCTAACTTACTTTTCTCAACAGGAATCTTTACTTAAAATACATTTTTAATCTCATGAAGCCACTCCACATTTCTTTTCATACAGTAAAATAAATAAAGCATTGAGTTATGTTCTACAATGAAGTACGAGTAAGTAGATACAAAAACGCAACTGAAGAATAAAGAAAAAAAGCAGTAGAAGTAGTAAAATATTTGCCAACTGTTAGTAAAAATTAAATCAGCTTACATCATGCATGAGAACCTTAAACTCTAGGACAACCCTAAAGGAAGATAAAGAACGTGTAGCTGGGGCCAGTGCTGTGGCGTAGCAGGTAAAGCCACAGCCTGCAATGCTGGCATCCCATATGGGAGTCGGTTCAAATCCCAGCTGTTCTACTTCCAATACAGCTCTCTGCTATGGCCTGGGAAAGCAGTAGAAGATGACCCAAGTCCTTGAGTCCATGAACCCACATGGGAGACACGGAGGAAGCTCCTGGCTTCTGGCTTTGGATCGGCACAGCTCTAGCCATTGTGACCTTTTGGGGAGTGAACCAGCAGATGGAAGACCTCTCTCTCTCTCTGCCTCTCCTTCTCTGTGTAACTCTGACTTTCAAATAAATAAATAAATCTTAAAAAATATGCAGCTTTCATTGTCAATTAATATATTCAAACATCTCATCTTCTCAATCATATAAAGGAAAGAGAGGCATGTAGGGAGTCTCACAGATGAGTCAGATCACCTTAAAAAACATAATGTGATTTGGAGTACATAAATATAAATTTCAAAAGAACAATTTTCAGATTATAGCAGTTTTCCCAAATAGCTACCCTCCCACCCACAAACCATCCAATCTCCTACTCCCTCTTCCATCCCATTCTTCATTAAGATTCATTAATTATCTTTATATACAGAAGATCAACTTAGTATATACTAAGTAAAGATTTCAACAGTTTTCACCCACACAGATACACAAAGTTTACGTAAAGTACTGTTTGAGTACTAGTTATATCGTTAATTCACATAGTACAGCGCATTAAGGACAGAGATCCTACATGGGGAGTAAGTGCACAGTGACTCCCGTTGTTGATTTAACAATTGACACTCTTATTTATGATGTCAGTAATCACCCGAGGCTCTTGTCATGAGCTGCCAAGGCTATGGAAGCCTCTTGAGTTCTCAAACTCTGGCCTTATTTAGACAAGGCCATGGTCAAAGTGGAAGTTCTCTCCTCCCTTCAGAGAAAGGTGCCTCCTTCTTTGATGGCCCTTTCTTGGTTGGAATGCTTTGAGTACACTGGATTCTACCCTTGACTCCAGTTCCTAAGTCCTCCGGCTAATGCGTGCCCTGCAAGTCAGCAGAGGCGGACACCAGCAGTGGATGGCTACGCCACTCACCTGGGAACCTGGATTGAGTTCCTGTCTCCTGGCCATGACTTCACCAAGTTCTAACTGTTGAGAGCATTTGGAACATCTGTGTCTCTTTCTGCCATCCAAATAAGTAAAATAAATTTAAAAGATATATGTTTAATGTGACAGAAACTATGGATCTGATTACCTTCTGTTTTTCATTTATTGTCTTCTGGTTGGTTTTGCTTTAGTGAGGGTTTGGTCTTGCTTTTTTTTTTTTTTTTTTTTTTTTTGATAGGCATAGTGGACAGTGAGAGAGAGACAGAGAGAAAGATCTTCCTTTGCCATTGGTTCACCCTCCAATGGCCGCCGCGGCCAGCGTGCTGTGGCCAGCGCACCGTGCTGATCCGAAGGCAGGAGCCAGGTACTTATCCTGGTCTCCCATGGGGTGCAGGGCCCAAGCACTTGGGCCATCCTGCACTGCACTCCCTGGCCACAGCAGAGAGCTGGCCTGGAAGAGGGGCAACCGGGACAGAATCCGGCGCCCCGACAGGGACTGGAACCCAGTGTGCCGGCACTGCAAGGTGGAGGATTAGCCTAGTGAGCCGTGGCGCCGGCCAGTCTTGCTTTTTTTTTTTTTTTTTTTTAACAGGTTTCTGAATGACTTCAAAATCTGAAGATCTCAGAATGCCTGTCATTAATGTGCTGTGCATTGAGATTTAATGCTATAACGAGTACTCAAATAATATATTTCACTTTGTGTTTCTATGGGGGTGCAAACTGTTGAAATCTTTACTTAATGCATACTAAACTGATCCTCTGTAAAAAAAAAAAAAAAAAAATAGAAACTATCAACTCCCAACTTGACTCTCACTGGGATTAAACATGACAATAGGTCTGATCTGATTTCATCATCATTAAAAAAAATCATCTATTAAAAAAAAAAAAAAAAAAAAAGAAAGTGACGTGCAAATAGTTTTTAATACTTCAAGACAAGTCAGAGCCGTAACAAAAGAAGAACCAATTGCTGTTAAAAATGGATCTGAGTCCCAGGATTCTGAGAGCCCAGAGAGAATTCTTTGAAGAAATAAAATTTGGTGAACTATTGGGTTCTGATCCTCAAAAGAATGACATGTTGATCTCGAAAATGGATGTTATGACTGCTTTCTAATTAATGTTAATTTAAGTCTGAGTTCTTTGTGTATAAAACCCATTAGAACACTAAAATGTTATCTATATTTTCTACACATAAATTTTTGGGAAGGAACCTTTTTAATATCTTTCCCTAAAATCATATCAGTATCTCACATATAATTTGGGACCTACACCCTATTATTTACTTAATAAGATTGGATAGGATGGATAAGAAAACATTCTTTGTGATGCTGTATTGTCAGATCAAGGTGTAAATCATACATAGCACTGAGTTATTTGAGGTATATAAATAATAAATATATAGTTAATAAATTTAGAATCTACATATGGGAAGTCTGTAGGTTGCTAAAAGTGTGGGTTCAAATTCAGGAATAGAATTCATTTCAGAGTAAAGTTGGGTCTACCAGTAAGAGCAAAAATTAAAATTTATATTGGTTAACTAAATGGAGAGATGAAGTAGAAATGATGGTTATCAGGATCAGAGAAGGCTCAGCCTGCGTTCTTGGCAAAGCTATGGAAAGCAAATCCTAAGGTTCTGAGTTGGTGGTGTTCTCTGTCATTGTTTATCTCCAAAGATGGGAGTGTGAGGGAGAAATGCAGAAGCTGGCACAAGGAGCCTGACAAAACTTCTTTCTCTGTAGTCTTGATGATGTGGAGCTCTCCTACATTTTAGATAATTTTTTAAATAATATAAGTAATGGTTATGTGTCTTTTCAATTGTGTGATGCCTAAAGCAGATCAAAATTATGTCTAATAAATTACTTATTCTCATAAATTGTCAGTATGTTAGAATTATGTACCTTAAAAATTTCATTTTATTTGAAAGGCAGAGTTCTAGAGAGAGAGAGAAAGAGAGAGAGAGGAGCAGTGACACAGAGAGAGATCTTCCATCTACTGGTTCACTCCCCAAACGGAAATAACAGACATAATTCGGCCAATATGAAGCTAGGAGCAAGGAGCTTCTTCTGGGTCTCCCACATGGGTGCAGGGGCCCAAGCACTTGGGCCATCTTCCACTGCTTTCCCAGGCCATTAGCAGGGAGCTGAATCAGAAGAGGAGCAGCCAGGGCTTGAACCAGTGACCACATGAAATGCTGGCAGGGCAGGCAGCAGCTTTATCTACTACGCCATATTGTAGTAGATAGAATTATAGCAGAATTATATAGTAGATATAAGAATTATGTATTCTTATATAAAAATATAAAGGTACAAAACTAACTTTCTAGCATGATGTGGAAATCAGACACCCAAACACAGACATATTTTGAAATGTGTATGTATCTGTGTTCAGTAGATGAATAAGTTTAGCTTTGCTCTTCTAAAATGGGGAACATAGCTCTTCAGAGTCTGAATATGAGAATTCAGTGTTACAATGTAAATAAAAACACTTCTCTGGATTCCCATTATATAATAACCTCTCAAAAATGCTCATCATGAATAATCACAAAACACTATATATTATATATTATTTAGAATATAGTATCTTTTAATTCATAATACATCAGAAATGATATTAAGGATAGCACATATGGTTAATTTGGAGATTATTCTTATTTATTCAAATTTTAATTAAGAATATATATATATAAATAAGAATATTTATTCTTGTGCTATTAGTGACTTGGAAGTGACTTTAAAGAAACCAGGTCAGTTTGCTGAACCCTTATTTATTGAGCTGTAGACGTCTTATGAAGCTTCAGGTGGACTGAGACTGCCCTGCGGCTGTTTTGCCACAGCCTTTCTAAGGCAGCCTCCGTGCAGAGCAGTTGGATGTAATGTCAGTTTTCAAGAAATTTGTACTCCTGGAATTCCCATTTATGTGCAAATAACTGGACTTTCCCTGCAATGCATCCTTGTCTTCTCTATTTTTGCAGAACTATTTACTGTGTGTCCCAGTTTCCCTGCCCTTGTTCCTCCCAGAATAACCTCTACTTCTATCTTTGCCTGCACCCTTTGCCTTGTCTCTCTCTAGTTCTGCACCTGCCCCTCTCCTCTCAGCTTCTGGTCTGCCTCTGCCTTTGCCTATAAAGGATACTCAACTTCAGCGCCTTGTCCTAAATACTGCTAGAAGTATTCCTGAAAGATTTTTCATAAATTAATCTTCACATGAAGCTTTTGATGCATTGGCTTCGGTAGACTGGCAAATTGTCTAACACCTTGAAATATTCAGCACTAAACAATCATATTCTTTGTGAATTGAGAATATGTTTACCTAACTCAAGCTTTCAACCACTTCTTTATTCACCACACTAAAAATCTTTTATTATCAATTTTTATCTGAAATATTTTTTCTCAATGTTGTTTCGGTATTGTTTTCATTTTGAGTTTCTTAGGAAAATTTTTCTGAACCGATGACAAACATTATTAAGGAATTCAAGGGCATTCTTACAATTTTTAATTTTTTTTGTATTTGGGGAATTAATTATTTCCTAGAAAAATTTGGATTGCCTTTAACAATCTGAAGATCATATTTCTAGACAGCAAAGTGCCATGAGAAGTCCACTTCTCCACTTTCCTCTCTTCTTTTTTTCTCTCTTCATTACTTTCCTTCTCTAAACAGGAAAACACCATCTCATCTCATTGTTCTTTTGTTATTAGTCTAAATTCTTCTTGACCTTGATCTTGCTGATATTGCTTTTAATACTAATGGATAGTACTTTTTGGGGCCAGTGCTGTGGTGCAGTGGGTTAACACCTGGCCTGAAGCGCCGGCATCCCATATGGGCACTGGTCCAAGACCTGGCAGTCCACTTCCTGTCCAGCTCTCTGCTATGGCCTGGGAAAGCAGTAGAAGATAGTCCAAGTCCTTGGGCCCCTGCACCCATGTAGGAGGCTGGGAAGAAGTTCCTGGCTCCTGGCTTTGGATCTGCACAGATCCAGCCGTTGTGGCCAATTGGGGAATGAACCATCGGATGGAAGACCTCTCTCTCTCTCTCTCTCTCTCTGCCTCTCCTCTTTCTGTGTAACCCTGACTTTCAAATAAATAAATACATCTTTAAAAAAATAGTACTTTTGGATATGCTTTTTTAAAAAATATTTATTTATTTATTTATTTGAAAGAGTTGGACAGAGAGGGAAGGAGAGGCAGAGAGAGAGAGAGAGAGAGAGAGAGAAAGAGAGAGAGAGATTTTCCAACTGCTGGTTCACTTCCCAGTTGGCTACAACCGCTGGAGTTGCATGGATCCAAAGCCAGGAGCCAGGAGCTGCTTCTGGGTCTCCCGCTGGGTGCAGAGGCCCAGGATCTTGGGCCATCTTCTAATGCTTTCCCAGGCCATAGCCAAGACCTGGTTTGGAGGTGTAGCAGAGCTTTAGCTGGAAGGCAAGAACAAAATCCAGTACTCCCATGTGGATGGCAGGAATCTAGAACTCAAAGCCAAGAACTGAACCCAATTACTCCAGTGTTCGAAGCAGTAGTCTTTACCACTAGACTAAATGCTAACTTCTGGACATTTCTGTGTTTTTATTGTTTTTATTGGAATAATATCTATTCATGAATTTCACCATTTTTAAAATCAGATTATTAGTTCCTGCTAGTATCTTGTCTGTGTTCCTTATATATTTTAGATACTAACTCCTTGTCAGATGTATAGTTTACAATCATTTTCTGCTGTTCTGTGGGTTGTCTTTCATTCTATGTTTTCTTTGTCATGCAGAAAATTTTACTTTTACGAATCCTATTAGTCTATATTTGTTTTATTTCTTATGCTGTTGGAGTCTGATTCAAAAAGTCCTTGCTCATTCCAATATCCAGAAATATATCCCCTAATATTTTCTTTTAGAAGTTTCATATTTTCAAGTATTAAGTTATAGAATCTATAATTAATTTTCAGTTGATTATATATATGTATCTCTAGAGAGAGAGAGAGAGAGAGATAAAGGCCTAATTTCCCTTATGCATGTGGGCATCCAAACTGGATTTGCAAACTCAACAACTGAATGGTTAAAGTCCCAGCTGCTCTGCTTCCAGTCCAGCTTCATGTAATGAGTGCATTTGGGAAAGCAACAGGAGATAGCCGAAGTGACTGGGACCCTGTTAGCCAAGTGGGAAACTGGGATGGAGTTTCTTAAACTGGGATCCAGTTTCTTAAAGAAACTGCCCTCTCCCCATTATGTGTAATTGACTCCTTTATCCAAAATCAGTTAACTGTAAATACATGGATTTACTTGTGAATTTTATTTATTCTGTTTCATTTGTCTAGGTGTCTATTTTATGTGAGTGTTGTGGTGTTTTGGTTATTGTATGAGGGTACTTGAAAAAGTCTGTGTAAAAGGAGCAAGGATTTTGGTATAGCAAATTAAGCTGCTGCCTGCAACACCCTAACCTGATATCAGAGCCTGGGATAGAGTCTCACCTGCACTTCTGATCCAGCTTCCTGCTAATGCACTTGGGATATAGCCCAACTGTTTGGATTTCCTGACAGCTACACGGGAGACCAGAGGAAGATTTTGTCTTCTGACTGCCGGATGGCCCAGTCTCAGATCTTGTGAATATTTAGACAATTTAGCAAATGAAGGTCTCTCCCTCCCACCAATCCTCTCTCTCTCTCTCTCTCATCTGTCACATTGCCTTGAAAATAAATAAATAAATAGTCTTTGAAAAAGGAAAATTAAATGAAAAGGTAAGGTAATTTCTGTGTAAAAATCATTTTGAGGTACATACATAGTTTTTACAAACGTATGTTTTCAATAAGCTTTTGAACATTGCTGTAGCTTCATAGTTTGTTTGAAGTTATGTAGCATGATAGCTCGGACATTGTTCCCTTTGCTCAGGAGTGCTCTGGCTAGTCGGTATTTTAGCATTGCTTACACTATTCCTGTGAAGAATGTCGTTGGCATTTTGGTAGGGATTATACTGAATCTGCAGATAACTTTGTGTAATACAGACATTTTAACAACAGTTATTCTTCCAACTTGTGAACAGAAGTTATCTTTCTGTTTCTTTGTGTATTCTTCAATTGTCATCAATATTTTATAATTTCAGTGTAGACATCTTTCATCGCCTTGAGTAAATTTATTCATAAGTATTTTTGAAGAGAGTGAGCAAGACAGAGAGAGAAAGAGAGAGAGAAATTTTACCCACCAGTTCATTCCACAGCTATGGTGGGCCAGCTGGGAACTCCATCCCAGTTTCCCACTTGGCTGACAGGGTCCCAGTCACTTCGGCTATCTCCTGTTGCTTTCCCAAATGCACTCATTACATGAAGCTGCACTGGAAGCAGAGCAGCTGGGACTCTAACCATTCAGTTGTTGAGTTTGCAAAATTTTGGTAGTAGCTTGTCTTTAGATGTTTGATAGGATTCAGAGGCGAAGCCATCATGTCCCCAGCTTTTTTTTTTTTTTTGATTGTAGAAAATGTATTATTTATTACATTTCCATATTCATTACTGATCTGCTCGGATTTTGTTTCTTCATAATTCAGTGTTGGTGTTTTAATGTACTTAAGAATGTATCCATTTCTATTAGCTATCCATTTTGTTGGCTTATAATTGTTCATAATACTCTCTTACGGGTTCTTTGTATTACGATGGTATCAGTTACAACATGTCTTCTTTCATCTCTGACTTTACTCAATTTTTTTCTTTTTATCTTAGTCCTGTTAAATGTTTGTTAATATATCGTTTTACCTGAGAGAGTGCAAACAGGAGCACCACACACTGATAAAAATTGAGGATCCTTTATTGCAGTGGCTGGGAGCCAGCTCATGCCCTAAAGAACTCTCGACCACACAGCTCAATGCAACAGGATTTATAAAGGCAAAAACCACAAGGAAGAATACATGGTTGCTAGGGTCAAGCTGACCTAAGGCCTATGCAAAACTAATATCAATTACAATCTTGACAATATACAAGTTACAATCTTAACATTAATACAGATGTAGCCTACCTATTTTAAGCTTGAGCGATTGTGCTAGGGAGTTTCTATGCTCTGCCAAGTGAGGTGCAGTGTACTGCTATTATTGTGTGAGTACTGTTATTATCTGAGTTTTATATCATAGTTTCAGCCCAGGAACTCAAGGTGGGGGGGGGTGTTTTTTAATATGGAGTCTCAGTTGCTCTAAACTGGAGTCCCTACTTACTGTCAAGGTGTTACTTCATTATCTGTCAAAAAAGCCAACTCTTCTTTTCATTGCTCTTCTGTACCATTTTTCTAGTTTTTATTTTATTCAGTTCTCATGTTTATTACTTTCTTTCTTCTACTAATTTTAGGTTTAGTTTTTCCTTTTTTTTATAGTTCCTTAAGGTATAATGTCAGGTTGTTCATATCTCTCTTTTTTCATTTAGCCATTTGTTGCTTTAAATTCCCTCTTAGAAGTGCTTCTGCTGTATCTCGTAGGATTTTGCATGAAATGATTCCATTTTCGTTTGTCTTAAAAAAAAAGTTTTTTGCACCTAAAGATTTATTTACTTATTTGAGGGGTAGAGTCTCTCTCTCTCTCTCTCTCTCTCTCTCTCACACACACACACACACACACACACACACACGCACACACATATGCACACGCACACATACACACAAATATTCCATATGCTGGCTGGTTCACTCCTTAAATAGCCCCAATGCCCAGGATGTGTTCAGCTCAAAGCAAGGACTTCAGAGATCCATCTGGGTCTATTTTATCTTACCTAAGTTTAGTTGCTCCTGTTCCCTTCTGAGTTCAATTCCCATGAAATGTTTTTTTCCTATCACTTCACTTTGTCTATGGATTTCCTTATGGATGAAATGGATCTTGTAAAAATATAACTGGATCTTAATTTTCTCTCATTCAGCCATTCTATATCTTTAAGTTGAAGTATATAATCCATTTACATTCAAGATAAGTTTTAATGCATAAATATTTATTGAAAGTTGATGCCGGCGCCGCGGCTCACTAGGCTAATCCTCCACCTTGCGGCGCCGACACACCGGGTTCTAGTCCCGGTCAGGGCGCCAGATTCTGTCCCGGTTGCCCCTCTTCCAGGCCAGCTCTCTGCTGTGGCCAGGGAGTGCAGTGCAGGATGGCCCAAGTGCTTGGGCCCTGCACCCAGTGGGAGACCAGGAGAAGCACCTGGCTCCTGCTTCAGATCAGCACAATGCGCCAGCCACAGCGTGCTGGCCATGGCGGCCATTGGAGGGTGAACCAATGACAAAAGGAAGACCTTTCTCTCTGTCTCTCTCTCTCACTGTACACTCTGCCTGTCAAAAAGAAAAAAGAAAGAAAGAAAGAAAAAGTTGATAATTGATCTTAGTTGTCTAGTTGTTTCTTTAAATATTTTTTTTGTCTATACTATTTGCCTTTGTAGTTAAGTGACTTTTTTTTCTAGTATATTTTCATTCTTTTCTTTTTATTTTTAGTATAACCAGTATAGGATTTTGCTTTGTGATTATCAGAATGCTTATAAAACTTCTTTTAACAGTTTATTTTATGCTAATAACAACTTAACATAGACTATAAAAAAAGAAAAACTACATTTTTAACTCAACTTCTCCCCTACATTTTGAATTTTTGTTGTCAAAATTTCTTTTTGTATATTTCATATTCCCTAACAAAATGTTGTAATTATTTTATGTAATTTTGTTCTTTAACTTTCACAGCAGACATGTTATTTTTGTACCATGATTATAATATTGAAATATTCAAAATTTGTTTGCTTTCTTTTACCACTGAATTCCATAGTTTCAGATGTTTCTGAATTACAAATTAGCATCCTTTTGTTTCAGCTTGAAGTACTTTGCCTAGCATTTCTTGTATGATAGGTCTAGACATCATGAACTCCCTCAGACAGTGATGCCTAGAAAAAGCTGTCCTTCATTTCTTAAGGAAAACTTTATATATATAGTTTTATTGATAAACAGTTGCTTTCCTGTAGAAATTTGAATGTAGAAATCTACTCTTCCCTAGTCTGTAAAAATTCTGCTGAGAAGTCTAGTCTTAGTTTTGGATCTCTCTTTTATATTATTTCTTCTTTTCTCTTGCCTATTTCAGGATACTGTATTTGTCTTTATGATACTTCATGGTACAGACTTATTTGTATTACATTTTCTGTAATCATTTCTTTAAATTCATTTTCTTTCTTTAGCTTTCTCTTTTCTGTCTTGCACATTGATGATTTATGTATTTGCTCTTTAATGCTATCCTGTAAGTGTTTAAGCTTTCTTCCTTCCTTTTTATTGTTTTATTTTTTACTAATCTGAGTGTATATGTTTAAATAACTCATTTTGAGCTTATTCTGCCTGATCAATTCTTCTGTTGATATTCTATATTGCCTTTTTCATTTTATTCATCACATGGAGCAGTTACAGTATTTCTGGCATTTTTAAAAATATTGTTAAATTTCTCTAATGATTTTTTTCTAGAGATTTTCTGAGTTTCCTTTATTTATTTTTAGTTTATTATTTTTCGGGAGACTTGGGGAGAGTAAGAGAGAACTTGTATCCACTAGTTAACTCTAAATGCTCACAATTACTAGGGTTAGGATAAGTCAAAGCTGAGAGATAGGAATTCTATCCAAGCTACTTGGGTGAATGATAGGAATTCAATTACTTGAGCCATCACCCCTTCCTACTAGGATCTGCATTAACAGGAATCTGGAATCAGGAACCATAATCTAGTGTCAAACTTAAGTACTCCAAAATCAGATGTGGTTGTTGGCTACTGTGGCACTGGAAAGCACCCAGAACGCTATGCCTCTGTGGCCTGGCTTTTGCCAAGTTTTGACCATAAACCAACATTACTGCAATTAGTTAGTGGTAACAGGAACTGGAACTCAAGTCCATCTTGCAGGAGCCATGGGTTCCTGACTGGCTCTAGGGTGAGTGGAGAGGATCAAACTGCAGGTTCTGGCCTAGAGTCAGGAATCTTGAAATCTGCACATGCCACATTTAACCACAGTCAGTCCATATTTAGGAATAAAGGTGAAAGCTTAAGCTTCCCTGTCTCTCACCCAAGTGAACAGTATCTCTCTCCAAGTTGTGCTGCTTGGGGTTGTGGAAGAGGTAACATGGATGGTGAAAATCTGGCTTTCCTGCTCTCTTCTGTGTATTTTTCCTTATTATTATGCTGTAATCAGTTATTGTCACCCGACACCTGTCACTTGGTTTCCTTACTTCTAGTGAATGTGTTGTCAAGAGTAATTAGCTGTGCAGATTGATATTTCTTCAAAGACACAATTGCTGGAGAATTCTGTCTGCCATTTGGTTCCCTCTTCTTTCCCCTTACATGTTTCTATTAAGCAGCTTTAATAAATGAATCAGAAAATAAGAACTAGAAAATTGACCTGAAAACAGTTTCCTCAAATGACTAAACATATTCAGAGAGCTAGGGAAAGAACTTATTCTGTGTAACAGATAAACTACGACTAACAGAAATATTCAAGCTCTAAGATCTGACTGCACTGTCCCATAAGATATTCATTGCCTAAATATGGATATTAAGTAATTGAGATGTCGCCAGACCATAATGAGTTGTACTGAAAGTAATTTCACAGATTTAATATGAACAAAGGTAAAATATAGCATTAATAATTATTTATATTGATTATATGCTAAAATAATATTATTTTTGATATATTGTGTATATTGGATTAAAACATTATAATGTGAATTATGACCATTTCATTTTATTTCTTTTAATGTGTTCATCAGAAAATTTTAAATTAAAAATGGGCTTCTTGTACTCTGAAACAGGGGTGAGGAATCTTTTTTCTGCCAAGGGCTATTTGGATATTTATGACATCATTCTCAAGACATACGAAATTATCAGCTTAAAAATTCGCTTGCTATAGATTCATTAAATTTTGAGTCCAGCCAGCAGTTGTGTTGGCAGGGTCTCACGTAGTCCACAGGCCCACCCATGCTCTAAAACGCATGAATTGTACCAATTCTCACTCTTGCTTTCTGTGTTCTAAAATGTGTTACTCTGTATAACATCTTACAAAAAACATGTTTAGAAATCTTGGGATAGATTTTAAAGAACATATGTAAAATGCACTACTATATAAATAACCTTTAAAACAGAAATTAAAATCTTAAACTATAGAATAAAAACGTGTTTTTACAAAAGTCATTACATGGATGTCTTTACATAAAGAAACAAATAATTATTTATATAAGGAACAAAATCATTGAAGTTGATGTTGTAGTACAGCAAGTTAAGTGGCCACCCGTGATCACAGCATTCCATATGAGTACTGGTTTGAGTCTTAGCTGCTCTACTTCTGATCCAGCTCCCTGCTAATATTCCTGGAAAAGCAATGGAGGATGGCTGAAGTTCGTGAACACCTATCACCCATGTGAACATCTGGATGGAGTTTCTGGTCCTAGGTTTCTGCGTTGCCCAGCTCTGGCCATTGCAGTCATTTGAAGAGTGAACTAAGAGATGGAAGATCTCTCTCTTTCTCTCTGTCTAACTCCACCTTTCAAATGAATAAATAAATCTTTAAAAAGAAGAAACAAAAATGTGAGTTCACAGAAACTGTAAAACATAATAGCCATCACAGAAAAACAAAATTATAGTCGCCATTATATGAGCCACAATACAAAGAGAGCGCCACGGGGCTGGTGCCATGAAGCAGTAGTTAATCCTCCACCTACAGCACTGGCATCCCATGTGGGTGCTGGTTTCTTTTCTTTTTTTTTTTTTTTTTTTTTTTTTTTTTTTAATTTTTTATTTATTTTTTATTTTTTTTTTAACTTTTATATAATGAATATAAATTTCCAAAGTACGATTTATGGATTACAATGGCTTCCCCCCCATACCGTCCCTCCCACCCACAACCCTCCCCTTTCCCACTCCCTCTCCCCTTCCATTCACATCAAGATTCATTTTCGATTATCTTAATATACAGAAGATCAGCTTAGTATACATTAAGTAAGGCTTTCAACAGTTTGCTCCCACACAGAAACATAAAGTGAAAAATAATAGATGATTTTTTTTAATGATGATGAAATCAGATCAGACCTATTGTCATGTTTAATCCCAGTGAGAGTCAAGTTGGGAGTTGATTGTTTCTTTTCTTTTCTTTTTCTTTTTTTTTTTTTTTTTTTTACAGAGGATCAGTTTAGTATGCATTAAGTAAAGATTTCAACAGTTTGCACCCCCATAGAAACACAAAGTGAAATATATTATTTGAGTACTCATTATAGCAATAAATCTCAATGCACAGCACATTA
This sequence comes from Oryctolagus cuniculus, assembly GCF_051225735.1. Lineage (NCBI taxonomy): Eukaryota > Metazoa > Chordata > Mammalia > Lagomorpha > Leporidae > Oryctolagus > Oryctolagus cuniculus. The sequence goes on from NC_142870.1 coordinate 59,702,201, forward strand.
AGGACAGAGATCCTACATGAGGAGTAAGTGCACAGTGACTCCTGTTGTTGACTTTACCAATTGACACTCCTGTCTATGGCATCAGTAATCTCCCTATGCTCCAGTCATGAGTTTCCAAGGCTATGGAAGCCCCTTGAGTTCTCCGACTCTTATCTTGTTTAGACAAGGTCATAGTCAGAGTGGAGGTTCTCTCCTCCCTTCAGAGAAAGGTACCTCCTTCTTTGAAGACCTGTTCTTTCCACTGAGATCTCACTCACAGAGATCTTTTGCCAGAGTGTCTTGGCTTTCCATGCCTGAAATACTCTCATGGGCTTTTCAGCCAGATCCGAGTGCCTTTAGGGCTGATTCTGAGGCCAGAGTGCTATTTAGGGCATCTGCCATTCTATGAGTCTGCTGAGTATCTCACTTCCCATGTTGGATCACTCTCCCCTTTATTTATTCTATCGGTTAGTGTTAGCAGGTACTAGACTTGCTTATGTGCTCCCTTTGACTCTTAGTCCTTTCATTATGATCAATTGCGAACTGAAATTGATCACTTGGACTAGTGAGATGGCATTGGTACATGCCACCTTGATGGGATTAAATTGGAATCCCCTGGTATGTTTCTAACTCTACCATTTGGGGCAAGTCAGCTTGAGCATGTCCCAAATTATATATCTCTTCCCTCTCTTATTCCTACTCTTATGTTTAACAGGGATCACAGTTCAGTTAAATTTCAACACTTAAGAATAACTGTGTATTAATTACAGAATTAAATCAGTCATATTAAGTAGAACAGACAAAAAAACTACTAAGAGGGATAATGTATTAAGTTGTTCATTAACAGTCAGGGCTATGCTGATCAAGTCACCATTTCCCATAGTGTCCCTTTCACTTCAACAAGTTTCCTTTTTGGTGTTCAGTCAGTTGTCACCGATCAGGGAGAACATATGGTATTTGTCCCTTTGGGACTGGCTTATTTCACTCAGCATGATGTGTTCCAGATTCCTCCATTTTGTTGCAAATGACTGGATTTCGTTGTTTCTTACTGCGGTATAGTATTCTAAAGAGTACATATCCCATAATTTCTTTATCCAGTCTACCGTTGATGGGCATTTAGGTTGGTTCCAGGTCTTAGCTATTGTGAATTGTGCTGCAATAAATATTGAGGTGCAGACCGCTTTTTTGTTTGCCAATTTAAATTCCTTTGGGTAAATTCCAAGGAGTGGGATGGCTGGGTCGAACGGTAGGGTTATCTTCAGGTTTCTGAGGAATCTCCAGACTGACTTCCATAGTGGCTTGACCAGTTTGCATTCCCACCAACAGTGGGTTAGTGTCCCTTTTTCCCCACATCCTCGCCAGCATCTGTTGTTGGTAGATTTCTGAATGTGAGCCATTCTAACCGGGGTGAGGTGGAACCTCATTGTGGTTTTGATTTGCATTTCCCTGATTGCTAATGACCTTGAACATTTTTTCATGTGTCTGTTGGCCATTTGGATTTCCTCTTTTGAAAAATGTCTATTGAGGTCCTTGGCCCATCTCTTAATTGGGTTGTTGGTTTTGTTTTTGTGGAGTTTCTTGATCTCTTTGTAGATTCTGGTTATTAACCCTTTATCTGTTGCATAGTTTGCAAATATTTTTTCCCATTCTGACGGTTGTCTCTTCACTCTCCTGACTGTTTCTTTTGCAGTACAGAAACTTCTCAATTTGATGCAATCCCAATAGTTAATTTTGGCTTTGACTGCCTGTGCCTCCCGGGTCTTTTCCAGAAACTCTTTGCCTGTGCCAATATCTTGAAGGGTTTCTCCAATGTTCTCTAGTAACTTGATGGTGTCAGGTCGTAGATTTAGGTCTTTAATCCATGTTGAGTGGATTTTTGTGTAAGGTGTAAGGTAGGGGTCTTGCTTCATGATTCTGCACGTGGAAATCCAATTTTCCCAGCACCATTTATTGAATAGACTGTCCTTGCTCAAGGAATTAGTTTTAGATCCTTGATCAAATATAAGTTGGCTGTAGATGTTTGGGTTGATTTCTGGTATTTCAATTCTGTTCCATTGGTCTATCCTTCTGTTTCTGTACCAGTACCATGCTGTTTTGATTACAACTGCCCTGTAGTATGTCCTGAAATCCGGTATTGTGATGCCTCCGGCTTTGTTTTTGTTGTACAAGATTGCTTTAGCTATTCGAGGTCTCTTGTGCCTCCATATAAATTTCAGCACCAATTTTTCCAGATCTGAGAAGAAGGTCTTCGGTATCTTGATTGGTATTGCATTGAATCTATAAATTGCTTTTGGGAGAATGGACATTTTGATGATATTGATTCTTCCAATCCATGAGCATGGAAGATTTTTCCATTTCTTGGTATCCTCTTCTATTTCTTTCTTTAAGGTTTTGTAATTTTCATCGTAGAGATCTTTAACGTCCTTGGTTAAGTTTATTCCAAGGTATTTGATTGTTTTTGTAGCTATTGTGAATGGGATTGATCTTAGAATTTCTTCCTCAGCCATGGCATTGTCTGTGTATACAAAGGCTGTTGATTTTTGTGCATTGATTTTATACCCTGCTACTTTGCCAAACTCTTCTATGAGTTCCAATAGTCTCTTGGTAGAGTTCTTTGGGTCCCCTAAATAAAGAATCATGTCATCTGCAAAGAGGGATAGTTTGAGTTCTTCCTTCCCAATTTGTATCCCTTTAATTTCTTTTTCTTGCCTAATAGCTCTGGCTAGAACCTCCAGAACTATATTGAATAGCAGTGGTGAGAGTGGACATCCCTGTCTGGTCCCAGATCTCAGTGGAAATGCTTCCAACTTTTCCCCATTCAATAGGATGTTGGCTGTGGGTTTTTCATAGATTGCTTTGATTGTATTGAGGAATGTTCCTTCCAAACCCAGTTTGCTTAGAGTTTTCATCATGAACGGGTGTTGTATTTTATCAAATGCTTTCTCGGCATCTATTGAGAGAATCATATGGTTTTTCTTCTGCAGTCTGTTAATGTGGTGTATCACATTGATTGTCTTGCGCACATTAAACCATCCCTGCATACCAGGGATAAATCCCACTTGGTCTGGGTGGATGATCTTTCTGATGTGTTGTTGCATTCTATTGGCGAGAATTTTATTGAGGATTTTTGCATCTATGTTCATCAGGGATATTGGTCTGTAATTCTCTTTCAGTGCTGCATCTTTTCCCGGCTTAGGAATTAAGGTGATGCTGGCTTCATAGAAAGAATTTGGGAGGATTCCCTCTTCTTCGATTGTTCTGAATAGTTTGAGAAGAATTGGAGTTAGTTCTTCTTTAAATGTCTGGTAGAATTCAGCAGTGAATCCATCTGGTCCTGGGCTTTTCTTTGTTGGGAGGGCCTTTATTACTGTTTCAATTTCTGTCTCAGTTATGGGTCTGTTTAGGTTTTCGATGTCTTCCTGGTTCAATTTAGGTAGGTTGCATGTGTCCAGGAATCTATCCATTTCTGATAGGTTTCCCTGTTTGCTGGCATACAAGTCCTTGTAGTAATTTCTGATGATTCTTTTTATTTCTGTGGTGTCTGTTGTTACATTTCCTTTTTCATCTCTGATTTTATTGATTTGGGTCTTTTCTCTTCTTTTTTTAGTTAGTTGGGCCAATGGGGTGTCAATTTTGTTTATTTTTTCAAAAAACCAGCTCCTCGTTTGGCTGATTTTTTGTAATGTTTTTCTTGATTCAATCCTGTTGATTTCTTCTCTGATTTTAATTATTTCTCTTCTCCTACTAGATTTGGGTCTGGTTTGCTGTAGGTTTTCTAGATCCTTGAGGTGAATAGAAAGCTCATGTATTTGGTGCCTTTCCAATTTCTTGATGTAGGCACCTATTGATATAAACTTTCCTCTTAACACTGCTTTTGCTGCGTCCCATAAGTTTTGGTATGTTGTGCTGTTATCCTCATTTACTTCCAGAAAGTTTTTTATTTCTCTTTTGATTTCTTCTATGACCCATTGTTCATTCAGGAGCATGTTGTTCAATCTCCATGTGTTTGCGTATGCTCTAGGGATTCCTGAGTTGTTCATTTCCAACTTCATTCCTTTATGGTCTGAGAAGCTGCATGGTATGATTCTAATTCTTTTGAATTTGCTGAGACTTGCTTTATGGCCTAGTATGTGGTCAATCCTAGAGAAGGTTCCATGTACTGCTGAGAAGAATGTATAATCTTTAGCTGTAGGATTGAAAGTTCTGTATATATCTGTTAGATCCATTTGGGCTATAGTGTCGTTTAAATCTACTGTATCCTTGTTGATCTTCTGTCCTATTGATCTGTCTATTTCTGAGAGTGGAGTATTGAAGTCCCCCAGTACTACTGTATTGGGGTCTAAGTCTCCCTTTAAGTCCGTTAACAAATAAACCGGTGCCCTGTAGTTAGGTGCATATACATTGATAATTGTTATATCTTCCTGTTGAATTGATCCCTTAATCATTATGTAGTGTCCCTCTTTGTCTCTCTTAATGGTTTTTGTGGTAAAGTTTATGGTGTCTGATATTAAGATGGCTACGCCTGCTCTTTTTTCATTTCTGTTGGCATGGTATATCTTTTTCCAGCCTTTCACTTTCAGTCTGTATGGATCTTTGTTGGAAAGATGTGTTTCTTGTAGGCAGCAAATAGATGGGTTTTGTTTTTTAACCCAATCAGCCAAACGGTGTCTTTTAACTGGACAGTTCAGGCCATTCACGTTCAATGTGACTAATGATAAGTGGTAACTTTGCCCTGCCATTTGCCAAAGATAAGTTCTAATATATGCTTTGAATTCCCTGTGATCTTTTGCTGTGAGCTTTCCTTCCTTGGTTTCCTTCCTTTACCTTCTTTCATATTGATGACCGTGTTTCTTTGTTTCTGTGTGTAACACATCTTTAAGCATCTTTTGCAGGGCTGGACGAGTGGCAACAAATTCTTTCAATTTCTGTTTGTTATGAAAAGTCTTTATTTCACCTTCATTCACAAATGATAGCTTTGCAGGATATAATATTCTGGGCTGGCAGTTGTTCTCTCTTAGTACCTGGGCTATATCTTGCCATTCCCTCCTAGCTTGTAGAGTTTCTGATGAGAAGTCAGCTGTGAGTCTGATTGGAGATCCTCTGAGAGTAATCTGACGTTTCTCTCTTGCACATTTTAGGATCTTTTCTTTATGTTTCACTGTGGAGAGTTTAATTACAACGTGCCGTGGTGAGGGTCTCTTTTGGTCGTGTTTATTAGGGGTTCTGTGAGCTTCCTGTACTAGGATTTCTCTGTCCTTCTCCAAACCTGGGAAATTTTCTGCTAATATCTCACTAAAAAGGCCTTCTAATCCTTTCTCCCTCTCCATGCCTTCAGGAACTCCTAGAACCCGAATGTTGGGTTTTTTAATAGTATCCTGAAGATTCCCGACAATATGTTTTAGATTCCTAATTTCCTCTTCCTTTCTTTGGTCTGACTGTATCCTTTCCTGTTCTCTGTCTTCTAAGTCCGATATTCTCTCTTCTGCTTCTCCCATTCTGTTTGTAAGGCTCTCTATTGTGTTTTTCATTTGATCTATTGAATTCTTCACTTCAGTCACTATCCCAGTTTCCTGTTGTACTAGTTGTTTCGTTTCATTTTGATTCCTCCTTAATATTTCATTTTCACGAGAGAGATTTTCTATCTTGTCCATTAAGGATTTCTGTAGTTCAAGAATTTGTTTTTGAGAACCTCTTAATGTTCTTATCAATTTTTTGAGATCTGCTTCTTGCATTTCTTCTATGTCATCATCCTCATAATCTTGAATTGGGGTGTCTTTTTCATTTGAGGGCTTCATGGTGTCTTCCTTGTTTTTATTACCTTGGTTTTTGCGTTTGTTATTTGTCATATTGGAGATATTTGGTTTCTTCACTGTGGTGCTTTTTCTTGTTATACTATGACTCTAGATTAAGTGGACTATCTGTTTTTGATGGAGCCTTAGGGCTTGAGATGGGTGTGGCCTGAGAGCTCTGTTTGGTGTGCCAAAGGTGACACTCCCAGGTTAGGCGTGGTAAACCTCTCTCTCTCTCTCTCTCTCTCTCTCTCTCTTTTTTTTTTGATTCAACAGGGAAGTTATTCTGCACAGCTGAACAAAGTTGGAGGTAGTTAGCAGGCAAATGATATACCCACAGGAGCCAGAGATCAGAAGCTCTTTCCCAAGGACCACACAGGGAATCTGTTCGGCCCTTAGAGTGCGCTCAAATTCTCCTTCAGTCTCCCACTGGGTTGCCAAAGTTACGGAATTGTAGCGTCTCTGGAGAGTGCTCACGTGAATTCCGTGAGTTCTCTCCCCCACCGTCTCTTTTTTCACAGTCTCAGTTCAGTAGCACCATAAATTTACTAAGTCCTAATCTCCTGTTAATTCGCCCCACCCAGAGTCAGGTTTTACTGCTAGGCTCAGGGCCGGTGCAGACCTGAGGTCGCTCTGCTTATGAGGTATGTCCAAGATGGCGCCTGCTCTTTGTCTTGCTCGCCCTTGAGAGGTGAGCGGAGAGAGAGAAACCCGTGTCCATACCAGTCACCTTTTTTTTTTTTTTTTTTTCCCTCTCTCTCTCTTCCAGTTAGCTTGGTGAAGTCCCCCCCGCCCCGGGGGTCGTTCCCTCTAGTCTCCTCTCTCCGCTTGCCTGCCGGTGTCTCGGGTTATTGAGGTTCGGCTCACCTCGCGTTCCAGCGCTGGTGTGTTGAGTCTGCCGCTGACGTCCCGAACTGTGGGCTCCCACGCTCTCCACGCAGGTCTGCTCCCCTTCCAGCGCCGATGTGTGGACTCGGAGCCCTGGACTTCCCAAGTCTCCCCGCTGTTGCACTCCCCTTCGAGCACTTGCGCGCAGCTCCGTCCCTCGGCTCGGCTTCCGCGGCTCAGTCCCGCGGCTCGGTCCTGTGGTTCGGCTTTCGCGCGTGGTGGGCGACCTTGTTCTCCCAGTAGGTCCTCCGATTCACGCCCACTGGATCCAGAAGAGTTTTGTCTGCAATATTTTCCTGGTTCTTTTTTCTGAGGCTACCGTAACTCCCCTTTTATTAAACTAAATTTTCCCGGACTATCGGTGCGCGCCCTCACTATTCCGCCATCTTGGCTCCGCCCTGCTGGTTTCTTTTCCGATCCAGCTCTCTGCTGTGGCCTGGGAAGACAGTAGAAGATGGCCCAAGTCTTTGAGCCCCTGCACCCACATGGAAGACCAGGAAGAAGCACCTGGCTTCTGGCTTCGGATTTGTGCAGCTCCAGCCATTGCGGGCATTTGGAGAGTGAACCAATGGAGGGAGGAGCTTTCTCTCTATCTCTCCCTCTCACTGTCTATAACTCTACCTCTCAAATAAATAAATTAAAAAAAAAAAAAACCAGAGAGCACCAAAGAGGCTCCAGTTGCTTAAGGATATTTCATTATACAAAAACAAACAGAAATTATAACCTGTATCACCCCAGTGCCTAATTGTGGTTCTGGGCATGGGTTTTCTCCTACCTTTCGTTGATCCCAAATTTGCCCCAGAAGCCACATGTCAGGGCTGCTGTTGTGGCATAGCCGGTAGAGCTGCCACCTGTGGTGCCAGGCATCTGTATGGGTGCCAGTTCTAGTACTGGCTGCTCCACTTCCAATCCAGCTCCCTGATAATGTGCCTGGGAAATCAGCAGATGGCCCAAGTGCTTAGGCTGCTGCACCCACCTGGAAGACCCAGAAGAAAGTCCTTTCTCCTGGTGTTGGACCAGACCAGCTCTGGCCATTGCAGCCATTTGGGGAGTGAACCAGTGGAGGGAAGCGCATGTACTCTCTCTCTCCCCATCCCCTATCCCTTTCATTCTCTCTCTCTCTCTCCAACCTTACCTTTCAAATATGTAATCTTTTGGGGGCTGGCGCCATGGTGCAGTAGGTTAATCCTCCACCTGTGGCGCCAGCATTCCATATGGGCTCCAGTTCTAGTCCTGGCTGCCCTTCTTCCAATCCAGCTCTCTGCTATGGCCTGGGAAAGCAGTGGAGGATGGCCCAAGTGCTTGTGCCCTGCACTTGCATGGGAGACCGGGAGGAAGCACCTGGCTCCTGGCTTTGGATCGGCACAGCTCCAGCCATCTGGAGAGTGAACCAACAGAAGGAAGACCTTTCTCTCTGTCTCTCCTTCTCACTGTCTGTAACACTACCTCTCAAATAAATAAATAAAATATTAAAAAAATATGTAATCTTCAAAAGAAGCAGCAGCAGCAGCCACATGTCCATGGGCTAGTTTCTCAGTGTCAGGTTCTTGCACAGCCAGGGACAGGAACTGGTGCCTAAGTAGGATGCAGGCAATGCAGGAGGGCAGCTTTTCCTGTTATACAGAACACCAGCCCCTAAAAATTTTTGGTAGTAGATATCAAAATAGAAGATATAACATGAAAGCTTTTTTCTATTTCCCCTTTGTTATTTTTGATACTTTATTTTTTTAATTGGTGGGTAGAGGTGGGAGAGATTTCCATCCACTGGATCGCTCCCCAAGTGCCTACAGTGAAGCCAGGATCCGGAAACTCAATCCAAGTCACCCATGTAGGTGGCAGGAATCCAATCACTTAATCTATCACCACTGTCTCTCAGAGTCTGCATCTGCAGGAAGTAGGAGTGAGGAGTCGGAGCCCAGTATTGAAGCCAGGCACTCCACTGTAGGATGTGATCCCCTTAACTGTCTTATCTGCTTGGCTAAACACTCACCTCTGTTCTCCTCTATATTTGATTCTTTGATATCAAATCCAAGAATAATTTTATGTAGGTATTTTATTCTTAACATTATTTAAAAGCATAATGAAATGCATAGTAATCTAGTTTAGAAATGGGACATGGCTTCAATAGCCAGAAAAATCTACTTTTTTTTTTCTTTACTGAGTATTGCAGGCTATTTTTTACATGGCTTTGCTAAAGCTGCCTGTAAATAACTAAATATTCATTGAGCACCTAATGTGTCACTGTGTAGGTAATGAACTTACAAAGAATAAAAATAAAATGCATTGGAAAATAGAGCTTTTTTCTTTTTTCTATTTTAGCAAAATTGTTTTTTTTTTTTTTACTTTTATTTAATGAATATACGTTTCCAAAGTACGAATAATGGATTACTATGGCTTCCCCCCCATACCGTCCCTCCCACCCACAACCCTCCCCTTTCCCACTCCCTCTCCCCTTCCATTCACATCAAGATTCATTTTCGATTATCTTAATATACAGAAGATCAGCTTAGTATACATTAAGTAAGGATTTCAACAGTTTGCTCCCACACAGAAACATAAAGTAAAAAATAATAGATGATTTTTTTTTAATGATGATGAAATCAGATCAGACCTATTGTCATGTTTAATCCCAGTGAGAGTCAAGTTGGGAGTTGATAGTTTCTTTTCTTTTCTTTTCTTTTCTTTTTTTTTTTTTTTTTACGGAGGATCAGTTTAGTATGCATTAAGTAAAGATTTCAACAGTTTGCACCCCCATAGAAACACAAAGTGAAATATATTATTTGAGTACTCGTTATAGCATTAAATCTCAATGCACAGCACATTAAGGACAGAGATCCTACATGAGGAGTAAGTGCACAGTGACTCCTGTTGTTGACTTTACCAATTGACACTCCTGTCTATGGCATCAGTAGTCTCCCTCTGCTCCAGTCATGAGTTTCCAAGGCTATGGAAGCCCTTGAGTTCTCTGACTCTTATCTTGTTTAGACAAGGTCATAGTCAAAGTGGAGGTTCTCTCCTCCCTTCAGAGAAAGGTACCTCCTTCTTTGAAGACCTGTTCTTTCCACTGAGATCTCACTCACAGAGATCTTTTGCCAGAGTGTCTTGGCTTTCCATGCCTGAAATACTCTCATGGGCTTTTCAGCCATATCCGAATGCCTTTAGGGCTGATTCTGAGGCCAGAGTGCTATTTAGGGCATCTGCCATTCTATGAGTCTGCTGAGTATCTCACTTCCCATGTTGGATCACTCTCCCCTTTATTTATTCTATCGGTTAGTGTTAGCAGGTACTAGACTTGCTTATGGGCTCCCTTTGACTCTTAGTCCTTTCATTATGATCAATTGCGAACTGAAATTGATCACTTGGACTAGTGAGATGGCATTGGTACATGCCACCTTGATGGGATTGAATTGGAGTCCCCTGGTATGTTTCTAACTCTACCATTTGGGGCAAGTCAGCTTGAGCATGTCCCAAATTATACATCTCTTCCCTCTCTTATTCCCACTCTTATGTTTAACAGGGATTACATTTCAGTTAAATTTCAACACTTAAGAATAACTGTGTATTAATTACAGAATTAAACCAGTCATATTAAGTAGAACAGACAAAAAAACTACTAAGAGGGATAATGTATTAAGTTTTTCATTAACAGTCAGGGCTATGCTGATCAAGTCACCATTTCCCATAGTGTCCATTCCACTTCAACAGGTTTCCTTTTTGGTGTTCAGTCAGTTGTCACCGATCAGGGAGAACATATGGTATTTGTCCCTTTGGGACTGGCTTATTTCACTCAGCATGATGTGTTCCAGATTCCTCCATTTTGTTGCAAATGACTGGATTTCGTTGTTTCTTACTGCGGTATAGTATTCTAAAGAGTACATATCCCATAATTTCTTTATCCAGTCTACCGTTGATGGGCATTTAGGTTGGTTCCAGGTCTTAGCTATTGTGAATTGTGCTGCAATAAACATTAGGCTGCAGACTGCTTTTTTGTTTGCCAATTTAAATTCCTTTGGGTAAATTCCAAGGAGTGGGATGGCTGGGTCGAACGGTAGGGTTATCTTCAGGTTTCTGAGGGATCTCCAGACTGACTTCCATAGTGGCTTGACCAGTTTGCATTCCCACCAACAGTGTGTTAGTGTCCCTTTTTCCCCACATCCTCGCCAGCATCTGTTGTTGGTAGATTTCTGAATGTGAGCCATTCTAACCGGGGTGAGGTGGAACCTCATTGTGGTTTTGATTTGCATTTCTCTGATTGCTAATGACCTTGAACATTTTTTCATGTGCCTGTTGGCCATTTGGATTTCCTCTTTTGAAAAATGTCTATTGAGGTCCTTGGCCCATCTCTTAATTGGGTTGTTGGTTTTGTTTTTGTGGAGTTTCTTGATCTCTTTGTAGATTCTGGTTATTAACCCTTTATCTGTTGCATAGTTTGCAAATATTTTTTCCCATTCTGACGGTTGTCTCTTCACTCTCCTGACTGTTTCTTTTGCAGTACAGAAACTTCTCAATTTGATGCAATCCCAATAGTTAATTTTGGCTTTGACTGCCTGTGCCTCCCGGGTTTTTTCCAGAAACTCTTTGCCTGTGCCAATATCTTGAAGGGTTTCTCCAATGTTCTCTAGTAACTTGATGGTGTCAGGTCGTAGATTTAGGTCTTTAATCCATGTTGAGTGGATTTTTGTGTAAGGTGTAAGGTAGGGGTCTTGCTTCATGATTCTGCACGTGGAAATCCAATTTTCCCAGCACCATTTATTGAATAGACTGTCCTTGCTCAAGGAATTAGTTTTAGATCCTTGATCAAATATAAGTTGGCTGTAGATGTTTGGGTTGATTTCTGGTATTTCAATTCTGTTCCATTGGTCTATCCATGCTGTTTTGATTACAACTGCCCTGTAGTATGTCCTGAAATCTGGTATTGTGATGCCTCCGGCTTTGTTTTTGTTGTACAAGATTGCTTTAGCTATTCGAGGTCTCTTGTGCCTCCATATAAATTTCAGCACCAATTTTTCCAGATCTGAGAAGAAGGTCTTCGGTATCTTGATTGGTATTGCATTGAATCTATAAATTGCTTTTGGGAGAATGGACATTTTGATGATATTGATTCTTCCAATCCATGAGCATGGAAGATTTTTCCATTTCTTGGTATCCTCTTCTATTTCTTTCTTTAAGGTTTTGTAATTTTCATCGTAGAGATCTTTAACGTCTTTGGTTAAGTTTATTCCAAGGTATTTGATTGTTTTTGTAGCTATTGTGAATGGGATTGATCTTAGAAGTTCTTCCTCAGCCATGGCATTGTCTGTGTATACAAAGGCTGTTGATTTTTGTGCATTGATTTTATACCCTGCTACTTTGCCAAACTCTTCTATGAGTTCCAATAGTCTCTTAGTAGAGTTCTTTGGGTCCCCTAAATAAAGAATCATGTCATCTGCAAAGAGGGATAGTTTGAGTTCTTCTTTCCCAATTTGTATCCCTTTAATTTCTTTTTCTTGCCTAATAGCTCTGGCTAGAACCTCCAGAACCATATTGAATAGCAGTGGTGAGAGTGGACATCCCTGTCTGGTCCCAGATCTCAGTGGAAATGCTTCCAACTTTTCCCCATTCAATAGGATGTTGGCTGTGGGTTTTTCATAGATTGCTTTGATTGTATTGAGGAATGTTCCTTCCAAACCCAGTTTGCTTAGAGTTTTCATCATGAACGGGTGTTGTATTTTATCAAATGCTTTCTCGGCATCTATTGAGAGAATCATATGGTTTTTCTTCTGCAGTCTGTTAATGTGGTGTATCACATTGATTGTCTTGCGCACATTAAACCATCCCTGCATACCAGGGATAAATCCCACTTGGTCTGGGTGGATGATCTTTCTGATGTGTTGTTGCATTCTATTGGCGAGAATTTTATTGAGGATTTTTGCATCTATGTTCATCAGGGATATTGGTCTGTAATTCTCTTTCAGTGCTGCATCTTTTCCCGGCTTAGGAATTAAGGTGATGCTGGCTTCATAGAAAGAATTTGGGAGGATTCCCTCTTCTTTAATTGTTCTGAATAGTTTGAGAAGAATTGGAGTTAGTTCTTCTTTAAACGTCTGGTAGAATTCAGCAGTGAATCCATCTGGTCCTGGGCTTTTCTTTGTTGGGAGGGCCTTTATGACTGTTTCAATTTCTGTTTCAGTTATGGGTCTGTTTAGGTTTTCGATGTCTTCCTGGTTCAATTTAGGTAGGTTGCATGTGTCCAGGAAAATATCCATTTCTGATAGGTTTCCCTGTTTGCTGGCATACAAGTCCTTGTAGTAATTTCTGATGATTCTTTTTATTTCTGTGGTGTCTGTTGTTACATTTCCTTTTTCATCTCTGATTTTATTGATTTGGGTCTTTTCTCTTCTTTTTTTAGTTAGTTGGGCCAATGGGGTGTCAATTTTGTTTATTTTTTCAAAAAACCAGCTCCTCGTTTGGCTGATTTTTTGTAATGTTTTTCTTGATTCAATCCTGTTGATTTCTTCTCTGATTTTAATTATTTCTCTTCTCCTACTAGATTTGGGTCTGGTTTGCTGTAGGTTTTCTAGATCCTTGAGGTGAATTGAAAGCTCATGTATTTGGTGCCTTTCCAATTTCTTGATGTAGGCACCTATTGATATAAACTTTCCTCTTAACACTGCTTTTGCTGCGTCCCATAAGTTTTGGTATGTTGTGCTGTTATCCTCATTTACTTCCAGAAAGTTTTTTATTTCTCTTTTGATTTCTTCTATGACCCATTGTTCATTCAGGAGCATGTTGTTCAATCTCCATGTGTTTGCGTATGCTCTAGGGATTCCTGAGTTGTTCATTTCCAACTTCATTCCTTTATGGTCTGAGAAGCTGCATGGTATGATTCTAATTCTTTTGAATTTGCTGAGACTTGCTTTATGGCCTAGTATGTGGTCAATCCTAGAGAAGGTTCCATGTACTGCTGAGAAGAATGTATAATCTTTAGCTGTAGGATTGAAAGTTCTGTATATATCTGTTAGATCCATTTGGGCTATAGTGTCGTTTAAATCTACTGTATCCTTGTTGATCTTCTGTCCTATTGATCTGTCTATTTCTGAGAGTGGAGTATTGAAGTCCCCCAGTACTACTGTATTGGGGTCTAAGTCTCCCTTTAAGTCCGTTAACAAATCTTTTAGATAAACCGGTGCCCTGTAGTTAGGTGCATATACATTGATAATTGTTATATCTTCCTGTTGAATTGATCCCTTAATCATTATGTAGTGTCCCTCTTTGTCTCTCTTAACAGTTTTTGTGGTTTATTTCGTCTGCTATTAAGATGGCTACACCAACTCTTTTTTCATTTCTGTTGGCATGGTATATCTTTTTCCAGCCTTTCACTTTCAGTCTGTATGGATCTTTGTTGGAAAGATGTGTTTCTTGTAAGCAGCAAATAGATGGGTTTTGTTTTTTAACCCAATCAGCCAAACGGTGTCTTTTAACTGGACAGTTCAGGCCATTCACGTTCAATGTGACTAATGATAAGTGGTAACTTTGCCCTGCCATTTGCCAAAGATAAGTTCTAATATATGCTTTGAATTCCCTGTGATCTTTTGCTGTGAGCTTTCCTTCCTTGGTTTCCTTCCTTTACCTTCTTTCATATTGATGACCGTGTTTCTTTGTTTCTGTGTGTAACACATCTTTAAGCATCTTTTGCAGGGCTGGACGAGTGGCAACAAATTCTTTCAATTTCTGTTTGTTATGAAAAGTCTTTATTTCACCTTCATTCACAAATGATAGCTTTGCAGGATATAATATTCTGGGCTGGCAGTTGTTCTCTCTTAGTACCTGGGCTATATCTCGCCATTCCCTCCTAGCTTGTAGAGTTTCTGATGAGAAGTCAGCTGTGAGTCTGATTGGAGATCCTCTGAGAGTAATCTGACGTTTCTCTCTTGCACATTTTAGGATCTTTTCTTTATGTTTCACTGTGGAGAGTTTAATTACAACGTGTCGTGGTGAGGGTCTCTTTTGGTCGTGTTTATTAGGGGTTCTGTGAGCTTCCTGTACTAGGATTTCTCTGTCCTTCTCCAAACCTGGGAAATTTTCTGCTAATATCTCACTAAAAAGGCCTTCTAATCCTTTCTCCCTCTCCATGCCTTCAGGAACTCCTAGAACCCGAATGTTGGGTTTTTTAATAGTATCCTGAAGATTCCCGACAATATGTTTTAGATTTCTAATTTCCTCGTCTTTTCTTTGGTCTGACTGTATCCTTTCCTGTTCTCTGTCTTCTAAGTCCGATATTCTCTCTTCTGCTTCTCCCATTCTGTTTGTAAGGCTTTCTATTGTGTTTTTCATTTGATCTATTGAATTCTTCACTTCAGTCACTATCCCAGTTTCCTGTTGTACTAGTTGTTTCGTTTCATTTTGATTCCTCCTTAATATTTCATTTTCACGAGAGAGATTTTCTATCTTGTCCATTAAGGATTTCTGTAGTTCAAGAATTTGTTTTTGAGAGCTTCTTAATGTTCTTATCAATTTTTTGAGATCTGCTTCTTGCATTTCTTCTATGTCATCATCCTCATAATCTTGAATTGGGGTGTCTTTTTCATTTGAGGGCTTCATGGTGACTTCCTTGTTTTTATTACCTTGGTTTTTGCGTTTGTTATTTGTCATATTGGAGATATTTGGTTTCTTCACTGTGGTGCTTTTTCTTGTTATACTATGACTCTAGATTAAGTGGACTATCTGTTTTTGATGGAGCCTTAGGGCTTGAGATGGGTGTGGCCTGAGAGCTCTGTTTGGTGTGCCAAAGGTGACACTCCCAGGTTAGGCGTGGTAAACCTCTCTCTCTCTCTCTCTCTTTTTTTTGATTCAAAAGGGAAGTTATTCTGCACAGCTGAACGAAGTTGGAGGTAGTTAGCAGGCAAATGATATACCCACAGGAGCCAGAGATCAGAAGCTCTTTCCCAAGGACCACACAGGGAATCTGTTCGGCCCTCAGAGTGGGCTCAAATTCTCCTTCAGTCTCCCACTGGGTTGCCAAAGTTACGGAATTGTAGCGTCTCTGGAGAGTGCTCACGTGAATTCCGTGAGTTCTCTCCCCCACCGTCTCTTTTTTCACAGTCTCAGTTCAGTAGCACCATAAATTTACTAGGTCCTAATCTCCTGTTAATTCACACCTGCCCAGAGTTATGACGTATGTCCAAGATGGCGCCTGCTCTTTGTCTTGCTCGCCCTTGAGAGGTGAGCGGAGAGAGAGAAACCCGTGTCCGTACCAGTCACCTTTTTTTTTTTTCCCTCTCTCTCTCTTCCAGTTAGCTTGGTGAAGTACCCCCCGCCCCGGGGGTCGTTCCCTCTAGTCTCCTCTCTCCGCTTGCCTGCCGGTGTCTCGGGTTATTGAGGTTCGGCTCACCTCGCGTTCCAGCGCTGGTGTGTTGAGTCTGCCGCTGGTGTCCTGAACTGTGGGCTCCCACGCTCTCCACGCAGGTCTGCTCCCCTTCCAGCGCCGATGTGTGGACTCGGAGCCCTGGACGTCCCAAGTCTCCCCGCTGTTGCACTCCCCTTCGAGCACTTGCGCGCAGACCCTGCAGCTTGCGCAGCTCAGTCCTGTGGCTCGGCTTCCGCGGCTCAGTCCCGCGGCTCGGTCCTGCGGCTCGGCTTTCGCGCATGGTGGGTGACCTTGTTCTCCCAGTAGGTCCTCCGATTCACGCCCACTGGATCCAGAAGAGTTTTGTCTGCAATATTTTCCTGGTTCTTTTTTCTGAGGCTACCGTAACTCCCCTTTTATTAAACTAAATTTTCCCGGACTATCGGTGCGCGCCCTCACTATTCCGCCATCTTGGCTCCGCCCCTTTTTTTTAGGGATTTTTTTTTATTTGAAAGGCAGAGTTACAGAGAGACATAGGCAGAGAGAGAGAGAGAGAGAGAGAGAAAGAGAGAGGTTTTCCATCTGCTGGTTCACTCCTTAAATGTCCACACAGCTAGAGCTGAAGCCCAGAGCCAGGAGCTTCTTTCAGGTCTCAACGTAGGTGCAGGAACCATCTTCTATTGCTTTCCCAAGCAATTGCCGAGAGCTGGATTGGAAGTGGAACAGCCAGGACTTGAACCAGCGCCCATATGGGATGCCGGCACTGCAGACAGTGGCTTTACAAGCACCTGCCCTGCAAAACTTTTTTTTATTAAATATTTGAGACATTTATAAAATACAATGTGCTTATCATAATAAAAGGAATTATTTTAAGAAAAAGAAAGATAATAATGTAGCAGCAAAAGGTTGATATACCTGAAGTTATCGCTGGTGCTGCAGCTAACAAAAGAGATAATGAAAATCATTGGAGAAGATTAGTTCAGTGGTCAAAACCAAAGAGAGTATGATTAAAATAAAAGAGAAAAACTTAATATTATTTTCTATCCTGGTTTAAATTCCCACATAATGACACCTCATATTTATGATGAACCAAAGGAAGGAATTAGGCTATTATCTTTAGTTCTACAAAAAAAGGGAAAAAAACTAGTGTAGGTTGGAAAACTTCTTTGGCTTAGCATCAAGAAAAGTGTACATATGAGTACATTTAGGTGGGGAATTGAAAACACCATGAATGATATAGGTCACTATTTTATGATTTAAAACTTAATTCAAGATCTGTCTGAACCTATCTCAGGATATGAGCAGAAAATTATAGCGCTTTTTTTTTTCCCACCAGCAAGCAATCAGTGAACATTTTATGATTTTTCCAATGAATGTCAGATGCTTATACTTCAGTTTCCATCATTATACTCATAAAATGTTCACATGCATGAAAAAGAAAAATTTCCTATATGGACATTCCTGCCAGAATTTTACATATATAATATCCATTCACTTTTTAAAGAACCATGTTTTTGAAGAAACATACACTGTAAGTTCAATTTAGATATCGTGGATGAAAAATTTCTAAAATATCTGCTATCCCAACTTGTGAAATGACAATAATCAATTTTAGATTTTATGAGTCTTCCTGAATTCATTTCATGATTATTTAATATTCCACCATCATTTTTAAAGTGAGGCTAAACTAGAGACAAATTGACAACAAAGAAATGATGCTGATGAAAGAGTCTCGGGTGATTGCTGATGTCATAAATAAGAGTGCCAATTGTTAAATCAACAACGAGAGTCACTGGGTACATGCTCCCCAAGTAGGATCTCTGTCCTTAATGTGTTTTACTATGAAACTTAAAAGCAACACTACTAGTCGAACAATACACTGTACCTTGTGCGGTTGTGTGAGTACAGCCTGTTGAAATCCTTACTTAGTATATACTAAGTTGATCTTCAGTATATGAAGGTAATTGAAAGTGAAACTCGATGAAGGCGGGATGGGAGAGGGAGTGGGAGAGGGGAAGGCCACGGGAGGGAGGGAGGGAGGTTGGGGGGGGAAGCCACAACAATACAAAAGTTGCACATTGTAAATTCACATTTATTAAATAAAAAAACTATATAACAAACAAACAAACAAACAAAAAGAACAATACTTTACCCTTTTAGTATTTTTTATGTTCTACTTAAAACTATTGGTTGAACTCTGTAATTAATACACAATTACTCTTAGGTGTTTAATTAATGCTATAACTAGTACTCAAATAGTATTTTACACTTTGCGTTTCTGTGTGGGTGCAAACTGTTGAAATCTTTACTTAATATATGCTAAACTGATCTTCTGTATATAAAGAGAATTGAAAATTAATCTTGATGTGAATGGAAGGGGAGAGGGAGTGGGAGAGGGGAGTGTTGTGGGTGGGAGGGAAGTTATGGGGGGGAAGCTATTGTAATCCATAAGCTGTACTTTGGAAATGTATGTTCATAAAATAAAATAAAATAAAAATAAAAAATAAAAAAAGAAATGATGCTGATATGTTATTATTAACTGAAGAATGAGGTATTTAGGTAAAAATTCTTCCTGAAAGGATGGGAATGCCAACTTTAATGAGAGGATAGGATATATTTGACATAGTTGTTAAATTACATATTCAAGAACATGGATTAGAACATCAGATCGGTCCAAAACCTAAGCCTTGACTTTGTCCAATTCTTTTGCTTTGCCCAGATTGGTTGATGACTAGTCAGGACCATATTCCACTCTATTTCCTGTCTTCATATGTTCTTTGTTGAAGCCAGATACATCAAAGGGAAGATTGTATTATAGTTTAAAAAGCTGCTTATCAATGTTCCAAATGCAGTAGGAATAACTGAACTCCTGATAGGAGTACCTGGAACAGGGCTTGTCTCAGGATCTAGAGTCCTGAAACAATCGCTCATTTTCATGGAACCACCTTTTGATAAGTTTCAGTGTCATGATCAAATTTTACCTCGAGAATCTTATATAATTCAATACAATAATTGTGACGGTGGCAAGAACTGGTGTTTTCCTATAGCCAACATGTTTTTATTTTATTTTTAATGAGTTGTGATGTTTAAGAAGATGGCATTAGTTAAGTTGCATTTAATGAACCTAAAATAGGAAACAGATGAGATTTTAACCCTTGATAGTAGCATCCCTATTGTGTGTATCTGTATGCATGTGTGTAACATATATCTATAATGCTATTATACTTATTATATTCCTTAGACTTTAGAATATTTCTGTAGCATTTTTCTGGGTGGAAATTCACATTAAGTAGGCTATATGATGGCATTATTAGATACTTTATCTGTTCTTACATTTTCCAGAAAGGCCATCTTCATTTGCATTTCTTTGGGAAATTTAAATTTCTTTTAACATTGTATTTATCTTTTCCACTAGTCCTTATTATTGGCTGACAAACATTTTCACAGTTTGGACAATGTCAAGCTTGAGAAAGTAGCACAATATCTAAGATATTAATTTAACAAGTTAGCAAAGTGTTCATGTATCCTCATTGCCTAAAAAACCTGCAAAATCAATAAAATAGAATACTACTCAGCTATACTTTCCTTTGTCAGATTACCTGAGTATCCTTAACTGCAACTAACCGCTGTGCTTCCCACTAATCATTACTATCTGTAGCAAGCAGATCCTTCCCCAAGAAAATGTGATATTTGCAAGTTTTATTTTCTAGCTCCTACCTATCTTTATTTTGACCTCCCACTCATCTCAGGTACCTTAAATCAACACATGTGGTGGGTAAATTGATTCTTATTTTCATATGAATACAAATTTTAAACACATTTGTGGAAAAGGTTTTATTAGCCATTTCACCACCATAGGAAACTTCAAAATGTAATAGTTCCCTCCCCATTCTTGAAGTACACAGACAATTTTCTTTTTCTTGGGCATTTATAGACCCCCTGGATATGTCAGGAAGGGGTTTATCTGAATGGATTGAAAAGCATACCCTTTGCAGGACAATAGACTACAAGAATCGGGCTGCTGATCATACTACATCCTAGTCTGCTTGAGGTCCTCCTGGGTGACTCAGCTTCCTCCTGATGACAAAACACATCAGCAATGAACCTCCAAACTGAGTTCGTTCACCCAATGAGCAGAAGAGAGAAAAGCCAATCTCTGACAATGGGATGGGGGAAGAAAATAGGTGCTTTTTTCTGAAGTACAGAACATGAAGCTGGGGGGCTTTTGTTTAATTCCTAGGCTCTCTGAGGGAGAGGTAAATTTTCTTATAGCTTGAAGTTGAAGCTGAGAGCTGCATGTTCAGTGTCCAAACTCCTGGTTGGTCAGTGATGCTGGTAGCAGTCTTCTGATTGGTTAGAAAATGCCATTCTCTTCAGGGAATGTTTATGATGGCCAGGTGGGCTTCAGGTGGTCAACAAGGGTCATGTGTAGGTGTTAGTTCTACTCTGCCCTGACCTGGAATTCCACTACACAAACACCAGTGTACAGTATTGGTCATCTAGGTTCTTATCTATTGGAGAAGTAAATCACTCCTTGAGTCCAAGGATTAGGATTTTGTAGGGTCAGCTGTACTCCTAGCTCATTTCATGAATTCCTTTTGATAAAAGACAAACAAAGTCACCTTGGGCTAGCAGACATAGATGAGACAAGTTCCTGCCTTTTCATTACTGGGTTTCAATTTCAGAGTGCCTGGCAGTAAGCCCCAGCTCCATCCCTGGTTCTGGCTTTCTGTTAATGCCAGGATTCTGGGAGGAAGCAGGTGATGGCTCAAATACTTTGGTTTCTGCTGCTTGGGTGGGAGACACAGATTGAGTTCCCGGCTCCCGATTTTGGCCTGGCACCATGTGTTACAGGCATCTGGGGAGTGACACAGAGGATGGGAGCTCTGTCTGTCTGTCTCTGTGTTTCTCTGCTACTCAAAGAAATCTTTTAAAAAAAAAAATCTCTTTAAATAAGGCTAGAAAGCAACATTTTTTTCTAGCCTCTGTTCTGTTCATTCCTCGCTATGATGAACTATGACTTGCGAGGATCTTGGTAAGAACATTACTACTGCATTTTCCCAGTAGCCTTGCTCAAGTCATTGTCTTTCTGATGGAGAAAACTGCTGCTTCTCTCTCTACAGATCTAGGAAAGAAAGGTTGTGAGGGTGGACTTTTCACAGTTTCTCTGTTACTGTTGAATGTAACTGTAGTTTATAAAATTAACTTTTTTACTATGTTCTTTTTAAAGTATAATCTACCAAAAAAAAATAAGATGTTCTTACTTGCAGATTAACTTTTCTTCCCTTTTCCCATGTGCTTACAAAGACATACAGTTGCACATGTTTTCTGTATGTACTGACTTCAAGGCCATAACCCATAAAAAAAATGCCCTTCATCTGGTGACAAAAGTTAAAAGATCCTAGAGGGCTGAATGTGCAAGAGTAATCTTAAAAGAAATTATATTAATTCCATCAAAATGGAGGGGGATTTTCTCATCCTAGATAGATCAGAGTGCACGATATGTCATCAAATGAAATTGGACACTTGAGGGCTCTTCATAGCTCATAATTATTGATTAGAATGGCAAACGGAGTAATTTGTAGGCAACCAGCTTGTGACACATTGTAATGAAGGAACCATATGTGGAAGTGTGTAAAATTAACAGGAGTGGTGTTACTCCTTCAGCATTTTAGATGAAAAACACGTGCAGTTTTGAAACTTTAGATTTGCTATTTCAAAGACTCTTAGAGCATCTGTTAAGAATTGCATGATCTAATCTCTAAGGCAGCACACGCAGCCTGCTTTGCAGCATGTCACACTATTACCAAGTAAAGAGCCAGAAAATGAGCAGGCAGGTCACTTTTCACCTCATTAGCACAGCAGGAGGGGGCTCTGGAAAACAAGATGCCAGCAGAAGCCATGGGGCTTGCTAGTATCTTTTTTGAATAACAGAGAAAGGACCCAGCTGTGTACTCCTTCTAACTCTGCACTTCTGTTCTTTCCCGCCCAACCCTTTCCCTTTTTCCTGACCTTTCATCAGCTTGACACCTGTAGTCTTCATAAACCACCATAAAGTCTTATCTGTGGAAAATATAATTCATCCCTATTTTTCTCCTTGGTTTGAACACAGTGATATTCAATATGACATAGATACATAGTCTTTAATGCCCTTGACCATAAGACACTCAGGTACATTTGGACACAGACATGGAAAAGATTGTGGGAGAACATATCTCATTTCTTTCTCTGAGCTGCTTCTGCATAGACAAAATTCTTAAATAAAATTTTGGGGGGGCAAACACCAACATAAAGGATTAAGCCACCACCTGAAACACTGGCATCCCATATGGGCTCAGTTTCAAGTCTTGGCTGTTCTACTTCCAATCCAGCTCGATGCTGATGCACCTGAGGAGGCAACAGAAGGCAGTTTGAGTGCTTTGGCCCCTGCAACCACTTGGGAGACATGGAAGAAGCTCCTGGTTCCTGGACTCACCCTGGCCCCACTCTAGCTATTATGGCCATTTGAGGGAGTGAACCAATGGGTAGAATCTCTCTCTCTGTCTCTCCTTCTTTCTGTAACTCTACTGTTCAAATAAATAAACAAATATTTTAAAATAAAATTTTCTTTCTGCTCTCTGAAATTTTTTTTTGTATTTGCCTCATCTTTACTTTTCTTCCCCCACCTGTCATTGTGATGCTAACTGTACAAGCCTTGGTTCCCAGATGCCTACATTGATGAGACTCATCCTGCCAACCCACAACGGGCAAAGAAAACCAAATGCTGCACAGCTTTCTGCTTTAATTTATTATAATTGGGTCTATTTTTATACAGAATAGTGTAGCAGATTCTAAGTAATAAAAGAGCTAAGGCTTCCCAGGCAAGGACAGTGTAAAACGCATCCTGCTGACTGCTTTATAATCACTGTCTCTGTTCATCATCACAACAGCAGTGAATGGAAGGTGCTATTCTTATCCCCATTTGGAGTGAGGAAACTTCAATTTGTAGGTATTCAGTGCTTTCACACCTCTCAGAGGCCATTTCAGAATTCTTTTACTTCATCCTTTTCTCCAGCCACTGCTACAGCACCCAGTTCCAAAAGGTTACTGATGGGCTCAACAAAGGAGAAGTCACACTATGCTGTATGCTAATATGCTTTCACTTCTTGCTCCCAGCTCTCTCCTACCCACAAGGTAGGGCAACCACAACTCTACATTCCTGCAAGCAAAGCCCAGAAATGAGAATGCAGACCAATTAAGTCTAATTTTATGAAATATCTCCTGTGCAGGTATTCCTGATGCATGGACATCAGGGGACAACAGGAAATACACTCCCCCTTTTCTCCCTATTGCAGACAGAGACATGTAAGAGTGCTCAGAAGGTCCAGAAGTCAGCGTAACAGAACGATCTTGAACCTGGTTTCCTTGTTCTCTCTTTGTTCTCATGTCTGCATTTCTTCTCCCTTGGATAAGATAACTAAGTAAACGCCTGGCATGCAAACCTATGTCTAAGGCTCTCCTTCCTGCAGATGCAGGCTCTGAGAGACACTGGTGATAGGTTAATTGATTGGATTCCTGCCACCTACATGGGCAACTTGGATTGAATTTCCAGATCCTGGCTTCATTGTAGGCACTTGGGGAGTGATCCAGTGGATGGAAATCTCTCCCACCTCCCCCTACCAATTAAAAAAAAAGTATCAAAAATAACAAAGGCAAAAATAGAAAAAAAAACTTTCTTGCCATATCTTCTATTTTAATATCTGCTGCCAAAAATTTCTAGGGGCTGGTGTTGTGGTATAGCAGGTAAAGCTGCCCTCCTGCAACACCAGCCTCCCACTTGGGCACCAGTTCTTGTCCCTGGCTGTGCCACTTCTTACCCAGCTGCCTGCTGGTGGCCTGGGAAAAGCAGCAGAATTTGACTGAAGTGCTTGAGTCCTTGCCACCCATGTGGGAGACTGGAAGAAGCTCCTGACTCCTGGTTTCTGGCTTGGGCCTGGCCAGCACTGGTCATTGTGGCTATCTGGGGAGTTAACCAACGGATGGAAGATCTCTCTGTCTCTGTATCTGTCTATCTCTCTCTGTAAATTTGGCTTTCAAAAATAAATAAATCTTAAAAAAAAAAAAGAATGTTCAGAGGGAGGAGTAACACTGATACATAGATAATTGTGAGGGCATGGGATAAATTTATTTAGAAAATATGTGGATATAATATTTTATACATGCAACTTTGTAATGAAATAAATTTGTTTTCTATAAACCCACTGTCCAAAACATTCTATTTGAAGTATATTTTTGGGACAATCACCAAGAAATATCATTCTGTTGTAATTTGAAATAATATCTGTTAATAAAAATAACTTTATCATTTACCATCCCTTGCTTCACATATAATTATTATTGTCATAATCAAAATAATGATAAGGGCTGGTGGTGTGAGCTGCCACCTGCAATGCCAGCATCCCCTGTGGGCGCCTGTTCAAGTCTGGGCTACTCTGCTTTCGATTGAGCTCCCTGCTAGTGAACGTGGGAAAGCACAGGAAGATGACCCAAGTGCTTGGGCCTGTTCTATCCATGCTGGAGACCTTGATGAAGTTCCAGGCTCCTGACTTCTTCCTGGCCCAACCCTGGTCATTGTAGTCATTTGGAGAGTGAACCAGCAGATGAAAGATCTCTCTCTCTCTCTCTCTCTCTCTCTCTGGCTCTCCCTCTGTCTCTGTAATTCTGCCTTTCAAATAAATAAATAAATCTTTAAAATGATAATGAGTGGTTTTTTGATATAGTAATAAAGGAATGATGACCAAATGTAAAGCACACTAGTAATTGATCTCAGCAAATTATTCATTTTAAGAGGGGTCTTCAAAAAGCCCATGGATGGCTGTGTTTGGTATAATGATTAAGCTGCTGCTTGAAACACATCCTATATCAATGTGCCTGAGTGTAACGCCTGGCTCTGCTCTCCATTCCAGCTTCCTGCTAGTGTGCACCCTGGAAGGCAGCAGGAGATGGCTCAAGTAGTTGGTTCCCTGTGACACATGTGGGACACTCAGGCTGAGTTCATGGCTCCTGGATTAGGCTGAGACCAGCCCTGGTCATTGTGGGTATTTGAGGAGTTCACCAGTGGAATGGGAAATCTCTCCCTGTCTGTCCTTCTTTGTCTTTCTGTGTCTCTCAGTCTTTCAGGTAAATAAAATAAAATAAACAAACAAACAAATCAATAAATATTTTTAAAGTTCCTAGAAAATGCTATTAAGAAAGAATTATGTACAGGTTTTTAGAAAGCTAATTATTTATCTATTTATTTATTTGAAAGGCAGAGCTACAGAGAGAAAGAGAAAGAGAAAGAGCAAGATCTTCCATTAGCCAGTTCACTCCCTAAGTGGTGCCACCAATGTCCTGGGCTAGGCCAGGCCAAAGCCAGGAATTTGGAATTCCATTCAGGTTTCCCACGTGCATGGCAGGGACCCAACCACTTAGGCTTTCTTCTGATGCTTTCTCAGTCACACTGGCTGGGAGCTGAATCAGAAATGTAGCAGTCAGGACCTGAACTGGTGCTTGGATATGGGATGCCAATTGCAGGCGGCTGCTTTATCTGCTGTACCACAATGTTGGTCCCTATATATGGATTTTTATAGTATTTCACATTAAAATAAATTTTATCTCTTAATTCCATGTTCTGTGAATTGTTTGAAAAATCCTCTTACATCCAGTCAAGTCATTACAATTTACTTGCATTAACTGAGAGGGATATATTTTGACAAGCATTTAGCTGTGTTTTCCTAATTGGATAACACCTAATGCAATACAAGTTAACTCCCCAATCTGGATGCTAGTAGATACAGCTTGATATTTGCCACTGCATAAAACAGCAAGCTTTCTTCATTAGCATGCAGCCTGGAGGAAGCAAATCTGCATTGAGAAGTAGAAGGAATCCAAGTACCACATACTGATGGCTGCAGAGAATTCTGTGCACCCAAATTATCCTAAGGAGCAGGTCAGAAAGGCTTGACAATTCTGAGGCCATTCGTTATTGGTGAATATCATCTTATGTTTCTAATGAAAATGAGGACAGTATTGCCTAACTTGTGGTTTATCTAATGGTTTACTGTTTTTTTTTTCCTGCTTGAAGGAATAATTAAAATCACACCGTTTTATATTCAAAAATTGTTTGTGAGATAACAGATAGTAGAAGGATCAGAGATGCAGACTTAAAAATGTTATCAAGGCAGGAGAAGGCATTTGGCACAGAGGTTAAGACATGGCTTGAGACTCCACACCACAGAGCTTCAGTCTGAGTACTGGCTATGCTTTTGATCCAGTTTCCTGTTAATGTGTACCTTAAGAGACTCAGCCCAGCCCTGACTGTTGCAGACATTTGGGAAGCGAACCAGTTAATGGAAGATCTCTCTTACAAATAAAAATGCAAAATAAAAAGTAAAAATAAAGGAATAAAATGTGTGTCAAGGGTTAGAAGTTCTGTAATGAAACATGAGATGAATTTGGTTATATTTGCGTTAAAACACAAACAGCTGAGAATTGCTAACCATTAAGCATCCTCTCATTAAAGTCAGGTAGAAACATTTGTTAGTAAAATGGCACAGTCCCAACATCATCCTAGGCTCTAGCCCCCACTGCCATTGCTGGAAGCCAGGCGGCCCAACCACAGGTGTCAGCTCCACTCCCATCCTAATGGGATTCAATGCTCCCACTTTCCTGCCCGCCCCCCGGCAAAGTTTTAAAAGGACCTGTTCCTGAAGGTGTGGCTCTCTTTCTCTCCATCTCCTGATCTCACTGTCTTTCTCTCTGACCCTTGATCTCTCTCTGTATCTTTCTCTTAAGCTCTCCTTCTCCCTCTTTTTACTTCTTTGCCCCTTCCCTCCGGTCTGTTGGGTTTCCCCCGATAAACCCTTCCCCTTACTCTGATGTTTGGTGTGTTTTGTGGCAGCCTTACAATATTTCCATAAAACTGCCTTTAAAGATTTATCTATTCATTTATTTATATGTTTGTTTATTTAAAAGGCAAAGCAATAGAGAGATGGTAAGAGACAGAAAAGGAGACGGATTTTCCATCCACTGGCTTGCTCTCCAATTACCTGTATTAGCTGGGGCTGGGTAAAGCTGAAGCCAGGAGCTTGAATTCCATTAGGATCTCCCACATGGGTTATGGAGGCTCAAATATGGCCTCCTGTGTGCTCAAATATGTGGCCTCCTGCGTGCATTTGTAGGGAGCTGGATTGGAAGTCGAGTAGCTCGGACTTACCCGTGCTCTGATATTGTATGCTGATGGGTGGCGAGAGGCAGCTTAACTCACTGCACCACATCACCAGCATTGGGTAAAAGTGCCTGTAGAAAGTTCAGGCTCATTAGAAAATGGAAAACATAAAGAAGGGGCACTAGAAGTTTACAACAACGGAGAGAAATTTTTGTGATGATTAAAAAAAAAAAAAAAAAGCACTTACAAAACAACCAGAATTGCACCTTTCAGTATGTCTCTTTAACTTTTACCCAAATAATGGTGGTGACGTTTTCCTTACCCTGCCCTAGTTTGAAGATATTCCAAAATAGCTCAGTATCCGACAGAATGCCAAATTCCAGATCTGCAGCCTCAACAACACTCAAAATATGTTATTTGAAATATTTTACACACAAGTAGCATAGTTACCCATTGCCTTCCAGAGCCATTCTTCAAACTTAATAAAAGATAATCTTGTGTGAAAGTCTGCTGTTATACAATGGACCATTTCTGATTCTTAAGAGAAGTGCTTTTCATGGAAGTATTCCTTTACACTCTGAAATTAGACTTGAAAAGGATCTGGACTATTTCTTGACTAATATAATTCACTACGTCCTCTGGCATTTACATCAACTAGGGAGTAAGAAAGAGAGGGAGTAAATCAACATTGTGCGCTACATTTTATTCAACTCTCAGTTATCCTGTAATGAGTCATCCAGAACTCTACTTTTCTCACCTTTAATCCTGTTCACTGCTCAGTAAAGTGGTGATCTATTTGGAAGCAAACTTCTTTGTCATCAATAAATGTTTCCAGGGAGGTTTGTCAGTAACTGCCATTTTACCAAATCTCATTTTAGGGATTCTGCATTCTGTAAAAATATTGTAAATGCTCTGAAAGTTACTGAAAAGTGTTTACAGGAGGTGATAATGGAACCAACCAAAGCCCACATGAACCAGGCGGTCAACCAAATGCTGCTACAGGGATATACTCAGCTCCCCACCTAGGAAACAGTGGAGTGAGACATTGCCCCATGCCAGCAAGGAGTAACTCATCACCCCATGTCAGCAGAAAGTAGCTCTAAAGACAGATCATTGCCCCTCCACCACTCCTGGATTTTCAGGCTGATGTAATCCCTTACAACACTTGCTTAATAAAAAAACAAAACGGGAGAATGTTAGTAAAATGGTGTCATCTTATCTGTGGCACCATCTATGACTGGGACGCCATCTTAGACCCTGGCCCCCATCTCCATGTTGCACAGTAGGCTTTGGTCCTAAGCCCCATGGCCCAACCACCAGTGTCAGCTCCACCCGCTACTCCTACTTCCCTGCCAGCCCCCCAGCAAAGGTTTAACAAGACCTGTTCCTGAACACATGCTCTCTCTTGATTTCTTTCTTATGCTCTCTTACCCTCTCTTACTCTCACCCCTCTCCCCCCTGGCCTGTCCAGTCCCCCATCCCCACACCCAACAATAAACCTTTCCTCTAAAAAATAGGGAACTGCATGGTTGGGAACAGAGAGAAGGTGGTAGTTAACTGGAGAGGCTCTTAGCCACTGTCCTTAGCTGCAGCTGAGATCCTTTTCCTAAAGCCTTTCCTTCGTCCACGTAAACCCCTTCTCATTCCCTTCCCTTTCTCTTTTCTATCTCCCTTCCTACCTTTCTCTTTCATCGTAATAGAGTTAATTCTGTATGCATTAGAGGCAAAAAAATGATACAATTGAATACCATTAGGGTCCATTTATATGAAATTCCCTCCTACCAGTTTTATCTTAAATTTTAGCTAATGGGCTCACAAAATATAAAACAAAATTACCATTCTATTTTTAAATACATTTAAATTGAACAATACATTGTTAAAATCTTGTGATTCTATTACATTGTTTTCAAGTTCTGTCCTTTAAATGAGCCTGACTCTTTCAGTGCAGACATACCCATTAGTTTCCTCCTGTGTTCCCACTGGTTAAGGAGGTCACTCATCCGCTCGTAATATTGTTTCTGGATGACTCTTACAAAATGTTCTCATTGTGTGATTATCTTTTTAAGATGATGTCAATTGTTTGCTTTTTAAAAGTTTATTTATTTATTTGAGAGATAGAATGAAAAGAGACAGATATAACAGAGAGCAATCTTCCATCCACTGGCTCACTACCTGCAACAGCACCAGGGCCAATGCCAGGGCCATGAACTCAATTTTGGTCCCCCATCTGGGTGGCAGAAAACCAATGTGTGAGCTAGCACTGCTGCCTCCCGCGTGGCTGTATTAGCAGGAAGCTGGAATCATGAGCCAGAACTCAGGTACTCTCTGATGTGGCATGTGGGTATCTCAACCATTAGACTAAATGCTTGACCTTCAGTCATTTTTAATATTCTTTCCCAGTTCACACTTCCATCTATATGTAATTAAGTAATTTTCTACCTAATTCAATAATTTAATGCTTTTTTTTTAAGTTTTCCTTTCTCTTACTCCATACAGTAACTTTAGGAATCTCAATATATCATCTAGCATTATATCTTCTCAACATACGTTCCTCCAATTAATTCAGGCTCTATTCCTTTTGAGTCATCTTTTATATTGCACCTGCATATTTGTGCAGGCTTTTTCTTCTACAACTGGCAAAGTTCAACTTAAACTTATTAAAAGAAAATATTGGCTCATTGAATTGTTGCAACTATATCTATAAGGTCAACCAAAAGCTTAGGCATTGTTTTTTTTTTCCCAAAGCCCTGATTATACTACACTCAGTGTCATTTTCAGGTACAACTCTCCATTAAATGACAACAATGATCTCTTTTTCTCTAATTTTATGTAGTCCTTTGTAGAAGATACTACCAAGGGGATTCACATCTATGTTCCAGTATTTATATAAATCAATACGAAAATACCCAAACACCGAACAAGACAAATAAAGAATATTTGGCCTGATATAATTCCTTTGAAAGTAGAGCCAAGTATGTTGACGGATATATCAGTTTTCTTTTGTTATTGTGACAAATATTGCAATTTTACTGGTTTTTAAAATAAAGAAATTCATTCTCTTCTGCTTCTTGAGTTTGGGAGTTGAAATGATCTTACAAGGCTAAAACCGAGGTGTTGAAAGGCAATGTTTGTCCTGGCGGCTCTCAGGGAGGATCTGTTCCCCCGCCTTTTCCAACTTCTGGAGGCTACCAGAATGCCTTAGTTCCTGGCCTCTTCATCTATCTTCAAAGTAAACAGCATATAGTCTTTAAAGATCTGTCTCCTTTCTCATCTTGCTCCCCTCCGACTGACTGCTTCCTCTCTCTTACAAAGAGTCCTGTGATATAATAGGGTCACCAAGGTAATGTAGGAGACTCTCCTAATCTCACAATACTTAATTTAGTCATAATTGCAATGTTGTTTTAATTAAAGTAAAATTGTTACGGGTTCAAATGTTGATATCTTTAAGGAGCTCTTTCTATTCCTAACACAATGGGTGAGTCAGGCAACACATTTCCTTTCATTGTGGGAGAGTACTACTCTTTATACAGCAGCCCCAAAAGAAGGGTATTAGGACAGAGGGGTTTTGTTTCCAGAAGTAACTCAGCTGGCTTCATATAACTGTTTCTTGCTGACTGACAATGTCTGGCATTCTCAGTACATAATCTACAAGGTTTTAATATCATCCATATACTCTTGCTCTCAGCAGATTATTTTTACTTTCTATTCTTGAAGGTTGATGCCACCGAATGAATACAGCTTCATTAATACTACCATGGTCCTGTTTTGTCAGTCTTCATTGCTCTTCTATTATTTTTCTCCTCACCAAGCCAGGCCTTGTTCCATTTCCCATAGCTTTCCCCTCTGAGTGAGTTAGCTTATCTTAAAATTTCATGTTGTTTCTGCTTCTCCAGTCTGTACATTTTTTCTTCAAATATATTAAGTGTCCCATTATGTCGCAGTCATAGCTCTAGAATGGGAACTGGCAATCTATGGGCTCCATGTCAACCTACCACTTGTGTTTGTAGTTAAGTGTCATGAGAATAAAGACACATTCATTCATTTCCATATTGTTCAAGGATACTTTTGCATTAATAAGGCAGGTTTAGGAAGTTGTGAACAAAAGTATACGCCAGCAAAGCCTAAAATATTCGCTGCCTGATCTTGACCAAAAATGTTTGCTTACTTCCATCTTTTTTTGTTAAAGATTTTATTTATTTATTTGACAGGTAGAGTTACAGACAGTGAGAGAGAGAGAGAAAAAGATCTTCCTTCCATTGGTTCACTCCCCAGATGGCTGCAATGGCTAGAGCTGCGCCGATCCAAAGCCAGGAGCCAGGAGCTTCTTCCCAGTCTCCCAAGTGGGTGCAGGGGCCCAAGCACTTGGGCTGTTTCTACTGCTTTCCCAGGCCAAAGCAGAGAGCTGGATTGGAAGAGGAGCAGCTGGGACTAGAATCGGTGCCTATACAGGATGCCAGATTCGCAGTTGGAGGATTAACCTACTGTGCCACGGAGCCGGCCCCTGCTTACTTCCATCTTACAACTGCATTCTCAAACTGGATGTGAGTGGAAATGAGTTATGGGAATAATGTAGCACAAGGAGTTAAGCCTAAAAGTCTGAAGAGCATCTCATGATTTTAATGTGCTCTAGACAGTACCAGGAAGTACACATCACAGATCCTAGGAAACAAAGGAGCAAAGATGTGTAATTAATTTGCTTTTGCAGTTTTCTCTGCAAAATTGAAATGCATATGGTCTCCATTTCTTAACACCAAAGTTATTACTTAACCTTTTCCAAAAAGGGTTGTAATTGTTCTTTCAAATTTTTAAAAAAGATTTTATTATAAAGAGAACAGATTTCATGTATTTCATAGACACAATTCTAAAAACATAGTCATATATACCTGCCTTGCTGCCCCCTCAATTCCTCCTCCTTCTTTCCTTTGTATTTTCTTTTAATTTTTGTAAGTTCTTTCAAATTTTACCACACATTAATACTCTGCTAAATTCCAAAGTCTCCTCCCCCTTCTCCTCCCCTTATTTCTTCTCCTTCTCTTTATTTTTATCCCTAAACTTTTCCTTCTGTATGATACTGAAACTGCTAACACATCCTTTTACACTTTTGATGTATGACTGCGGTCTGCCTTTTCCTGCATGGCTTCTTACATGAATGCTGTTGTCCTTCCTCTTTTACTGGTTTCTTTTGTTCAAACCACTCTATCTGGAACAAATAATGCCACCAGTTTCAGACCACAGTCCTCCAACAAAAAAAAAAAAATTTGCAACAGACTTCTGAATTCAGCTACAAGTTCAGGAGTTTCCACAAAACACTCTCAAGTTTGATAATTCATTAGAAATGCTCACAGAACTCATTGCAAGCTGTTATACTCACTCTTACCACAGGAAAAGGCTATCAATTAAACCCAGCCAAAGAAGAGACAGATAGGGCAGAGTTGAGGGGCAGCAAAAACAAAGGTCTGCTGTTTCTCTACAGCAATATGCGACAATAGATCTGGAGAGAAGCTCAGCTGACCTAGGCTCCCAAAAATTTTACTGGTGCTTCATCTGGCCCCATAATTGCTAAGTGTTCTCATTCAGGAACTCACTGTCTAGGCCCCATTTCTTTGACTGCAGGCTGATCTGATGTGGCCAGATCCCCCAGCCTATATCCTCTTGGTTGGTTTGCCAGATGTGGCCAGGCCCCATGCTCGGACTACAGGGTGTGGTCCTCCCCCTCCCTAGCCATCCCCTTAGCACAGAGTAATAAGAATCTTTCCAAGTGCCCTTCTTGAATAACACAGATTTTCCAAGAGATTAGAGGTTACTGTCCAGCAGTTGAGGTCAAAGGGCACTGTTCTCTTTGGTTGGGGTTAAATTCTTTACTACACACACTCCATAGAGGCCCGTCTTTCAAGGTGCATCACTACCATATCCATTTCTACTCTGTCAGTTGATACCAATAAATAGATAATAAATGACTATCAAGTGATTCCCAAATCTGTATCTCGGGCTCCTTTAACATGCTATATTTCCAAATGTCTGTTAGGCATTTTTTTTAACCTGAATGTATCTGTGGCATCCATAAATTTGTATATTCAGAGTCAAACTCATTATCTATCTTCTGATGTCTTTCTCTGGTGGATTTTTCTCTTTTAATGATACCATCCTCATCAAAGTTGAAACCTAAAGCAATCTTTGTCATTTTTCTCCTTTGGTTTCATTTTTAATCAGTTGCTTCAATTCAAAATGTTCTGTCTCTTGACTTCGAGAGCTGTGTTTTAATTCTTTTAATCTTTTGTTTGAACTGAGTCAGGGTGGTGGAGAGAATGATTGAACCACCTGGGTAGTTTCTGTTATCTCAAGGCCTACAGGATAAGGGTTTTGTTCTTCTTGCAGCTCTGGAGATAAAAAGACCCCTTGCCTGGACCAAGTCCATACTGGTTTAAGGAGCAAAAGCTGATATCGATTGGCCTACAGCTTATTACATGCACTTTGCCACACATTAACATGCTAAATAGACTTCACAGCTGCGATGGCAGAAAACATTGAACTACAACCAGGAGTGAAAAGGGTGGCATGTAGATTCCAGGAAACCTCCACCTACTTCTCAGGAAATACAGGAATGTTTATTTATTTAGTTGATTAGAATGTAACTTTACGTAAGTTTATTAGAATAAGTCTTTACTAGAATGTAACTCCCTTTCACTAGCCATACCATATAATGACTAAACACAGTTCACAGATGGTACACTCCCCTCTGAGTGAGCCCGAGCTGACTATGGACTGTGAATTCTTGATTTATTAATTAAAATGCTGCTTGATTTTCACTATTCTCTGACTCAATCTTGAATTCCTTCTCATGGCAAGCAAAATCAAAACACTCACTGCCTGGTACCAGAACTGAAGTGGGGGAAGTGGAGTTTAATTATTCCAGGTCCTTGCTTTAGGTGTATTCTAAGCACAGGCATGTACCTAGTGCACAAACTGGTAAAGTTCATTTAAAAGGTAACAAGCCAGGCACACAGTCACGAGGGAATAGTTGAGCAGAGTGGGCTAGAAGGAGAAAAGGGGTGGGGGAGGTAGAGAGAGAGGGATCATCTTCAGCACCTCGTCTAGTCCTGGTCTCGCAGGGAAGAAGAGAGGGGCCCCTCCCGATTGCCAGCCTCTTTTGTGAAGTTGGAAGGTGAGTGCCTGTTTGGATGACACCTCCCCCGACCTCCAACAAGGTCCCACATGAAGGGAAATATGTACTGGGAAGTGGGCTGTTTGACTGACAAGTAGGTGGGTAGGATTACACTGGGGCAGAGGGAGGGTTGACTTCCAGCTCATGATACTAATCCAGCTATATGCTTTATCCCATGACAGAACCACAACAATAGATTTGTTGCTTTCCATATTGTGTCCCAATACTTTTGGCTAACAAATAGGCAAAGTTAGAAGGAGACAGCATGAATTTCTAAAAAATGGGGTTATGACTTACATTTTTTAGCATTGCAAAATTCTAGCTCTCCTTAATGCACTGAGAACTAAATAATAATCATTTAGAGTTGAATAGTAGCTTTTCACAATTTATAAAGCATCTCACATCCATAGTTACACAGTCTGTCATGTAAATTAACTTGCAAAATATTTTAGTTTTTTTACAAATAGGAAACTCAATCACAGAGGTGGACTTTTTGGTTATAAATATGGTTTTGGTAAATAATAGATATTAACATGATAACTACTATATGAAAATGCACTCTTATTTGAGAAAAAAGAACATCCTCATTTAATCATTCAATGTTTTCCATTAAAACAGTCTATCATGGCTCTTTGATTTTATGCATGCCATCATCAATAACCCTAATTCTATGCCTCAGTCAAATTCTACTCGAATCTCAAGTTTGAGTCACTATAATATTATGCGTTTGTTAAATCTACCTCTCTCTCTCTTTTTAAAAAGATTTATTTATTTATTTGAAAGGCAGTGTTACAGAAAGGCAGAAGCAGAGGGAGAGAGGTCTTCCATCCGCTGCTTCACTCCCCAGATGGCTTCAATGGATGGAGCTGAGCTGATCCAGAGCCAGGAGCTTCTTCTGGGTCTCCCATGTGGGTGTGGGAGCCCAAGGACTTGGGCCATCCTCTGTATCCTCTACTGATTTCCCAGGTCATATCAGAGAGCTAGATCAGAAGCGGAGCAGCGGAGGCTGCAACCAGTGCTCATATGGGATGCCGGCACTGTAGGCAGGGGCCCACTATGCCACAGCACTGGCCCCTCTACCTCTCTTTTTTTAATCTCTACTTTCTCCAATTCTTCCTGAAATTTTTATTGATATTGATTCAGGGTTATGTTTCCCTTGTGCTTTTAATTTTTTTGTACGTGCTTTTTCATTTTTTGATTTTCCTATGTCCATAAACTTGGAATTATATGCATTCCAAAGTGTGGGACTGCTCATACATAAGCCAGTTAACATACAAATGTTGAATTGACATCTTATTTACATCTATACCATATTTAAGAGTGGGGAATTCCTCTGCTGGTTTGATTCCAACAGATATGTCTTAAAGAAAATTTGTCTGCAATTTATTAAAATGGTAAGGAAAATTTTATTCAGGACTATTGTGATACACTCCAAAGTTATCACAACAAGGTTGAGAGATCAACTGAACCTTGAATACAACAAAAAACAAAGTTGAGAGGAGAGGTTAAACTCTGAATACAACAAAAGACATTCAACATAGGGGAGAGACAGATTTCTTTTCCTGACTCATCACAAAATGTGCAGTTGAGGCCTGAGAACAAACTGTCCCTAAAAAGCCAGCAAAACATTCGATAACACCTGCTGAGACTTATCTAAGGGGCATCCTCACAGCATTATTAATCTTATCTACTCGGTTAATTTGATCTGGGTGATGTGTGCATATGGTTTGTTTCCTTTCAGCCATATGGAGTAATCTTGAACAATTCTTTGTTCTTTATTTATTCGTTCCTATCTATTCTATTCTGATAAATAGCTTTCTGAAAATTACTCAGTACTCTTCTATTTAGTAGCCTCTTTTCGGAGATGGCATTGTGGTGCAGTGGGTTAGGCAGCTGCTTGGAACAGTGTAATCCCACATCAGAGCACCAGTGCAAGTCCTAGCTACTCCACTTTAAATTCAGCTTCCTATTATGGACAAATTAGCTAAGGTGCCTGGGAAAGCAACAGATGACAGTCCAAGTTGTTGGAACCCTAGCAGCGATGACTGAGACCTGGAAGAAGTTCTAGGATCTTAGTTTCAGCCTTACCCAGCCCTGGCTATTGTGGCCATTAGGGACTGATGAAGCAGATAGATGATCTCCTTTTCTCTCTCTCTCTCTCTCTCTCTCTCTCTCTCTCTCTTTATTCTACCTCTCTCTCTCTCTCTCTCTCTATCTCCATCTCTATCTCATCTCTTTCTATCACTATGCCTTTCAAATATATAAAAAAATAAATGTTTTAAAAAGAGAGATAGCATTTCTAACCAATCATGTTCTAAAGAAAGGAATCCTCATCCTTTGGGAAATCCCCCATGCCTACCGTTTTAACTCAAGTTTCTCTTTTTGGGTCAAGCCAATGTTTGTTTACTGTATATGGTAAATGGAAATTTACTGTTATGGAATACTAGCATTCTGTCTGCAATTTCACTATGTTGAAGCCCTTCTCAAGACTTATTAAAAGTTGGGCCTGTGTCGCCTGGACCTCAGATCATCCATCATCTGCCCTTAATAAACCTTATATTAACTTTTTAACACAGCCTGTTTATTTCCATCAACAAGTCTCAAGGCAAAAAAGGACAAATTAGCAAGAGAAAAGCATACAGGTTTATTTAATATGAGTTTTACCTGCCATGGGAGTATTTGTAAGGAAATGAAAACCCAAACAAACAGAAAAAGTTGTGTGTTTTTGTGGATATGTTTGATGAAGTGGGAACGGTCACAGAGAAATGTGATTGTAAGTCAGAAAGTTATACTCTAATGGTAATAAACTGGGGGGAACTTAGCAAAACCTGTATGTTCAGAATTTACCCTGTCTCTTAGTGTCTTCACGGGTAGGGATGTCCCTCCCCTCCTGTATAGCAAGAATGTCTTGGTTGGTCTGTTTAAAATATCTCAGGCTGAATACTGCGAAGGGAAAGAGATTGATTTGGCTCATGATTCTGGAGACTGGAAAACCCATACAACACCACAACACAACAGATGACGTCATATCAAAACTGTGAGAAGAAATGTGGTGAGAGAGAAAGTGAGACGCTAAACCAAAACAGCTGAACTTCCTTTCTAACAATTCAGATGCGTGTTGACTAGTCCAGTCCTGTGAAATATAATTCAGTTTGAGAGAACAAACCCAGTTGCTTGAGCAGAACATTGGTTCATTCAGGATAGCAGACCTTTTGTGACCCAAAATGACTCAAAGGCGCTATCCTCTCCTAATAGTGCTACTTGGGGACTAAGCCTCATCATGAGTTTTGGTAGCAATACATCACATT
Organism: Oryctolagus cuniculus; assembly: GCF_051225735.1. Taxonomy (NCBI): domain Eukaryota; kingdom Metazoa; phylum Chordata; class Mammalia; order Lagomorpha; family Leporidae; genus Oryctolagus; species Oryctolagus cuniculus. Next base: position 59,739,840 of record NC_142870.1, read on the forward strand.
CAAAGGATAGCAGAGGGTATATTTTTTGATTCATTTATTTACTTGAAAGGCAGAGATACAGAAAAGAGGGAGAAACATACACATGAGTATACAGAGAGAAAGAGAGAGAGAGAGAGAGAGAGAGAGAGAGAGAGAGAGAGTCTTCTACTTACTGATTTACTCCCCCAAAAGGCTGAAATGGCTGAAGCTGAGCCAGGCAGAAACCAGGAGCCTGGAACTTCATCAGGGTCTCCCATGTGGGTGGCAGTGGCCCAAGCACTTGGGTCATCTTCCACTGCTTTCCCAGGCATATTAGCAGGGACCTAGATAGGAAGTGGAGTAGCTGAGATGCATATGGGTTGGATGCTGGCATCATGGATCACAGCTTAACATGCTGTACCACAATGCTGGCCCTGGAGAGTTCCTTTTCAGTGAGGGTGTTATGACTTGCTTTAGGATACATGGAAGAAAGGAAATTAAGAGAAGTATTTTTTTAATTTGGATCATTTTTAATTTTTTTTATTTTTTAACTTTTATTTAATGAATATAAATTTCCAAAGTACAGCTTATGGATTACAATGGCTTCCCCCCTATAACGTCCCTCCCACCCGCAACCCTCCCCCCTCCCACTCCCTCTCCCCTTCCATTCACATCAAGATTCATTTTCGATTCTCTTTATATACAGAAGATCAGTTTAGCATACATTAAGTAAAGATTTCAACAGTTTGCTCCCACACAGAAACATAAAGTGAAAAATACTGTTTGAGTACTAGTTATAGCATTAAATCTCAATGTACAGCACACTAAGGACAAAGATCCTACATGAGGAGTAAGTGCACAGTGACTCCTGTTGTTGACTTAACCAATTGACACTCTTGTTTATGGCATCAGTAATCACCCTAGGCTCTTGTCATGAGCTGCCAAGGCTATGGAAGCCCCCTGAGTTCACTGACTCTAATCATATTTAGACAAGGCCATGGTGAAAGTGGAAGTTCTTTCCTCCCTTCAGAGAAGGTACCTCCTTCTTTGAAGACCTGTTCTTTCCACTGAGATCTCACTCGCAGAGATCTTTCATTTAGTTTTTTTTTTTTTTTTTTTTTTGCCAGAGTGTCTTGGCTTTCCATGCCTGAAATACTCTCATGGGCATGTCAGCCGGATCCGCATGCCTTAAGGGCTGATTCTGAGGCCAGAGTGCTGTTTAGGACATCTGCCATTCTATGGGTCTGCTGTGTATCTCACTTCCCATGTTGGATCATTCTCTCCCTTTTTTATTCTATCAGCTAGTATTTGCAGACACTATTCTTGTTTATGTGTGGATCATATTTTTTAAAGTTTATTTATTTATTTATTTTTGACAGGCAGAGTCAGACAAAGAGAGAGAGACAGATAGAAAGGTCTTCCTTCCGTTGGTTCACTCCCCAAATGGCCGCTAAGGCCAGCACACTGCGCTGATCCGAAGCCAGGAGCCAGGTAGTTCCTCCTGGTCCACCATACGGGTGCAGGGCCCAAGCACTTGGGCCATCCTCCACTGCACTCCCAGGCCACAGCAGAGAGCTGGACTGGAAGAGGAGCCACTGGGACAGAACCGGTGCCCCAACTGGCACTAGAACCCGGAGTGCTGGCGCCGCAGGCAGAGGATTAACCTAGTGAGGCGTGGCACCGGCAACGTTTATTTTTTATTTATTTGTAAGGCAGAGTTATAGAGAGAAGAGGAGAGACAAAGTGTGAGAGAGGGAGATCCATCTTCCATTTGTTGATTTACTCCTCAAAGGGCCACAAAGGCCAGGGCTGGGGGCCAGGCCAAAGAGAGAAGCCTGGAGCTTCTTTCAGGTCTCTCACATGGGTGCAGGAGCCCAAGCACTTGGGTCATCTTTTGATACTTCCTCAGGTGCATTAGCAGAGAGCTGGATCAGAAGTGGAGCAGCCAAGACTCAAACTGGCACCCACATGGGACACGGACGTTGAAGGTCGAGGCTGTGCCACAATGTCAGCCCCAGAGAGAAGTTCTTGTTGAAGTTTCTTTCTTTTTTTTTTTTTTTTTTTTTTTTTTGTTTGGAAATGCCAAGCAGAAGTATTTTAGGGTAACTTGTCTTGACCTCCATTAAAGTCAGTGAGTGCAGTGAGGGGAAAGTAGATAAAAGATTACTAAAATAAGTCATCAAGAGTAAGGGGATTCTTGCTAAACTAAGTTTACAGGATTTGTGCTGCAGGAGACTGGGATGATCAGATATCAAGAGTGAGAAGATGCTATTTAAAATGACTTTGCAGGATCTTGCTACAACTGAACCAGGCAGGCCAAAGACAGAGCTCAGGGACAAGTCCTAGCTGCAAAGAAGGTTCAGAGGAACTTGTTTGGATTTATTCAATTTGGAAGTCTATGCCACCTGGTAAATGGGATGGGAGGAAAATAACAATTCTCTTACCCTAACCACTGTATTTCTCTCAGTTTCATGTTATAGATTAGTGACTAATGATTTTTGTCTAATTTATTTCATTCCATATGCAGTTTTAGTACATTCTTCTCTTAGGAGTTATTGTTTTATGAAGGACAGCTTAATCTCACACAGATATCAAATGGGATGACCAGTTGTGCATTATTCCATGCTTGGATCTCTGTCACATGTATAAAGTCTATACTATCTTTTAAAGATTTATTTATTTATTTGAAAGGCAGAGTTACAAAGAGGCAGAGGCAGAGAAAGAGAGAGAGAGAGAGAGAGAGAGAGAGAGAGAGGTCTTCCATCCACTGGTTCACTCCTCAGGTGACTGTAATGTCTGGAGCTGTGTCGATCCAAAACCAAGAGCCTGGGGCTTCTTCTGCGTGGGCTGGTCCTGCAAGGCCCACACTGTGAGATGGTGGGGCCATGGCATTCTTCAAAAAGAAGCACCAGAGAGTTTTGGAGAGCATGTCCATTTATTAGCAGTCGGGCCTCAGCTTTTATAGTACAGGCAAAGGTAGGTACCTAGCTCAGGGCAGCAACACTAATTCTATAGGATAAAGCAGATACTGGTATCTTTATGCTTTTCCAATCAGCTTGAAGGTCATGTAGCCTAGGTAGCCTTCCAGGTGTTCTTATGGGTCTGGGCCACACCCAGGAGCTGTTTACCTAGTTGACAATTACAAGACCACTCAACAGGAAGTGGGGTAGGGGAAATGTGCCTGGAGTCCCCGCTGCCTGCCAGCAGTCAGGTCATATGTGGGGTATCAGTGTGCTGAGCCCTCGACCAGATTTTTTCCTGGGGGATATGGTGTACCATACCCTCTTGACCTCCTGTATAGGTGAGGCAAGCATTCTTCTGGCCAGGGACAGGATCACCCTCATTTGGGGTCTCTCACATGGGTGCAGAGGCCCAAGGTCTTGGGCCATCTTTTACTGCTTTCCCACATCATAGCAGAGAGCTGGACTGGAAGAGGAGCAGGCGGGACTTGAACTGGCACCCATATCAGATGCTGCCACTACAGATGGTGGCTTTACCCACTATGCCACAGTGTTGGCCCCAAGTCTATATTATTTTTAATAATGGAGGAATCCACACATCTTTACCTATTCTCTTTTTTGGTACTGTTTTTTTGAAATCTTTCTTTGGACTTTTTCTATTTCAATTTAGCTATCTCACACTGTGACAATTAAAGCTGTAAACATTTTTCCAGATGGCAAAGTACCAAAATAGTTTTAAAGTTTGAGATAATGTTTCATACGTTCTTTTCAACATGACACACACTTAAGCTTGATATTTTAGTTGTATTCCTGATCATGTCAATTCCTAAGCTTTTGTTTTTTAGATTGAGCACTTACACAATAACTTGGAGTTGATAGTTATATACAGATTAGTATCTCATGTTCATTAATTATACTTCCCATTATAAATATCATTTACCATCTGTAAAACACTCACAATTTTGGAAAACTAGTATCTACTCTACTTAAATGAGTTAATACTAATTTATTTACCTTTCTGAGGTCACATTTCCTGATATTTTAGTAATCTGAGATACTTTTGCCTTCTTGGAATTTAAAGATAGCATAGTTGAAGAATTACATTTATGTCTCCATTTAACAGATTTGTTTAAATTTATACTTTATAAGATCAAGTATACAGAGAACAATGTTCATAATATTTACCCACAATCAAGATTTTTTTAAGCCTAAAGTCCTATCAGATTACCTTTATTTTTTCTTCTAGGGAATAAAGCAATACAAATTCAAATTCCATCTCTTTATAATTCTTCCTGAAACCTATTCTCTTTTTTGCTCAGACATAACCACTTGATAAATTGTTTTATATGGAATATGGAAAGACAGTCTTGGTAACTTGACAGTGTCTGGTTTTCTGGGCCAGGGTATCATCTCCCTAGACAAGCATGCTGTATTCATATCACAGCCAAACTTCTCTATATTTTTACAGAAAGACAAATGAGCCTTTTGAAATCATGGGCACATAATACTGTTTGATTTGCATGTGTCACATGATTTCACTTCCTGCCTTAGTTTTCACGTTATAATTAACCAGCCATCTCCAGGGTATGCCTATCTTAAGAAAATGAAATGCCATTTTAGTTCAGCCTATGTGACAGTAGAAAACTCACCTCTAAATTATAATCAAGAGCAGGTCACATGCCAGGAGAATGACAGGAGAACAATGACTGTGAGAATATTGGATTATCACCAGATTTATCTTTTTCAAGCTAAATTAACTTTAGCAATAATGATTTAAAATATCAAAGACAGCCATTAACAATATGATTCCTCCAATTGCTGTGTCCTCCATCAAGCAGTACTGGTCTAATATCAGTGATTAATACTAAATTTTATTTTCAAGTACATTTGAAATTAAAATGTAAGAAAATGATATAGTCTTGTTGGTAAAAAAAAAAAAAGTGAGACTATAGGTAAAAGCATTTTCCAAATCTTTAGAAATGTAGGAGTTAAAGTTAATCAATGGTTACTATTTTTATTCCCTCTATATTCCTCCCATAACAATGTCCAGTGAAATGAAAAATGGTACAGGAAGCCTGAAGCTACCAATTACCTCTGTTTAAGGAACAAGTCTCTATAATCGAATAGCTAATCTCATCAGGTAATGCAACAATTTAAGGAATATTTGTATTATGGGAGGTGCAATAACAGAGACTAGAAAAACAAAATGTACATGCTAGGAACGTATTTATTGCTACTATTACTTATTATTACTACATAATAATGATTACTAACCATTATAGCATTATACAGAGATTTAGAAAGTATGTACCCATCAAAGTTGATTCAGAGTTATCGTGCTATAACTATTTCAGCAGAACAAATGCAGTGTGTAAAATAGCAATTGTGAATATGACAATGAATAATCCACATTGAATCTTTGCTTTAAAAAGCCACCTAGAGCCAGAATTGTGGCAAAGTGGGTTAAGCCACCACTGACTATGACAGCATCCCATATGGGTGCCAATTTGTGTCCTGGGTGCTCCATTTCCAATCCAGGTCCATGCTATTGCACTTGGCATAGCAGCAGAAGATGGCTCTCTGCTCCTCACATGGGAGACCCAGGTGAGGCTCCCAGCTTCTGCCTGACCCAGCCCTGGCCTTTGTGGCCCTTTGGAGAGTGAACCAACCGATGCAGCAGATAGAAGATTCTCTCTCTCTCTCCCTCTGTGTATGTGTGTGTGTGTGTGTGTGTGTTTGTGTGTCTCCCTCTCTCTGTAACTCTGTGTCTCAAATAAATGAATAAATCTTTAAAAAGTCACCTATTTTTTATTTAAAATTTTAGTTTTTTTGTTCTCATAAGAAGATACTTAAAAAATTTCAATTGTATTTAACATATATGTTAATTTATGAATATAAAGAATTTCCATAAATAAGAAGTAAAAATGTTTAATGATGCTTATATATTAAAAAACACCATTCATTTTAAGAGAGTTATTGTTTTGATTATATAATCTTTTTGCAATCTCCGTAATTCCATTTAAGAATGACATATGTCAGATCACTTTATTACAACCTCCCACCTGAGCTCTGAAATGTAAAACTTCGATTTAATTCATCTAAGATTCCATACATCCTCAGCTCATTTTTCTTTATTCTTTGTATTTTTTTATCCTATAAACGTTCAGCATAAAACTCTGAGGATTATTGAAGGATTATTTTGTACATTTACTTTTATAAACGGTGAAATGCATTCTTACTCTACTCATTGCTTGTAAAGTTTCAAGTCATTCATGTGTGAATCTCTTGGCAACAGATGTTATGTATTTTAGGCAGTCAAATGCAGGATTGAAAGTTGCTCAGTACTTTTTCTAAGTTTAAATATGAGATCCAGAAAGTAGAGAACTAAAAAAAATGGAATTGTTTGTTTTCTTTAGTATTTGTCTAGACAGTGTCTCTTTTCTAATGAATATACTTCTCAAAGGGTCCCCAAGGAATTGCAACCACAATCTATCTTTACTTAGATAAGGATCTAAGAAGTGACTATTTTAAGCAAAAAGAGGGTAGTGTAGTTTGATGTACTCTAATGAATTAATTCTGACAAGTTCATGTTTAAATGAGACTATAAAGAAAAATAATAGAAGAAGAGGAAGAGGAGGAGGAGGAGGAGGAGGAAATGGAGGAGGAGAAAAACCAGAACAAGGGGCTGGTGCTGGCACAGTGGGTTGCCATCAGCTGGGATGCCATCAGTCCATACTAGAATGATAGCTCAAGTCCTGGTCCTTCTGCTTCCAATTCATCTTCCTGCTAGTGTACCTGAGAAGATGGCTGAAGTTTTAGGGCCACTTCCCTGGAATTCTTGGCTCCTGGCTTTAGCCTGGTCTAACCCTAACTTATGTAGCCATTTGTGGACTGAGTTGGCAGATACAAGGTATCTGTTTCTGTCTCTCAGTTTGAGTCACTTTTACTTTCAAAAAAAAGTCACTCTCTGAGTCACTTTGGCTTTCAAAAAATAATATTTTTGAAAATACATCTTTCATAAACTTAGAAGTTGTCTTTATTTTAAAACATAAAATTAATAAGTAATAAATATATTCTGACATATGGAGGGAAGCCATGTAGAATAAAATAACAGTATACTTAATATTTATACTCAATAATGAAAAGAATGATGATGATGATGATGATGATGATGGTGATGATGACGATAGCAACAACAATAATGATGGTGGTAATGATGATAATGAAACCAAGCCCCTGGTCAAAGTCTTGAATCCAGATGCCAGATACTACCAGCTCCCAGCCTCCCAGTCTCTCTCTCTGTGATATTTTTTAATTACAAATCAATCTCTTACTAAAATTAGCTAATTGAATTGAGGGACTTGGATTGCTATCAGGAGATTTATGAGATCACTTGTTTCTCAACTAATTAACATCCTGATGACTGATATTGTCACAAAGAGTTTCTTTTTGACTGAATTCCAGGCCCCGGGGCAAGAAGTGACTACCACCTGTGTGTACATCCCAGGCTGACTGAAAGCACATCTTTTTAATCATAAAAAAAAAAAAAAAAAAAAAAGGTATCACAAACTAAACAAGAAACCACAGACCAACCTGGGATTTGGACATGAAGCTGAATACCCACCTCACAATTTAGGTCCATAAGATTCTCCCTCCCTAGTCCCTCAGAGTTCAGAAAGTATGTTATTGCTGCCCAGCTCCTCGCTCTGCACATTGTAATGAATTTCTCCTTTCATCCACAATCGTATGCCATTGACTTGCTTTCTGTGTTTTAGGCAGATGGACTCAGTTTAGGGATTATATACCAACGACTTCAATTAGTTTAAGAGGTTGCCTTGTATCGATGGTAGGAGATAACATATATTTTGGTTTTGTTTTGGATTATTTATTTATTTGAAAGGAGAGTTATAGAGAGGTAGAGGCAGAGAGAGAGAAAGAGAGAGAGAGAGGGAGAGAGAGAGAGAGGTCTTCCATCTGCTGGTTTACTCCCTAAATGGTCACAATGGCTGGAGCTGCGCTCATCCTAAGTCAGGAGCCAGGAGCTTCTTCTGGGTCTCTCATGTGGGTGCAGGGGCCCAAGGACTTAGGTCATCTTCTGCTGCTTTCCCAGGCCGTAGCAGAGAGCAAGATCAGAAGTAGAGTAGCCAGAACTTGAACTGGCGCCCATATGGGATGCCAGCACTGCTGGTGGCGGCTTTACCAGCTATGCCACAGCGCCAGCCCAGATAACATATATTTTGTACCTATATTATTTTGGCAAATGTACATTATTTTACTATACATGTATTTATACAGTAAAATTTATATACTGTATTTAATGGAATGTTAAAGAAAAATTATCTGATGTGTTAAAACAATAAGGAAAACGTTGGTATAATTACTTTAGCACGTGTCAGGATTATTGCAATCATGGGGAGAGATCAGGTTCAACTCTAATTATGGCAGAGTTATTTGGAGATTGAGAGTCAATGAACAGAGTGAGAGGATCACTACAAGGTAACTTACGAGGTTGACAGCATGGGTAAGGGCATTCTGAGATAATTATTTTTTTTTTTTAAGATTGGATTTTATTTTATTTGAAAGACAGAGTTACAGAGAGAGGTAGAGACAGAGAGAGAGGTCTTCCATCTGCTGGTTTAACAGTCAGAGCTGTGCCAATCCGAAGCTAGGAGCCAGGAGCTTCTTCCGGGTCTCCCATGCAGGTGCAGGAGCCCATGGATTTGGGTCATCTTCTGCTGCTTTTCTAGGCCATAGTAGAGAGCTGGATCAGAAGAACAGCAGCCGGGACTAGAACCAGTGCTATTTTGGGATGCTGGCGCTTCAGGCCAGGGCTTTAATCCTCTGCGCCACAGCACTGGCCCCTCTGAAATAATTCTTGCTGAAGGTAACCCAAAGACTCATATATCAAACATAAATGATGAAAATTTTGATCAGATAGTGGGAATGATTAGATATCAAATGTGAGAAGATGTTTGTTAAAATGTCTTAGAAACAATCTCATTATAACTAGACTAGTTAGACCAAAAAGAGTCCAAGAATTGATGCGGGGAATGTAGGTAGGGACATAAGTAACAACATGTGAGCTGGAATGTCTGAGAGCCCTGCATAGCATCCTTACCCTTTCACCTGTCAGCTTGATATACCTACCTTCACAGGGTTCACCTGTGTCGCATCCAGGACCGTGATGGCTACATGGAAGTTAAATATCTACCTAGAGGTGCCATAAAAATCCAAGAAAGCTTGACTCACACTAAGACCCCACCCTATTTGTTTATTCAGTTAAGGCGCCAGCGCCTATCTCATGAAAGGGCCTGATTATAAGGGAGGGCATGTCTTTTCCCCTTCGCCATGCTCCTTGGGGAATTTTCTCTGGCCTGATTTCTCTCTCTCTCTCTTCCTTCCTCCCTATCTCCTCCCTTTCCTTACAGGAAACTCTATGGCCCACTCATGACTGATATCTCTCCATGTGAGGTGGCACATACTCACACAGGAATGTATTTTCACTCTCTCAATTTTAAAGAAATCCTGTTCTTGGGGCCGGCGCTGTGGCGCAGCGGGTTAACACCCTGGCCTAAAGCGTCAGCATTCCACAGGGGCGCTGGTTTAAGACCCAGCTGCTTCACTTAGGATCCAGCTCTCTGCTATGGCCTGGGAAAGCAGTAGAGGATGGCCCAAGTCCTGGAGAAGCTCCTGACTCCTGGCTTCGGATTGGCACAGCTCTGGCCGTTGAGTCCAATTGGGGAGTGAACCAGTGAATGGAAGACCTCTTTCTCTCTCTCTCTCTGCCTCTCTTCTCTCTGTGTAACTCTGACTTTCAAATAAATAAGTAAATAAATAAATAAAAGTAAATAAATCTTAAAAAAATCTTTAAAAAAAATCTTTAAAAAATTGTATACTACATTATGACTCTGCTCTGAATTCTTACCTCTGTGGAGACAAGAACCTGCAATAAAAATTAAGATAACCAGGTCCATATTAGGACCAGCCAGTCAGGAGTAATTGAAACAGGATAACAACTGTAGGAACAGTAGTTGGGGAGTAAACTCAGCCTCAGCCTCTTCCCTGAAAATTATGACGTTCACTGAGGTCAGTCTAATTTCTTCACAGTTTACAGTTTGGGACAGGCCTTTGAGTATTCTTCTGCTTTATCTTGACTGAGGACAAGCAGCAGCTCAGAGATCTGCAAAGCTCCAAAGAGGGTTCGAATCCCTGCTGCTCTGCTTTCTATCCATATCTGTGCTAATGCACATGGGAAGGCGAAAGATAACCGCATATACACTTGAGTCCCTGCCATCCAAGTAGGAGACCAATGTGGAGTTCCTGGCTCCTGCCTTCAGCCTGGAGCAGCTCCAGGCATTGCAGCCATTTGGGGAGTGAATCTGCGGATGGAAGAGCTCCTTCTCTCTCTCTCTCCCCCATTCATTCACTCCACATTTCAAATAAGTAAAATAAGGCTTAAAAAAAAAAAAAAAAGATGGTCATTGGAAGAGGGACTGTCTTCAGTTTCAAATAGAGGAGAGGACTCCCAGTCGGTTCTTGTCCTTGTCTGACAACTGATGGGCACTGGGGATTCAGTGCCCATAAACCAAATAAACATCTCATACCAGGAGCTCCAGGTGATTACTGATGTTACAGGTAAAAATACTATTTTCTAACTGATACAGGAGTCACTCTGTATCAAATTTCCATGCAAGATTCCTGCTCCAACGAGTTGCATTTACCATGGGGGTTGATGGTAAACCTCTCACCTTTTATTTTATTGTATTTTATCTTATTTAAGGTAAGCAAATTTCATGTATTTCATTTATACAGATTTAGGAACATCATGATGCTTCCCGCTCTAATCCCCCTCCTGTCCACACTCCACACTTCCACCTTCTTCCTCTCTTATTTCCTCTCTTAATTTTTACAATGATATAATTTCAGTTTATCTTATAAGACCAGCCCTACAGTAAGTAAAGAATTTAACAAATAGTAAGGAGAAAAATCTAGTGTTTCATAATAGTAGAGACAAGGGCTAACAATCATTGAATCTCAAAATGTCAATTTCACTCCTAAACATGACATGTTTGGCTCTCTAGTAGTTACTACAGATCAAGGAAAACATACAATATGTGTGTTTTGGGGACTAGCTTATTTCAGTAAGTATAATGGTTTCCAGTTGCATCCATTTTGATGCAAAAGACAGAATTTCATTTTTTATGGCTGAGTAGTATTTTGTACTTTATATATACCATATTTCTTTATCCAGTCATCAGTAGATGGACATCTGGGTTGATTGTATATCTTGGCTATTGTGAATTGAAATGAAATAAACATGGAGGTACAGATAACTCTTTCATGTGCTGATTGATTTCTCTTGGGTAAATTCTCAGGAGTGGGTTTGCTGGGTCATATGCTATGCCTATTATCAGCTTTTGGAGGTATCTCCATAATTACTTCCAACAATAGCTGTGCCAGTTTACTTTCTGACCAACAGTACATTAGGGTGTTTCCCCCACATCTTTGGTAACATTTACTGTTTGTTGATTTCTGTATGAGAGCCACTCTAACTTGGGTAAGGTAAAATCCCATTGCGGTTTTGATTTGCCTTTCCCTGATAGCTAGTAATCCTGAGCATTTTTTCATGTGTCTGTTACCCATTTGAATTTGCTATTTTGAAAAATGCCTGTTCAAGTTCTTTGCCCTTTCTTAATTGGATTGTTTTTTGTTGTTGTTGAGTTACTTGAGCTCTTTATAGATTCTGGATATTAATCCTTCATCAGTTTCATGTTTGCAAATATTTCTCCCATTCTGTCAATTGCCTCTTCGCTTTGCTGAGGGTTTCCCTTGCAGTGGAGAAACTTCACAATTTGATGTAATCCCATTTGTTGTTCATTTTGGCTTTGATTGTCTGTGCTTCTAGAGTTTTATCCAAGAAGTCTTTTCTATACCAATGTCGTGCAGACTTCCCCCAGTGTTCTTCTCTAGTAATTTGATGGTATCAGGTTATAGATTCAGATCCTTGAATCATCTGGAGTTGATTTTTGTAGAAAGTATAAGGTAGGGGTCTTGTTTTATACTTCTGCATATGGAGATCCAAGTTTCCTAGCACCATTTGTTGAAGAGACTGTCTTTTCTCCAAGGATTGATTTTTAGATATTCTGTCAAAGATTAGTGCGATTAGTTGGTTGTAGATTTGTAGATTGATTTGTGGAGTTTCTATTCTGTTTCATTGGTCTACATATCTATTTTTGTTTCCGTTTCTTGAAGGTAATATATGGTGAGTTGTTTTTTCTTTTTTAATCTTTTTACTGGGGAATTGAATATTGTAGCACAGAAGCGAGGAGTAGCTCTGGATATGCTCAGAAATGGGCATATATTCTCAGAACTAATGGCCAGTTTTTCTACGCAAATAGACTCAGGGGATTTACAATGCCCTGTATGCTTAAGAGCAGTTGTTGCTACAGTACATTTGGTGGAGGAAATTGTTATGCTGACTTTAGGCCAGGAACTTGAAGTTCAAACTTGAAAGCAGGTATAAGGAGTTCTAGAGACTAAAGGGCATTAATTTTTAACAGTGGAATGCCTTACTAAATACCTGGCTCTTCTTTTAGACCCATCTGAGGCAACACTCAAATTAGCTAAGTTCTCAATCCAGTTGCTCTTCTGCCATCCAAAGGTAGATCACACTTGGTGTTGAGACCGCAGAGCAGGTCTATCCCATCATGCGTGATCTATGAGCTGAACCTCAGAGTAGCCAGATGTTGAGTGATTCATTGATGGTAGTAGTTTCATGAATGAAGGCCTCAGAAAGACAAGATACGCTATAGAGGATCTTACTCAGGTAACAGAAGCACAGGCATTGCCATTCAAACGCTTCAGCTTGAAAGACTGAACTTATTGCCTTATCTAGAGCCTGTGTATTAGGAAACAGACCAAAGAATTACTATGCTTTCCTCATGTTACATTCTTATGCAGTTATTTGGAAAGAAAAAGTCCTTCATTCTGCAAAGAACTCGCCCATTAAACATGGAAAAGCGATACTAACTTTCCTTCAGGCTGTCTTGAACCTCTGGAAGTGATTATTGTGTGCTGCAGGGGTTACCAAAAGGGAAAGAGCAAAATTAGCAAAAGAATCACACTAAAGGACAGGGCAGGAAAGAAAACTGCTGCTCAGGAGGCTTTAGAAATCATAGTAATACCTCAGCCTACAGAAGAAACTAGAAATCCTTATTATACCATATCTGAGTTAGAATGGGTACAGCAAAGACTTTTCATTAAAGATGTCAATGGGTGGTGGATTTTGAATAAAAGATCATGCTTCTAATGGCCTTTCATTTTGAAAATTATTAAGGAAAGGCATGACTCTACTTGTCTGGGAAGAGAGCCCTAATACAAATAGTTTCTCAGGTATTCGGAGGGAAAGTGATGTGAGAAAGCCTGGATAGATAATTTTAAGTTCATGACCTGGAAGCTGCACCTCCATTGCTCTGTGTTGCTATATCACCTACCTGTTAATCAGGGCACCACTCCCCAGGAAGTACTTTCTCTTACCTGTGGCATAGGGATGGTACCACATAAACACTTCCATTATTTAAGCTTATAAAAAGATGAGAAGAACAGAATCTTGCTCTCTCTTTCTCGTTGGACTCTGGTTGAGGAGAGCTGGGTATGATAACTCCCTTTTCTTGGCCCATTTTCTCAAAATAAAGCCCTAATGAGCTTGTATATTTTTCTCACATTGTCAATAAAGTTTATCCCACTGCATGTTGTGTTTGGGTCTGGGGTACTTAGAAATCTTCTCCAAGTAAAAGGCAAGAGTCTGGAAAATTAATTTAGGCCCAATCTAGCCCACAACAAAAGGACTATATGATGTTATAAAGGAAGTAACTCTGTCTTGTCCCCTCTATTTAGAAAACAACCCTACCACTAGTGATCATCTAGAGCATCCCCATTACTCATTCCTGTATAAGGAGTGGAAAACACACCCTGGTAATCCCAATTGATATTTCTGGCTTCCTGTGACTATGTCTTGCAGGATTTCTCCGATGTTCTCTAATAATTTGATGGTGTCGAGTCATAGATTTAAATTTTTAATCCATCTTGAATGGATTTTTGTGTAAGGTGTAAGGTATGGGTCTTGCTTTATGCTTCTGCATGTAGAAATCCAGTTTTCCCGGCACCATTTGTTGAATAGACTTTTCTTGCTCTAGGAATTGGTTTTAGATCCTTGATCAAATATGAGTTGGCTGTAGATGTTTGGGTTGATTTCTGGTGTTTCAATTCTGTTCCATTGGTCTATCTATCTGTTTCTGTACCAGTACCATGCTGTTTTGATTACAACTGCCCTGTAGTATGTCCTGAAATCTGGTATTGTGATGCCTCCGGCTTTGTTTTTGTTGTACAAGATTGTTTTAGCTATTCGAGGCCTACTGTGCCTCCGTATGAATTTCAGCATCATTTTTTCCAGATTTGAGAAGAATGTCTTTGGTATTTTTATTGGTATCGCATTGAATTGCTTTTGGGAGAATGGACATTTTGATGATATTGATTCTTCCAATCCATGAGCATAGAAGATTTTTCTTGATCAGCTCTTTTCCTGACTGTTGAGGAACAGCTTACTATTTTATTCCTTTTGTATTTTTTTGTTCTACTTAATACCACTGGTTGAACTCTTTAATTAACACACAACTATTCTTATGTGTTTAAATTTAACTGAAAAGGATCCCTGTTAAATATAAGAGTGGGAATAAGAGAGAGAGGAGATGTATAGTTCCGCACATGCTCACTCAGACTTACCACTAATGGTAGAGCTAGAAACGTGCCAGGGGATTCCAAATCAATCCCATCAAGATGGCATGTACCAATGCCATCTTACTAGTCAAAGTGATCAGTTTCAGTTCATAACTGATCATAATGATAGGATTAAGTGTCAAAGGGATCACATAAACAAGACTAGTGTCTGCTAATACTAACTGATGGAATTAAAAATGAGAGAGCAATCCAACTTGGGAAGCAGGATACACAGCAGACTCATAGAATGGCAGATGCCCTAAACAGCACTTTGGCCTCAGAATCAGCCCTTAAGGCATTTGGATCTGGCTAAAAACCCATAAGAGTTTCCCAGGCATAAAAAGCCAAGACATTATGGCAAAAAAAAAAAAAAAAAACAAAAAAAAACACAAAAAACAAAAAACCCTAAATGAAAGATCTCTGTGAGTGAGATCCCAGCGGAAAGAACAGGCCGTCCAAGAAGGAGGTACCTTTCTCTGAAGGGAGGAGAGAACTTCCACTTTAGTTATGACCTTGTCTAAAGCAGGTCAGACTTTGTGAACTCAAGAGGCTTCCATAGCATTGGCAGCTCATGCCAAGAGCCTTGGGTGATTTCTAACGTCATAAATAAGAGTGTCAGTTGGCAAATCAACAACAGGAGTCACTGTGCACTTATTCCCCATGTAGGATCTCTGTCTTTAATGTGTTGTACTATGTGAAGTAATGTTGTAACTAGTACTCAAACAGTGCTTTATACTTTGTGTATCTGTGTGGGTGCAAACTGTTGAAATCTTTACTTAGTATATGTTAAGTTGATCTTCTGTATATAAAGATAATTGAAAATGAATCTTGATGAAGAATGAGATGGGAGAGGGAGTGGGAGATGGGATGGTTGCAGGTGGGAGGGAAGTTATGGAGGGGGGGAAGCAACTATAATCCAAAAGTTGTACTTTCATAACTTATATTTCTTAAATAAAAGTTAAAAAATAACTAGAAAAAAAACTGGGAAGGAATTGGGTCAGGATTGTGGCTTGGTGGGTTAAGCCACTTACTGCAATGCTGGAATCCTATATGGGGTCCAGTTTGAGTCCTGGCTGCTCTACTTCTGATCCAGCTCCCTGCTAATGCACCTTGGAAAACAGAGGAAGATGGCCCAAGTGGGAGACCTAGATGAATCTCCTGTGTATGGCCTGATCTAACCTGGTCATTGTGGCTATTTGGGGAGTGAAACAGCAGATCGACAATCTCTCTCTCTCTCTCTGTAACTCTGCCTTTCAAATAAATAAAATTAATGTTAAAGGAAAAAAAAAACAGTTGGAAGGAAGTTTTCCCTTCTGAGCAATTGTAGCTAAAATGGAAAGAACCTCATTAGATGCTACTTAACACTCCTACAGCAGTTAAATTTCAGGAAATTTCTCTCTTGGTACATCTGTCAAGAATTAAACTTTTTTCTCTTAAATTTTCACAGATGCCTGCAGAAGATAAGTTGGCCTATTATTTTGAGCCAGCTGAAGACCTCAAATACTTCTTCAAAAAGAAGAAAATAAGTCTTTCTTTTGCAATCAAGTTGTCGTGCTTTATAGTAGATATGGTTGGTCTACCTCTTCTCATGTTGTTATTGTCAGGAAACTCCTTGGCAAGTTCTTCCATTGTAACAGAAGAAAATCCTACTGTATCTCATGAAGCACTCTTTTTAAAAATCTGTTGTCTCAGACTACAGGCCGGATTTTACAGCAAGTACTCAAGTTTGTGGATGCTCTAGTTAAAGTAATCATAGACAATAGACTATTTCTAGAGTGTCTGCTGGTAGAACAAGGTGAAGTATGTGGAGTGACTAATAGAATTTGTTGTTTTCTTTAACTGTATGCCCACAGAAAGAAACATTACAATGATTCTCATCCAGCCCAAATGATTCTAGAATTGAGATACAGAAAGTTTACCAGCTTTCACAATTTTGGAAATAGTAGAAAATGCTTTCCATTTCCTAGGAGGGATCATACCCATGACCTTTTTTCAATTATATTCATCTTGGTTGTTGTCTCAGAAAAATCATGATCATGCAAGGACCATATCCATTGGCAGTCACTGACAAAATTATTTCAGCTCTTGAGAGAGATCTCCTGGATCAGATAGCCATAGATTTTTGTTCCCAGGACAGGCATGGCCAGGAATTTTTAACAACATGAAGTTTCAGAAGACCAACCTTCCTTCTTTATTCTCTTAAAGATTAAGTGACAAAAAATCTTGAAGGGGGTGATGATATGGGGAAAGTATGCAAGGAGTTAGAAAGAAATAGATGAGATAAAATTTTTGCCAGTCCTGCATTGTAACATTACACCTTCACCTGTCAGTTTAATACACCTACCATCAGAGAATTATCTGTTTCATCTGGGACCAGGAAGGAGGAGACATTGTGATGGCTATATGAAAGTTAAACACTGTATGGAGGCGCTATACAATCCCAGAGAGCTTCATTCATGCTAACACTTCACCCAGTTTTTTTACTCATTTAAGGCATCACTTTCTACCTCATAAAAAGACTCTGATAACATGGGAGGGCTCTCTCTTGCTCTTGGCCATGCTTGTGGATCCTTCCCTGACACACCCATCACAGATATCGCTCCATGTGAAGTGGCCCACACTCATGCATAAACTATGAACACTCTCTTGTTTTTAAATAAATCATGTTCTCACTTCTGCACTGTTTATGCCTTTGCTTTGAAGTCTTATCTCCATTGGGGTGCAAGAAGATTCAGTAATGTTTAAAATACCCAGGCTCACATGTGAATGAGACCTCATCAAAAGAGGGCTTAAAGGAGCCTGAATGAAGGTTGGTAAAGGAGAGAGTTTTTGCTGTAAAGGCTATTGTTGTCCCATTTACCAGTGAGAAAGCAAGCCTAGGGAGATTGCAGGAATAAAGATGTCCCAGCCCAACACCTTACTTTAATAAATGAAGGCACAGACAAGTTTAAGAATTTGACTGAATTTGAATCATTAAGAGCTGCAGATGTAGGATTCCACATTTGCTTGTAATTCATAGTCAGGAGCTTCCACACCAAAACTAAGTAAAACAAAACAAAATTGTTCTTTCTTTGTCAATGGCAAATCCATTGCTGAATCCTCTGTAACAAAAGACAGATTAGTAAGAGAAAGATATATAATTTTGTAAGTAAAAGTTTTATATGACACAAGAGCTTTTAGAATTGATAAGTGAAAGATAAGGAAATTTGTGTACTTCTATGCTCAGTCATTGGGAACTACAAAGTGGCTATGATCTCATGGTAAAAAGTCTTGGGGAACTTAGGAATTAGCAAGATCTGTTTGCTTAGATTTTTCTGGTATCTGTGCCTTTAGCTTATTTCATACAGTTATAAGAGGGACCACCGAAGAACGTTGCTATTATGACCCACTCTACAAGGTCAGAAAATTCTTTTATGATCTACTTGAGGAAAAATGGAAGGAGGAAGTCAGAGGACCCTTACTTCTTATACTGTTTCCCAAATGCCAAGGTACAATATTTTGGGGTAGAATGGCCTGAATACCATGAATCCATTCCCTCTGTCAATTTCCATTCATTTATACACATGTGTCAGAACAGCTCCTCAAACTAGTTGTGATGATATGCAGTAGGCAGGTAGCTAGCTACGTCTGCTGAGCTGAAAGACACCACACTCTGCCCATGCATCCTAATATTTTTCAATCAAACTACCCCTTTCCTAGGATGTACCTCCTTCATCTGGGACATAGGAGTGTTGTGAGAGAGGTGGGGTCTAAATTCTTATCTGGGCCCTTGCTTTTTACTTAGAGACGTTTACTAAGTACAAGCACATATATGGTGCACAAAGTGGTAAAGTTTATTTAAAAGGTGAGAAAAACACACATACACACACCCACATGCACATAGTTCAGGAGTAGAGTGGGCCTGGAAGCGAAGAGGATGGGGGAAAGGAAGTATAAAGACAGTGCTTCAAAACCCTCTCTTCCTTTTCTGCAGAGAGAGAAAGAGAGAGAGTCCTTCCCGTTACTGGCCTCCTATGAGGTTGAAAGAGGAGTGGTTACATGGTACCTCCCCTAGGTCCCAGAAGAAGGAAGATACATCCTGGGAAAGGTGTGATTTGATTGACAGGAAGGTACACAGGATTTCATAAGACAGGGGAGCTGTGGCTTTCAACTCATAGCCTAGCCTTAATTAGCTACTTATCCCATATTGGGGGGGGGGTTGCTCCATGTAAGTAGTCACTTGCCCTCTGGCCTCATAATAGAGGCCAACAACAAAGAAGAGCTCTCTCTTCAACTGAAGACCACCATTGGAGGAGGTGCTGAGGGGCTCTCTATGCTTCCCCTCCTCCACTCTTTATAACCTTCTGGGCCCACTTCCCATTCAGGATGGGTATGTGTGTGTGTGTGTGTGTGTGTGTTTGCTTTCTCATCTCTGAATACAATTTATTTTATATAAGCCAACATGAAGAATATCTGTCATTACGCATGGCAAGAGCCTGGGAACAAAAATTGAACTCTGCTTCCCCCACAACATGACCAGTTACTATAGAACCCCCAAACCTTATTTTGCTCACCAAACATACAGAAAGTCAATGACTGACATCAGGGTGTTGGAAGAAAGGAGGCTTTTATCAAAAAATGCTGAGTAAGGAGACAGGCAGCTGTTGCTTAATTCCTCAGCTCCTTCCTCTAGATGAAGGTTCTTCTAGACTGAAATTGCATATAAGGTTGCATGTTCAGCTCCTGTTGAATTTCCTAGATGATTAATGGTATTGATGACCCTCTGACAGCAATGCTATACTCTTGGGGCAATTTTTAAGATGGTCAAATAGATTTCAGTCATCCTATGTGCTACACGTATATGATAGTTGCTTCTGAAACTAGGCTCTGAGACAATACTATTTAGATGTTAATTGCTGCAGAATCTTCTTGTGCCAGTTTCACCACATCCTCAAGTCAGTGATTTATTTTAATAAATGATTAATTAATTAGCAATCCTAAGGAAGCAGTAGGACACCCTGAGTTAAGAGTAGGAGACTCTGTCCTGGTAATATCTTGCCTAAGTTTTAGGGACACATGTAAAGGGGTTTAGTTTCACACATAAGTGTACTTCACAAAGTTCATGGAAAATTGAAAATACGTAATAAGTTTATTTTGGTACAAAAAATTTTTGAATGACAAAATATTCTATGTTCATGGACTAGAAGAATAATTATTATCAAAATGTCCATACTACCAAAAGCAATTTACAGATTCAATGCAATACCAGTTGAAATACCAAAAACATTCTTCTCAGATATAGGAAAAATGATGTTGAAATTCATATGGAAACACAGAAGACCCTGAATAGGTAACGCGATCTTATATAACAAAAACCAAGTCAGAGGGACCACAATACCAGATTTCAAGATATATTACAGGGCAGTTATAACCAAAACAACCTGGTACAGGTACAAAAACAGATGTACAGACAATTGGAACAGAATAGAAATGCCAGAAATCGATTCAAGCATCTACAACCAGCTTATATTTGACAAAGGAGCTAAGATCAATCCCTGTAGCAAGGATAGTCTCTTTGACAAATGACGCTGGGAAAAATTGTATCTCCACATGCAGAGATATGAAGCAAGACCCCTACCTTACACCTTAACACAAAAATCCATTCAAAATGGATTAAAGGCCTAAACCTATGACTTGATACGATCAAATTATTACAGAACATTGAAGAAGCTATGCAACACATTGACATAGGCAAAGAGTTCGTCGAAAAGACCACAAAAGGTACAGGCAATCAAAGTCAAAATTGGCAAATGGTATTACATCAAATTGAGAAGCTTCTGTACTGCAAAAGAAACACTCAGCGAAGTGAAGAGGCAATTGACAGAATGGGAGAAATTATTTGCAAACTACACAATGGATAAAGGATCAATAACCAGAATATGTAAAAAGATCAAGAAACTCAGCAACAGCAAAACAAACTATCCAGTTATTATATGGGAAAAGGACTTAAATAGAGATTTTTCAAAAGAGGAAATCCAAATGGCCAACAGACACATGAAAAAATGTTCAGGCTCACTAGCCTTCAGGGAAATGCAAATCAAAACCACAATGAGGTTTCACCTCAACTTTGTTAGAATGGCTTTCATACAGAAATCAGCAAACAACAAATGCTGGGGAGGATGTGCAGGGAAACATACCCTTGTCCACTGCTGGTGGGAATGTAAACTGGTAAAGCCACTGGAGAAGAGAGTATGGAGATATCTCAGAAATCTGAATATAGACCTACCATATGACCCAGCCATCCCACTCCTGGGAAATTACCCAAAGGAAATGAAATCAACATATGAAAGTTATGTGTATTCCATGTTTATTGCAGCTCAATTCGCAATAGCTAAGACATGGAATCAACACAAATGCCCATCGACTGAAGACTAGATAAAGAAATGATGGGATATGTATAACAGGGGATACTGCACAGTGATAAAAAAAATCCGGTCATTTGCAGCACAATGGATGAAACTGGAGAACATTATATTTAGTGTCCCCCAAAGGGACAAATACCATATGTTCTCCCTGACCTGTGATAACTCATAGAGCACCTAAACGGCAATCTGTAGAAGTGAAATTGATACTTTGAAGAGCCATTGTCTTGACTATTGGGGAACAGTTTTTCTTTTTCTTTTTTTTTTTTATACTAACTGTTGAACTCTTTACTCAGTATAGAGATAACCATGTGTATATAAAGTTAATTGAAAATAGATCTTAGTTAAAAAATAAGAGTGGGGATAAGAGAGGGAGGAAGGGGGTGGAAGTGGGGGGCAGGAGGGTGGGCATGGAAGAAGCAGCAGCTTCTTAAAAGTGTAATTGTGAAATGTGCACAGTTTGTAACTGTGAAGCTGGATAGTTCTGCATACATTCCTAAGGGCTTACTTCTAAGGGTACAGTTTAAAAACTTGCCACTGAACCCCAAGTCCCCTTAAGCTGGGTGGTAGAAATAGCATTTTAAGTGTTGAAGTGAGCATATTGATAGGATTAAGTACTGAAGTGATAGTATAGATGGGATTAAGTGTATGGTAACAAAAGCAGATAGAATTAAAAAGGAGTGAATGCTCCAACATGGGAAGCAGTCCATACAGCAGACTTATAGAATGGCAATCATTTTTAAGTAGTATTTTGGCTGTGATGGGTGTGGCCAGAGAGTTCTGTTTGGTTCTTCAGGGTTAAGGGTGTGTCAAAGGTGACTCACCCAGGTGAGTCTCTCTCTTTTTTTTTTTTTTTGACTCTTTCCTCCTTACCCCCCTCCTCCAGCTCCCATCCCACCTGCCTCTCCCTATCCCATCTCCTTCTTCATTATGGTTCATTTTTAGTATGACTTTATATACAGAGGACCAACTTCCATGCTAAGCAGACTTCAACAATTTGCACCCATGCACACACACAACATATAGAATACAGTTTAGGGAGAAAATTTGCAGCTGATTCTCATATTAGAATTCACTAGGGACAGGGGTCCTACATGGAGAGCAAGTGCACAGTGATTACTGTGTTCCTTTAACAATTAACACTTTTTTTTATCACATCAGTAATCTTGCCGTGGGCTGCCAAGTCTATGGAAGCCTTTTGTGACCATAGATTCCACTGGTATTTGGACATGGTTATAAGCAAAGTGGATGTTCTCTCCTCCTTTCAGAGAAGAGTGTATCCTTCTTTGATGACCCTTTCTTTCTTCTGATGTCTCACAGAGATCCTCTGTATTTGTCAAAGAGTTGGATTTCCATGCCTGAAATGCTCTCACAGGCCTTTCAGACCGACTAGGTAGCCTTAAGGGTTGATTCTGAGGTCAGAGTGTTATTTACAGCTAATGCCATTCTAGGAGCCTGCTGTGTGGACTGATTCCCATGTTGATCTTTCCTTCCTTTTTAATTCTATTATTTTTACCAGGCACTTGATGTTATTTATATCATCCCTTTTAAACTTAGACTGATCTATATGTTGCCTTTAACATTTAATATGATCATTTTAACAGTGAAGATGGCATTTATACCACCGTTTCTTACGGGTTTGACATATATTTATATGAGAGTTTTGAAGAACCCTCTATGTGTTGTGTGTATTCATATATGCATAATTTTTAAAGATTTATTTATTTGAAAGGCAAAGTTACAGAGAGACAGAGAGAGAGAGAGAGAGACAGAGAGGGAGAGAGAGAGAGTCTTCCATCTGCTGGTTCACTGTCCAGTTGGCTCCAACAGCTGGAGTTGGGCCTATCTGTAACCAGGAGCCAGGAGCTTCCTCCAAGTCTCCTACATGGGTGCAGGGTTCCAAGGACTTGAACCATCTTACACTGCTTTCTCAAGTGCACTAGCAGACAGTTGTATTGGAAGTGTAGTAGCCAGGACTCAAACTCGTTGCAATGTGGGATTCCGGCACCATGGTAGGCAGTGGCTTTACCCACTAAGCCTCAGTACTGGCCCCCATATATGCATAATTTAAAAAAAAAAAAAGATGTGATCTCAGTTCCTACTATAGTCTCTAAATCATTTTTTTATTCATAATTTTTAAATCAATGTCCATAATAAGAATGTAAATGAAACTATCTACCTTTGGCTAAGAGTGCTGCTGTTCTTATTACAATCTGTTCTTCTCACACCTGCCTTCATCCTTCTTCCTAAAATTTATTCCAAATATATACATAATAAAATCTCTGGACTTTTGAAAAAATGTAGCCACTTCTTTTTGTAAACTTCTAAAGAGTTTATTAGAATGATATCACATTGTCTGCAATAGCATGGAAGAAAATGAATGCAATAGAATGAAAGGTAATGTGTGTCCAGAAAGTTGCATTGCTTATGAAGACCTTTTTCTTATTCCTCAGTGTGAGAGTTGGAGGTACAACTTGAATCTAACCTGGGTCAAAATAATAAATTATTTTTCATGTTTCAATGCATCACACCATGTGCTTAAATTATTTCAAGGTGCCATGTTGTCCTGACACTCCCATCTATTCTGAACCATTTTGTTTAAATAAAAAGACCCTGTTTAACTTTGTAATATGAAACACAGCTGAGTCATTGACTCTTCAATCAGCCTTTATTATACTGAAATCACAGTAGGATATCCCTTTTACCCAGAATGTACTGACACTAAAGTAGAATTGATTTCAATCTAAAGATGAAAGACAAAACACAACAATATGTGCGTGTATCTGCATAGTAATCTGGGGTAGCTTCATTATTACTATGTTCACTGTGTAGCAGAACTCACTGTGAAATAGACCTGTATCTAATTCTTCAGTATAGTTATAAAAAAAAAATGAACAATAAAAAAGAGGTTACAAAAACTTTATTTATAGAATACTGGAGTACTTATGCTTTTGTTGTCATAATTATTCAAGTTTCCTGCAGGTTACTTTGACCAAGCTGACAGGTACAGATGGGACAGTTTGGCAGTTTCAGCTTCATCAGATTCTCTAAGTTAGGAGTTAAAAGAAGATTCCCGGCCGGCACTGCGCCTCAATAGGCTAATCCTCCACCTGTGGCACTGGCATACCGGGTTCTAGTCCCGGTAAGGGCGCCGGATTCTGTCCCGGTTGCCCCTCTTCCAGGCCAGCCCTCTGCTGTGGCCAGGGAGTGCAGTGGAGGATGGCCCAAGTCCTTGGGCCCTGCACCCGCACGGGAGACCAGGAAAAGCACCTGGCTCCTGGCTTCGGATCAGCGCAGTGCGCCAGCCTCAGCGGCCATTGGAGGGTGAACCAATGGAAAAGGAAGACCTTTCTCTCTATCTCTCTCTCTCACTGTCCACTCTGCCTGTCAAAAAAAAAAAAAAAAAAAAAAAAAAACAAACACCACCACCAAGATTCCCAAGCTAAATCTCTCTTTTTGCCAATAAAATAGACAAATATGTAGAAATAAATGATATTATATGTACATATATTCATACCATAGCAATAGAATCAAATTTAGATTTTTCTTTTAGTGTGATTAAGCCTAGAAAATGAGCAATAAGTAACTATGATTAGTTAAATAACTCAGTGTCTGAAATCCACACCCTACTTTTCTGAGGACGGCTAGGAAATTGAACAGCTTCCCAGAGAATTTCCTGCATTGTGGTTTCCTAAATGAGCCAGCAAGATTTGATATACCTAAGTATATTCCTTTGTTTCAACTGCATGGTGCCTGCATAAAATGCCACGAAGTCTACAAATTGGTGACCAAAAAACTGGCTTTTGTCCACTAATAAATTTGAAGTTGAAACAAATCCTGTTGTTACCTCAAAGGTTTCCTGGTCCAGAGGCAAACAAGGACTCCTATATAATCATAAATTCAGTTAATTGAAGGAAAAGAAACATTTTCAAACAATAATAGCAATAACAATGCATAGTCTAGACAGAACACAGGCTCAGCATAAAAATATCAGTGTGAGCAAGGAAAGTAAAAAGAAACGCTCAAATAAGTGCATTTCAATATGGAAAAGACAGAATTTCAATAACCAAAGCATGGGAACTATTTGAACAATGTATGTTACCTAACAAGAGTTATATAATTAAGAGTGATTTCATTCTGTAGTTGAATGGGGGGAGGTCGTAAAATGTAGTTAAATGCAAGGTGAAGGAAAATCATAGTAGCAACCTGAAATCCTGACGTTGTCTATAATGGGAGGTATTCCTATGCAGAGGTCACATGAGGTCTAAAAGTTGAATTCATTACTTAGTTAACCACAAAAAGTCTTATTTTGAGGATATGAATCCTGAAAATTCAGTGATAAATCCTGGATTTGCTAATTGCAATGGAGACGAGGAGATGGGAATTTTGAATCGGTTTATAATTTTTGTAAAGGTTCACCTTCTATGAAACAGCAGAAAGTGAGCCAGCATTAACCATGCATTCCAACTAATTCAGTGTATAAGTAGTTTTGGCATCTGGCAATAACTGATCAGAAAATTACATGAAAATATGTTATGAAGCATGATAGAATCTTATAGAGCAATGATACATTTTCATTAATAAATTAATGAATAATTAATAAAATAATTTTATGAAATATATATGCGCAAATGTATGTGTATTATTCAGAAACTGTAGGTTGTAGTGTGCTAATTGAGAAACATTGGCTCCTCAGATATTTAGATGGCTTGGAGTTTCAAAGTCAAACTAATGTTGACTTCAACGTAAAAGTCATTTGTATAAATAAATTACTCACATCCTCTGTATATGCTTTGCCTTGGCAATTTCTGTACAGAATTCTACTGGATTTATGAAAAACATCCATAGAGATTCAACTAAGAATGCAAATAAAATATGTTTTAGAACATAGTGTAGATTGGAGCATGAAATTGTAAGATCAAAGTCTTATCAAAATAAAAAGTAAAGAATAAAGACTCCTTTTTGTTATATTTTCAGACTAAGCCTGAATGATTAAAAATATGAATATGTAAATATGCATTTTGCAATCTAACAACAGCATCCATATGACAAAAGGAAGTTTGAATAGTAAAATCATAAGAAAAAAACTGCAGATTCCTATGTGGAAAAATAAAGCATAATTTACAGCACGAATTTATGATGTTCTCTTTTGTTTATTTGTTTTGTGTTTTCAGCCCTATGTTAGAAATGAACCATTCATTCTAAAATAGAAAAATGCAATTTAGGCCATTTAGATAATTTAAAGGTTTACATATGTGTGATTTGGCTAATCTAAACAGATTAATCAGTACATTGAACTGAGTTTCTGAGAGAATTATTGGTCAGTAATGACTTACTTCCTATTTTTCATTTTTTTCCTAACTATTGCATTTTAATTCTCCTTGGAACAGAATTTTAAAGACAGCTAAGATCAAATGTTTTAACTTGGCCCTCATGAACAGTGAAGTCTACACTAGATTCACAGTGTATGTTACTTGAAGCCTTGTGAGGAGACTCAATTTTAATCTACTACTGGGACGAGAGCCTCAATAACTTTACCATTTGCCTCAGGAGACTATAATATACATTTGTCATAGAGAGTAGCATAATTTCTGAGGAAAGTTTTCTTTTTGTTCATTATTATCAATAATAAAATTCTAATAAAGAGTCCTCTTCAAATACTACCAAAATAGTAATCTGTAACGATACATGTGTATATATTTGTGTACATGTAGATAGATTTGAAGAAGTGTCTATTTTTGAAAATGTCAATAGTTTCAATAAACAGAAGAAAATGTTACTAATTTAAAAATACATAAATTTATGCTTTAGACTTTTCTTAAACACAAATTATGTATTTCTTAGTTTAAAAAGGATATTTATATACTTTCATTAAATTTAATTTTCAAGAAGTTACAGGACATTTGTAGATTTAACAAATTCATGTCATGAAAAATAAGATTATAAACAAAAATATAATTCTAAAATATTTCAGAAAACAAGAGATTTAAGCTTGTTTTTTCTTTAATTTGAGAGGCAGATACAGACACACACAGAGAGAGATTCTCTCCTCAAATACGCACAAGCACCAAGGCTGGATCAGAGCTGAAGCTGCGGGCTGAATATTCAAACCAGGTCTCCCACCTCTGCCTCTCAGGGACTACATCAGCAGGATCCAGAGCCTGATATCAAACCCAGGTACTCTGATCTGGGAGACAGACATCTCAATTGCTCTGTCACTCACCCCAATTTTTTTAAAAGATGACAAGAACATAGGATAGAAGTTACAGGTTCTCCACAGCTCCTAAAATGTATTGTAAATATATAGGTATATTTATAAACATCAGGTTATTCATTTGGTTCCTGACTGTGAGTTTACAACATTCAACTGATTTTTTTTTTTTTTTTTTTTTTTTTGGACAGGCAGAGTGGACAGTGAGAGAGAGAGAGACAGAGAGAAAGGTCTTCCTTTTGCCTTTGGTTCACCCTCCAATGGCCGCCGCGGCCGGCGCGCTGCAGCCGGCACATAGTGCTGATCTGAAGCCAGCAGCCAGGTGCTTCTCCTGGTCTCCCATGGGGTGCAGTGGGCCATCCTCCACTGCACTCGTGGGCCATAGCAGAGAGCTGGCCTGGAAGAGGGGCAACTGGGACAGAATCCGGCGCCCCGACCGGGACTAGAACCCGGTGTGCCGGCGCTGCAAGGCAGAGGATTAGCCTAGTGAGCCGCGGCGCCGGCCTGTGACTGATTTTTAAAACCATGGTTTATGTGCCACAACAGAATTTGGTTTGGGGGGCTGGCACTGTGGCATAGGATGTAAAGCCACTGCCTGCAGTGCTGGCATCCCATATGGGCACTGCTTCTAGTCCTGGCTGCTCCATTTCTGATTCAGCTCTCTGCTATGACCTGGGAAAGCAGTAGAAGATGGCCCAGGTCGTTGGGCCCCTGCACCCATGTGGGGAACGGGGAAGAAGCTCCTGGCTCCTGGCTTCAGATGGGCGCAGCTCCGGCCATTGCTCCAATCGGAGAGTGAACCAGCGAATGGAAGACCTCTTTCTCTCTCTCTCACCCTCTCTCTCTCTCCCTATCTCTGCCTCTGCCTCTCTGTAGTTCTGGATTTCAAATAAATAAATCTTAAAAAAAACAATTTGACTTGGTATGTTGTCTCATTGACTATTTGAACTGGGCCACTGTATGTGTCACTTCTGACAATTAAAATTCATTGCTACTTGAAAGCTTTCTTGTTTTGTAATCATTAGGTTCTTCCTACTTCTTTGTGAGTCTTATGATCAAATTCAAGATTGGTAAGCTATTTATTGAGAAACTATGGACTACATATCATTACGCGTGTTCTTGAAGGGAATAAAATTAAAATGTAAAATTTCCTTTTCCTTCAAGAGTTGGCAGACAGAAGGATGAGAAAGTCAGCATTAATAATTTAAGATACACTCATGCTACATAAAAACTCAAGTGAAAAAGACAAGTGAGAAAGCAACAAAAGAAATTGATCTCTTTCTTACACTTGAAAAGGATAGCTTAAAAAATTTGTGGGGTAAATGAAATTAAAAGATAAGTTTGTTTTGGTGCAAAAATGTGAAATCCATGCATAGATTTTTCATAATATGTATTTTCCATGAACTTTTCAAGTACCCTCATTTGTGTGTATCTATTTATAATTTATATTTCAATATATATGTATATAGATACCAATATTTATTTACATCAATACATAGACATAAATCACCTATTTGTCTATTTCTCTGGAAAATCCTGAAAAATGCAAAAGCTCTAAAACTGAGACTTATACAGAAAGATGAAGTACTTTTCCCCCCAGAATGACAGAGAGTATTGAAATTTACTCTTAAGGTCTCTCCTCCTGCCATTTCTCTTCCTCTACCTTTTGCAGGATCAGGAAATGGCTCATTGCCAATGCAGTAATAATCGAATGTGATTTTTTTGACAGAAATGAAGGAGAACATGTTTCAACTAGAAGATCATAAGGGCAGGGGAAGAGTCAAGTGTTTGCAAGCAGTGTTTGAAAAATAAATGTTTAGTTTGAGGATATTTGTACAGTCATTTAATAATCATTTAAGATCTTCCTGTGGAAGGACTCAAATGGCAATCTCAGAAGTTTACATTGCAGGATCATCATGAATACTTCCGTGTAGGAACCGTCAAGTGTGTCAAGGAGATTTCTGCATTCTTATATTCATTGCAGCACTGTTTATAATAGCCAAGTTAGAGATTCTGCCTAAGTGCCCACCAGCGGAAGACTATTTGAAAATTTATTTCATATTAGTGCAGTTGAACATATTTTCATTTGATTATTGTTTATATCCCTTGTCTCTTTTCCTACTGAACTATTTTTTTTTTTACCTTTTATATGTTGATCTCTTTATTTAGTGGAAAGATTAAGCCCATGAATTTAATGTAAATTAAAAACATTATTTTTAAAAAGCAATAAATAAAATATTAATTTTAAAAAAAGAAAAAATCACCGACCAAAGAAGGTTCAGATATTATAAGAATTGAAATAAGATATTGATCATAGGAATAAGAAAAGTAGCATTAAATGAAAAAGTCATATTGTTAGGATATGAAGGATTTGCAAATAAAATGGATATGAAAGACAACAAAATGCAAAGAATCAAAATATGTCATGGAAAATTACTACATAAAATAGAACACATAGGAAAGAGAAAAAAGAAAGGAATTTTATGCTTAAAGAAGGAGTATTTCCCTATATTCCAAAAATGTCACTGAGATTATTACTTCAGACCAAATATGCCAAATTTCCTCCAAACTTCTCAGCAACATGTACTCTGGTTGAGTTATATAATTAATTCTTACCAAGAGAATGTCAGCAAAATGAGATAGTCGAAAGCAGATGATTCCTCTGCCTGCTCTAATTCAACACCTAGATGGTATTGTGAAATGAGAGGAGCCAGGATCACCCACTCATTCCTTGGAAGAGAGCTCTGATGAAAGGCACCCTACTCACATTGATTTGTGATATAAAAAAAGAAACTTTGATGTGTTCAAATAGCCACTGAGACTTTGGAGTTTGTTATTACTGCAGCATAACCTAACTAATCTTGACAAATGCACAACAATAAAAGTGCCTCAGTTCAGGTTTTACCTCTGACACTAATTTACAGTTTTCTGACATCTTTAAGAAATAGAAATAGAGGCTGGTGTTGTGGTGCAGTGGGTTAGGCCACAGCCTGCAGAGCCAGCATCCCATATGGGCACTGGTTCAAGTTCAGGCTCCTCCACTTCCTATCTGACTCCCTGCTGATGTGCCTCTGAAAGCGGCGGGAGATGTCCTGAGTCTTTAGGCCTCTGCACCTATGTGGGAGACCTGGAAGAAGCCCCTGGCTCCTGGCTTCGACCTGAATCAGCCCCAGCCATTGGAACAATTTGGGGAGTGAATCAGCAGATGAAAGTTTCTCTCTCTCTCTCTAACTCAGCCTTTCAAATATAATAATTTTTTTGAAAAGAATCTGTCATAAAGTAGGCACTCAATAAATATTTGAAAAAAATAAATTGGGACAAAATGTTTATTACTAATGTGATGAAGATGTATTGAGCTAATGGAAGTGTATGATTTATAAATTAAAACATCACATTAAAAACTATTTTATTTATTTATTGGAAAGGCAGAGTCACACACACACACACACACACACAGAAAGAGAGAGAGAGAGAGAGAGAGAGAGACTGTGAGAAAGAAATAAAGAGAGTCCATTCACTGACTCACTCCCCAAGTCTGAGCCAGGAACTCCAGGATCCAGGAACTCTACCCAGCTCTTCTACCTGGCAGTAGGTGCTCAAGTACTTAGTCCATCTTCTGCTGCCTACCCAGGGGCATTTGCAGGAAACTGGATCAGACGCAGAGCAGCCAGGCTTGAATCACCTCAATATTGCATGCCAGCATCACCAGTGGCACTTAAGCTGCTGTACCAAAACGGAAGCCCTGAAAAAAATAGTCTTATTCTGTTATAAATTACAGATATTTTCACAAGCAGCAAAGATATTATGGCTGTCATAATAAAAAACAGGAAATTATAAGAAGTATATTGGGCTAACAAGAATTCATTACATTCTAGAACTGTCTTGAAAATGGGTAGACTGAGTGTGTTTCTAGAATTGCACAGTCCAATACAGCAGCAAAGGCACTTTAAAAAGTTTGTGGAAAACAGAATTGAAAGGAAAGTTTATTTTGATGCAAAAAATTGAAATCTATGTATAGTTTGTAATATACATTTTCCACAAGCTTTTTAAACACCCGTCTTGTGTGGCTATTGAACCCTTAATATGGGGATAGTTTAAAGTGAAATGTGCTTTAAGTACAAAATACTAGATTCTACTTACCTATATCTTAAAGCTTTATTTATTTGAAAGGTAGAGTGACAGAGAGAAAAGAATAGAAAGAGATTTGCCATCTGCTGGTTCGCTCCCCAAATGTCCTCAACAGCCATTCGGTCTGGGCCAGGTCAAAGCTAGCAGGCAGGAAACCCAGCTAATTCTCCCATCTGAATTGCAGGGGCTTAAGTAGTTGGGCCATTCTCTGCTGTCTATACAGGCACATTGACAGGAAGCTGGATTGGAAGCAGAGTAACAGGGACTAGAACCGGAGCTAGATACGGTGTCTCAGCATTGCAAATCGTGGCTTAACTCTCTGTACAGTAGTGTTGGCCCTCAAAAATTTAATAACCAGTATAAAAACATAAAATCACTAAAAATTTTTGTACTGAGTACCAATTGAAATAAAAACATTTTGAATACACTGGGGTGAGTAAGTTTGATTATTAAAATCAATGCCACTTTTTAAAAACTTTTTTCAAATGTAACAAAGAAATTTTAAATTATATCAGTGATTCTCAGTTGTGCCTTTCATTATCTTTCCACTGGAGAGTACCAGACAGGACAGTGATTCTTTTTTTTTTTTAATTTTTTGACAGGCAGAGTGGACAGTGAGAGAGAGAGACAGAGAGAAAGGTCTTCTTTTTGCCGTTGGTTCACCCTCCAATTGCTGCCGTGGCCGGTGCAGGGCCCAAGGACTTGGGCCATCCTCCACTGCACTCCCTGGCCACAGCAGAGAGCTGGCCTGGAAGAGGGGCAACCGGGACAGAATCCGGTGCCCCGACCGGGACTAGAACCCTGTGTGCCGGCGCCGTAAGGCGGAGGATTAGCCTGGTGAGCCGCGGGGCCGGCCCAGGACAGTGATTTTTAAAATTCATTTCAAATCCTTCACGATTATTCCTAGTATGTTGAAAAGAGCAAAGGAGCAAGAGTTTCACATTTTTTCAATGCCAATTGATATGAATTGTGTCATCAAAACTATGATGTCACCTTTATTATTATGCATATGTTCCAAAGATATCTTGCTCTATTTTGTTTTAGAAAATCCTGTATTACATGAAAAAATAGTACAGAAATTGACACACTGAAAATTATGACTTAAAAAATGGACTCACTGAAGAAGTCAGCCTTTCCCATAAGATTTGTCAATCACCCTTTTGAGCAAGAGTCAGAAAACTGGTACCCATGGGCCAAATTTTGGCCTCATTCTGACCTCCGCTCTAGAAACTTGTCAGTGTCAACACAGATTTTCTGCATCTAACTCAAACAGAGGGAAAAGAGATCTGGAGGATTATACAGGCACTTTAAGGGCCAGGCCTGGAGATGGCCAACATTACTTCCACTCTACTTATTGTGGTCTCACCTCTATGCAAAACATGGTTGAATTGCAGCTTAGCACAGTTAGAAAAGGAAGAATCATTAAAATTGTTTACCAGACATGTTTTGACAAGGAAAACGTTTTCAATTCCAGCCTAGAAAATTGACATGGGTAAGAGTAACTATTTTGCTCTGAAAAGGGAAGCCACTTAGCTTCCTTCCCACAAATGGCTAGATTCAATTTGCGTTGGTAGAACCACTGTTGAACACTAATCTGAACTGAGGGACAGCAAAAAGTCCAGATGCTACCAGAAGCCAGCAGAGCCAGAGACAGGGCAGTTTCAGAGTGGAGAGCAGATCCCCTGCACCCTGTGACTGTGGGAGTTCTGGGCAGAAGCCCCGGAGCTGTGCTCACTCACACTGTGTGATCCAGAGGTATTCCCCTTGGCTTCTTGGGGGTTACCAAGAGCAGAAAACCACAAAATTCCGAGAGCATCAGACCTGAGGAAGTGCCTTCTTCCTGCACCACTTAGCTCATGTGCTGGGAACTCAGGACACAAGTTCCAGCACCACCCTTGCCTGCCACGTGGGAACTGGAGGCAGATCCCTCTGGGCCTTGCAGAGCTGGAACTGTTGGTGGTGGTATTACAGTCTCTGGAGTCGTTTACACTGGCAGACTTTGGAGAGTTCTATCTGCATTGCTCAGCTTCAGGCAAGGGACTCCTGCCATGCCCAGCACAACTGGCTCTCATTTTGGGAGCCTTGGGTAATGACCCCGCTATATCCTATAGCACCAAGACAGTGAAAATTAATACTAATTTCCCCAGGCTCACTGCCTGCATTCCACCTCTCCAGACCCATACTTGCTACTGCAATATCTCTGACCTAGTAGTCACACTGTGGGCTGGAGCAGGGTCCCCTTCATATTCCCAAGTTCCAGGATCAGGGAAGGGCTTTCAGTGTCACAAGCCCCAGCACTAGGACCTGGGTAAGTCCTTATCCACCCCGCATAGTGCTAGAGCCACAGCCACTGGTGTCACATGCTCCAGCATCACTCAGGCTTACCCTGAGTGGGGCAAGGGCACAGCCCCCTCAGTGTCCTTCAGCACCAAGAACAAGGCTCTATCATAAATCCCAGGGTGAGTGATACTCATGTGAGGACTGGAGATACATACCCTAGAAAGCCCACATCTACCTAAAGTTGTATTTCTACTTCCACAAATTGATACAGACTAAACGACTGTGCCACTTATAGACACTGCTGCATTCGATTAAAGCATAAGCAATCACTCAGAGGTTACACTTTTGGACTCACTTAGAACCAAAGCCGAAGCAACAAGGTGATACTCTGCACTCCTTCTAAATATATGTTAAAATGATTCTAAATACTGCTTAGCAAAACCTAAAATGGAATATTTGAAAATATATGCAATAGAAAATGACTAAAGGTAGACTTGTGGAAAAAAATAACTGAAGGGCCTGAAGTTGTCCAGGTTATGAACTGAATTTCAGAAAAGAGCAGCTATTGGTATTTTTCTTCTTGAATACTAATATAAGCTAGTTCTACATTGGCCTAACTCTTGAAAACAAAATCTCTGAAAATGTAAAGCATAATGATTGGTCCATCCAAACAGAAATCAGACCTTCTCAGAATCATTTAATAAATAGGATTGATATTATTCTCTAGCTTTCAAATAATTTGCCCATAAAATGTGATAAAATTATTAATTAGATTCTTCTTGTTCAGGTAAAATACATTCTTATTGTCCAAGCAATACTTCATTTTCATTTTCTTTGCTTTTTAAAAAAATTGATTTACTTGAAAATCAGAGTTATACAGAGAGAAGGAGAGGCAGAGAGAGAGAGGTCTTTCATCCACTGGCTCACGCTCCAGATGGCTGCAATGGCTGGAGCTGCACTAGTCTGAAACCAGGAGCCAGGAGCTTCTTTCAGGTCTCCTACAAAGGTGCAGGGGCCCAAGGACTTGGGCCATCTTCTACTATTTTCCCAGGCCACAGCAGAGAGCTGGATCGGAAGTGGAGCAGCCAGAACTCGAACTGGTGCTCATATGGGATGCCGGCACTGCAGGCGGCAGCTTTATCTGCTACGCCACAGCACCAGCCCCTCATTTTCTTTGCTTTTTAATTTACTTTTTTAAAAGACTTATTTATTTGAAAGACAGAATTATAGAGAAAGCAGGAAAGAGAGAGAGAGGGAGAGAAAGAGAAAAAGAGAGAGAGAGAGAGAAAACTTCCATCTAGAAGCCACATGGGTGCAGAGGCCCAAGTACTTGAACCATCTTCTGCTAAGAAGTACTTTTTCAGGCATGGAAAGCCAAGACACTCTGGGGAAAAAAAAAATGACCTAAATGAAAGATCTCCGCGAGTGAGATCCCAGTGGAAAGAACAGGTCATCAAAGAAGGAGGTACCTTTCTCTGAAGGGAGGAGAGAACTTCCACTCTGACTAAAACCTTGTCTAAATATGATCAGAGTCGGTGAACTCAAAAGGCTTCCATAGCCTTGGCAACTCATGACAAGAGCCTCGGGTGATTACTGATGCCATAAACAAGAGTGTCAATTTGTTAAGTCAACAACAGGAGTCACTGTGCACTTACTCCTCATGTAAGATCTCTGTCCTTAATGTGCTGTACATCGTGATTTAATGCTATAACTAGTACTCAAACAGTATTTTTCCCTTTGTGTTTCTATGTGTGTGCAAACTGTTGAAATCTTTACTTAACGTATGCTAAACTGATCTTCTGTATATAAAGAGAATTGAAAATGAATCTTGATGTGAATGGAAGGGGAGAGGGAGTGGGAGAGGGGAGGGTTGTGGGTGGGAGGGAAGTTATGGCGGGGGAAGCCATTGTAATCCATAAGCTGTACTTTGGAAATTTATATTCATTAAATAGAAGTTAAAAAAAAAGGTAATAAAAATAAATAAATAAAAAATTAAATCTGAATGTAAGCCTGTAAAAAAAAAGAAGTACTTTTTAAATGTACTTTATAAAAATTACTAGTTCTAAATA
This sequence comes from Oryctolagus cuniculus, assembly GCF_051225735.1. NCBI lineage: Eukaryota > Metazoa > Chordata > Mammalia > Lagomorpha > Leporidae > Oryctolagus > Oryctolagus cuniculus. Next base: position 59,775,622 of record NC_142870.1, read on the forward strand.
ACCAAGTTCGCAATGAGATATGAACAGTGTTTAATAAAAATCAAACACAATCCTAAATACATAGAAAAATATTACATACATCAAAACAGTATGGTTCCTTTTTTTTAAAAAAAAGTTTTTATTTATTTATATGAAAGACAGAGTTACAGAGAGGCAGAGGCAGAAAGAGAGAGAGTCTTCCATCTGCTGGTTCACTCCCTACATGGCCAAAATGGCCAGAGCTATGTTGATTTGAAGCCAGGAGCCAGGAGCTTCCTCTGGGTCTCCCACATGGGTGCAGGGGCCCAAGGACTTGGGCCATCTTCTGCTGCTTTCCCAGGCCATAGCAGAGAGATTGATTGCAAGTGGAACAGCCAAGACTCGAACCGGTACCCATATAGGATGCTAGCACTGCAGGCAGCAGCCCTACCCGCTAAGGCCACAGCTCTAGCCCCTACAGTATGGTTCTTAAAAGTCTGTATTCTAAATGGAATCATCGCCTTGATTTCTTGTTTTTAAAGGATTATTTATTTGAAAGGAGAGAAAGAGAGAGAAAAACAGAGACAGAGACAGAGATGATGAAAGAGAGATCTATCTGCTGGTTCATTCCCCAAATGTATGCAACAGCCAAGTCTGGGCCAGGCCAAAGTCAGGAGCCAAGAACTCCATCTTGTTCTCCCACATGTGTGTCCTGGGGTCCCAAGCACTCAGACCACTTTCCACTGCCTTCCCAGGAGCATCAGCAGGAAGCTGGATCTGAAGTTGAACGCATAGCCAGGACTCCAAAAGGCACTCCAACACGGAACGTTTGTGTCGCAGGCACTGGCTTAACTTGTTGCCCCACATCACAGGCTCCAATAGTGTGATTTTTGTGCTAACGACACATCACTGTTCCTTGGACTTTGATGGAGGCCATTAGTCATGGTGTTCAAGAAAAATCTCTCTCTGTACCTTACCAAATATTTTCTCTTTCTTTCCTTTATTCTGTTTCATCAGGTTTTGTGCACATTAGTTCTTTCTGAACAATATCAGACTGCTCTCTTAATTCAACACCAGTACATTAATGAAAGAAAATTACATTTCTGTCTGAAATTGCTTAAAACTAGTCTCTAAAACAACAATAATAGTCCAATATGCAGGGTTCATTAATCATTTATCTTTAACTATCTGTCACTATTACGATGTGTATTTTTTTTAATCTGCAAAATGACAGAAGCACGGGAAGAAAATCTGCTAACAATTTTTCCGAAGTACTTTCAATGGAATGCCTTCTACAAAACATTTTCTGCCCATTGCTGTGGCTGTGGTGGGCATGTTTTGTGCATCCCCTTCATTCTTGGCAGGAAAATAACCCTCTAGACATTAAGTTGCTGCCACAGGCGTCTGCATTTCTCCTTCTCCCTTACCTTTATAATGGTTTCTTCCTTTAGTTGTCATGAAACCACATCTTTGTTCATCCAAAGCAGTTGCTGAGGCTTCAGCTTGTCTGCTTGCTGTTTTCCAGGAGCTTGTTGTTTGTTTAATGCTGACTCGCATGTGGATTACGTACACTCTATCTCCCCTGGAAAAGCTGTGTCTCTCATTGTCGCCACATTGTCTCCACAATTGGCATCTAGCAAGAGCAATGAGGTGAAAAACTCAGGACGAGTAGCTTCCCAAGACCTGCAGAAAGCAAAATACTCTTTAAATCTGCCAATCTGTTCTCCGAACCATATCTCGGCAATGACAGGGAAACACTCATTATGGAGTCACTTTCCTGTGAAGAAAAAAAAATTGAGTCTGCCTTGTATAGCCCTCGACTTTCCCTCCTAAATCTCAGAAACGAGAGATTTAGGGATCTCCTGTGGATTGCAATTTGCCACATTGTGAAAGTACATTGTGACTTCTTGAAAGGTTTGGACTTCCTCATGCTGTTCTGTGAATGGGTTCTCAACTATCAGCCTTGTGTGTGTTGGATGATGTCACACCATGTGCTGCTGAAAAAATTTTTTACAAGTCATATCTTTGAGAAATCTACAGTATGTTTAGATACCCTTAAGGAAACCTAAGTATCTTGTAAAGGGAAGAAAACGGCTGTGAAGGTTTTCTTGGTTATAATCCTTTCTTTGTGTGAAACTCACAGGTACAAATATTCATGAAAGCTAGAGTACTCAGTTGAAATAGCTTGCTAGTGTTACTGGTACCAATCACACTTGTGATGACTTAACCAGCCACCTATTCATGGTACCTGCTCCTGTCTAATCTTATGTGTGTATGTATATGCATTCACTACTTCTTTGAACTTCTCCTTGATTGAAGCATAATTGTAGTTTCATAAGCACTAAGCCTCCTTAAACACAACAATGCACACAGCCTAATGATATTTCAGTCAATGATGGACTGTGTGAACAGTGGTGGTCCCGTAAGTTTATAATGAGGTAATGTGTGATTGTAGTGTGATGCATTACATGGATGTCTGGAGTGACACCAGCATAAACAAACCTTCTGTGCTGCCAGTTATAAAATACAGCACATAAAATTATGTACCATTTTTCAAAACTCTTTTGCACTGTACTTTTACTGTATCTTTTCTATGGACTGTACCTTTCTATGTTGAGATGTTTAAATAAAAAAAACTTACAGATATCCACATTATTCTATACAGCAATATGATGTGCAGGTTTGTAGCCTAGGAACAGTATCACACAGCCCAGATGAGTCGTGGGCTGTACTACGGAGGTGTGGGTAAACGCAAATGATGTTTGCACAACAATGAAATCACCTACTTTCCTTAAAAGAAAAATGGTAAAGTGCACCTTGAGGAAAATGCATTTAGCAGATCATGTCTCAGTGATCTTGACAAACCTTTCCATCAACTTCTAAAAATGTCCATGTCATGTAGAATGTGCTCCGTATATATTCTTAAAAGAGTTAAACTGCAATGTTGGAAAGTATAATTGTAGAAAAGAATAAATCACATTGTCAATTCCCTGTACAAACAGTTCTTCTGAATGTCACTTTGGGGAATGGGATATCCTTTCATACAAACCACTGTCTTTGGTAAATGGCCCTCTCTTTCACAGTTGGTAGCTTCCTAAAAGCCAATAACAACAAAGGATGATGGGAAGGTTAATGTGAGGCCATGGCAGAAGCTGGGTAATTAAATCATGATACAGGTATATACCATGATAAATAGCTGGGAGACAAAAACTTTCTGGGAGAACCTCAGGAGGATCAGAATAGTAGACAACACAAGTTGAGTCCAACCTGAAAAGACTGGGGAAAGCATCACTAATTATCTACAACTGAAAAGACAGAATAAACAAACCCATGAGGAATGGAAGGATTAAGAGAGGCAGATTGAAAGAAAGTAGTATTAGAATAAGTGGAAGGGAAAAAAGGAAAACAGGTGCCCTTACTTGTTACTTTTCTTTCTTAAAGGCTTAGGGAACAAGATTGGCAAAAAGGAACAGAAGAAAGTGAACAACGGAAACCTTTGTGGGAAGGGAGGAGGAGAACTGAAAGACTCCTCCAAGAGGAAGTTATCAGTGTCAGATTCTGAAGTGCTAGCACAACTTCCCAGAAAGAAACCCTATACTAAGTCGTGAATATTTTCCATTCTAATGAATCCAAAGTTCCCGCTAAAATGATTTGATTGCTCAGAGGTTTAATGAAAGATTCAGGTTAGAGAGCAACAAAAACAAATTTGAACATTTTAACATAGAGAAAAATGACCAATTCAATATTGATGAGATTCAATTTAGTAGGTCAAGACCAAAATTTGTTATTTCTTTTTTATAATGAGACAGTGGACACAGGAGAGATTGTGACCTAGTTAAAGCAAATTGGAATAAATTAACAGTTATGGTTAAAGTAGCATGCAGCTGGGAACTTGGACTAGGTGATAGAATTATAAAATTGAGCTTTTGCAAGGGAAAGATAAGTTAATTGCCTTAGAGATAACTTTGCACAGAGAAAGGGAAGATTATTAAAAAATTATGTCCAAATAACGCTCAATATAAGACATGGGCAATAGGATATCTTCTCAATGTGCTTTGTAATCACAAAAAGTCTGTGATATAATGACCAATTATATATAAAATATTGTAATTATTAATTAGAGCATCTATTATTGCATTGAAATGCCATGCAATCAGTACAGTGTTTTATAAATATCGTTATATGCACACACATATAAGCTATCATATTACTAATACTAAAAGTGAAAAAATGCAAATTAAGAAAGAAAAATTAATTTCTCAAGGAACCAAACTCTGTAAGAGGTAAAAATGAGGGTCAAGTAAAGTTTGAGCACAAAGTAAATGTTCTTAATACTTATTTTAAACAACCTGTCAGTTTTTTCCTCTATAATTAGACATGAGTACAACTCTTGTGATTCAAAAATACAGCTTTTCAAATTTCCCCAGAAAAGTTCTTAAGAAAGCTAGCATGCAAAGTGTGGTCAGTTTCATCAGCTATAGGGAAAAAAAAAATTTCTCAGTTCATTTTTATCTGCACGGCAGGCTTTGGGGGCTCTGAAAGACAAAAGAAATAAGAAATGTTTTAACAATACTGTGAAAAATAAAGAAAATGGATTTCATGTTGTGATGAGGAAAGACGAGAGGCACCATGTAAAGTATCTGGAGAGAAACAAGAAGTACAGCAAGGAAACAGCAGGAGGAAGACGGCTCTTACGGTTAGTGAGATCGAGCACGTTTATCTCTAAACACACAGCCTTGTGTGAAGTCTAAATTTGAGAACAGAACCAAGCAATGAGAAAGGAAGACATTAATGCAAACAAAGGAACGGCAGACAAAAGAAAATGAGATGGTGGTCAACTACAGACTGAAACCACAGAAGAAATACAACATAGAATCCAGATAACAGAGAAGAGCCGTATTGGAGGAGGTGAATATGAAAAAGAAGAGTCTGTAAAAAAAAAACACTTAACTTTGTATAGTTAGGAGTCAAGTGGTTCTTAAAGTCATACCATGAAATGCAAACAAAATAAGCACAAAGAAAAAATACACAACAATGAAATGTATGTTAAAATTCACATGTAAAAGAAAGTACCTTGAAGGAACCAACTAATTCTGGAGTTCTTCACAATGGTTAATGGAAGGAAATATATGCATAAAAGGGAAAGTACGTTTATAATTATTTGTTCAATTAAGTTGATCCCACAAGATGAGTCTAGTAGAATGGGTATGCTCCTAACATGTCTAGTCAGTATGCTTTCTCAATCTGTAGGTTTCCTCAAGTTAATGCTAAAGTGAAAATTTGCTAGAAGACATAATTTTCTACAACTGTGTAAGATACATGAAATGAGAGGTGATTTATGATACAAGTTATAAAAAATTACAAACTATGAAGAAACAGAGAAAACTATTTGAATTAGATTAGTGGTTGCATGATTGTCAATACCTTTATTGATATTATTTCAAAAGCAAACTATATTGACTATATTGTATTGCAACAGCAATACAGACCTGCAGGTGTGACATAGTATCCCAAAGCATCAAACTCTGCGCAATTTAATCTATGGATCCCTGCATGCTATCTTCAGTAGCTGTCAACATGTGGCTGCCTTTCCTGAATCATCATTTAGGGGGTGAGAGGAACAAAATGTTCCTAGCTCAATTTTCAGAAAAGCTGTTCACCAATAGCCATTTGTCATAACACCAATTTGCTACTTGAGTAAACAAATTATTAACTCCTCCCAAACTGATATCTACTAACTAGTTAACAATTCCTATGTATCCAAGGCCATTCAATTTTCAGTATCATTGAGACATTGCAGTTTGAGAAAAAGGGATATTTGAATGAACTTTAGAGAATGTATCAATTATGTCAAAGAATTTTAAAGCTAAAGTCATTTGTAAAATTAATTTTGAATTAAGGCTACTCAATTTTATAATGAGTGATGGCAGATGCATTGTCTGAGGAATTGTGCATCTACATTTTATATTCAGATAATCATGATTTCAATTTGTAGACAATTGTCTACAATTTGTCTACAATTGAGATATATCAACTCGAGACTAATTTCAGCAAGAGATGACTACACAGACAAAAGAAATTCACATAATCCTTCTCAAATTCTTGAGTACTCATAAATACTCCTCAGTGTCTTAAAAAGAGAGGGAAGGCCGGCGCCGCGGCTCACTAGGCTAATCCTCCACCTTGCGGCGCCGGCACACCGGGTTCTAGTCCCGGTCGGGGCGCCGGATTCTGTCCCGGTTGCCCCTCTTCCAGGCCAGCCCTCTGCTGTGGTCAGGGAGTGCAGTGGAGGATGGCCCAGGTGCTTGGGCCCTGCACCCGCATGGGAGACCAGGAAAAGCACCTGGCTCCTGGCTCCTGCCATTGGATCAGCGCGGTGCGCCGGCCGCAGCGCGCCGGCCGCGGCGGCCATTGGAGGGTGAACCAACGGCAAAGGAAGACCTTTCTCTCTGTCTCTCTCTCTCACTGTCCACTCTGCCTGTCAAAAAAAAAAAAAAAAAAAAAAAGAGAGGGATACGATTTCCCTTAATTACATTTTAGACTGATGGATATGTGAAAATAAATACTCAGATCAAACCTCTGCTTGGTGGTCTGAAACACAGATAAGTCTCTGTACACAACTTTGCCACAGTGTAGACAAATGTGCACAAATGGGGCACATCACTCCTTCTTGTTTGAGTGGTAAATAATATTTACAAATTGTTATCATAAACTCAATTAGATTATATATTTATGACTTATATTTAGGAAATATGAAAATTTCTATAGAAAATTGAATGCAAATATTCAAGATTTTGAAAACTTTACTAAAACTTTGGAGGAGGCAACAAAAATGAAAAATTATGGAAATGGGAGTTTTAAATGAATTTTAAAATCTTTTGACAGGCACAAATTGTTTTTCATCTTTCACAGTTTTGTTCACTCAGTTAATGCTCTCTAAATTTCTCTAAATAATAAAGGTAATTACCGACAAAATCTAAAATTATTACAAACCCAGATTTTACAAAAGCACTCTAAATTAAATTATTAATATCATACAAGTTATAAATCAAGAAATAGAACCTTAAAAGTTGTGTTTAAAGCAACGACAAAAATCATCAGAATAACTGAAGAGGTTTATTCTAACTGGAAGATGTGGAGAAAGTAGAAGAGGAGAAATAATGTTTGAGATTCATTTAGACAACAAATACCTCTATTTACTATCTAAAGTTGATAAGTAAAATAGGTACAAAAGTTTACAGTTAAAAATGTTGGTGTTTTGGTACAGTGTATTAAGCTGCCCCTTGTGACACCAATGTTCCGTACTAAAGTTTCTGGTTCAAATCCTGGATACTTTGCTTCTGATTTGGCTTCCTGCTAATGCACTTTGGTGGAGGCAAGCCAAGGCTCAAGTATGTGAGCCCTGCCACTCAACTGTGAGGCTAGATGGAGTTCCAGACTCCTGACTCTGACCTGTCTGGCTGTAGCAGCCATTTGAGAAGTGAACCAGCAGATGAAAGATCTCTGCCTCTTTCTCTCTGTGTGTCTCTCATTGTCCTTCTTTCTCTTAATCTTTGCCTTTCATATAAATATTCAAAAAACTATAGTTTATTTAACCACTTTTTCTCCCCTTATGAGATAAAAATTCGTTTTCATTATTTATGCTAAGATTCTCTTGTGCCTGAGGTTTAATGACAGGAAACAATCCTGACTCGGCTCTGAGTGAGCCCCAAACAAAGACTCCTTCATGTTGTCCGTTTTCAAAACAGATTCAATAAACATTTTTTACATGCAAAAAAATATGGATACATGTTGTAGTAGACTGAAAGGAGTGCTGTTCCATACCAGTACCTAGAAAAAGTGAGGCAATTGACAAAACCATGTAATTTCTTGAACCTATCAGACAACTGTCATAGGGCAATAATCTAGTCTGAAATCTAAAGAAAAGTGTCAAGGAAAGATGGGGAAACATACAAGGTGACCAAGGTAGAGCAAGAGACAAATCCAGGGGGCCGGCATTGTAGCATAGTGGTGCTGCAGTGCTGGCATGTGGGTGCTGCCTGGAGTCCCAGCTATTCCACTTCCAATCCAGTTCTCTGATAATGTGCTGGGGAAAGCAGCAGAAGACAGCCAAAGTGCGTGGGCCCCTGTACCCACATGGGAGACCTGGAAGAAGCTTCTGGCTCTCCTGGCTTCAGCCTGACCCAGCCCTGGCCATTGCAGCCATTTCAAGAGTGAATCAGCAGATAGAAGATCTGTCTCTCCAACTCTCTCTCTCTCTCTCTGTACTTCTGCCTGCCAAATAAATTTTTAAAAATCTGTTTTTAAAGAATAGACAAATCCAGGACATTCATAAATGTGGTTAAGAATATCCAGTACATGGCCAGTGCCCCAGCTCACTAGGCTAATCCTCCATCTGCGGCGCCGGCACACCGGGTTCTAGTCCAGGTTGGGGCACCGGATTCTGTCCCAGTTGCCCCTCTTCCAGGCCAGCTCTCTGCTGTGGCCAGGGAGCGCAGTGGAGAATGGCCCAAGTTCTTGGGCCCTGCACCCCATGGGAGACCAGGAGAAGCACCTGGCTCCTGGCTTCGGATCAGCATGGTGCGCCGGCCACAGTGCGCCGGCTATGGTGGCCACTTGGGGAGTGGAAGGAAGACCTTTCTCTCTGTCTCTCTCTCTCGCTGTCCACTCTGCCTGTCAAAAAAAAAAAAAATAGAATATCCAGTACATTTTACAACAAGTTTCTGAAGATTGAGTGTCAGCATTGAGAGCACAGTTCCTTTGGAAGCTGAATTCAGTCACATACAACCCAAATACTGCAGCTACCAGTCAGGAAGCAGTGGAGAACCTGGTCAATATGCATGAACCAACGACAGTTTCCTCAGACAGATGGACTGTGTAGGCAGAATGACAGAGAGAGGAGGCAAGAAGCAAGAGTGAGAGAAACCTTTAAATGAGCTCAACATAGTTAAGAAAGAGTAAGTGAAGTTGAAGACATAGCAACACAAAGCAGTCAAACTGAAATAAAAAGGTTACAGAATATTTAAAAAATATTACATAAAATACAAAAGAACAGACTATTTAAGACATGTAGGAAAGTGTCAAATGAGCTCACATGTATCTAATTACAGTCTCATAAAATGAAAAGACAGGATAGAATGAGATAAATATTTGAAGAGAAAATGGCTGGGAGCTTTCCAGTAGTAAGGAAAAATATCAGACCACAGCTCTAAGAGGCCCAGAGAATTCAAGGAGAATATAAATCCTTCTTTTTTTTTTTTTTTTTTTTGACAGGCAGAGTGGACAGTGAGAGAGACAGAGAGAAAGGTCTTCCTTTGCCGTTGGTTCACCCTCCAATGGCCCCCGCGGCAGGCGCACTGTGGCCGGGGCACCACGCTGATCCGAAGACAGGAGCCAGGTGCTTCTCCTCTCACATGAGAGATTGAGGTTAAGATTTCTGTTCCCAGCTTCCACTTTGCTTAGACCTGACTGGTGTGGGCATTTGTGAGAGTGAGCCAGTAAATGGGGAATCTCTGTCTCACTTTCTTTCTCTGTCTCTGCATTTCAAATAAAGAAAATATTATAAAGGAAATGCCTGAAAAGACAAATATTAAAACCAGAAAATGGAGTCTGCTGATTAAAAAAAGTTATGCTGATAAATATGACAATATAGGTGAAATGGAAAATATTTACTTGGATACACTTGCTTATATAGATGTGTGTGTGTGTGTGTGTGTGTATGACTTCAGTAACTCCATTGGTTTAAAGGTAGAAAATTTACACTTGAAAACCTTCCAACAACAGCATCAAAACTCTAGGCCCAAATGAGTTCTCTGACAAATTCTAATAAGCATTTCAGAAGAAATAATATTAATTTATACAAAATCTTCTAGAAAATTAAGGAAAGAACACATTCTAACTCATGCAATGAGGCAAAAGTTGCCGATATTAAAGCCAAAAAAATACTCCAAGAAAAGAATCCTATTTCCTCAATCCCTACCAAACAAATATACAAAAGTCCTTGATAAAATATTAGCACGTCTTACCCAGCAGCTTGACATAAAAAAGGTAAACAAGCATATCATGATGCAGGTGAGCTAATCCTAGGAATGCAAAGCTGTTCCAATGTTCGGTAACCTATCGATACACTCCCCCATTCCAACAGATGAAGGAATGCAACCATACATTTGTTTCATTAGAAACAGAAGAAGTAGTTTTTAGTCATGCATGTTTCATTATTCAGCCTGCCCAAATTATTCTGATGAGTTAAAGCTCAAGATGCACACACATACACTCAACCATGCATGCAACACCACTAACAGAGTAAATGTATGTGAGTATTAGTAAATACATTGAAAATATCTTGCAGAGTAATAGTGACTACATTGAGGAGATGAGATTATCCCTGGGAAACTACATAAAAAATTAGGAATTTTGTTCTTTTCTCTTTGTATACCTCTGTACAGTCTGGATTATTTTATGGCATATTCATTACCAATATAAATAATTTTAATAAAAATTATAATTATGATTGACCATGGAGTGACATATTCTAAATGAAGACACATATTGATGAAGGTGATGAAGGTGAAGAAATGACAGTTTCATTTTTAAAAACTATATTTATTTATTTCAGAGGTATAGAGCAAGAGAGAGACAGACAGACAGAAAGAGTAGTCCCATCCACTGGTTCACTCCCCAAAAGCTTCCAAGAGTTGGCAGAGTGGGGCCATGGCCAAAACTGGGAGCTGGTAATGCAACGCATGTCTCTCACATTTTTGGCTAGAACTTGATGTTTTGAGTTATCATCACTGTCTCTCAGGCTTGGCATTAGCAGGAAGCTAGAGTTAGGAGCTGGAGTTGGAAACTGAACCCAGGTACTCCAAGGTAAGATGTGAGCATCTTAACTTAGGCTAAAATGCCCACTCCTAGGGAAAGTTTCCGAGCAAGTATTTTGGAGTAGGTCAAAATTTGCTACTAGTAGATACTTTTTCACTACTGCTGGAACATTAAGTGGGCTTGGAATAAATTATTAACTCCCTCTTGTGAATACTTTATCCTATGAAGAGAGCCATGACTGAGAATAATAGCACCTTGTAATATAGGTAAGGATGAAACTGGTATATTAACCATTCATTTCATTTTTCAAAGAAAATGCTTCTTCCTTCTTGATTTATACATAGTGGCATCTCATTTTCCATAGTAGATGGATTTTTTAAAAATGTGTAAATGAATTATTTTGTAAATAGTGTGACACTGTGAATAACCTACTAAGAGTTTACAAAGGACTGTGGGATTTTTAAGGTTGAGAAAGATATTGGAGTTAATAGCTATTTCAAAAGAGACCAGCATCCTCTCAAGTACCAAAGAGGTGAGGATTAGAGTGGGAGGAGATCAAAGAAAACTCAGTTGTGCGATCTCATCACCCAGGTGTTTATAATTGCTTTATATATATATATATATATATATCTACAGTTCTCCATGATTTACTTATGAGAGCATTCCATTGTATAAAATGTTTACAACAATTTTCTCATCTACTGAATCCATTTAAACAATAAAGAAACTAAGTCCTGGGTACTTCCTGTATCTCATTGTCTTTTATTTATAAACCAACCTGTTTCCTATATTTTCCTTTTTATGGAAACAATTCAAAAGGCTATTTTTTGTATTATACAGATATTTTTATATTATACAGATATTCATATTATATTTGTTTAATTTCAACTAATTTTAAACCTCTAAGAGCAGATTTATGTTATAGTTTTTTATTCCTGAATTTTTATTGAAAAAGGAATATTAATAAAAATTAAAATATAAACAATAAAATAGTATAAAATATAATATCTTTCTGTCTCTCAAGTCTAATTTTTTCTCGATTCAATTGCTTGTATCATTTATGTGACTATACCTCCAGAAATTTTCTATACAAATATAAGCCC